>NC_136262.1:214349427-214949427 GCF_964187855.1 Myxine glutinosa | reverse complement strand
CTGGAGCTTGATCTCGGCCAGTGGCCATCTTGCAGGGCATGGTCTACCTCTGCCAGCAGAGGTAACCGGCGCAACGACTGACCCAATCATCAGCGGCAGGAGGCGCAAAACTCCACATTACCTCCTGAGCGCACGGGAATCTCTCCTAAACACGCCATTTCCCCGGCAGAAGGGAACGAGCCACCCAGGTTATTGTATTATCATCCCAGCAGGAGCGCTCACTTTAAAAGCCGAGCCATCTGGTGTCTGACAGGTACCTTATCCAGCGATGGGCGAGGAGAGGGCCACGCATCGCCGTTATGGCGAGTTTGCCCGAGAAATTGCTCTATCTCTCAAATGTCGTGTCGCGACGGTTTCACTAAATTACCGGCGGCGCACCGCGTTTCGGCAATCTCATTTGCCATGCAATGAATTCTATCTATCACCAGGTCCGGGGGAGGCCGGACCGAGTACAAGCAGCGCACACGGGTAAAAAGCATGAATAATGCATGACAAAACCTTGCTCCAAAAATGCACAATCCATGTGTGCCTTCCATGGTCTATCTGTGTTAGTCTCGCTCCAGTTGTGTTCCTCATTTTATTCCCATCCCCTTTACATTTCCCCTCTCCCTGGCTCCAATCCTTTCTTACATTTCATTTAGGCCTTCGACTGTTTACGTGACAAGTTTGGCCTAGCTGTAGCATGGGAGAGATCCTCTAGTGACCAATTAAGTGGAATCTTTTCATGGCCTATGATTAGGTGTCGGAGTAGACAAAGCGAACCATGACTCCGGTGGCAGTCGCAAAACATTTGGGGTCATTTAAATGGACAAGGCGAGCATCGTCTCGGAAAGGCCTGCTCGGCATGCTGAGGGACGTCAGGCATATGCAACCAAATCAGTCAGCATGCTTTTGGGAGAGTGAAACCCACACTGGGAACTTGCAATACTCTTTGAAGAGTGATGGTGAAGCGGATTGTTGCTTTCTTTATCTACTTACAGTGCCTTTAGAAAGTCTACACCCCCTTTCAAATTTTTCACCTTTTGTTGCCTTACAGCCTGGAATTAAAATGCATTAAATCAGACTTTTTTTCCGCCTTTATTTACACAGCGTAAGCCACAACTTCCAAATGATAAACAAATTCTACAAATTTCAGAAAATTAATTAAAAATACAAAACTAGAATATCTTTGTTGAGTAAGTGTCCACCCCCCCTGAGTTAATACTTGATGGAAGCACATTTGACAGCAATTACAGGTGTAAGTCTGTTGGGATAGGTATCTACCAACTTTACACACCTTGATTGGGCAATATTTGCCCATTCTTCTGTACAAAACTGTTCAAGCTTAGTCAAGTTATGTGGGGAGCGTTGATGGACAGCAATGTTCAAGTCATTCCACAGATTTTCGACTGGATTTAGGTCAGGGTTCTGACTGGGCCACTCAAGGACATTTATCTTTTTATTCCTCGGCTACTCCAGTGTAGAAGCCTGGTGTAGGCTTAGCGGTTAGGGTGCTGGCTTGGGATGCTAGGATCCTGGGTTCGAATCCTGGTCAATTGCTGAATTAACGCCAGGGGGGTTGACTCAGCCTGTCATCCTTTTGAGGTCGGCAAATTGAGCACCAGCTCACTGGTAATTCCCTGTGTGTCACAAGAGGCGACTAACAGGGTTGGCGGCAGGAGGGCATCTGGCCATAAAACATCGCCTCAAAAAGGGGACCACGGTGCCCAAAAAAGGCTAACCCCTGCTCTGCGGGGAAAATTGGCCTCTAAAGGTGGTTCCACTCCAATGTAGCTTTGGCCGTGTGCTTCGGGTAGTTGTCATGCTGAAAGGTGAATTCTGTCCCAATTTCAGCTTTCTTGCAGAGAGCAGCAGGTTTTCCTCTAGGATTTTTCTGCATTTTGCTCCATCCATTTTCCCTTCCATCCTGACAAGTGTCCCAGTCCCTACTGATGAGAAACATCCCCATAACTTGATGTTGCCACCACCATGCTTCACAGTGGAGATGCTGTTCTTTGGGTGATGTATTGTGTTGGGTTTGTGCCAAACATAACGTTTTGCATTTAGACCAAAAAGTTCCATCCTGGTTTCGTCAGACCACAAAACTTTTTGTCAGATAGCTTCAAAATTTCCAGAGTGGTTTTTTGCATACCTCAAATGGGACTCAAGGTGGGTTTTTTGAGTAATGGCTTCCTTCTTGCCACCTTTCCGTACAGGCCAGACTTGTGCAGTGCTTGGGATATTGTTGTTACATACACACAGTGACTAGTCTTTGCCATAAAGGCCTGCAGCTCTTTCATAGTTGCCATTGGCCTCTTGGTGGCCTCTCTGATCAGTCTCCTCCTTGCTTGGTAATTCAGTTTGGAGGGACGGCCTGATCTAGGCATGATCATGGTGGTACCATACACAAATCCACTTCTTAATGATTGTCTTGACTGTGCTCCAAGGAATATTCAAGGGCTTTGAAATATTTTTATACCCATCCCCTGATCTGTGCCTGTCCACAACTTTTTCCCGGAGGTCTTTTGAAAGCCCCTTGGTGCTCATGGTTGAGTCTTTGCTGTGAAATGCACTACCCAGCAGAGGAAACCTGCAGGAACAGCTGATTTTATTCTTAAATAATCAGAATCACTACAATTTAACACAAGTGGAGGCCAATTAACTTGATGTGTGATTATGAAGGCGATTGGTTACACTTGAGCTAATTTACAATTGCTTTTATACGGGGGGGGGGGGGGGGGGGGTAGGACACTTCTCCAACCAAGATATTATAGTTTTGTATTTTATATTATTTTTCTGAAATTTGTAGAATTTCTTTTGCACTTGGAAGTTGTGGCTTACGATGTGTAAATATAGTTGGAAAAGTCTGAATTAATGTATTTTAATTCCAGGCTATAAGACAACAAAAGGTGAAAATTTTGAAAGAGGGTGTAGACCATCTTTCGGCACTGTGTATATTGGGTCCAGACTGACAGGACGGCCTGGAGGTGCGCACTCGCCTCTAAGCCATCTAGCCTGGGTTTGAATCTCCACCCAGCGATAAACTGCCAATCCCGGTGTTTCACAGGCAGGGCGATTCATCAATATGTGTCTTCCCTCAGACGGACGTTAAACTGGCGTCTGGCAGCATTAGTTGGTGGACGTTAAAGTCAATCATGAAGAGTAGGCGAGCTATGGCCGGCACCATGGCCAAATTACAAATTCCTGCTCTAACTGCTGCTGGAAGGCAATGGCAAACTATACCGTATAAACCCTTGCCAAGAAACAGCTTTGGCAGCACCGATACTCCTCCGTAAGAGAGTATGATACATCAGGATCAGATATTGGGTCCAGAAAATCTTGAGACCTGACTCGTTAGAGAACCGATATTAGTCCATGATCCAGCCACAGAGCGGCCATCTTGCAGACTCAATGGTTGAAGGAAATGAATTGGAGATGTGATGGTATCGACCTTATACCATCCAAATAAGGAGTCCTCCCACCCTTTTCCTCCTCCGGGGCTACTATGGAAGGAGGAAGCTTTTACATGTTGGATTCAGTCCAGAATCCAGCATAGCACACAGCTCACACTTCAAACCATCATCCTATCCACTAACACCCCTTCGGGCTCAAGCGGGTCTTTTAAAGCCCTGGGGCAGCAGTTTCTCGCAACGGAATTGCTGGAAGGAAGCTTTTTCTCAGCGGTGTACCTTGGGCCATTTGCTTTGTATTGCCCTTGGCACTTCCCTCTCGAAACCGCTCAAACGCCATTGCCTTCACTGTCACAAAGGGAAGTTAACGCTTTACTGCTTGTTTTCAGCTTCCTGCTGCCAGGGTCTGCAGCGCTCTCGCTGGTTATGACATCTGGTCAGCAATTACGGGATTCCTTGGTTTGAAATGCGACCCCGACCCCTTGCATTGCACGACAGTGTCACCAGCTTGCCCGGGCACCCCAGGAAACTGCACATATTCGTTGGTGGCGTGATGCGGTCTTCTCCGACGATGAAGTATTCCTACGTGATATAGCGCCGATGCGCCCAGGGAGAGCTGCTCCTCCTCACCTTCCATACCACCGGTAATGATAGATGCTCTGGGTCAAAGTGAGAACCGCATGCGTGCTGTGAGCTGGATGGACCCCAGGACGCAATAAATCAGGTGGAGGCCCATGCCATGCCTCCTGATGGTCTATACACCGTCGTGATTTATTCCGATGCTGCAAGATGACCCACGGCCGAGTGTAAATGCTGCGGATGCACTGGGCGACTTCAATTTGCTTCATCGATCGACTTCTGCGTTAAGCTTCTTGTCGTGACAATAGTCATAACCAGCTTGGAAACATCGTTCACAAGCTCAATCACCGACGCACAGCAATCAGAACCTTTTGACGAGTCCTATTTATGATATGTCGGCCTTGAGGCTGGGGATGGAGCGCCGCCATATTTACTGCATTAATTGATCACCCAGTCAAATTTTACCGACATTGTTTATTGATTTACCCCTGAGCACATTCGTTTTCCATTGATTTTTGCCCCCTTGATGGCATCAATAACGCCCTGACCTTGCTTTTGCGGTTTAAGGATTAAAATATTTACAGGATGCTGCATCCTTCCCCATCCGACTGTTGCTAATCTTTCTGAGCATCCACAACTCCCCGCCATCTTCAGCTCTCCTGACCGAAGTGAATACCTTGTTCGTAGGACTTACCTGTACCACCTCGAGGGTTTTGGGAAGTCGTTTTTCTCCACTAAAAATATTCAATTGCACAACAGGAAAGCTCAGTGGTGGCAAGAACGCTATAAACTAGTGAGTGATTCCAGAGGTTTTGGGATGTACTTCCAGGCCTGCCTGGTCGACAGATGACAACGGTCCACTCTTCCCACTCTTCGTCAGTGGCTCTGAAATGCATCCAGGGTAAATTTGGTGTGGGCAGACACAATACTTCTGCTTACAAAAAGGCAGACCCACCCATGTTGACGAATCAAGAAGGAAGTGGATTCCATGCTGGATGGTAACGCGCTGCGCTTGGCGCCGACAGACGCATCGATTATCTCAAGGTTGTCTATGGAGAAACAGAGAGGGTAACCTCCAGCCAGCGGGAGTAAAAAAACTATACCCGTATAACCTTGGGTTAGAGTTGGAGCCAAGGTCCACGATGGCCATGTATGAATGCTGGATCGAAGTCGATACCTCCCCAAAGGCTGCCCGAATGTTTGGGTTTTTGTCTATTACTTGTAAAATCTACGATTTTTCAAGTATGTATATTGGTTGATCTTGTACGTTATTCTATCTGTCTGTCTGTCAATCGCCTACAGGTCACAATTTAAAATCAATCTCCACAAAACTTCAGCAGATGTTAGAGTTAGTCATAAGGTTGAAGCCTATTGATTTTGAGGTCAAAGGTCATCTTGAGGTCAAATTCCAAAAATTTTCCATTTTTCATCCGATTAATTTTAAAATTAAACAGAAATTGCACATTGAGCCACTAAATTAGGAAACCAACTATTTTGAGGTCAAAAGGTCAAAGGTCAACTCAAGGTCAAACTTCCAAAATGATACATTTTCATAAGTATCATGCTCTGCATGACGTCTTTCTTCTAACTTGCAACATCGAAGATTTTTCAAGTATATTGGTTGGTTTTGTGCGTTATTCTGTCTTTGTCTGTCTGTCTGTGTCTGTCTGTCATTTGCCTACAGGTCACGATTTAAAAGCGATCTTCACGAAACTTTACCAGTTGGTAGAGTTGGTCATAAGGAAGAAGCCTATTGATTTTGAGGTCAAAGGTCATCTTGAGATGAAATTTCCAAAATTGCCAATTTTCATCCGATTGACTTGAAAATTGAACAGCATTTGCACATCGGGTCACTAAATTGGGAAAACAATGAGATTTGAGGTCAAAAGGTAAAAGGTCAACTCAAGGCCAAACTTATAAAATCATCAATTTCATCTGAAATATCGTCACTTTTCATCCGATTAACCTGAAAATTAAACAGCAATTGCATAGTACATCACTGAATTGGGAAAGCAACTATGTTTAAGGTCAAAAGGTCAAAGGTCAACTCAAGGTCAAGCTTCTAATATAATTTTACATCTGAAAAATCATCAATTTTAATCCGATTGACCAGAGTTTTGATGGAGATCGTCAATTTTTATCTTATTGAAATGGACAATTTGATGTATCCATGGCAACTTTTTTATTTTGAAGAGGGGTGGATTTTGCACGTATCGTGCTCTGCATGAGGTCTTCTTGTTTATCTGTTTGTCTGTGAAAAGGATATCTCAAAAAGTCATGGACGACTTATGACAAAACTTGGTGGATGAGTTGGGTAGGTGACAAGAACAAACCGATTAGATATTGGTTCAGGTCCGAATCCAGATCTGGCATATCAGTGGGATGGAAAGCGTACGTAAACTGTTCACCTGGTGGAGGTATGCTTTCTACCGAGTGCCGTTCTAATTTAGGTATCAAATATCGAATGATAAAAGAGTTCGTGTATCGTGGACTGTTGTGAGTACCAATACTGTATCTCGTTCCGAGAACATTTTGAACGTCCCTCGCACTCACATGTTTGAGCTCATTCAAATTTCGTCGTTCTTTCATCAGTAAACTGTAATCCATTAATCAAAGGCCAAATCAATAATCATTTACCAATTACACCGAAGAGAAAAAAGATTCCACGAAAATTGCGTTTATGCGAATGAATATTGGGTGAAAGTTTGAGAATAAATAAAAAATACTGTTAACACTATTGTAATACAATGAGCAATGAATGACGCTATGAGGTTCGAGAAGTGTCTGTTTGTTTGACTCGTATGGACTCCTGACTTGCTGGATGGTTGCAGCCCCCGGGGTTCATGGTTATGGATGGGGGTTGATGGTTCAGTGAGGAATGCCGGATTCAAACAGCATGACTGAAGGATGATCTCAGATATCAATGGATCAGCGAAACAACCGTTGAAAAGAAATGTCCGTCTCGGCTGATCGCATTTATAGATTGTCCCAAAGGGCAAAGGGGTAAATTGCACTTGAGACCTGAAACGTTGTCTGTCGCTTTATTCGTTCCAATCCTTGTCCATCTGTCTCTCTCCAGTTTCCTAATATTCCCACCTCTTGCCATTCGTAATGAATGAATGACTTTTGATTTGGCAGGTATCCCGTGTACCAACACCTTCGGTAAAACGAAACAAGTACCCTGCAGGTCCATGTCCACCAGTGTGCTGTCCACCAGTGTGCTATCCACCAGTGTGCTGTCCACCAGTGTGACGTCACCAATTGAGATTCCCTGTGCTGTCCACTTGTCCTTAAAAGTCCTAAACGACCTTTTCACACAATATGATTGTTAAGCATAGTAGCAATACCCCGGCACTCACCTGGTAGAATAAACAGTATACTGCACTGACTAAAGGTATTTTAAACCAATTTGAAAGGTTTTTAGAAGACAGGGCAGCATGTAGAATCATAATAACATAATCATAAGACTTTAAACAAACAAACAAAAAAAACACATATTTTGGGGGGCAACCCCTACCCCCCTCCCATCCCGTATACCTCCTCAGACCCCAGTTTTTCTAATGCCTTGAACAAACATTGGTACATCACGGGTGATGAAGGTTGTGGTGAAGTTTCATTGAAATTTTATGTGTAGTTTCTGAGAAAAGCGCAAATACCTATTTTGGGGGGCAACCCCCCAGTAGACCGTTCAGGGGCCGATTTTTCTAATGCCAGGAACAAACATTGGTACATCACGTGTGATTAACGTTGTGGTCAAGTTTCATCAAAATAGTGTGTGTAGCTTCTGAGAAGAAAGCAAATCCCTATTTTGGGGGGTCAAACCTGGATACACTTTGACCCTGGTAAACCCCCTTGACCCCGATTTTTTTCATGTCGTTAACAAACTTTAGTCACAACACAACAAATATCATTTGTGCCAAATTTGGTCGCAATCCCATCAGCGGTTTCGGAGAAGAAGTGTCAAGTGTTTACGGACTGAGGGACGGACTGGCGGACGGACAACGCGCCATCGCATAAGCTCCCCTGAACTTCGTTCCAGGTGAGATAACAATCAAAACCTCGGTCATTGCACGACTTCTACAAGGTGAGCAGGTGTGGATATTGTTAAAAGGTTTTTTTAAATGTCACCTGATGCTTTCCATGTTTTTTTTTGTTTGTTTGTTTTATAATTATTATTATTATTATTATTGACGATGTTTGACTGGCGGAGTGAGGATTTATTCCGGGGTTGACGGGAAGAAGTGGTGGGGGTTGGAGTGATGGAGTTTAGGTGGGGGTTTAGGTGGGGTGTGGTGGGGGTTTAGGTGGGGTGTGGTGGGGATTGGAGGTATGATTGGGGTGTAGTGGGGTTGGAGTGATGGGGTTTAGGTGGTGGGTTAGGTGGGATGTGGTGGGGATTGGAGGTATGATTGGGGTGTGGTGGGGTTGGAGTGATGGGGTTTAGGTGGGGTGTGGTGGGGATTGGAGGTATGATTGGGGTGTGCTGGGGTTTGAGTAATGGGATTTAGGTGGGGTGGGGTGTGGTGGGGTTCGGTGGGTCTCGAGAGGCTCCATGGGGATCGTGTGAGTACCTGTGTTGAAGAACTTTCAGCTGAAAGGTAGCTGAAAACTACCTTCGAGGAAAAGAACAAGACGGTAGGCTTCAAATCATGGAATGGCCAGCACAATCTCCAGACTTAAACCCCATCGAGCTGGTTTGGGATGAACTGGACAGAAGGGTGAAAGCAAAGCAACGTACAAGTGCAACACATTTGTGGGAACTTCTGCAACAGTGTTGGGAAGAACTTCCCGAACAATATTTGATTTCCATTGTAGAAAGAATGCCACGAGTGTGTTCGGCGGTTATATCTGCAAAAGGTGGCTGCTTTGCTGAGTCAAAAATTTAAATTAAATTTTGTTAAACAAAATGATTCTATGATTTCTTTTTTATCTCCAATTGTTTATTTGTTCTATGCTTAATTTTAGAGTACATTGAGACATTAAACTGCGTAAATTTTAATAAAAACTGGAAAAATTGAGGTGTTCTAAAACTTCTGACCGGTAGTGTACGTTGTGGATTATGGTGTCGGTTTGTGGTGCTTGATCTGATGGTCATGGCAAACACACCATTGCCTGCTCTGATGGTCATGGCACCACACCATTGCCTGCTCTGATGGTCATGGCAAACACACCATTGCCTGCTCTGATGATCATGGCACCACACCATTGCCTGCTCTGATGATCATGGCACCACACCATTGCCTGCTCTGATGGTCATGGCAGCACACCATTGCCTGCTCTGATGATCATGGCACCACACCATTGCCTGCTCTGATGATCATGGCACCACACCATTGCCTGCTCTGATGATCATGGCACCACACCATTGCCTGCTCTGATGATCATGGCACCACACCATTGCCTGCTCTGATGATCATGGCACCACACCATTGCCTGCTCTGATGGTCATGGCAGCACACCATTGCCTGCTCTAATGATCATGGCACCACACCATTGCCTGCTCTAATGATCATGGCACCACACCATTGCCTGCTCTAATGATCATGGCACCACACCATTGCCTGCTCTGATGATCATGCCAGCACACCATTGCCTGCTGTGATGATCATGGCACCACACCATTGCCTGCTCTGATGATCATGGCACCACACCATTGCCTGCTCTAATGATCATGGCACCACACCATTGCCTGCTCTGATGGTCATACCAGCACACTCTTGCCTGCTCTGATGGTCATGGCATCACACCATTGCCTGCTCTGATGATCATGGCACCACACCATTGCCTGCTCTGATGATCATGCCAGCACACCATTGCCTGTTCTGATGGTCATGCCAACACACCATTGCCTGCTCTGATGATCATGGCACCACACCATTGCCTGCTCTGATGATCATGGCACCACACCATTGCCTGCTCTGATGATCATGGCACCACACCATTGCCTGCTCTGATGGTCATGCCAGCACACCATTGCCTGCTCTGATGGTCATGCCAGCACACCATTGCCTCCTCTAATGATCGTGGCACCACACCATTGCCTGCTCTAATGATCATGCCAACACATCATTGCCTGCTCTGATGATCATGCCAGCACACCATTGCCTGCTCTGATGGTCATGCCAGCACACCATTGCCTGCTCTGATGGTTATGCCAGCACACCATTGCCTGCTCTGATGGTCATGCCAGCACACCATTGCCTGCTCTAATGATCGTGGCACCACACCTTTGCCTGCTCTGATGGTCATGCCAGCACACCATTGCCTGCTTTAATGATCGTGGCACCACACCATTGCCTGCTCTGATGGTCATGCCAGCACACCATTGCCTGTTCTGATGGTCATGGCACCACACCATTGCCTGCTCTGATGGTCATGGCACCACACCATTGCCTGCTCTGATGGTCATGGCACCACACCATTGCCTGCTCTCCTGCAATCCTGCTGCAACCAGTTCGTAAGCAGCTGCTGTGATTGACTGCAACACTCGTGTTTGATGAAGCTCTCGTTTTTCTCAATTTAATTAGTGCAACTCGTTTGCCAATACCATGGACTGATGATGTAGTGGGTAGTGTTGCATCCAAGGAAGAAATGAATAACGAGAAGGTGATTGACTCTTACAAAGGGGAGAAGTACTTCCTTGGTTCACGTGTTCTTCCACATTTCCTTAAGTTTTCCTTTTGCAGTCTCCTAACTCTTGTCAGAAATACATCGACAGGTCCACTGATCTCTATACTAGCTGGACAGGAGGGGGAAGCTCATTTTCAAAAGGCATTTGTCCGCCATCTTTGCTGTCTCGTGACGAATGAATAGCATTGTAAATTCCACTGTTAAGTGTCAGTATCTAAGGTGATGGCACTTGGCGGTTAAAAATGATTCCTCTTCTTCTTTGATCATGACGGTCATGGTTTTTACAACCGTCAGCAGCACACGATGGTATATAATAAATACTTTAACAATGCTTTTTTCAACCCGGGAATGGAATAAAATCAAGTCGGAAGGTGGAATTTTCTGTGTCGTATGAAAAGCAATATGGCGGATGGAGAGCTTCCGGTGGCTTCAGAACCGCCCGACCAATTAACCTTGGGCACCCTATCCTGTCCGTTTAGTGATCAGTGGTCTACCCTGAAATGGATGTACAGCGAGACGAAGCAAATCGATGTCTTCACCAGTACCAGATAACCTAACCCTCACCGCATCATTGATCTTGAGGCAGGATTTATCATTTAATGTGACTGCTTGATTCTTCTTCTTGAATTTACAATACGTGTGCTGTATTTTGAGATCCAATTTCCTTTGCCTTTGTGACTTTGGCTGTGCTACATACTGTTGTGCCATTGGTGCTTTGTGTGCAGCCTGTGCCTGCTGGTTGCATCATTTTTCTAGGGGTGCAGCTGCCGCTGATGCAATGCCTCTCTATAACCAGTAAGCTGGTACTCATTTTACTGACTCGGTCAACCCGCCTGGTGTTAATTCAATGACTGACGGGCTCGAACAAAGGACCCTAAGATGCCACCACCAGGTAGGCCATCAGGGTCATCGCTGAATTAACTTTCTATCAACGAGATACTTGAAGATTTGTTCTGTATATTTGGAGCCATGTTGTCGGCGAGCTCGAGTTGTATCCTTGCATTGTTAACTTGTGAAGGCCCGAGCACAGTGTTTTTGCATTGTTAACTTCAGCGCAAGATTTAATCCGCACATCTCTGTTGTTTCTCTCTTGTCCAGGAATTGTGGAATTGCATTCTGGAGACGGTCCAATCCCACTATCTACTCATCCCAACTCTCTCTTCCTCATATGTGGTGATTTCAACTGTCATCATGCCAGTTGGCTGGGTGTGGGTACCTCTCTCACCAGCCATGGCTCCTCAGCAAAGGACTTCTGCGACTCACTGGGACTGACACAATCTGTCAATTTCCCGACCCGGATCTCAGTCAACGGAACATCTTCTCTTCTGGACTTGGTTATGACTAACTTCCCTGAAAATGTCTGCTGCTCTTCTTCTGCTCCGATCGGATCATCTGATCATGTCCTTGTTAAAGTGGACATCTCTCTGACCATCCTCAGGGAGCCTGCTCAGCGTCGACGAGTCTGGCATTTCACTCAGGCCAACTGGCACGGTCTTCAAGCAGCCATCAATCATCTGGACTGGTCTCCCATCTCTACCACCTCTGACATCAACTCATCCTGGGAATTCTTCCAAAGTAAATTGCTCTCTCTCATGCACAGATTTATCCCATCTCGTCTTCAGTTGTCATACCCTTCCTCCCGTCCATGGTACACGGAATCTTGTGGTGAGGCTGTTGCCCAGAAACAACTTGCCTTCGTCTCCTGGAAAGCAAATCCAACGGAAGGAAATCTCATTTCCTTTCACAAAGCCCGAAACAAGTGTGTGTCCACCCTCAGGAGAGCCAGGAAACAATATCTCTCCGTTCTCAAGACCGAACTCTCTTATCTGTCTCCCTCTTCCAAATCCTGGTGGCGTCTGGTCAAATCCGTTTCTGGTGTTTGTTCCCCCTCCATCCCCTCCCTTACCTCAAACGGCTACACAGCTGACTCCGCACGTGAAAAAGCTGAATGCCTCAACTCTGTGTTTGCCTCTAAATCTTGTGTCCCAAACCCATCCCTCTCTGTACCCACCATACCCAGTCGTACCCTGCTGCTCCTGGACTCCGTGTCCTTTCCTCCTGACAAGGTGGAAAAGTTTCTGTCAACCCTCGACTCTGATTCTGCAACTGGACCCGACGGCATCAGCCCACGGGTCCTAAAATCCTGCTCTGCTGCTCTATCTCCCCCTCTCTCTGTTCTCTTCACCCTCTCTTTTGCTCAAGGTCAACTGCCATCTGCTTGGAAATCAGCCAACATCACCGCTTTGCACAAAAAAGGTGCAAAAACAGATCCTAGCAACTACAGACCAATCAGCCTTCTCCCAATTATCAGCAAAGTCATGGAATCCATCATTGCTTCTGATATGAAATCTTTCCTCTTCTCCAATGGCTTGATCTCTGATCATCAATTTGGTTTCAGACCAGGTCACTCTACTCTGGACATGCTGCTTCTGCTGTCTCAACAATGGATGGAGGTCCTCAATGCCAAACAGGAAATTAGAGCTGTCTCCCTCGACATATCACGTGCCTTCGACACGGTCTGGCACCCCGCTCTGCTCACCAAACTCTCCTCCTTTGGTATCCATGGAAATCTCCACGCATGGCTGGCGGACTTCCTCTCTAGTCGTCGTCAACGTGTGGCCCTGAATGGGTTTCTCTCATCTCCTCTTCCTGTTCAGGCTGGAGTTCCCCAAGGCAGTGTTCTGGGCCCCGTGCTTTTTCTGGTCTTCATCAATGATCTCTCTGACTCTCTCGAAAATCCTCTCTATCTCTTTGCTGATGACTCCACTCTCTGCCGCTCCATTCCTCTTCCCTCAGATCGGCAGTCTGCTGCCTCCTCACTCTCTGAAGACCTGGACAAAATCACAGACTGGTCAAACAAGTGGAACATGTCTTTCAATCCTGACAAATCTCACACTCTTACTATGTCTCTCCGAAAAGATCGACTGGACAACCCTCCCATCTACTTTCTCAACAATCCTCTCCAAGAAGTTCTGTCGCTCAAGATTTTGGGTCTCACTATCTGCCATGATCTTTCTTGGGAAAACCACATTTCCAAGCTGGCCTCCAAAGCCAGTCGCCGACTGGGCATCCTCCGTCGTGCGAAGTCCTTCCTCGGCACACCTGAGCTCCTCACCACATACAAGGCTTTCATCCGCAGCTCAATGGAATACTGTTCTCCCCTATGGGCCGGTGCTCCTGCCTCACACCTAGCTCGGCTTCACGCTGTTGAAACCAAAGCTTTCAGAATTATTGGAATCTCCCGCGATGAAGCTATCTCTGAGGGCCTTTCACTCACTCACCGCAGGCAGGTAGGTGGTCTTTCTGTCTTCTACCGACTCCTCTCCGGCCTTGCACCCCCAGCTCTCTCTGTGCTCTGTCCCCCAAATATTCCTACAGGTCGCACAAGATCTGCCAGCAACCCTCTGATGGTTAAACTGCCGAAATCTCGGCTCTCCGCTCACCTTCACTCTTTCATTCCTCTTTTCTCCCGCCTCTGGAACAAACTCCCTCACTCCCTTCAATCCCACTCCTCCCTCCAGGTCTTTAAAACAGATGTTCACCACCATCTCTTATCTTCCCCCATCCAAAACCTTGATCTTTTCTACCCCCGCTAATTCACCCCAGATCCACCTTGTTTGAAATTCCAACTTCTTTCCTGGAAGTCCTGGCAGTGTCCATATGTTTTATACCTCTCCCACTGCCCCCTTCCCACGCCCCCCCCCCCCCCAAAGCCCTCGCCCTCTCTCAGATCTCTCGATGTCTCCATGTCTCTCGGTCCCTGCTCTCAAATGTTGTGTTTGTGTCCTTCCCCCTCTCTCCCCATCTTGTCTACCGCTCCCTATGTTATAGTTTTATGTGTCGGTTTGTCTTTCTGTGTGATTAATGTTCGCTCTTTCACGAGCCTCGATCTTGTATACAAAAAAAAAAAAAAAAAAAAAAAAAGAGCTTCAAGATGGCGGTGCACCACCCACCATCTCACGTCATCCTCCATCCCAACCCGTGATCTTTCCTCGCCCCATTAACCCTACCGAGCTCAACCCTCTTACGTGCAGGTTACTATGTAATTTAATTGTCTTCATGCAAAACTTGCTCTATTAATTAACCAACATTTCTGCAAATAACATAATATACAATTTTGAAGCTTTATAGACATCTGGGTTTTCCTCCTCAAATTTCAACATATATTGCAGGTACAGGTATGCAGACTTTATAGTGTACAGATTGCGGCTGCAAAGTATGGAAGGACTTCCGCCAATATGTGGAGGTGGATCTCCCAGTTTCCCATATTATCTCTCATTTTATATAAAAAACCACCTTTAGAGGCCATTTTTCCCCGCAAGCAGGGGTTGGCCTTTTTCGGGAACCGTGGTTGTTGTTGTTTTTTGGTCCCCTTTTTGAAGCAATGTTTTACGGCCGGATGCCCTTCCTGCCGCCAACCCTTTTTGCCGCCTTTAACGACAAACAGAGAATTACCAGTGAACTGGTACTCAATTAGCCGACCTCGGAAGGATGACAGGCTGAGTGTGAGTCAACCCCCCTGGCGTTAATTCAGCGATCGGACCGGGATTCGAACCCCAGGATCCTAGGTATCCTAAGCCGGCACCCTAGCCGCTAGCCCAACACCAGGGATCATCTGGCACCCTATCTCTCATTTTATAAATTAATTATTTCAGTATAATGTCCATTTTTTAAAATGCAAATAGTCTGTGCCTGTTTCAAAGTTCATGAGCTTGTAATAGTGTAATACAGTACAGCTGAATCTCTACTGTCTTCATTTTCAATCTCCATCAATTGCTGATTCTCCTTCAGATGTTTCATTATTCCCCATCCAGGCCTATCAGCCCGCAGGGAGTAATAAAATTAGCCTTTCTGTGCTGAATTTATATAATTATAGGCGAAGTTTTTCTCGGGAAAATTATGGAAATTACTGCTAAAATGGACCATGCGGATTAGGGCCACAACTCGGAATAAAACACTCAAACATACAGTATAGGTTCCACCAAGAGCGTTTTTGGTTTACTCTTCACACCCTCATCCACCTCCTCGTCATAGCTTTATGTCTCAAGTTTACAACAAACCCAACCTCCAGCCAGCAATACATGTCCCCTACCAATTTGATATTTTCCAAGTCCAAAAATGGCATAACTCTGTGAAAAATGGTGAAACGCTCTGAAACTCGACTTATTCTGTAACTTATGATAATAAAGCCATGTACCAAGTTTCAGTTGAATATGTTAAAGGCTATTGGGGAAAAGTGTTAAAACCACAGATGGACAGACAGACGATGGACAGCGAATCCTATAGTCCCTTCCGGTGAAACCGGTAAGGGAATAATAATATTACTGTTGCAGTTTGATTGTGGTTCACCCATCGAATGATGTAGAATGACTGAAATCGAACGACTTGAATCTGAACCACCCGTCTGAAATTTTGACAACCTACAAGGCCTTCATTCACAGCTTGATGGAATGTTGCTCTCCCCTTTGGGCTGGCGCCCCTGCCTCGCATCTTGCCATTCTTGATGCCATTGAAATTATGACCCTCAAAATTATTGGGATCTCTCGCGACGAAGCCGAGTGTCTTGGCCTGTTACTCTCACATCGCAGACAGGTTGGTGGTCTCTCTGTATTCTATCACCTCCTTCTTGGTCTTGCACCCTCTGCCCTCTCTTGGTCTATATTTATGCAGGGCTCACATGTTCTGCTAGTAACCCTCTTCTTGTTAAACCCCAAAATCCAGACTCATTGCTCACCTACTCATTTGTTCCTCTTTTCTCTAACCTATGGAACCTACTTCTACAGTCTGTTCTGTCCCATTCTTCCCTCCAGGGCTTCAAAAGAACTGTTCACCACTACTTCGGGTCATCCCCCATCCATACTCATGATCTCTTCTACACCAAATGCCACCATTCCCAAGCATTCCCTTTTTCCAGCTTGTTGTACCCCCATGCATCTTCTCCCTCCCTCCCTCCCTCCCTCCCTCCGATCTCGTTCCAGTGCTTTATCTATGCAATAACTACCTTTAGAGGCCATTTTTCCCCACAGAGCCAGGGTTGGCCTTTTTCAGGCACCGTTGTCCCCTTTTTGAAGCAATGTTTTATGGCCCTTCTTGCTGCCAACCCTGTTAGTCGCCTCTTGCGACACACAGGGAATTACCAGTGAGCTGGTACTCCATTTGCCGACCTCAGAAGGATGACAGGCTGAGTCAACCCCCCTGGCGTTAATTCAGCGATCGACCGGGATTTGAGCCCAGGATCCTAGGATCCCAAGCCGGCACCCTAACCGCTAAGCCAACACCAGGCTCACTTTATCTACACAAAGGCCATTCAAAATGTTCTGCGAACGAGATATAGATGACTAGCAGAAGTACCCGGCATTGCCGGGCGGGGGAGGGGAGGGGAACGGGGTGGAGGGGAGAGGAGGGGAATGGGGGGGGAGGGGAGAAGAGTGGGAAGGGGGAGAGGGGAGAAGAGGGGGGGATGGGGAGGGTGAGGGATGGGAGAGGGGGGAGGGGAGGGGGGAGGGGCCGGAGGGGGGAGGGGAGGGGGGAATGGGGGGAGGGAATGGGGGGGAGAGGAGGGAGGGGGGAAGGGGGGAGGGGAAGGGGGAGGGGAGAGGGAAGAGGGGGGATGGGGAGGGTGAGGGATGGGAGGGTGAGGGATGGGAGGGGGGAGGAGGAGGGGGTGGGAGGGGGAGGGGAGGAGGGGGTGGGAGGGGGGGAGGGGGAGGGGGTGGGAGGGGGGGGAGGGGAGGGGGTGGGAGGGGGGAGGGGAGGGGGGACGGGGGGGAGGGGACAAGAGGGGGGGAGGGGAGAAGGGTGGGGGAGGGGAGGGGGAGAAGGGTGGGGGAGTGGAGGGGAAAAGGGAGGGGGAGGGGAGAAGGGGAGGGGAGAAGGGTGGAGGGGGTAGGGTGGGGAGGGGGGAGGGGGAAAGGGAGGGGGGAGGGGGAAAGGGAGGGGGAGGGGGAGGAGGAAAAGGGAGGGGGAGGAGGAAAAGGGAGGGGGAGGAGGAAAAGGGAGGGGGAGGGGGAAAAGGGAGGGGGAGGGGGAAAAGGGAGGGGGAAAATGGAGGGGGAGGGGGAAAATGGAGGAGGAGGGGAGAAGGGGAGGGGGGGAGGGGGAGGGGAGAAAGGGAAAGGGTGGAGGGGGTAGGGTGGAGGGGGAAGGGAAGGGGGGATGGAGGGGGGAGGGGGAAGGGGGGATGGAGGGGGGAGGGGGAAGGGGGAGGGAAGGGGATGGCCAGTCAACAATGACGTTGCAGTTCTCATGGTCGGAGAGCAGCACAACAATCGGACATAGTCCTGCATATTCGCAACAGCACGAAGCGGTTTTGGAGACTCACCGATCCTGTGACGTCCTCCAGTACCGGCGTTGCCGGGCGGGGGAAGGGAGACCCGTACATTCCCAACCCGTACATTCGCCCTCTCGACTCATGCTCACTCGGACAAAAGCCTCGCACAAATTACACCGTGAAGGCCCAATGGTCATGTCTATGCCACAAATCACGGGCGCACTGAATTGAAAATATATAGAACGCTCATACTCCGTGAAAAGTGAAGCCGCCGTGTCACCATCTTTGTCAGCACGACTCGACCAACTAGCTTCGCGGATCTCGTTTTGTGCGGCAAGAAACTGCTCCAATCGGTTACGGAAGGGTTGTGGAAAGACGTTTCACAGCTGTTTCAAAGACATTTAATTCATATCGCACAAAATCGATACAAAACACGATCGCATAAAAGGTGAAAAAACGTGTGACGGGATGGAACATCACGTGATCGCTCTGAGCGAATCAGTCTGGCGGCGGAAATGGAACATCACGTGATCGCTCTGAGCGAATCAGCGAGCTGCTCTGGAACCGGCTGAGATTAGCGGGTACTTCGCTGAAATGCGCTGAGGTAAATATGAATAAAAAATATGGATCGTCAAATATTTTGAGTTCGGCCATGTTCGTCCCAGGCTCAATGGCCATGTCTATGCCAAATATCAAGCATGTAAGCCTCTCCGTTTAGGAGTCTATCGGTAACATTACACACACACACACACACACACACACACACACACACACACACACACACACACACACACACACACACACACACGCAAGCTGTGTTTTATATATATAGATAGTACAAGAAACACCAACGAGTTGTATTGTTTAATATATAACTACACACAGTTAATAATAAATATACCCCTCAGTACGAAAACACACTCATACAGTACAAGGAGTTTTTTTTAAAGATTACCTTGTGCTTGGTCAGGTATCCATTACCAAATCAACAGGTAAAGCGTAGCCAGAGCTTCAAACATTACTTGCGATTCCGCTGCTATCGATCAGTGACTAGTTTATTCAGGGTAACTTTGTAAAACTTCGAGGAATACAAACTTCACATTCGTAGATTGCTTTTTGTTACCTTTGACGCTTGACCCTCGACCACCTATGGAATGATGTCACGTCACAATTGAGGCTTTGGTATCACGAGTACTGTATTGTCCCGTTTGTGGTTAAAAACACTCCGATGAATGAATGACCAGAAACTACAACGGCACTCGGTAGAGCACATATCGCCGCTAGGTGAACACGTTACGTTTTGTATCCCACCGATAAGCCGGATCTAGATTTGGACCTGCACCAAAATCGAATTGGCTTGTTCTTGCCACCTACCCAACTCGTCCAACAAGTTTTGTCTGAATCCATCCATAACTTTTTGAGATAACCTGCTCACAGACAGAAAGGAGTGAAAACATGTCCTCTGTCCACCTTCAGTGATGGAGGTAAGTAACTATGACCAAATGTCGGTAAACTTACATCCCTGCATGGATTTGCCAAATGCCTACAATTATTAATGGTGCAAACTCTCTTCCATCACTCCTGCTGGTACAACCACGCCGTGTCGTCGCCCTAATTAATCTTGGAATATAAATTGAACATTTCAATATCTAACAACCCCTGAGAGACCTCATTCCAATCTTTTGAACGCTTTAGTGACCCATGAACCACCTTTCCCTCCTCCACCACCACCCTCATCCTTCCCTTCAACATCTCTGTCCCATTTTCCATGCACTATTACCTGCATGCCATAGCACTAGCATTTACCTCAAATTAAAGGTAGAGTTATGAAGATTAAGACAAGTTGACTGTTGTGATGTCATTCTATCCAGAAATCCCAACACATGCCATCTTGGTTGTGTGCTGACTGCTGATTTTTTCATCATGCATTGACCTCAGATTAAAACTGTCCGGAGCACCCTCTCCCTCGTTCCAAGGGGTTCCAGGGTTGGAATAGCAACGACAATCTTTACCAGTTACATTCCCATTGTGATGGGACGTGGGAAGACTTGATAAGTGACCGATTTATCATGAAAGGGTCGAAAGTTGGGGATGAGTGGTTGGGACATGCAGGCGACGAGGCACAGAGGCCCCGTGGTGGGGTGACGGTCACACGGCTCGGCCAGCTCTAAAAATGAAATCTCTCCCAAGTAGAGCAATTAATTATCTCACGATCCCGGCTTTGTTCCACATCACGCTGCCACGAATGCCTGGATCACAGTAAGTTCTACATGTGAATCATCGTGTGTGGGAAAATTAAGGCTTGGATATTGGAAAACCACAATATCCCTGGCAGCAATCCAAAGGTACACGGCTATCTGCATAATAGCGATATTTACCTCCGCCACTGAACGTGGACAGAGGTCGTTTTCACCCCTGTCTGTGTTTGTCTGTGAACAGGATATGTCAAAAAGTTATGGACAGATTCGGACGGAACTTAGACGACATCTTAAAAAAGTTATGGACGCAAAACTGAAAGGGAGGAAAGCCGACGTTGTTGAGGCATTATATGCTTACTGCGTACCCCACAGACTAACGGATCCAAGCCGACTCGACTTGCTAAGCCTCTAGCTAGGCCGCAATGATCTTTAGCTAATAAAGGTCTTCAGCAAGTGTGACGATATTTTGCATCCAACACCCTTATCCGGATTGTGACCTTTATTCGACGCATAAACCTATTTCATAATCTATAAGTGCAACAGGTGGCTGCACGTTTGAACCCGTAGATATGTATAGTCTGTTTGAGCTTGTGAGCGGGTGTACTAGTAATTTAAAGCAGAGGCAAGAATCGAAAATAATCAATGTATCGTTAAAAATCTATCAAAATGTATTCAAAAAGTTCAAAATGTATCGTTAACTTATGTGTGCTAGGCTTCTAAAAAAAAAAAAACCCTTGTTTATTGAATGAAATTAGAGTTTGTGGAGTGAGGTGATAGAGTTCCTGGAAGAATGGATTCCTGGAAGAGTGCATGTGGGAAAGGGTGGATGGAATAATGCCAGAAGCGATGGAAAAATCAACCAGTCCACCCACCTTCCTACATGGGCGAGGATCTGACCCTGGGACTCAGCTTCCTGCTGAGAGATGCCATTAATACGATACCTTCGGAGGAATAACATGGCAAGCAGATGCACCAGCCCAAAGTTAAGAGCCAAAGTCCATGGTACTTCAGATGAAGGCCTTGTATAGTGTCATAAGCTCCAGGTACTGCACCTCTTCCAGGGGTTATTGTCCCCCGTCACACCGCGGAGCGAAAGGGGGACTATGGTTTTCCCCTCCGTCTGTGTGTGTCCGTCCGTGCGTGTGTGCGTGCGTGCGGACGTGCATGCGTAAGCAAAGGACCGAATTCTAATTTGGTGTGTGGGTGCAACTAGGCATATGGAAGAACCCTATTGAGAATTAGGTCGCCACGTCAAAATCCAAGATGGCCGCCGCCATGTATGTCTGACGCCATGTATGTCTGAACCTTGTGAGCGGAATGTCTTGAAAAATAAGCAAAGTACCAACTTCTAATCTGGTGCGTGGGTGTATCTTGGCATAAGGAAGAACGCTATTGAAAATTGGGTCGCCACGTCAAAATCAAAGATGGCCGCCGCCATGTATGTCTGAACCTTGTGAACGGAATATCTTGAAAAATATGCGAAGTACCAACTTCTAATCTGGTGCGTGGGTGTATCTTGGCATAAGGAAGAACGCTATTGAAAATTGGGTCGCCATGTCAAAATAAAAGATGGCCGCCGCCATGTATGTCTGAACCTTGTGAACGGAATATCTTGAAAAATAAGCGAAGTACCAACTTCTAATCTGGTGTGTCGGTGTATCTACGCATAAGGAAGAACGCTATTGCAAATTGGGTCGCCACGTCAAAATCCAAGATGGCCGCCGCCATGTATGTCTGACGCCATGTATGTCTGAACCTTGTGAGCGGAATATCTTGAAAAATAAGCGAAGTACCAACTTCTAATCTGGTGTGTGGGTGTATATAGGCATAAGGAAGAGCGCTATTGAAAATTGGGTCGCCACGTCAAAATCCAAGATGGCCGCCACCATATATATGTCTGAACCTTGTGAGCGACATATCTTGAAAAATAAATGAACTACTAACTTCTAATCTGGTGTGTGGGTGTATCTACGGATAAGGAAGAACGCTATTGAAAATAGGGTCGCCACGTCAAAATCCAAGACACGGGGGACCTGGGCGTAACGCTTGTTGTTATTGTTGCTCAGCCTGGGCATGTGCCAGGCTTTGCGATGAACCGTTGATCTACAGAGGGCAATGCCGTACTGGATACAAACTGGGCAGGGAATGAGGGAGGAGGTTGGACTTTGTGGCGATTGTTGGAGCAGGAATTTCGAACATGACGAGAGTGCAGGAATTTCGAACTTGTCGAGAGTGGCAGTGACATTATATTCTTTGCAACGACACTATATGGGATATTTAACATCCATCAGAGGTCAATACTAGCAGATGCATCTCCAGCTTAGGATCTATCCAACGACTGGTTCATTCACTGATAGAACACCCTCCCTGCCTGTGAAGCACCAATCTACCAGCCTAGTCACTCGGTGAAGAGTAAATGCGCTATGTCAGCAGCACCTGTTGGACATTCTTAGATGTGTTGGCCACAGTGGGAGAGGTTCAACAGCCAATCCTTTTTGAGGGATACAGTGAGAGCATGGGTCTTTCCTTCAATGAAACACGTTTAGGTAGCTCACATTTTTACCTCCATCACCGAAAGTAGACAGAGGTAATGTATTCACCTGTTTGTCTGATTGTGAGCAGAATATCTCAAAGTTATGGACATATTTGGACGAAACTTGATGGACAGGTTGGGTGTGTGAAAAGGACGAATTGTTTAGGTTTTGGTTCAGGTCCAGATCCAGATCTGGCCGATCAGTGGGATACTAAAGGTAAACTATTCAGCTTGGTGGAGGTATGCGCTCTGCCGAATGCCTTTCTATTTTTTTTTACAGATGTGCAGACAGGTATTCTATGACAGCCGAGACAGGTGTGTTGGATGTGTGAGTTATTCTTACGCACAGGGTTGTCATCACGAAAATTGTATAGAATATTACCCAGGAAAGTACAAAGGACAAGGCTGTGGACCAAGAATAAGATTGGTCCCAAAATGCTATCCCGCAGTTCGCCAGCATCAGGAGGCAGAGCATAAAACAGAATACTATCGAGATTGACCTTTTTGTTCGTGTTTGCCGGACCATTGAAGAACCATCCAAGGAGGGCATGTGTCTGGCAGGCTCTTTCATCTGAATTAGTGTCTACTATGAATAATTGTCACTTTCAAGATGCTTCACCATTTCATCAAGGGACAGTATTTGCATATGCTTCAACTAAAAAAAGCAAACTTGTGTTTTTGAAACGTTCCTTTCTTTATACCGGGGTGATTTTCTTTTTTTCAAGAACTCTAAATAATTCCCATAATTCCCAACTTTCATGCAACCTGTTTCTCTGAACTGCTTCAGCAGTTTCCATATCACTGATTTTGAAGGTTTCGTACGACTTAAAATGACCCTACTGCAAAGCCGCAATGAGCCGGTGAAGCCAAAGCCTCCATGGAACTTTTTCGCAATTGTTTATGCATACTTCCGCATCCGCAAGATGGCGGCCTCCATGGAGCGATTTGGTGCGTCAAAGCTTCGAAATTCTCAAGGGATCCAGCAAAATCTGGCTTTTCGACATAATACGTACGCGTTCATTCGCAACACCGGCTTCGCCAGCTATAAATGCAATTTGACATTCCCTAAACGATGCATTCTTGATGTAAGCTTACGATGAGAAGCACAGGTAACTCCACAGTGAGCACCGTGGTGTGACTGAGTGAAAACCGTTAAACGTCACTGCCGGGTCACGTGATACCAAGCTACATTTACGCAAAATCTTAGGTTCCTTACTGATGTTTTTTTGTGTGTGAGAATTATTTAGGGTTCTCGAATAAAAATATCACTCTGTACTAACTGAGCATCTTCATTCAAAAAGCTTGAACGCTCTACCCTATTTAAGGTGAAACGGGGGTAATATGAACACTTGAGGACCGCCCGAATTCCAACCTGTTCTTGGAAAGATTGACAATGATGATATGGGAAGGAAGAGGTTTAGAGAACTCTGATTATTTTACTGTACTCCAAAAAACTCTTGTTTCAGACACAATCATAGCTCGTACTACCACACCCAAGCAAACACCAGACTTTAACCCCATATTAGATACCATCGCATCGTTAGATAGACCGCTTGAGATATAGTGATAGTTTTCGTCTCTTGATATGGAACTGTTTTGTCTGTAGATAAGGTCTTTCACAAGATTGCAATGTATATAATGAAAAACAAAATACAGGAGTAAAGAGATGGGGATAGGCAACAAGCTAATATGCTTGAACAAACAAAATGAAATGCATTCAGAGATTAAACAGGTTGAAAAATTGCAAAACCTACTGGGTCATCAGATAGCTACCTGTACCATGCCATCTTTGAGGTTTTAATAATAATAATAATAATGCATTTATTTTATATAGCGCTTTTCAGGAAGCCCAAAGACGCTTTGACAGAGTGCAAAACATAATGCATAGCAAAACATAAAAACAATTGCAAAAAAAGAAGAATCAATAGGGAAATATTCAAAGCACAAAGGAGGGAGAAGGAGAGGAGATAGTCAGGGGTTAGATGCTGTGGGTTAAATGTTGAATGCAGTGTTGAACAGGTGGGTCTTGAGTGATGTTTTGAATGTGGTGAGTGAGGAGGAGTCTCTGATGGTGTGAGGTAGCGAGTTCCAGAGGGTGGGAGCAGCGATGGAGAAGGCCCTGTCCCCCCAGGATCTAAATTTGGTCCGGATGGGGGGGGGTCAGGAGGTTGGTACCAGCAGATGGTACCAGTTTTGACTCTTTAAATGCGATGCATCGAGCATCTATCTCTCTTGTATCCACGTGACAGCAATTCCCCAAAAACACTTGACCCCCTGTAGGCTCCAAAAGACAAGGTGCCCCCATCCTTCTTTTCAGGAATAGCTTTCTTGTGATTCTTAGAGATAATGTCCATAAGTCCACGTTTCGCCGCTTGAGAGCATGACACTCGAAGCAGAATAGAGCAGTCGTCGAGTGGATACAGCACGCTGCGATTATCATTTATTCCCATTAGAGAGGGCTCCGATCTGCCATCGCAGGCTCACCTGCTCGATGCAGTTAGGTGACAATTACTTGCATACCAGTCAGTTAAAAGCAAAATAATGGGATGAATAAGGAACCATCAACATAAAAAAAGTCTGCAATAATGGCAGCAATTTTTCCCTTCACTGCCCCTCCCCTGCCCCCACTCCATCTCTTTTCCTCCCATCCTCTCACTCCTATATCCTCCCAGCTTCCTATCCCTTTTCATCCTTTCTCTTCCCCAACTTGTCTTTTCTCTCCTATCATCTCCTTTTGAATCCTTTTCAATGTATCCTCAATTAAAACCATCCTCCCTGAACATATGTTTATGTAGATAAGTGTATATTAATACAGAATATCACAATACTAGAGGCCTTGTACTTATTCCTTGTGTCATGAACAAGGACCAACTGGGACCTGGGACTCAAAGCGACTAAGCCACTATAATGCCCGAGAAGTTAGGTACTTCACAACCATATCACTGGTATCGATCTTCACAGGAGGAGCTGCGATGCTCGTGGCCTTTCAAATCAAGTGAAAGCTTGCAGGACCGATGGTGTCAACCCCTCAGTGTTGAGACCGTTCTGCCCCAGTAAAGTGAGAATTATTTTGTTTGACCTGCCATTGGTCGGGATCTTAGAAACTATACCAATAACCGTACCAGGTGGAGAAATTGATTACAACATCTCTGCATGTGAGCCGAGTCGGGAGAGAAGCTCAGTTCTGAAACCTGAGTCATTAATGTATCTGTCCGAAGGTGATTAAGAATGCCCTTTAAAACCTATAATAAAGAAAGCTTTTCTGGTAGTCAGAGAGGTCATTTACAGTTCCTTCAGAAAGTATTCACACCACTTGACTCTTTCACATTTTGTTGTGTTACAGCCTGAATTTAAAATTGATCAAATTGAGATCATTTTGTCACTGATCTACACATAATACCCCATAATGACAAAGTGAAAACATATTTTTAGAAATGTTTACAAAGTAATTAAAAATGAAATAAACAAATATCTCATTTACAGAAGTATTCAACCCCCTGAGTCAATACTTCATAAAAGCGCCTTTGGCAGCAATTACAGGTTTGACTCTTCTTGGTTATGTCTGTATCAGCTTTGCACATCAGGATTTGGGGAGTTTCTCCCATTCTTCCTTGCAGATTTGCTCAAGCTCAGTGAAGATGGATGGGGAGTGTCGGTGAAGAGCAATCTTCAAGTCTGTCCACAGATTCTCAATGGAATTCAAGACTGGGTTTGACTGGACTACTCAAGGACTTTCACGGTCTTGTTCTGAATTTCACGATTCATTGTTCCCACTATCCTTACAATTCTCCCACTCCCTGACGCTGAAAAGCATCCCCATAGCATGATACCACCACCACCATGCTTCACCCATCGAACACCATACCTACAGTGATGAGCTGTGCTCGGTTTCTGCCAGACGTAGCACTTTGCATTCAGGCCAGAGAGTCCAATTTTCATCTCATCAAACCACAACGAATAGTTTGCCTCATGCTCTGAGTCTTTCACATGTATTTTTGCAAACTCCAGGCATGCTGTCATGTTCCTTTTTCTCAAGAGGGTCTTCCATCTGGCCACTCTCCCATGAAGCCTAGATTTGTGAAGTGCTGCAGAGACTGCTGTCCTTCTGGCAGGTTCTCCCATCTCAGCCAAGGAACTCTGTAGTTCTGTCAGAATGGTCAATGGGTTCTTGGTCACCTCCCTGACCAAGGTCCTTCTTGCCCGGTTGCTCAGTTTGGTTGGACTACCAGCTCTAGTAAGAGTCTGGGTCGTTCCATATTCTTTCCATTTCCTGATGATGGAGCTCACTGTGCTCTTTGGAACTTGATGGAGTTCTTTGTGCTCTAGAAATTGTTTTATTCCTTTCCCCAGATCTATACCTCCTCACAATCCTGTCTAAGAGTTCTATGGTTAGTTGCTTGGCCTTCATGGTAGAGTTTCTGTTCTGACATGCACTGTCAACTGCGGGACCTTATATAGAAAGGTGTTTCTTTCTAAATAATGTCCAATCAATTAAATTGGCCATAGGGGGACTCCAATCAAATCAAGATATCTCAAGGATGATTAAAGGAAATTGGATGCACCTGAGGTCATTTTGGAGTGTCATAGCAGAGGGATTGAATACTTATTGACTCAAGACATTTCAGCTTTTCATTAGCTCACCTGGAACGAAGTTCAGGGTAGCTTATGCGATGGCGCGTCGTCCGTCCGTCCGTCAGTCCGTAAACACTTGAAACTTCTCCGAAACCGCTGATGGGATTGCGACCAAATTTGGCACAAATTATATTTGTTGTGTTGTGACTAAAGTTTGTTCACGGCATTAAAAAAAATCGGGGTCTAAGGGGGTCTACCAGGGGTCAAAGTGGATCCAGGTTTGACTCCTCAAAATAGGAATTTGCTTATTCCTCTGAAACTACACACACTATTTCGATGAAACTTCACCACAACCTTCACCACTCATGATGTACCAAAGTTTGTTCACGGCATTAAAAAAATCTGCCCCTGTAGTGGTCTACGAGGGGAGGGGTATTTTTTGGGGGGAAGTTGCCCCCCAATGTAGGTATTTTTTTGTTTGTTTTTATAAAGTCTTATGATTATGTTAGTATGATTCTACATGCTGCCCTGCCCTTTAGCAAGCATTGAAATTGGTTTAAAATACCTTTAGTCAGTGCAGTATACTGTTTATTCTACCAGGTGAGCACCAGGGGTATTGTCCGTATGTTTTTTTTATGAACTTGTAAAATTTTCGAAAGAAAAATTCCACTGACATAATGGAGTGTTATGTGTCGATCAGTGACAAAAAAATCTGAGTTTAATCCATTTTAAATTCTGGCTGTAACAACAAAATGTGAAAAAAGTCAAGGGGTTTGAATACTTTTTGAAGGTGCTGTATGTTGATGAGTAACAGCCCACGACTGCCCTTGACCTCTGCTGAGAAAGCAGAGGATTCCATGAAGAGGTATGTGCTCTTTCATATACTTTATGGAGAAATTCACAAGAGAGGAATGGGGTAGTCTTGGATGCCAGAGGCAAGACAGAGATAGATAGAGATAGACAGAGAGAGGTAGAGGTAGAGGTAGAGGTAGAGGTAGAGGGAGAGGGAGAGAGAGAGAGAGAGAGAGAGAGAGAGAGAGAGAGAGAGAGAGAGAGAGAGAGAGAGAAATACAGAGGTAGGTAGAGAGAGGTACAGAGAAAAAGAGGTAGAGATGTAGGTAGAGACAAAGGTAGAGATAAAGAGAGAGCTTTACTAGTTGAGCAGCATGCGAGACAGTGACAAAGTCCCCGAAACAAAGGCCGACCCAACCTGTATGATGTTCTGTAGCTCCATCCAATTCTGTAGGAGAAGAAGCTGCCAGATCTAGTTATGTGCGTGGGACAAAAATCAAACTGATGATTAGTGATTAGAAGTCTGGTCTTTGGACTCTTAATGTGGACGTGAGAGATCTGGGTTCTTCCCAACATCTTTCTAGGGCTAGGAGCTAAGAGCTAGGGCTAGAAGTAAGGGATCTTCGTTTCTTTCACATTTCTTTCCACTTTTTCACATTTCTCCTTATTCATTCTAATTCTTGCTTGTTCTTTATTTTTCTCTTTCCTCATCTATCTGTCTAAGGAGAAGTGAATTCTTGCAGAGATTTTTCTGGAAGGTTCCTCTTGGCTGCACCTGGATGGGTTTGAGGGTTGTGGAGTAGCGGCTGAAACCCAAATCCTATCCAGGTTTCTCCTGGCGATTCCATCTAATCAGGTTCACCATGTTTTTTAGTTCAAAAATTTTGGAGCTTCGCGAAACTATACATTTTTGGAATATTCAGAGCATGAGGAATCCAAAAATTAATGTTGGCAATTGCGTAAACACGTTTGCGAAAATGACACTCAGGACAGTGATGAAGATCTGTAAAAGCATATTCCTGAACGGTATAGACCTCGTAGATCCTGTGTATAGGACTTATAGTTCAATCTGATACTACAAGGCTGCTTTCTTGCTTTATAAACCCATACCTATAACTTCAAAGGACTTGCAATATCATGTATTATGTAATACAGTTATATCACAAATGTCAAGACAATGGTTTTCAATCACCTTTGTTTGTTGCTTTTCTATAATCCTGAGCACTATTTTGAGGCCTTTAATGGATTCCTTAACCCAGAAAACATAGGATTAGCATATTTAATTAAGTTTCTAGGTTGACTAGAAGCCGAGATAGCGCAAAATATGTATTTTATGGCGGCCATTTTGAAAATCCAAAATCTGTGTCTGTGCAAATGCCAACGGATTCTCCATGCTCTGATGATTCCAAAAATGTACAGTTTTGCTAATCTCCCAAAATTTTGAACGAAATTATATTTGTTAACATGGTGAACCTGACTAATCTTTGCTCTTTGCTTATTCTTCTGATGACTCCAATGTAGTATTGGGTTTTCCATTTCATTACAAGTGCGTGGGAGGTAGCCTGAGGTGAAGGACATTCTTAAGAGAACAGACACATGAGATGCTGGTTTGGCAGAGCAGGATTTGAAAATTCTGGAATTATTGTTGTAAATTTCCTGTTGTAGAGGAGATTCAAAAGGGAAAGAAGTGTTTGTTTTATTGAAAACTTCAGCCAAAAGAGCGTCTACGAGTAAATTATGGACCAGCTGTCGTAAGAGATGGCCAGAAACAGGCCAACAAACCCTGCAAGACAAAAGGACAGTCAGTCATCTAAGCATACTCGTTAAAATCCATTGCTGTCCATAAAACGAAAGGTAAATCATACAATTTACAAGGATCGTAACACAGGCCTCATATATCTTTGAATTGTCCAATTTATGTCCATTAACCACGGTAGCTCTTGTCCTCACGTCATCACAAAAAGACGCGATTTGTCTTAAAATGTTTGCCAAGTGACTGGACGTCATAGACCATGACCACGGCACCTAAGTGCAGCGAGCAATGTGACAGCACCTCTGCAAATTGAACCTTTGAATTTATAGAGAGATAAAGCGTTCTCCACCAACGTGCTTCTCCATCTAGGACGACACGACCTGCAGCTGCAGTTGAAGGTCATGTAATCCGAGAAATGACGTTTCATCCGAATCGCTCCTGACGGAGAAGCACATTTGTGGAGAACACTTCACCTTACAATGAATTTGTCAAATAATAATTTATGATCCCTCCAGAGGAGATACCATACGTGTATATGCTTGTCCGTCACGTGGACGGGGCATTTAAATCAGGGGGAAACTGCTTCCACAGCCAATAATGAATGCCCCTTTAAGCAGGTGTGTGGCACGACGTTCTTAATAGCTCATGATCATTATCACAAAACATCTGTATTGGGTCTAGACTACGAGAGGTTATGTTGACCTGATGGTAGGTCGTGTGGGTCATTGCTGGATTGTCTCCTGACATTTCAGCTTAGGCCCAGGACGGAATTGCATCGAGAAGACAAACAATGGTCACTCGAATCTCTTTTCTCAGGAAGAAGAAACTTCCCACGCATGTCTCATTGCATTGTAACAAGGTTCCTTCTGAAGACTTTCTGAATGATGTGAACAACAACACCAGCCATTTTAAAAAGGGCTTTTGTTAGTGTTAATGCTTCAACCCAAAAAGACCACAGTGGAGGTGATAAGTTGTGAAGTATAAGTTTGACATTTGTTGATATGCAAACTGACATTAAAAAAGACTGTTTCACCCAGAGAAAGTAGTTGTGTAGCAGAGCAATAATGATTTTTGCTCATTACTATAAGTACATTTTAATGACAGACGAATAGCATCTGTAGTTCGCCATGAATATTCATAATAACCACCCCTCTCCCCCCCCACCCCCCTCAAAAATAAATAAAAATAAAAACACTTTTTCAATTTACACAACGTTTCATCTGTTTCCAATAATCCGCACAACACCCCGGGGCAGCTGGTGCAAAAATTTATCTTGATGGAGTTTTGGGTAGCTATACACTGACAGGTGTGCAGTCATGTACCATATTCAAAGCCATTATTGGAGGTGTGTATTTTATAGGAAACAACAACATGCATTTTAAGGCCATTTTCCCTGCTCGAGCGGGGCTAAGCCTTGCGATCCCCATGACAATCTTCTCCATTTTGCCCTATTTTCTGCATCTCTCCTTGTTAACCCCCTTGCCCACATTTCTTCTTCCACCATCGTTAGCCAAGTCTTTCTCGGTCTTCCCCGTCCTCTACTTCCTTCTACATTTATTTCCATCACTCTTCTCAACCAGTCACTTTCATCCTTCCTCAACACATGACCAAACCATCTCAACCTGTTTCTCTTCACAGCATCAATCACAGGCTCTATTCCCATCATCTTTCGCAATTCATCATTTGTCTTCCTCTCTCTCAACGATACTCCGCACATCCACCGAACCATTCGCATTTCCACCCTTTCCAGCCTTCGTTGCTGCTCTACGTTCATTACCCATGTCTCACTCCCATAAATCATAACACTTCTCACACATGCAGCATACACCTTTCCCTTCAGCTTCAACGACACTCCCCTCCTCATCAGCACGCCACTCAGTTCCCATAACTTCTTCCATGCACATCTCACTCTAGCAACCGTTGCCGAGTCTGATCCACCTTCTCCATTCAGCATGTCTCCAAGGTAGCAAAATGTTTTCACACCTTCCAGCTTCACGCCGTCTCCAAGATCCAACTCAACATTTCCTCCATCTGCAGCTCCCTCTGTGCACACCTTACATTTGAATGTAGCTGCCACACTGGTTAATGACCCTCTCAGACCACTACATTTTTGATGGACCCACTCAGCGCACATTGTACATTGAATGGAGTTCACTCCGACACCCTTCATGCACACAGCACAGGGCCACTTCCCAGTTCTTTCCACCTCACTACATGCTTTACCACTTGCCATCACCTTCGTCTTTCCGATATTCACCTTCAGGCCTTTTGTCTCCATACATTCCTTCCACTTGTTCATCTTTTCCTTCAGTCCATCCATACTTTCTGCAATCAACACCAGATCATCTGCATCATTTTATAGGAAAGGCAAAATGTCATAATTCCTGTAGAACCCAGCCGTACAAGTCAAGCACTGCAGAAGAAAGGAGTTTATCAAGTGTGCATGGTGGTGATATGGAAGAAGGGGTCGGGGTGGTGGGGTTGGGCAAATTGGAGAAAATTACAATCGAGAAGAGGAAGAGAAGAGATAGGAGGGTAAGTGAGTATAGGAGTGAGGAAAAAAAATACAAAAGAAATGTTTGGGATGAGATTGGACCAAGGGGGAGATAATGGAAGAGGAATGTATGGTGGGGTAGTGGTGATTTGGTTGGGGGCGGGGGGCGGAACGGGGGAGTGATGCCAACATTCTCACCGTGTTTGCTTAAGTAATGAATGGCTCCTAAGAATGGAAAATTACAACAGGTGAGAGCAGTGGGCGATTCCTGAGGATCAGGGTTTGGGGGTGGGGACATCGTTTCTTTGGACGTTCTACTTCTCGAATAAGGTTTCCGATGAATCTCGGATGGAGAAATGTTAACAGGGCTTCAGCCAGTACCTGCATGTAGATGCCTATATGTACTGTCGTGGCCAAAAATATTGGCACCCTTGCACTTTTTTCAAACAATGCACCATTTCTTCCAGAAAATTGTTGGAATTAAAAAATATTTTGGTATCCACATATGTATTTCTTTGGTTTGCAGTGGAACAAAACAAAAAAGCTGGAAAAATTACAAAATCTTAGCTTATTCCACACAGAATTCCTAAAATGGCATGGACAATATTATTGACACCTTTTAGAAGTTGTTAGAAATAATCAGATTTCAAGCAGGTGATTCTCCTTTACTTTGGAATTGAACTCACCTGTGGTTATTTGCAGGTGCCTGCAATATAAAAATCACTCATTCAACCAGTTTGAATAGAGAAAAGGACTCATTCTGCTGTTTTGTGTCACTGTGTGTACCACAATGAGCATGGAGAACAGAAAGAAAACCAGAGAATTGTCTGAGGAGGTCAGACACAAGATTGTAGCCAAGCATGGAATATCTCAAGGCTACAAGTCCATCTCCAGAGACCTTGATGTTCCTGTGTTCACCATACGCAATGTTATCAGGAGGTTTAAGGCCCATGGCACTGTAGCCAACCTCCCTGGATGTGGCCACAAGAGAACACTTGATCGAATATTGCAGCGGAGGATTGTTCGAATGGTGGAGAATCACCTCAATCAACTGCCAAACAGATTCAAGCTGACCTTCAGACATGAGGTACAACAGTTTCAACTGGCACCATCCATCACCAACTCAATGAAAGGGGGTACTATGGTAGGAGACCCAGGAGACCCCACTGCTGAGAGAGACACATAAGAAAGCCCGACTGGAGTTTTCCAAAACGCACCTTAACAAGTCAAAATCCTTCTGGGAGAATGTCCTGTGGACAGATGAGACCAAATTAGAGCTTTTTGGTAAAGCACCTCATCTCCGTTTACAGAAAACAAAATTAAGCCTTCAAAGAAAAGAACACCTTCCCTACAGTCAAACATGAAGGAGGTTCAGTGAAGTTTTGGGGTTGCTGTGCTGCCTCTGGCACTGGGTGTCTTGAATGTGTGCATGGCATCATGAAATCAGGAGATTACCAAGGCATTTTGGAGTGCAATGTTCAACCCAGTGTCAGAAAGCTGGGTCTCCGTCAAAGGTCATGGGGTCTTGCAGCAGGACAATGACCCCAAACACACTTCAAAAAGCTCCAAGGAATGGTTCAAGACAAAATGCTGGACTGTTCTGCAAATCCAAATCTAAATCCCATTGAACACCTGTGGGGAGATCTGAAAACAGCAGTTGGGAGAAGGCACCCTCCAAATCTGAGAGAACTGGAGCAGTTTGCACGAGAAGAGTGGGACAAACTGCCAGTAGAGAGGTGTAGGAAGTTCATTCATGGCTCGAGGAAGCGCTTGACTACATTATTTTGTCCAAAGGCCGTGCTACCAAATATTAAATCTCGGGTGTCAATCATTTTGTCAATGCCATTTCTTTTTTATTTTCTGATTTAAAAGGATGTATTAAGTTCTGAATCAAAAACAAAGGTTTAGTAATATTAACAGTGAAATAAAGAATTGTGGAGACCAAATACTGTTGTCAATTTCAACATATTTTTAGAGAAAATTGTGAGTTATTTGAAAAAAGTGCAAGGGTGCCAATATTTTTGGCCATGACGAATTGAAAATAAAAACAACCCCTATGTTCTGAGGTTGATATAAAAACTCATGACCAAATGGTATTGTGATGGTACTCACATCATGGCGATTTGGTGACGATGCAATCGGAGACTTGAGGCTCTCGTCTACCCATGGGCCCGTGATGGGTATGGATATATATCAGAGGTCCAAAGGCGATGGTGCGATGCAATAAAGAGCACATAAACACTCTCGCCTACGTGAGCACATTTACATTATCTAATAGTATAAAATTCCAGGCCACAACATGAAGGATGCTGTGAAATTAACTGATCCCATCCTAATGACCAACTGCCAAAAGGAGGCCTTGGGCTCCTGGCTGCATGTGCAGCACAAATTCATCTTGTTTAATTTGGAATGAGCGCAGTTTCGCACCATAATAGGTTTAAATTAGCTCTCCTGACTGCCGAGAATTTCGGGCTCCACCGTTTGATGGAACACCTCGTATTGCGGGATGTTATTAGTGGAGATCCAGGGCCTAGTTCTTCATCCATTATTCAGCGTCTGATAATGATGGGCGTGCAGGCTCTCTCGCCGTAGAGTTGGGTATCCCGTGTGGTGTTCCCCACCACCAATGGACCCAAAGTCTACCGTCTTGTCTGGTTCACCAGCATTTGTTTTAAAGGCAAATGGTTGTGTAGCGTGTGTACGGGAGGTCATCAGTCTTCATTCTCAAGGTTACACATACAAGGATATGAACTGGTATCATGTACTCATCTATAATTAATTCATGCGTGGTGTTCTTCTTTTTCTTACATGTGTAGGACATGGTTGCAGGTGGCATCATTTGCTGGGGGTGCAGCTGTGCCACGGGTGAACAATGCCTTTTGGTCATTATAAGGGTTGTGCACCTGTGATTGCAGTTTACGTGTGTTCCTGTACGCACGTGTTAATTTTAATGAAAACCAGTGTAATTGCTCTTATTATATATATATTTTTATCCCACAGGAAGAGCTGCAACAATGTAGAGGATTGATTATAAGCCATAGTGGGATCTAGAGTGTGAAGGCATCTTCATTGACATTCCAGTGACGGTGCTATATCTTTGGCTCCTCTTCACACAATGACCACCTGTGGCTCGGCTCTCACCGCCAGCAAGCAAAGGCAAACAACACACACAAAGGCCTGCCTTTTCCCAAAGCTTCGAGGAGGTTATCGAACACTTTTGGGGATGTGAAAACACCAGGCATTGTCTGTTATTCTCCTGCTGTTAGCACTTCAAAGCAGCAATACTTCTGCTCAATGCGGACATCAGGGGTGGCTGTAGAGTCTGGTTGGTGACCTATTTATTCAGCTTCGGATGAAGGACCTGAGCACCTGAGCTGAATGTACATACAGATTGTTTGACCTGGATCCTTTTGCAGTGGAGGAGATAGAGTTGAATTGATCAACTTTTACCTTTTGTTTTCAAACTTTCAATAGATTCTCCGCCATACATGCTTTATTTCAGTAATACTTATTTCTCTTATCCTATTTTTCAATAATCCTGTCATTATATTTTCACTGTCGTCTAAGCCTCATGGAGGAGCTTGTACATAAATGACGTGCAAGACAAAGGCATGGGTTGGCATGGACAAATGCATGTGGAATGCTCACCTCCGTGCTGTCTAGTCTGGGTTAGAATCCCCAACCAGCTATAAACTGCCATTCTGGTGTTTCACATTGAGGGCGAGCCATCATTGTGAAGGCCACCTGTCGTACAGAGATTAAACTGGGTGCCTGTGTGCTAGCCTTAGTTGGTGGACCTTAAAGATCCCATGCTGTCCTTTACAAACAGTAGGTGAGATAACATCAGTATTCTGAACAGATTGGAAAAATATTGCTCTAAACTAAAGGGGGGGGGGGGGGGGCACTGCATCCGCAGCAAAGTCAGGTCACCAGCAAATTATGCTACCCGCAGCCACGAGCTACGTACAAAAAAAAGAGGAAGAATTGCATATGGTATATATGGGATTTGAACCTGGATTCCATCACATCAAGAATCAGGGGTTTACAGGGTAACACTAATAGGCCCACGAGTATATATAAAATGGAGGACAGTAGTGCACGATGGACAAACACAAATGGTATATGGGATATGAACCTGCATTCTTTGCGTCATGAGCCAGGCATTCAGATGGAAACACTAACAGGGCACCCCGAGTGGAGATTTGGATCCATTTTATTATTTATTTCCATAATCAAGTACCTATCCCTTGCTTTATATTTCGCCATGGCATTGCTAGTCATGTATCAATGTGAAATAATTTCCTAAGAATTGAAATCAGGAAGTTTAGCCACTGGTGCCACACTGGTGTTTGTGATCTTCACAGATATATATTTCTGTGATCTTCTCTGATGACCACATGGAACCTGAGAGGTCACTCCACCAAAATCAATGAATAAGCTTCAGGGTGTTCAACCGGAGCTTCCCACCAAGTTCAAGGCCGACCTCGCCTGTTCACCATTTCCACCAAAGTATCAGCAAACGGAAGAAGAACAACAACTCAAATTCATTCAACTCGATATCACAAGACTGGAGGTTGAGATCGATAATAGACCCAGCACGGTCATGCTGATCAACAAGCGAGGTTAGTGGACTGGTAGCTCCAGCTGAGCATGCTAATTGCTTTTCCAGGGCTTGTGGAGCTCTTTGAAAATTGTCCCTAACTCATGCTCCCCCTTAATTAAACCTCCTTAATTTTCGCCGTGGTTATTCATGTTCCTAATTAATGCGGATGATATTAGCGCAATTCTGCCCGTCGCTGTGCCAATAAAAGAAATAATTTCAGACGTGCAACAATTCAAGTCATACATCCAACAACTTCACTTTTGCTCACTATTTATTTCAATGGCGATTAATTAAATTCATTTCAATATTTTTCATGGACATGTTCACAACTCCATGAAATGAGATTTTAAGGAATCACTTGTTATGATAAATTATTAAAATTACCTATTATTAATGTATAATGTATAATGATAATAAATTTTATTATCCACAACAGCAAACGTTTTTACAGGCTGTTTTTTTTCAACGAGTCGGAGTTTGGAGGGCCTCTCTGTTTACTACCGTCTCGAGAGCCTTGCTCGCTCTGTTCCTCCAACTCACGCACATTGTTCCAGCAATTCCCTCCTTGTGTACCTCCAAAAATGTAGGCTCACTGTTTATCTGCACTTCTTTGTTCCTCACTTCTCCCACTTGTGGAGGTTCCTTCACGTGGATGATCAATCCAACTGTTCCCTCCAGGACTCCAGGACTCCAGGACAGCAGGTGGTGCACCGTCATCTCATGTCATCATTTATTACCTCCGCCACCAAAGGTGGATGGAGGTTATGTTTTCACCCCTGTCTGTTTGTCTGTGAACAAGATATCTCAAAAAGTTTGTGGACAGATATGGACGAAATTTGTGGAGAGGTTGCGTATGTGACAAGGACGAAATTATTAGATTATGGTGAAGATCTGGGTTCGGATACTAGAACTTTTAAAGGGATTCTTCACCATGGAGAGATAGGGCTAAAAACGATATATAGCAGGATATCTCAAAAAGTTGTGGATGAGTTGGGTAGGTGACAAGAACAAGGCGATTCCATTTTGGTTCGGGTCCAAATCCAGATCTGACCTATCAGTGGGACACAAAACGTAAACTGTTCAGCCTGGTGGAGGTATGCTCGCTACCGAACGTCATTCTAGTCTCTTCCTGGAGCACTCTGGGTGCCAACAGTGCCATCTAGCGGCGATGGCTTTCATCTACATAGTAAGTGGGCATTTTAAGGCAACATCTACCTCACCCCAATGGGATGCCAGCCCCACGGCGTTTACAGATGCTCTATCCTCTAAATGCTGAGAATCAAGCGAGTAAGCACACATATCAATTTTAGTCTTTGGTATGCCTCGGCCAAGGTCAGAATCCAACCGCCGACATCCCAGACTCGGAGCAGATGCAAGAACCACAATGCCCCCGAATCTGGCGTTTGTTGCATTTGTCAAGTCCAGATTCCATTTCAATATATCGTCACAGCATTGTTTTACAGTTTTAGTCACGTTCGTTTTTCATAGCTTGGTGCAAAGTTTTCGATAATCAAATTATCTTTGCAGGTAGGTGTGTGGCGTTTTGTTGCTTTGTATTTTTCTACTGTTGGTAGTTCCATTATACCATTTTACTTAAGGGTCCGAAGCTAGGCAGAACAATAGAAGGAAGAGAGCCCTGAAGAATAGCTTGTACAGTATAGCCGAGATTTGAAGAGTACCCTCCAGGTAGTGCAGTCTCAAAGTTGTGCTCCATTGTTTCATCGGGTATTCCATGAAGCCAATTATATTTGTCGATTTTGTACTATCCCATGCATTGGATGATCCATGAGTGTGGGGAGTAATCAAATGCATTCTTGTAGTCAACTGATGCCGTTGACAGTTCAGATGGCACCGTCATCAAGGATGGCTTTGTTGAACAAGAGGTGATCTTTAGTTCCACAGCAGATTATTTGGCCGACCATTTGTTCCATTAATGGGTTATGCATCTCTTGTGCAATAATCATTAGAGCTAAGAAATTGCATGCCGCTTGAAGACGTGTCTCAGGTCGATAATATCGAGGTAGTGATGTTTGTTCAGACTTTTGGAAATGTTTGGATAGTGTTGCTCTTCAGGAACCATACATCTGGAGTTATTTCTCCTCGGATGCGTTAATTGGAGACGAGCACATTTGTAGAGAATGTTAAGTTGCTTCAGCCAGGAAACTTCGTCCAGGTCAGAATTTTAAAAATTCGACACTTTTGTGTTATTTATTTATTTTCTGCATTAACTGTCACAAGGTATTTTTTCTAGATTTTGATTCCTCCATTTAGGCTTTCGATCCATTCCATCCTGTGCTCTATTGTGTAAATTCCTCATAAATTCCTTTCACGCGTTTTTCTAGTTTAGGGATGGGGGTGGGGGTGAGGCTATCCTATTGTTGACATTTCCTCGAGTTCTCTATATTTTTCAGGTTGTTCTCAGCCAAGTTCTTCCTTCATCAAGCTTTGTGTGCTCTCATAGTTGAACAGGACGCCACTAAATGTATCCCAGGTACAAAAGCCAAGTGGATTTTATTTTCGTTTCCTAAATATACAATGCATGTTGTATAAAATCTTTTAGTAGGTATCTTACAGCACATTAATGCATTAGGCACGCATACGTTGTACAAAATACAGAAACGCACAGATCACCCAGGAACTTGTTTTCTTACTCAGAGAGGCTGTGACAGGGCAGATCCAAGATATCAAAAGGCCAGCCTGTCCCTGGAGAGAGTGTGATTAAAAATCCATGCTATTACGAGGGTACTCTTTTTGCTGGCCATTCCTGATCCACCCGATCTCTCAAGGCATAAAAAGAAAAATCCCACTTCACTGGAGCTTCAAGTTTTGGGGAACATGAGAGAAAGACGACCGGCCGTTTCCGTAACCTGACTGAGAAAACCTGTTCAACATCACCCCCCCTCCCCCCACCCCCCCGACTCCACCACCGAATTTCCCCTTCAGGAAAGGAATGCATTACCTACAACTCTATATGTTTTCCAAAATCACAGCAGTATTTACAAGAGGACATCACAAGATTAAAAACGAAAAGAGCATCACAGTTTTACAATGAAGGCTTCGATGTCAGAGAGGCCTAAATGAGCCACAGACAGACGTATGATGGGCCTTTTCTGAGTCGACCCCCACCAGACTTTCTTGTGCTCGAAGCTGTGCCGACGTTGCCATATTTTGCAAACGTTCCCAAGTGCTGTACAGATGTGTCGGCAGCACACAAGAAAGGGGCTCGGAGATCGGGTTAGTGCCACTGTTGTACCTTTGGAGGCCGGAGTGCATAATGGGGAAGGTGTTTGGACTCCACGGTGCACGGAATTGTCGACAAACCTCCAACAAGACTCGGAAACAACGAAACAAAACAATGATGGCTTTGGGAACGGCATGCAAAATGCAAAGACAATTAACGAGCAGTACAAAGGGGATAAGTGGCTTAATTGCTATTGTAAGCCATTACGATTGGCTGCATGGCTTGATCGCAAACAAGTCCAGTGTGTTTTCTTGCTAAGGCTGCCGTGCTGGTGAAGTGCGGGGCAACCAAAAAGCGTGATGCACACATCAGCTTCGGTTCTTGGCATTCATGGTCAGGGTGGAGGGAAGGCCGGTGAAGCTTGAACAGTGGCTGTGGGGAGGCCTGCGATTGAGTCACAAGTACAATAAGACTTTAAATCTGTGATCAATATTTGTATTCAGCTGTGCAGCATTTTAACTGAACTACAGTTGGAAGCTCATGTTGATAGAGTTTTATGTTGTCGTCGCCACAGATATAAATCATCAAAGTAGCAGATCCTTCACTCAATACCTTAGATTGTCACGGCTCGTACACATGTGCTTAACCTCACAAATCAAGGTGATCATAATCATAAAAGCATAACGAGTCATTATATGAAGTTGGCTTTTGACAAAAAATGTCAAAACGATTTGCAGGTTGGTCTGCACATGTGTAGGTACCTGGGTAGCGGCCATACTGCGCTGACAGCAGCGGAAATCCGAGACCGAGGCCAACATGCGACTGGTGATGTGGATGGAGGGCTCTTGGTGGTGAGCAACGTTCCACTGAGCAGCGCTCTGTCACTCCACGCTCCCTCTCGCCACCTTTATCCAGTTCAAGTGGTGCTCGCTCACCCACCTGGATGAAAATGATTGTACATTCTAAACAAGTCCCTCAACTCCCATCCAAGTCTCCATCTCTCTCGTATTACTCATGTCATATTACAGGGCAAGCCGTGTTCATTCACTTCACCAAAAGCACTGCTTTTGCCTGGAAATTCCTTGCACCACACACACACACGCACATCAGTGCCACCTCTGGTACATTAACTGCCGAGCTGCTCACCGCAGGCGAACGGCTGCAGTACTGCTTTGCGTGTTGATGAAGAAGATCCAGAGCCTTGGTCTCTGAACCAGGTTTTCCCAGACCCGGGCTTATGGGTACCTTGTCCTGCTCATCACGTCCTGCTAGCTTGCCATATCCCATGTAGGGGAAGCCGGGTGAGTAATATGGTGCTGTGGAGAGAAATCATTTGTGATATTGACGTGATTGAACAAACAAAGTATGAGAGAGAGAGAGAGAGAGAGAGAGAGCGAGGGAGAGAGAGGGAGAGAGAGAGAGAGAGAGACTTGAGACCATTGCTGCTGGCATCACTATACCTTGATAGCCATGAAGTAACATGGATGCAGGCAGGCCGCGATAGGCCGGGTGTCCCTGCTCATACACATGTGCATAACCGTATGGCGTGGCAGGCACGTATTGCACATATGCGGCATGCTCTGGACTTAAAAGCATACTAGAACGGGGGTCCCGTGCTGCTGCTGCCGCTGCTGCGGTTCGGCGGTTTTGTTCCTCAGGAAGTGTGCATGGAATGCAAGGATCATGACGACGGTAGTCCCGGCTGAGAACACAGGAAGATGAAAAAGAATTAAATATGAAAATGGAGGGTCGGATGTGTTGCGTAGTGGAGAGGGCGAACAAAAAAGTAAGAAAACGAAAAAAAAGAGCAATGGATTAATCTTTTGGATATTGAACATTGCGAGAACACCATGACCATGACCAGCTGTTACAAAAACTTTTCCGCTTTAACGAAAATAACATCGGGCAAGCTGATGCTCACCTGCCAGCTGCATGAGGTAGGAGGAATGAAAGGTCACGACAAGGGTCCTCACGGGAGACTAACCGTTCGACCTCGCGCCGTGGTGCTTCCAACTCTTTGTCATTACTACGAACTGGCTCAGATAAGCGGCCCTCGTGTGGTGAGACCAAAGGCCTCGATTTGGAACTGGGTGTGGGCTAGACAAAACAAGAGAAAGAATGATAACAATAAGCCCATCAAAATGGGTTAGAGGACAAAATTGGGGGAAAGGGAGGGGGGAGGGCGACAACAAAATAAACTACAATGGCACTCAGTAGAGAGCATACCCCCGCCAGGTGAACAGTTTACGTTTTGTATCCCAGAGTAGAACAGAAAATCACAACACAGAATCACATTTAATCAAAATCATCCGTCCACAAACTTTTGAGATATCCTGCTATGTATCGTTTTTGGCCTTATCTCCCAATGTGGAAGAATCACTTAAAAAATTCTACTAGCCGGATCCGGATCCGGCTCTTCACCAAAATCGAATCGATTCGTCCTTGTCACATACGCTACCCCTCTGCCAAATTTCGTCCGAATCCGTCCACAACTTTTTGAGATATGTTGTTCACAAACAAACAGACGGACAGACAGGGTTGAAAACATAACCTCCATCCACCTTTGGTGGCGGAAATAAAAAGAACGAGCTATTCAAAAATGAAAGCACCACAAAATCATATAGTTGCCCCAGCTGTACTGCTAACTGCATTTATCAATACTAGCACGAACACAGGAAGTAAGTCTAAATTACGAACATCAATAACTCATTTATCCTTACCTGCTTGGGAAGCTCTGGCGTGGTCTGCTTTCCAGCATCCGCGACAACTTTTCCCTCCATACCAAGGTACCCAGCGACCTCGCCCATCTTTCCCCCTCCGCTTCCCTCGGTAGCTTCGGCAGCTTGTGGGCCCAGAGCCTGCACCTTTGACCTCACGGCCGACCCAGCCTTGCCGGATTCTGGACCCGATACCTCCTTGGGTTTTGCCTGAGATGGCAAAGCGCGACTTCCGCTGCCACCTGCAGACGGTGCCCGAGAAACCGTGGCAGTGACGGGCAGCCTGGAATGGCCCAACATGGAACCGTCACGGCTGGCACCATCCGGGAAAGGCTCACGCTTCCTGTCAGTGTCCATGGGACTCGGTTGCCTCTGTTCAGAACAAGCACGAGCTCCATTGCCGTTCAATTCATGTGCATGATGACATGTTACATTTCAACTTGTTAAATTGTTTGAGTTGGCGAGAACAAGCAAAAAATTAAAATCGAAATAACATTACAACTACAGTTTGGGAGAATTTGTAGTAACGTAAAATGTATTCCAGTTTAATATTGCAATGGCGTCTCAACAAGTCAGACACAACCCAAATTATATACACTCGTGTCTGAAACAGGGAGACAAAGCATTCCACAAGGTTTTGTAACAGGACGGTAAAATACTCGCTCCGTGTAAAAGTACAGTACAAAGTATACCTCATAGAGCTAGCACATAGTTCAGATCAGAATGTAGTAGGCCCATAAAATAGTTCTCTAAGGCCTAGGTTTAATGGAAATCAGATCAAGTCGAACTAGAACAACACTCTTCGATGTCACGACGTCGACAGATATGCCTCCGCCCACATTATTACATCATTATAATACTTGTACCAAGTTTGATTTGAATCCATTTAGCTGTTCTCAAGTTATCACATTTTTACCTGAGATGACCTCTGACCTTTGATCTCTTGACCCCAAAATTTAATCCAGTTCATGTTTCCATTATTATACATACCTGTATCAAGTTTGAATTAGATCACTTCAGCCGTTCCCAAGTTATAGGCCTATTACAGACTTTGACCTTTTACCTCTTGCCCCCAAAATCTAATCAGTTCATCTTTACATCATTCTACATAATTGTACCAATTTTGGTCAGAATCCCATCACTGGTTCACAGGTTATCGAGGTAACAGGATTTTTACCTAACATGACCTCTGACCTTTGACCATGTGACCCCAAAATCTAATCAGTTCATCTTTACCTCATTATACATACCTGCAACAAGTTTGACCAAGATCCCTTCAGCCGTTCTCAAGTTATCGCGGTAACGAAAACCTATCACTCACGGACAGACGGACGGATAGACAGACAGACAGACGGACGGACAACCTGAAGACATAATGCCTCCATCGACTTCGTTGGCGGAGGCATAACAATGCAACTTTAGGTGCGGTGATAATACGTGCAAGGTTGCTGTTTCTTGCGAAATGCGTCCTCTCTCTCTCTCATTGTCAATCTGGTTTTCAAGTTTGCATTTCCTTGTGTAATTTGCATTACCTATTGGCTCTCGGCCAGAGCCTGATCGATTAATGTCGAGTCACCATTTTGAACACGATAGCATATTTTGCATATACTGTACCTCCACTATATATATCTATAGAGCAGCCATTTTAGTCATTCACCTGTAAAATTTTAAAATAAAAACACATTTGATCCACCTTTTGTTCATAACTTTTAGTCTATCCAATCACATAACATTATTCCTCCCTCTCACGATACTCACTTGCGGATGCATCCCTCTTTCAGGAGTTGCGCCAAGACGTTGCTGTTCTTGATAAAACCTCTCGTAGGGGTGCCTGTAGTGCTGGGATCCACTCAGTAAAGGCTGATACCCTGGTTCCACATAGCCCAAGCCTGGGATATAAGCATAGTGTCCATAATAAAGCGCTTGTGATGTCCGCTGTTGGATCACAGACAGCTGCTGCTGCTGTTGTTGTTGTTGCTGTTGTTGTTGTTGTTGTTGTTGTTGTTGCTGATGAATATGCAATGCATCGAAGTTTGTCTCTATTCTCCTTGTTCCCCTTTCTTCCTCCTCTGGTTCCAATTTGATCTTTACAAGATGTCCACCTGATTTTGTATCAGTTATTCGACCCTCTAATTTAGATGAAACCTCACGTTCTGACACTGGAGCTTCTGGCTCCCGGCACACAGGCACTCGGCTGTCCCGATCCCTATCTCTATGTGCTCCTATTTCTATTGATGCCCGCACCCTTGCTCTGCCACCATCCAAGCCTCCATCAGACCCGACGTCCGATATGTCTGAGTAAACTGCAGGACCAATATCTGCAGCCGTCTGAACAGCAGCCAAGATGGCTCCCCTCTCTAGCTCAGTCTTGACCGCGGGCGGTGGTGTAGTCACTCGAGTCTCTGCAATCAACTTGCTGTCTCCACCTCCACTGTCCAGTGGCTTCAACTTGGGTTCAGGTAGTGGAGCCTGGCGTCCAGACCGTGGCGACAACTCCAAGCCGGTCGAACTGACTGCTCCACCTATGGATGGACTCGGCGTATTGTCAGAAAAGTTGTACACCTTGGCAGCCTCAGCTTTGAGGCAGCTGATATGGCCGGCATCTGGCATTTCAGGAATTCCATTCACCAACCCCTCAACTTTTGCCAAAAACCCACAACCAATAGGCATTGTCTCCCTCTCTTCCTCAGGTTTGACACCGCTTGCTCTCTCGGCTGCCACCTCGGTCTTGGAACTCTCACACTCCTTTGTGGACTCACGCTTACGCTTTTCCTTTTTCTTTTTTTCCCTTGGAATAACAACTCCATTCCCCTCAGTCACATCATCCCCTGTGGCCTGAACTTTACCTTGCGGAGGTTTGAATGGTGACAGTGTTGGTGCTGCTGGCTGGCATGTGACTGGTACTGACTGGCTAATCCGAGGGAGACCTCCAGGTCCTGTAGATATCACTAATGGTGTCAGCTGAGGTGGAGCCGGTGCTGGTGCTATTGTACGCACACCCTTCGGTTTTGGAGATGACTTTGCTTCAGCCTTCCCTTGCTTCCTGGGCCTGTCTGCTTCAGCTGAGCAGCCTTCCATTTCAAGTTTGGGCATTTCACCAGCCTCAGAGTCTACGGGTAACTCGGAGGCTACTGTGATGTTCGGTATGGCCGAAGGTGGCTCATCAGCATCTTCCACGTACTCTGGTTTTCTCACAGTTGCCTTACAGCTGCCCAGAAACTCAGCTGATTTTGCCAATTCTCCTGCACATTTGGAGTTTGGTGATGAAGCGTCTGCCATGACCTTTACACAAACTGCTACAATGGAATCAGGGGAGGATGTGCCAAAGGGTGGAGAGGGTGATAGTCCAACTTTACGAGACTGTCCATCTGTGTCTGAACCTCTGTCCTCACTGTCACATTCATCCTCGGGTCGACTGTCCCCATCCGAATGCGCGTGTGCTTGGTGGTAACGCAAACCGTTGGCATTGCGGTAGCGCTTACCACAGCGTGGGTGTGGACAATCCAAGAACGTTGGTGAATCGGGTGCAGGAGGTTGTTGTCCTGCAGCAACACTGATCGGTGGTTGACTTAATGCTAGGTTGCCTGCCATCGCCAGTGCTAGCCCTGCACGAGATCGTTTTGTAAGAAAGCGTCCGTCATCACACACAGCATTGGCAGGGTTCGTTTCCACCTCTACCACTACCTTTCCAGCCTTTCGCTTCCCGGCACTTGAAGGACTTGACTTACTTTCTTCTGGAGGAACCAAAGCAATAGTCTGCATTCCATTGATGCCACTGCGTCTTCGATTCCCATTGCCGTTGCTCATAGGAGCTTTACCCTTGTTGGAACCATTACCACCAGAGCCGCCAACTGCCATCCCACCGGTTGCACGACCATCGGAAGGAGCAACGGCAGTTTCTCCAACGGGTGTCCCGTTTCCCGTTCGGTTACGTTTACTTCGGTTACGATTTCCCCGAAGGTCAATGTCACTGGTGGGCGAATCGCAGAACCTGCAGGCAAAATTAGTGAATTAAGTTAACATCTCCATCAGGTTTTACTGGCAGATTAGTGCTTCCAAGTTATTCAAAATCAGTCATCCTCCAACCTGGGTACTTCACTTTCCTAACATGCCATCATCCCCCTTTTTCTTTTTTCTTTTTTCTTTTTACTAACGGCACCATACAGAATAATATTAGGAAGTGCCACAAGGAGCTAATATTGCATTTCAACCTTTTGACAATAAAATAATGTATTCAAACCTGTACAGTGTACACTTCCTTTACTCGAATGTGCTCATTACCTAAATATTTGCTTTCAACGTGGAGCTTAGTTAAAATAAGCATAAAGTAGGAAGAGATGGGATGGATGGGAAGAAAACATTATCAAAATACTTCAACTTGAGCTCACACAACCGCATGCAATTGCTGAGCGGGTATTTTACGATCGTACTTCATTTGGAGAAGACAGCATTCCAAAGAATTCAGGGATTAAAAATAAAAAGAAGTGATGACAAAGCAGAACGTACCTTGGAGGAGCCCAGTCATGTTGTGTGCAGTCAAGCAGAGTGCCGACATACGTCTTGTTTCTCCACGTGACATTAACCACAAGGACACCTGCACACATGCTAAAGCTCATTACGACAAAAAAAGTTTTCAAAGCACCAACACGCAATATATAAATAATAAATGGGAAATTCTATATCATGCATTTCATGATTAAGGCAGAGTGGACACGATGCAAGCAAATTTTACAATATACCCCGGGTTGTCAGGGTTTTCAATGTTTGCATCTGGGTGCTGAAGATTGATCAATACATTTCATTATCTGCTCGTTTAGTAGGTTAAATGTGAAGTCTGTGGACGACAAAGACACCCGGCCTTTACGTAAGACGTAGAGGTCAGGTCACCTCCCGTTAACCTCTTCGTGGAGCGATTCCGCTAATTAAAAGCCTCTGAAAGACAATTGGAGTAAAGGACATAGGCAAGGAAGGTATGCAGGAATAGGACAGGCAGGAGTGTGGCCCACAGGGGAGGGACAGAGGAGAGGGAGGATGAGGAGGAGGTGGGATGGTGGACGAGGGGGGCAGACAGATTGGCTCCCTGACTGGCTGGCACACAATCAATTCCTGAATTAAGGTTTCGCACAGCCCGGCTGGAATGCTACAATACCATTACGATTCACTACTGGACTCTCAATCCTCAGATTGAAGGAAAAATCTTCGCTTTCTCACAATGCCGCATTTTAAAAAAGGCAGACAAAAAGGTTATTTGGCCGACCACACCTATGTCACGTACATGTCACGAAAGACTTAACTTGTATTCCCCATACTTTGCTTCAGCGATCTAAGGCTTATGGAGAAGCTTATACACATGTCACAATGCACGACAAGGACATTAGCAGACGATAGACAAATTGTCAGTGGTATAGGGGATTTGAATCGCAGCGTCATGAGCTGCTCCGAGCTGGGAATACCAAACAGGCAAAACCAAATTTAATTTGCCAGGTTATATTTGCCAACCCAAAGGTTTAATCATGTAAACTATAGTCGAGAGACTTTTCTTGTCCAAGGATGCAGCCAGGAAGGCGTATTTAGCATTCTGTTGGAATGAAGGCACGATTCTCATCTGAAGGTTTTGTTTTTGATTCTCATCTGAAGCAATTTCATGTAAAATTCAGAAAAAGATTGACAAACTAATGAGCACACAAGTGTACACGTAGACAAAACAGGTTGCTATTGCTTTTAGTCAGGTTCACTATGTTTTTTCGTTCGAATTTTTTGGAGATAAGCAAAACTATACATTTTTGGAATATTCAGAGCATGAGGAATCCAAAATTAATGTTTACATTTGCGGAGACACCTTTGCGAAAATGACACTCAGGGCAGTGATGAAGATCTGTAAAAGCATATTCCTGAACGGTATAGACCTCGTAGATCCTGTGTATAGGACTTATAGTTCAATCTGATACTACCTATAACTTCCTATAACAACCTATAACTTCAAAGGACTTGCAATATCATGTATTATGTAATACAGTTATATCACAAATATAAAGACAATGGTTTTCAATTACCTTTGTTTGTTGCTTTTCTATAATCCTGAGCACTATTTTGAGGCCTTTATTGGATTCCTTGACCCAGAAAACATAGGATTAGCATATTTCATTAAGTCTCTAGGTTGACTAGAAGCCGAGATCGCGCAAAATATGTATTTTATGGCGGCCATTTTCAAAATCCCAAATCTGTGTCTGTGCAAATGCCAACATTGATTTTCGGATTCTCCATGCTCTGATGATTCCAAAAATGTACAGGTTTGCTAATCTCCCAAAAATTTGAACGAGATTATATTTGTTAACATGGTGAACCTGACTATTTGCAACAACTCCATGGCACCTTGATTAGGTAAGCAGATGCAAATCAAACGCCTTAATAATTAATCAGCCGGAGAGCACCACACCCACACCCACATACACACCCACATACACACCCACACACACACCCACAGTGCTAAGAGTTCACTAACCCGGCACTGTATCAACGCCAGCGATTCTTGATAAGTTTCCAAATGGTCACAGCAAATATTGAGCGACAGTGCTTTTGCTATTTACGACGCGGCGGCCCGTCTCACAGCGAGCAGCCTTGCGAAGCGTCGTCATGCAGCGAACGGCTTCGTGAATACACCGCCCGTACTTCTTGCGGTTGTATTTTGGACTTTGAGAACCAAAGGACCTCTCACGAAAACCAGTCGGAGCCGGCAGCATATTCACTCACCGTTTGACTCTTGCTCACCAACTGCTCACCGGCTTGCTTTGCTGTTACTTACGTATGCAAGTGCGCGATGTAAACAACATAAACACAACGCCACATGGTGTTGTATAGGTTTGCACGATTTGGTCGCATCGGCATCGTTTCGCACCCGTGTGCAACCGCAATGCGGTAATGTCCATCCTGATGAAGCAGCCCTTACATGGAAGGGAGGAAGGTGAAGCCTTTCATTTGCTTTTTTGTTGGAACTAGTAATACCCATTCCCGAAGGGAGCAAAACATGGTATCAATACCCCCTTTCCTCTGGCAGAGGTCAGTATTTAAAGCGCAAACACTATTCCCCGTGCACAGGCGATAATTGCAACTTGTCTTCTCATACTTGTGGGTAGTGGGGAGGGTAGGGTGGTCCAAAAATGCAAAAAAAATCACTTTTTATCTGGATTTTGATGCTCTATTGGATTATTGTTAGAAATGGACTAAATCATTCACCCAAAAAATATTTTGCATCTGAGTCATCTATAAACTCATACACACTCAACATATAAATTTGTCATTTTGGTCAATTTTAATGACTTACAAAGACTTTAGAAATATTTTTTTCCTAAATAATGTCATTGATGGTACATACCCCTGTGAAGTCCTCATGGTCGAAACATGAGTCAGACATGTATGAACATGTTTCAAACATGTTTCAAGCATTGTCAAACATGTTTCGACCATGATGATTTCACACTCACAGGCGCAAGCGCATGCAAGAAGTCATGAACCACAAAATGGCTTAGTACAATAGTGCAGGTACTTTTTCCACCTAGGTTGCTATTGGATTGTTCTCATTTAGCCAAATTTGGTGAAAAACGCCATATTTCAATTGAAGTGTGTATGAGTTTCTAGATGGAATTGAGCGAAAATATTTGGTGGGTGAATGTTTTAGACCATTTCTAACAATAATCCAGTAGAGCATCAAAATCGGAGAGATCGATGTTTTTTGGACCACCCTATGGGAGGGGGATTCGATTATTTTATGTCCCTGACTGTTTTGGAAACTGACTGTTGTTAAGAACGTCATGAGGGGCACAAACAACAGGCATGAAGAACTACTGTAACGTGTTAAATAAGGATGTGTATAAATGGTAAACGTCTGGAAATTTGTTTTTCTACGACCTTTAAAACCTTTATTTAATTTCTATTGAATTATATACTTGAACACTGTAGAACACAAATCGCCTTTGTGACACTTTCCAAACCCTTCTGTTTGGCATTACTTGGACAAAATATTAGTCAATTTAGGTCATCACGCTCAATCAAATTTTCTACTCGTAGACCCACCAATATTTTGTTGTTTTGGTGTTACCTCGGCCAACGAATGTGGACGGACGTTATGTTTTCACTCCTGTGACTGTCTGTGCGCAGGATATCTCAAAAAGTTGTGGACGGACTCAGACAAAATTTGTTGGACTGGTTTGGTGTGTGACAAGGACAAAGTGATTGGATTTTTGGTGAAGATCCGAATCTGGATGCGGATACGAGTTTTGTTTTTATTTTTCAAGTGATTCTTCACCATTGGCCAAAATAGACGTACCTTACGCACATGAATATACAAGAGAAGAATGCACGCACACACACACACACACACACACACACACACACACACACACACACACACACACACACACACACACACACACACACACACACACCCTTTTGCCTTCTATCATCTGTTTACACAATCTCCCTCAATATACGGTCAACCCCATTTGCCCTTTCACTTTCAACAAACGATCTTCTCTTCCAGAGATATCCTCTTTTCCAACCACACGTATGGCCTAACATTCACATGTTCACACCCATTTGAACACTCGCACTTCTTCATTCCCTAAAATTACTTATTTTTCTTGTCCCCGACACCCAGGAGTAAAACAGCAAAGACAACAATAAATAAATAAATAAATCAATGAGCGAGAGTGGAAAAACCTTGCAATGACTTAGGCAACTACGCAAGCAAATAGGACATAGTAAATATACAAGACGAACCTGTAGGACCACAGAATCCATACAAGATGAATCCATGTTACAAAAATAAATAATAAAGAAAAACAGCTGCAGCTATCCACATACCGCAACACCTCCTCCTCTTCCTCCACAACCACACACCACCCTGGCCCTCGACTCACTCGATCAAATGAAAACTGACCCCACCCACACCGTTGTCCCCTCTCCAATAACCCCCACGACCGTTAATCTCTTTCACCCTCTCAACTATTAATTATCTTGCCTCCAAGTGAACCGGCTTTTCTACGGATCTGACGTACGTCAGAACCGCAACAGCACAAAGCAATCTATGCACGCAGCTCACAGAAAATCCACTGCGGAGTGTTCACAGTAGAGATGGTTAGCAAGAAATGGTTTATCAAGCCTTGGGAAATGGTCCAGTGGCTGACCGCGACAATGAAGGTCGTGAATCTGCAGCCTGCTGCTGTGGCCATGAACTTCTTCACTTCTCGCGCTCATTCCCTCTGACCCCACCCACACCTTTATACATACATACATACATAAACACACACACACACAAATAACTCTTAAAGAAAGAAAAACACACATCTTACAGCTGCTTCCATGTTACAAAATCGACTATGAGGAAAATAAACATTACCCACCTCCAAAGTTATTAGCACCTATATCAGTCGACACAGTTCAGGATCCATGCAGTTCTAAATAAATCTCTTTTTTTTTGGTGGATGAATAAAGATTTCCGCATGAGGGAGCCGTTGAAGGAACATCATTTGATAAACCTGACAGGTGGACTCAACCGTCGGAAGCTGTGACTAAGGAGCCGGTTCTTTTCAGCTCACATAGAACGAAGTTCCGGGGAGCTTATGCGATGGCGCGTCGTCCGTCAGTCCGTAAACACTTGCAACTTCTTCTTCGAAATCGCTGAAGGGATTGTGACCAAACTTGGCACAAATTATAATTGTTGTGTTGTGACTACAGTTTGTTCACGGCATTAAACAGGTCGGGGTCAAAGGGGGTTTACCGGGGGTCAAAATGGATCCACGTTTGACCCCCCAAAATAGGAATTTGCTTTTTCCTCTGAAACTACATACACTATTTCGATGAAACTTGACCACAACCTTCATCCCCCTTGATGTACCAATGCTTGTTCACGGCATTAAGAAAATCGAAGTCTGAGGGGTTAACGGGGGGGGGGGGGGGGGGAGGTGGGGGGTCAAAGTGGGTCCAGGTTTGACCCCCCAAATTAGGTATTTGCTTTTTTCATAGAAACTACACACAATTACAATGAAACTCGCCCAGAACCTTCACAACCCATGATGTACCAAAGTTTGTTCACGGCAGTAAAAAAAAAACCAAAAAAAAAACCTGGGTCTAAAGTAGTCTTTGGGGAAGGGGAGGGAGGTTGCCCCCCAAAATAGGTATTTTTTTTGTTTGTTTGTTTAAAGTCTTATGATTACGTTAGTATGATGCTGCCCTGTTACGTGCCACACATGCTGCCCTGTCTTCCAACAACTATTGAAATTGGTTAAAAATGCCATGATACGGTTTAAAATACCTTTAGTCCGTGTAGTATACTGCTTTATTCTACCAGGTGAGTGCCCAGGGGTATTGCCCATATGTTTTCTGAATGCTTTGTGAGCTCAACGGGGTTACCAAACCAAACACTACTGTGGTGTACAACAGGCATCCTGAAATTTGCCACAAAGTACTCTTTTTTTTTTTAAACCAACGACAAGTTTAGGAAGGCTTATCTGCATCAATTGCAAAGATTCAGAGTTCAAAGCTAGAGATGTGGATCAATGCAATGCCTTTGTAAATTGGGGTGGGATGGTTGGGGAAGAGTCGTTGCAGGAGAAAACCAATAACCAAAAAAACAGAACCAGAGTTACGAAAGGAAGAATTACAATCAGATTTTTAGGCACAACTACATCAGCATTCCTTACCTCCATCCGTCTCATGCCAGACAATGCCTTCGAGGCTGACGGTGGTGCCTGGCTCGCAAGGCCCGAGGCACTCCGGCTGTGTCGCGGTACACGCTTCACGCGTGTTTGTTCCCACCGAGCGCATGTGCAAGGCCATCCCTTCACCGGTAGGAGATCGCGGGAGCCCAGGTGCGGTGGTTGCAGGCGGTAACGGTACCAGAGAAGGCGAGGGCTGGAGTGAAAGCACAGCAGGTGATGGGACAGCCGATTGGAGGAGAGTAGGCATAGTCGTGCTACCATGTTCCGTCTAAAGGCAGAAAGACAATAATGCACCTTTGAGTAAACGTATGTAATGGAAGAGATGTACACGAGAGAAAGGAGGCCCCAGTATGATGGACACAAACAATGAATCAAGGGATTGTTAAATGCAAAATAAAAGTAACCTGTTTATCATCAACATTTTTTTCTACTTCCTAAGTATCACGGAAGTGCGATTTTACACAGACATGTGGAAAGAGGATACATCAAAACATGCAGACAGAGACACCAAGTAACATAGGACTTAACTTCAAACACACACACAGCCGTTGTCCTCGAGGGAAGTAAGTTCTCGGAGCACTCAGGATGACGGTGACGCCATCTTGTGACGACGCTTTTCTATCCGCAGTATGCGAGGCAATTAAGGAAAAATCTCCCCACACACCACATGGGATGTCAAACCCATGTGGTTTATCTGCACCTTATCCTCTACATGGTGAGAATCAAGCTTGCAGGAAGCAGCACGTGCCATTTTTAGTCTTTAGTCTGATTCGGCCAGGATCGGAATCGAACCCGCCCAGACTCAGAGCAGACGCTCTAACTGCAACAACTCCAAAGTGCTTGTTAGAATAAAGGGGTTTGTAATTCATTTTTTGAACATTTTCACAGATCATTCTGATTTAGGATCGTTTTCACATTTGATATGATTTGATGCATTATACGTGTGTTTGTTCCCATTGGTGCTGCCGAAACGGTTTCTTGGCACGGGTTATACTGGGTGGATTGCCATTGCCTTCCTCCCAGCATTGCTTGTCCATGCTCCATCCTTTTAAATGCTGAGCATCAAGCAAGGAAGTGGCACGTACCATTTAAATCTCTGCCACCGAAGGTGGACGGAGGTTATGTTTTCACCTCTGTTTGTTTGTAAAAAAAAAAATTATGGATGGATTTAGACAAAACTTTGTGGACAGGTTGGGTGTGTGACGAGGCTGAATTTATTACATTTTGGTGATCATCCGGATCCAGAACCATATACTATAAAAAATTTTAAGTGATCCTTCATTACTGAAAGATCATGCCACAAACGATATGATATGCCAAAAAGTTATTGACAGATTCGGATGAAACTGGGTGGATGAGTTGGTAGGTGACAATAACAAGCCGATGAGATTTTGGTTAAGGGTCGGATGCAGATCCGGCCTATCAATGGAATGCAAAAGGTAAACTGTTCAACCTGGCGGAGGTATGCTCTCTACCGAGTGCCGGTCTAGTTTTAAATAAAGTCTTTGATATACCTCTGCCAAGATTTTAAACCTCCCATGCTCAGAGCGGTTGCCCTTTACCTTCTTTACATTGTTAATGGATTCACAGTGATCTTTAAAAAAATATGCCATTGAGGCTGATAGCTGTGCGAGGTGCCAGCGGCTAAAAAGGCAACGTACTAACAATGGGGCAGCAGTTGGACACAAGGAGCAAAGTAAAGAACAAACGGGAAAAGAGGAGAGAGAGGAGGGGCGGAAACAGCACCTTGCATGTAAGAAGGTTGGGTTAGGAAGGGTTAATGCGGGTAGAAAAGATCTCGCTTTGGGGTGGGGGATTACAGGAGATGGTGGTGCACCACCCGGGACATACTTGAAGCCCTGGAGGGAAGGATAGGATTGAAGAGTCTCAGGAAGGCAAATCCATCTCGACTATCTTGGCTATTAAGAGACTATCTTGACTTGAGGTGATTACTGACTTCCATGCTGTTTATCTGAAGCACAGGATGTGTCCACCGGTACAGGAAGAAACTTTGGATTGTGGCCAAGTAATGTCTTGTGAAAGCATGAGTTAGGACGGGTTGGGAAACAGTTTCACTAAACCAGAGTGCTACGCTCAGATACATATTGCTCCTGTCACGGCACGCAAGCCGTGACGAACACAAATTCCAGTAGGAAGTTGTGGCAGAAAAGCCAGCTGCTTACAATGCATTAAATCCAGAAAATCCTAATCTTTTACTATCCAGTACATTTGTTTTCTGGATAGGTTCACAATTTGGACTCGTATGACGACGCATGAATACGTACAAGCAATCAACTTTCAATGGGCACTGCTCCATTCAATAATGTTTCACACAGCTATGATTTAAATCCACCAAAGTGAGTGAAGCACGGGTTTACACCTAACGAGGGCCATCGATCAATCACTAGGCCTATGGAAAAGGGTTTTCAGAAAGTCATCGTTTCCTTATATAATCCCCTCACATGACCTATTTTCCAGGTGAACACAAATCCAAATACTTGGTTACATTGGTGAAAGGCAACAATGAATATATCAGTCACAGGACATTTGGAAGTTCAGCAAGTCCTTCTGAATCCATATCGTCATACTTCCAGTACCATTGCAATGGAACACCCTGGACATCCAAAGCCTGGGACTACATGCACTAGCTTTGATTGAGAAATGTATACACTGGCTTTGACCCAGTAGAGTGTGAAACTATATTCGCAGGGCAGGGGAACAACATCTCTTAAGCATTAACTGAGCATCACTGCGGTGGAATCTAGCAGATAAATGACAAATACATCCTATAGAATGAAGAATGAAAATGAGGCCCAAGATGGCAGACACTCAAAGCAGCTCATTCTAGTTCAGCGGTCCGTGTATTACTAACAAAGCGAGCATACTGCCTTAAGTTGGGCAGGCACCGAACCCGGTCGGAAATCCCCCAGTCTTTTCGTCCTCCCATTGTCTGGGCCCATATAGGCCATCAACAAAGCAGCACATTCATACCAACTGCTCTGCCTCAAAGCACCGACAGAGGCCCGAACTCTCCCCTATTTGCCTCGGTCAAGACCCTGCTCCCTAACGTGCACTTCATGGAGTCTCGTGCAACCCAAATTGCCAGAACCTTTATGACTATTTGGTCAAGAGGATGAGTTTAATGAGGAAAAATGGCTCTTCAGAACTTGTATTGAAGCTTCCGTGCTTTTAGCCAGTCGTGGCCCGTCGATGCCCTAAAATCGTAAATGGAATGATGTCAGGTCTTAAGGAAGGCTGAGGGATTTTGACAATAACGATGCATAATTGAAAGGCTATAATGCTTCTCGTTTTATGACAAGGCTAATGCAAGGAAAAACAAAATCCATAGAATTAAAATGCAGACAAAGGTGGCCTGGTTAGACATTTTCGCTGAAATAATCAGCAAATAAATGGTCGCCAGAAACATAGCAACGTCAACGGAATAACGGAGTGACAGAAACAGGACGCAGAAGAGCATCGGATAGCAAGTCGAGAAAGTCCAAAGCCGAGGAGCCAAGGTAGGTACCTGGCCAGGTGGCCAGGTCAGTCTTGCTGCATGCAGCTATGTACAACATTGACCTGGCTGCCGATTAACGGCACAATTACGGTGCAGAGACAAATCAATTAGCATGGCTAAAAGGCACCTTCAGGCTCACAGAATACAAATTGATTCGAACTAAAACGCCTCATTTCGGGACTTCAATTAGAGCGGGCATGGCGACGTTTCCGATCCGTGCTTTACCGAAGTGCCAAAATCAATTGCCATGAGCGCGTGCAAACAGAATGCCAAATTCTCATTTTGGCCTCAAAGCTACCCGCGCGTACAGCAGATCAATAGACCGAATTAAATCCCAAACTTTGCTCGGGCTCTTATGATTCAGAGGTGGAAGTGGTTATAACGGACAGCAACAGGGATCAACATTGAAAGGCTTTTAAATCGATAAGAAAATAGAAAAAAAAAAATCGACTTTAGTACACAAATTAAATTGACTGGGTTGGTGAAATACCTCGAAAAACTCACAGCCTTGCCTTCACCTTGCAAATGGGTTTAAAGGGGACCCTGATTTGACTTAGAAGAGCTCAACAATTCAATTTGCTGGATTTGTAATAATTCCATTCATCTGTTTCTGCATTGCTTTCTGAAGAAAACCATTAATAACTAGAACAATGCGATTGTGTCACCAATATGCCTCCGCATAGTCCCACAACGGGCAGATGCCCTCGTTCACTGTCCTAAAAATAAACAAGTTTGATTTTAATCCCTTCAGCTGTTCTCAAGTATCACATTTTTACCAGACATGACAGGTTTCACATTGATTGGTGAAGCAGTTTCAGAGAAGGGATTTTTTTTAAAATATCCGTTTTCAAGCTAATATGCCTGCCTCACCACGTGACATATGACCTTTAAAATGTACACTCTGCATATGTATGGGTAGGGGATCACGTTTGTGAAGTTTCGTGTTGATTGAATAAGGTTCGTTTTTCTATTCAAGATGGCTACCAAACCACGTGACCTACAACATAATTTTCAAACTATATGCAACAGTGCTGTTAGATAATATTTGTAAAATTTCGCATCGATAGGGTGAGCAGTTTCAGAGATATAATTATTTAATATTTTCCTTCAATCCAATATGGCTGCCAAACCATGTGACCTATTTAAAAAAAAAAAAAACACATTTAGAGGCCATTTTTCCCCGCAAAGCGGGGGTTGGCCTTTTTCTGGCACCGTGGTTGTTGTTGTTTTTGTTGGTCTCCTTTTTGAAGCAATGTTTTACGGCCGGATGCCCTTCCTGCCGCCAACCCTGTTTGTCGCCTTTTACGACAAACAGGGAATTACCAGTGAACTGGTACTCAATTAGCCGACCTCGGAAGGATGACAGGCTGAGTCAACCCCCCTGGCGTTAATTCAGCGATCGACCGGGATTCGAACCCAGGATCCTAGGATCCTAAGCTGGCACCCTAGTCGCTAAGCCAACACCAGGCTGGCGACTTCGTCGGCGGAGGCATAAAAATGACAAGAGAGGTGGTCCCTTTTGACATGAACGAAAGGTATTTTGTCTTCAGCACATGGCTGCTAGTAACAACAATTGCTGATAGCATGGCTGTACCTTTAATGCAGTGCCTCCTGTATGTTAGAGCGAGAATCTGTAATTTGTTCATGGTGCCAATGATAGCTTGCCGATCTTCACCAAGCAGACTGTTGGATCTTTAACTTCCACAAACTAATGCTGACAGACAGGACACCCAGTTTAACGTCCATCCAAGGGACAACACACACATTGATGAATCACCCTACTTGTGAAATGCCAAGAGGATAGTTTAGAGTTTAGACAAGATTTGAACCCAGGCCAGACAACTCCGAAGTGAGTGTGCATACCTCTGCGATATCCTGCCAGCCAATGAAAGGTGATAATGTATAGCCACTACATAATGAGATTACAAGAAACTAATACTGTACAGCATAACTAGTATGTAGATCGTTAAGATGATCTGAGAATTGTGACGACAATGTCCAAGACTACAGCAGCAGACTTTATTCAAGTCGTTTAAGTTACAGGACAACAAACCTGCTCCATATACAGTGCCTTCAGAAAGTATTCACACCCATTGAGTCTTTCACATTTTGTTGTGTTACAGCCTGAATTATTCATCCCCTTTGCCTTGACACTCAAAATTGAGCTCAGGTGCATCCCATTTCCTTTGATCATATATGAAATGTCTCTACAACTTGATTGGAGTCCACCTGTGGCCAATCCAATTGATTGGACATGATATAGAAAAAAGACACGTTCCTATATGCAGTCCCACAGTTGACAGTCCTCGTCAGAGCAGAAACTCTATCATGAAGTCCAAGGAACTGTTTGTAGAACTCCAAGACAGAATTATGAGGAGGCATAGATCTGGGGAAGGGTACAAAACTATTTCTAGAGAGTGGAAAGTTCCGAAGAGCACAGTGACCTTCATCATTAGGAAATGGAAAGAACATGGAACTACCCAGACTCTTCCTAGAGCTGGCTGTCCGACCAAACTGAGCAGCCAGTGCAAGAAGGACCTTGGTCAGGGAGGGCACTAAGAACCTGTGACCACTCAGTATAGAACTACAGAGTTCCTTGTCTGTGATGGGAGAACCTGCCGGAAGGACAACAGTCTCTGCAGCACTTCACAAATCTAGGTTTTATGGGAGAGTGGCCAAACGGAAGCCATGCCTGAGAAAAAGGCACATGACAGCACACCTTGAGTTTGCAAAAAGGCAAGTGAAAGACTCGGGACATGAGGCAAAATATTCGTGGCCTGATGAGACGATAATTGAACTCATTAGTCTGAATGCAAAGCGCTACGTCTGGCGGACACCGAGCATAGCTCATCACCCGTCTCACACCATCCCTACCGTGAAGCATGGTGGTGGCAGCATCATGCTATGGGCATGTTTTTCAGTGGCAGGGACTGGGACACTTGTAACGATAGAGGGAACAATGAATGGAGCCAAATACAGTCAAATCCTTGAGGAGAACCTGCTTCAGAGTGCAAAATACCTTAGACTGTGGTGAAGATTTACGTTCCAACAGGACAATGACCCCAATCATACAGCCAAAGCAACACTGGAATGGCTTCAGAAAAAGAACGTGAAAGTCCTTGAGTGGCCCAGCCAAAGTCCAGATGTGAATCAAATTGAGAATCTGTGGAAAGACTTGAATATTGCTGTTCACTGACACTCCCCATCCAACTTCACAGAGCTTGAGCAAATCTGCAAGGAAGAATGGGAGAAACACCCAAAATCCAGATGTGCAAAGCTCATACAGACATACCCAAGAAGACTTGAAGCTGTAATCACTGCCAAAAGCGCCTTTACGAAGTATTGATTCAGGGGACTGAGTACTTATTTAAATTAGATATTTCTGTATTTCCTTTTTACTAAATTTGTGAAAATTTCCCAAAAAATGTTTTCATTTTGTCGTTATGGGGTATTTTGTGTAGATCAGTGACAAAAAAAGATCTCAATTTAATCCATTTTAAATTCAGGCTGTAACACAACAAAATGTGTAAAAGTCAAAGGTTGTGAATACTTTCTGAAGGTACCATTTCCAAAGCAGGCGTGGAGTGACATCATGTTTCACAACCGCGATACTACACTGTGAACCACCTATAAGCAGGTAGTCAAGGTCAACAGATGTACAGTACCCTCAAATGAAGGCCTCGCACTGCAAACATACTGCAAACATTTCTAACGTGAGCTCAATGGTAACAAAATTTCCCCAAGTACATCCTCTAAAGCTGCGTTCCGCAACCTTTTTAGCCCAGGACACAATAAAAAACCCAGGCATCCAGTCGCGACCCATCGAACCCCCCACACCCCCCTTGGTAAGGGTTCGGTTCGTCATCTTTGTACAGTAGTACAATTCGTAATTGAACAATAAAGCAAAGTGACGACAATCATACCAAACACTGTCCTTATTTTGTTGTTATTTTGTACGGAGCTCCACGACCATGAGGAGAGAGAGAGCGAGAGACCACGCCCCCCCTTGAGAATGAGCAGCGACTTCGATCACAGACACCGCCCACTTGATATTATTGTCAGCCAATCAGGCGTAAACTCCCTGCCTTGTTAGCAGCTTCGGAAGAGATGAATCCGCCCCTACGATGAATCCGGATGAAGATTTAATGAAGAAGATGAAGAATATGATGAAGATGAAGATGAAGCTGAATCTCACAACATTCATTGGGGATCATCCAAGTCATCCAGATCAGATCATCCAGGTTTTCGAACATGTCAAATTCATCATTGGTCTGTACTCTTCTCTTCCATAGATCCAGCTTTGACTTGAACGCCGCTATCTTGTCATACATTACGAACACGGTTTTCGCCTGCTTGTTCGTTTTGCCCTGGAAAGATATGTTCAGATTGTTCAACAAGTTGAAGATGTCGGCCATGTATGCCAATGTTGCGATGAATTTGTTGTTTTTGTAGTAGACTGCCAGGTCTGACCTAGCCACCTCAAAGAATGCGAGGACCTGGTCGCGAAGTTCATACAATCTTGCCAAAGCATCTACTCTGGAGAGCCAGCGAACAGCTGCAAAATACAGCACCGTGGTGTGTTCTGCATCTTGCTCCTTACACAGCTCTGCAAATAACCTCGAATTTAGGGCGCTCTTCCTGAGATGGTTGATTGTTTTCACTGCAATGTCCATTACTTCGGCAAATCCAGGTGACATCTCTTTCGCCGCTAATGCCTCGCGGTTTAGGAAGCAGTGTGTCCAGCTTGCCTCTGGTGCCACATCTTGGATGAGCTTAATGACACCGCTGCGCCGACCTGTCATCGATGCCGCACCATCGGTACAAACGCCAACACAGTCTTCCCACCTGAGGCTATGCAATGCGATGTGTTTGTTGACGACTGCGAATATTTCTGCGGCCGTGGTCTTGGTCTGTAGCTCGTCACATGCCAGAAGATCCTCCATAAAATCATCGCCATGCCGATAACGATCAAAGATGAGGATCAACGCTTTCTGTGCGATGTCCATTGACTCGTCCAACTGGATGACAAACTTGTTGGCCTCTAGGTTTGTGTACAGCTGGGGCTTGATGTCTTCGCCCATATCTATTATCCGTTGGCAAATCGTGTCGGCAGAAAGCGGATTGGTGCTCATCTTGGAAACCGCCGTCTCTCCAAGCACTTCTCTGCACATCGCCTTGGCGCATGGCAGGATGAGTTGCTCTGCAATACAAGATAAATAAAATAACACATGAACATTTCTTTCACTTTGATGAATCTTGATTTTGTTCCAAGGCAGCGGATCCGAGCCTGGGGGTCGTTTGGGGTTTTCCGGGGGTCATGAAGGGGTCTTAAATAACATATCAATTTATTGAGCCCATTTTTAGGAACCTAACAAAGGTACATACCACACACAGTATTTTGTTCTCGTATGCGCGTACGTCACGACCCCCAGGTTAAGAACCACTGTTCCAAGGCATTATAAAAATTCAATATGTATGATGTGATTGCCGTACGTACTGTTACGCAACCGCGATTAACACCACAGTTGCGGATGGCCGATTGCGAGGCTTTACACTCCCGAGGCGAAAACTCAATGGCGGATTCCAAATCAACACAAAGTTAAACGCGCGGAATGGCGGACACAGCAAGCTCCGCAGCCTTATCTATTAAAATGAAACACCCAGGAAACTGCGTTCAGATATATATAAAAAATAATATAAGGATTTATTATTGAAAAGTAATAACAGTGAAAAAAGCACGCGCCGGTAATACTAATAACTCTAATAAGCCTAAATTGGGATCCACGCACAACAGATTTCAAACACGATACGAGGGAAATGAATACGAAAATAACACGTCTTTTAGTTTTATGCAAAGTGTATTCGCGGGTACGGCCTTATCTCGTCCTTGTCGTCTTGGTGGCCGCCGTCCAACACCCGGCTCCTTTCGTCCCGAGGCACGCCTCGCTCCAAGTTCCACGGCCCCGAGCACCACCAGGCCTCGTCGGTTCAACGGCACACCCACACCACGAGCTCCCTTGCTCCAAAGGTCCCACGCAGGGCTGCACAAAGCAAACGACTCCACTTGACTCGACTCTGCGGGAGTGCTGGCGCGGGAGTGCTGGCAGCCAACTGCCAAGTGCCAAGTGCCAGCTGCCAACTCCTCAGTGCCAACTCTCAGTGCCAACTCTCCCAAAAGGCGTCCGACCGTCGCTAATATCTCTGCCCGATGACGTCACATTGGCGCACTCCTCAGCCAATCAAAAGCCTCCCAACTCGCCGGCTCGCCCAGGTCACGCCCTCTGCGGCATCACTCCACTCTCCCGTCCCCGACCCCCGCGGTCCTTGTGTTATAACACGTGCCAGGCGAGGTTTGTAGGCCTTGGAGGTGTAAACGGTGGCGGCCAATTGTGGTGGTGGTTTTGGCCTGGTTTCCTGTCCGTTTGTTCCGAAGTCATTGTCAGGGAAAGGAATTATTTAATGTTGCGCTAAGGACCTAACTAATGTTTATGTGGTTTGGAGTGCCATAATGGACAAAGGTTTGACTACTGGGTGAAACTCACAGGGGCGTTACCTTTAATCCCTCACTATTTAACACCCGAATCTCCAGGTAGATCCACAATCATACATATTACCCCGACAAACGCCTAAACATCAAGAACTTATTACATGTAGAGTCCCTGTCACGACAGTCGAATACCTACCTATCAGATCTACCTCGCTCTCGATGTTGCTCTACCAAAATTCATAACAGTACTTTTAAAAAAGAGGAAAAGTTTAAGAATGGCTGTATTGCAACAAACAATAAAACTTACGAAGTTGTGATATACCAACGTATACATGGCACGAGTAATAGTAAGCAAGAGCCCGACACATCAATATTCTAAAGACGAAATGAAAAACTAAATCTAACTATACTTACAGCACCATGTATTACTTTATGAACCTACAAACCGCCAATGCAGTGAAATACTTTTACGAAAAAAACCCAAAAAACTTACCCGCAATAGTGTACGGTTTCTTTTCTTTGGCTATCTTCTCCGCCACCAGGTAGCTGGCTTTGGTCAATCCCTTCGACGGAAAAACAGCCGAACTCATCACTGACTTGCTGTTGTTCATCTCGCGTTCTTTCCGGAGAAAAAACTCCCGCGACTTGTTGACATGATCTCCATGTTTCTTCTCGATGTGCCGTTTCAGCTTTTGGGGCCTGAGGGACTCCTTGGCCAACACGTCAAGGCATATCACACACTGTGGTCGATGAACATTGTGCTAATCGATATTCAAGGTGAACCCATAGTTCAGGAACACAGGCTGATACTTTCTAGCCATGGCGAGTACCTTACGCTTACAGCTCAATCTTTCGAATGAAAAGCAATGGACATTCGCATGTCGGAAACTAAACGTATGATCTGACTGACCGGATGCATGCGCGGTACATCGCGGTACATCGGTACAGCGCGGTAGAAGAGTCCACACTATAAAGTTTGTGTCGGCGTTCGTTTGATCTCTGTTCTGTTCAGTCGGGAGAAGTAAATCGTCGATAAAGTTTTTTTCCCCGCGATTTCTGAAACGATCGTGCGACCCATTGAAAATCCTTCGCAACCCAAACATTGGGTCGCGACCCATAGGTTGCGGAACGTCACTCTAAGGGCTATAAAACAATCAGCACAAATGTAATTGATTGTGGGAGAAATAAAGGATAGGAACAATGACATATGTAGCCAGCCAAACAATGTGGGACTTGTCCATGTGAAAATCTCAGGCTATGGTTCAATGGACTGGCAGGTGGCGCAAAGGTAAGCACACTTACAGTGAGTGCCTTTAGAAAGTATTCACACCCCTTGACTTTTTCACATTTTGTTGTGTTACAACCTGACTTTAAAATGGATTGAAATGAGATTTTTTTTGTCACTGATCTACACGTATACCCAATAATGTCAAAGTGGAATTCCTATTTTTTTTAGAAATTCTTACAAAATAATTTAAAACGGAAATACAGATCTAATTTACATAAGTATTCAAACCCTGAGTCAAAACTTCGTAGAAGCGCCTTTGGCAGAGATTGCAGCTTCGAGTCTTCTTGGGTATGTATGTAACAGCTTTGCACATCTGGATTTGGGGAGATTCTCCCATTCTTCCTTGCAGATCTGTTCAAGCTCTGTCAAGTTGGATGGAGAGCGTCTGCTTCTCAATGGGTTGTTCCACAGATTCTCAATGGGATCCAAGTCTGGGATTTGGCTGGGCCACTCAAGGACTTTCACGTTCTTGTCCTGAAGCCAATCCAGTGTTGCTTTGGCTGTATGCTTGGGGTCATTATCCTGTTGGAATGTAAATCTTTGCCGCAGTCTAAGGTCTTTTACACTCTGAAGGACGTTCTCCTCAAGGATTTGCCTGTATTTGGCTCCATTCATTGTTCCTTCTATCCTTACAAGTCTCCCAGTCCCTGCTCCTGAAAAGCATCCCCATAGCATGATGCTGCCTCTACCATGCTTCATGGTAGGGATGGTGTTAGATGGGTGATGAGCAGTGCTCAGTTTCCGGCAGACGTAGCACTTTGCGTTCAGGTCAAAGACTCAATTTTCGTCTCGTCAGACCACAGAATATTTTGCCTCATGCTCTCAGAGTCTTTCACATGCATTTTTGCAAACTCCAGGTATGCTGCCTTTTTCTCAGTAGTGGCTTCCGTCCGGCCACTCTCACATAAAGCCGAGATTTGTGAAGTGCTGCAGAGACTGTTGTCCTTTCGCCAGGTTCTCCCATGTCAGCCAAATAACTCTGTAGTTTTGTCAGAGTGGTCAATGGGTTCTTGGTCACCTCCATGACAAAGGTCCCTTTTGCTCGGTTGTTCAGTTTGGTCAGACGGCCAGCTTTAGAAAGAGCCTAGGTCGTTCCATATTCTTTCTATTTTCCGATGATGGAGCTCCCTGTGCTCTTTAGAACTTTCAACAGTCTACTGTTGAAAGTTCCAACAGTCTAGAAGTTGCTTTATACCCTTCCCCAGATCTATGTCTCTTCAGAATTCTATCTCCGAGTTCCAAGGACAGCTCCTTGGACAGCATGGTAGAGTTTCTGTTCTGATATGCACTGTCAACTGTGGGACCTTATATAGAAAGGTGTGTTTCTTTCTAAATCATGTCCAATCAATAGAATTGGCCACAGGTGGACTCAGATCAAGTTGTAGAGACATCTCAATGATGATCAAAGGAAATTGGATGCACCTGAGGTCAACTTGCAGTGTCATATGTTACGGAGTCCTCTACAATCTCCTGGTCTCGGTAACCTCCGAACCCCGAGAGGAACCCCGGCAGAAAAATATATTACCCTGTGTTGAAAATCAATAGTGAAACCACACCAATGATTATAAATGAACAAACTTGTATTATAAATCACACACAGGTAATACGGTACAGCAAATGGCCATTAAGAGTGCACTCTATATATATCTTATATAAAGTCAAGTGACTCATTGCTCTGCCAGCAAATGAACGGACACTCCTCAATGTCTCTATGACTTTTCCCAAGGCGAATGGGATTCGCTCCAGCGGTCGAAGGAACGAAATAAATTCGGTCGAAGCCCGAATCTCGCTCTCCAGTCGATATCCGAAGCGTGTACAGTGGGCAAGGGTGCTCTTCCCGCCAAACTGTACAACGGCGCCCTCCAAAGGCGCACCTTCACCGCTCCCTCAGCAAACCGCAACGTAATTGGAGACGAAGCGGTCTCACCCACTCATCCCCGACAGACGGTAGGATGTTGGGGGTGAAGATGACATGAAGCAAACGTCCACCGGTGTCTGAAGCACGGGGTTCAAAATGGCTGACGGCTCTGGCTTGAGCCGATGTGATGAAGCAAGGATTCGTCGGAATCTCAGCGCCCCAAATCTGTCTACGCAGATTTCTCCACTCCAGCGAATATTCTTATCGCCGGATGTCCCTTCCAGGAACTCAAAATCCCCTCGCGGCTGTCGGTAAACCTGGCTCGTTACTGAGCGCTGACGTCACCGTCCTCTCCGACTTGGTTCGCCCTGCTTCTTCCTCTTCACCTCATTGTCTTCTCCTTCGGTGTCCTGTTTCACTTACAGTTATCCTTTTAAACTTTTGATAACCGTTTGTGAATAATAAACCTTGTGAAACTAATAATAATACATAATATCAGAAACATGTCCACTGTCCAGTGGGTGAAAACCACAATAACGGAAGTCACGAATCCATAACACATAGCAAAGGGGTTGAATAATTATGACTCAAGACGTTTCAGCTTCTCGTTTTTAATCAATTTAAAATGCCACTTTGACATTATGGGGTATTATGTGTAGATCAGTGACAAAAAAAAAGTCAATTCAACCCATTTTAAATTCAGGCTGTAACACAACAAAAAGTGAAAAAATTCAAGGCGTGTGAATACTTTCTGAAGGCACTGTATCTCTGAACTGTCATGCCTGGGTTCGAAACCTGAACCAACTATACACTCTCATCCTGGCATTTCACAGGCCGGGCAGGCATCAATGTCATGTGTGTGTCATCTCTCAGATGGACGTTAAACTGGGTGTCTGCTGACGGTGATGGAGTCCAAAGCTCTCCGTTTTATTGTCATATCTCAGCAGGAAGCTGAGTCACAAGGTCTGCTTCTTGCCCACATCAGGCAGGTTGGTGGACTCCATGCTCCATCGCTTCACAAATGGTCTCGTCCTGCCTGTCCTCTCATCCCTCTGTCCTCCTCGGCTTGCCCGGGTTGTTTCAGAATCCCACACTTGGATGGCCTCCCAATTATAAGCTGAATACTCAGCTCCATTCCTTCATCCCTCTATTCTTTCGTCTGTGGATCAGACTCCCTGTGTCTGCTGTGTCTTGCTGCTCACAGTCCTTCAACAGTACTGCCTGTAATCGCCTCGTCCTCTCTTTCACCTTCGCTAAACCATTGCACCCCTCACCTCTCCTTTATACAACTCATCCACTCATGTGCAGTGTCCCTTGTCTCCTCGTTTCCCTATCAGTCTGGGAACCTGCAGACCTCTCTCTCTTTTTCTTTCCTACGCATCTATATTTCTGTATATACAAAAACAAAAACTTCAGGGGGGACTAAAACAAAGGCCGCAAAAGTGAGTTGCATGCAATGGACATCAACACGTGTTTAATGAGACTAGTACACCTGTCCCCTATGGGAGCAGCAGGAAGGGTCATTCCTCTCTGGGGTATATAGATTACAGTAGATCTAGGGTTGGGCCTCAAGAACATCGGAGCTATGTTTATTTACCAAGTTTCTTGTATAGTGCCCGCCATGTGGTTCAGGCATTCGTGCAAGCACTCCATTCAACACCATTGATAAGGAACTGCTGGCTTGGCAAGTGTTAGCTAGCTGCTCGGTAACTGAACACACCCCGGGTTTCTTCCCTTTCAGTTTCATGTTAAGCAGGAGGAGCGACTGTTTCAAAAGGTAATCATAAGGGTTTGAGGTTCATAATATTTTTACTTCTGGTAGGAGTGCCCCCACAAAAACAGCACGATAAGATGTTTATACACATTAACATAGCGTTTGTTCAAGGAGGAAAAATCCCTTGGGGAGGTGTGATATTATTAGTACCTGGATTAATATTGTTTTGTAATAACTTTAATATTATGCTATTATCATAAGGGTTATGAATTACTTTTGTTATTACAAGTGGCCTTGGAAAAATTCCACAAAAACGCCACGTTAGCAGCAGGAAGGGTCATGTTATTAAACCTTGGGGGTATATAGATTACAGTAGATTTTCACTCCGTTCCATAAGTAATAGTTGCCTCAAGATGTCCGGATTCCTCCAAATTTCTTTTTAAGTGTTAAACAGCATTAGCGACTGTTTAAAAAGATAATCACGTTTGGGGTTTATAATATTGTTGCATCTACCCTGCAGTGAAGACCACAGGGTGACGGATGGCCAAAACGAGTTTTAACTCCGAGGCGTATACCCCAAAATATGGTGGTGTTTTCTCTTTGGCACGTGTGGGGGAGGGATACCGAGGTCCTTACTTGCACGGATGGACGCGACGGGGGTTTATCCGAACCCACGAACAAATAAACGTACAACACAGGCACGACAAAGAAATGCAATAAATAATGGGTTTAATGAAAATAATGCAGGCAATAATAATGAATGCACGGTAAACTAAAATTCCTAAATGAGGGACCCTCCATACAGACTCATATGCAGACACAGGGAGAAATAAAATAAAAGAGAATGGTGTGGTGAGGTGGCCAATACTCAGCCTGCTCCAACGAGGACAAGCACGGATGCTCCCAGAGTCTCCGAGAGGGAGCGCACAAGATGGCGTGAATCACCACACGGCACCTTGAGCCGTGAAGTGGCGGGAACCCGTCTTCCTCCTCCGGTGGTTCCATGGTCCACAAAACTCTGCAAAAGCTCCCCTCGCGACATCGACCGTCCCGAACCGCTCCCGCTCGGTCCCTTTTTCACAAGCGCACACGAGCCAGGAAAATTCAACCGCCCTCCACACGGACCGTCCGCCACGCAATATGCGACTAATATGCAATATGCGATATGCGACCATCCACTACGCCTCCAGCACGAGAGAGAGAGAGAGAATATGGCGTCACGCTCGCTCCAATCACCACGCGCGATTCAATTACCCCATCGCTCCTCAACGAATCCTCATTCGGGGCATGACCTCAGTGCCATTCTTGACATCCATCGAGAATGTTCGGCTGGGCGGGGTCGTAATGTCTGGGTACTGTCGGCGATTATGGTGGTTGTAATTATGTGCCGATTGCATGGCTGGCCGAGTCAGTGTTATAAGAACAAAGGGAAAAATCACAAGGGCAATTACACACTGGGGATTATTCTTAAGCCCTACCAAATTAGCATAGCTCCACCCTTTGTATGGACACACACAAACGCTTACATGGACATCCGGCCTAACGGGTTCTCTACTTCGTTACATTAAGGTGGGCTTCTTCTTCTTCACGTCATCAGAGCATTCTAAACCTACACAATTCTATCTGGACTAAGGTATTTCGTTACCTACCCCCACACAGACGTAACAATATTTTTACTTCTGGTAGGGGCCGTGCTCCCACAAAACGGCAAAATAAGCTATTTATAAACATTGACATGGCGTTTCTTCAAGGAGGAAAACCCCCTGGGGAGGGGGATATATTGACATCAATTTGGTTTTGAAATAACATCAATATTATGCTTTTGTTATTGGAAGCGGCCTTGGAAAAACGCCATGATAAAGCTAACTTAATGCGGATATACACCTCAACACACAACCCCATTGGCGAGGAAATCCCACTTGGCGGAGAAAACCCACTTGGGGAAGGGGGCAAATTAATTTGCTACAACCTTCACTGTGTGACCCTTTGTCCTCCCGTCAAGTTTGTTTGTGATTGGATAAGTGACGACCGCATGTATCGCGGTCAAAAATGATCAGACAGACACAAAATTGCATATTTTAGTATAACATTAGATTTGATAAAATTGACGAAGTATAAAAAGAACTAGCGTGGATCAGCTCACTGAGCTCGCCTCACCATACGTCACTACAGAGGCACAAGCTTTTTTAGTTGAAGATAATGACTGTACTTGAGTTGCTGTGTTGTCATGATTTACACCAATCACAATACAAACATTTCTTTTGTATGAATTTATTTGTAATATTGGTGATATTATTTATTTGTAATATAAAAAGGTCCAAGTGGTCTAAAGCTCAAAATGGTCAAGGGTATAAGGTCTAATCTGTCTAATCTGTCTAATCTGTCTGAAGGGTATAAGGGGTCTAAATGGTGTTAAGGTCTAAGGGGTCAAAAGGGACTTAAAGAGCATGGAGGTCTAGGGGTTCTAGGGGTCTAAAGGGTGAAGTGATCTAAAGGTGTCTAAAGTATAGAAAGGGTCTTAAAGGTAAAAGAGGTCTTAAGGGTCTTAAGGATTTTGGGGTCTAATGGGTTTTTTGGTTATTTGGGGTCTTTATTGGTCTTCAGGGCATTTAAGGGTCTTTGAGTCTTTTGGGACTTTGGGGTTTTTAAGGGTCTTCAAACTCCTTGGAGTATTTTAGGTCCTCTGGGTCTTTTGGCTCCTCTGGGTATTTTGGGTAATTTGGATATTTAAGGGTCTTCAGAATATTTTGGGTCTTCAGAATCTTCGAGGTCTTTAGGGGTCTTGGTGGTCTTGGGGTTGTTAAAGGGTCTTCAAAGGTCTAAGGGGTCTCAGCAGTCTAAAGGGTCGAAAGGTACATTCCAATAGTACGTAAATTAATAGAAGTACGTAATTAATAGACAGGGTGTAACTGAGTTCAAACAGTACGTAATTAATAGACGTAATCACGGCTTCACTGACAGACACGCTGAGACTGAGCTCCTTTTATATTATAGATGACACGGAAAAAAGGATTCAAAAATATATCGAGATTTTGTTGCCAGAAACGTAATGCAAGAACTAAATTGAGCTTACAATAATTATTTTGCGTGGGGTTATTTTAAAAAAGAAAAAATTTTATCAAAAAAAATCGAGAGGAACGAAGAATAAGCTAAACTAAGACCAACCTCACAAATGTATTCATCTCCAACAGCAGACATAAGAATACAAGATCTCAGAGCATCCATGAATTGCTCTTTCAAGAACACAAAACTACCCAGGACTGCACACGGTTCTTCCTCCTGCATGAATATGACAGTTCTCTGCTGGTGTCAATTTCATCATGATTGGTGTCATGATCAAAAGGAATTGCCTTATAATATCCGTGTCTCGTGTCTTCTTGCACAACGACTGCAGAGCAGCAGAAAAGTAAAGATAATTGTATTTATTTTTTGTTCATGGCTTAATGGCAAAGGATGAAAATGACTTGTTACGAAGACAAACAAATCATCCTCAATAAATGTTTGGCAAAGCAGCGGTAATGTGTAACACTTGGAAGAGAGATGAAGAACAGATCAAGGTTTCAATGAAATTCCTCAAAAGAGGGAAAACGCAGTGATGGGAAGAGAAACTAAACTGACAGTTAAATATAAGTGTCAGATAATTGAGAAGACATTGTCACACATCTCAGGGAGGCAGTTTGCAACAACTTGAAAGCGAAGCTCTGCATAAAGCGAGTTCAGACAGCCGAAAGGATGGAGCAGAAAGCCAATCTGTTAAAATCTCCCAAATGGTTTAACTTGAGCCTAATTGGAGCACGGAAGCGAACGAGTAGCAGCACTTTGATTTCAAAAAAAATCATTGTTTTCAGCATACACAGACAAAAAAAGTAGATGGCAAAACATAAGAAGGAATATTAATAAGAATTACTCTGCTATGGGCCAGTAGAGGTAGCTTAAGGACAGGGAGGGCTACAAAAATGGGGGATGGAAACGTAGAAACGAGACTGTGCAGGACTGGTGAAAGTGTGTGGAGAACAGGAGGGCACAAGAAGTGAACCCTGCAATGAGCAGGTCGTGGCGGGGGCTGGGGGTGACCATTATCAGCAATGGTAAGTTGCAAAGCCTCTGGTGGTGGTTAGTGACAATCCTTTGGCACAGTGGAGGTACCATGGAGATGTCGATAACAAGCCGATCAGTGCAATTGGCTCAGAAAGAAGAGCCCTGAAGGCATTCTCGTTATAAAAATAGCCTCCGTAGTCATACAGTCTCATATAGAGTGAAGGAGCCTTGGAGGGAGCCACAGCATGCAAGTTGCTGCATTCATTAGCCCCAAACAAGAGAGCTCTGTGAGCATTGACAACTTGTAAAACAGCAAGGTCAAACCATAGTCTCATGATGAATAGTGAGAATGTCGCCCAACCAAAACTTTGACTATGAGCCCTCTGAAAGACCAGGCAAGCGATGCTGGTCTCGCGACAGCCAGATTAACTAATCCCAAAAGCCGGGCATGGCTCTTCTCCTCTCAATTGTACATCTGCATCTCCCCAAATCTCTTCAACTGCGTCTGCTACTCACTCCTTATCTTTCTAACTCAACTGCCATCTGCCACCAACTTGTCCCTTAAAATGCCTCTCCTCATGCTACACCCATGGATTTAGGGCAAACCATCACATCAGGCAGCCAGCTTGAATCAGCCATTGGCAGCAGAAATGCAAATGCATATTCAAATGTGAAGCCCACCCGCAGGCTAACAGTTAGGCACATGGAGGGCAAAAACTAGAATAAATTAATAAGAGTACAAAAGTAAATACCACCTACTGGCCATCTAACACTGACCATACCAGGCCCAATGATGCAATATTGATGGGATCAATCACGCCAAAAGTATTACACAACCGTCATTTAACCAACTATACACACGAAGGGCACTGTTTTCATGACAATATCTCAATTTTGATAAAGAATTTCAATTTCTATTATTTGTCGTTCGTGGCAATGACGTGAATTTGCACAACACAAAATTACTTGGATAGAACCATGTATGTAGTGGCACGTACTTGCTGGTTTCTGTGGTTTGCATTGGTGGGAACAAATATGTGTGTGGCAGGCATGCAAGTTTGTGTCTTGCAAATTAAGTGGCAGTTGCCGAGTGAGACATCATTTGTGGCTGATGGTCTCCCTTGATGCCAGGAAGTACCATTTATATATACTAGCAACGGCACCCGCCCTGTGGGCGGGGCTTCAATTGGGAAGCCCAAATGAAAAGGCAAAATATCAGAAATTGAAGGCTTTTTTTATTTTAAACGATTCATATAAACATCCGTTGAATCATATCACATGCAAATCATAAAAATCTAAACAGTACATGGCGCCCATTTTGAAAAAAGATTGAATTCTGCAAAACGGAAGCGGCTGCTACACGTCTTTCTCAGTCGCACGTTTATGTGTGAAGAGTGCGCGCCGAATCTGTAACACGGGAGCGGCCACTACACCTGTTTCTCAGTCGCTTTGCACACGCTGCCATGTTACTTCGGAGCCGCACATTTATAAAGGAAGAGTTCGTCAGGAGTCAATGTACTCTCTCCTGGTACGTAGAATAAACAGTATTTATATAATTTTAACAAAAGCCACATCACTGTTCATATCGGTAAATATTATTCCATCATGTTTGGAAAAACTGGAAAATTGGAAAACCTGGAAAAACAATATAGCCTATTTTACTCCCAGGGGTCCCAGGAATACCCACCCAAAATATTGTTGCGATCGGTTGAGCCGTTTTGGCGGTACCTTCGAACGGACAGACGGACATTTGGTGAATTATAATAAGATGTATATGCTCAGTCTAGATATAGATATAGATAATTATATATGTGTGTGTATATTAGGGTGGTCCCGAAAAATGAAGTTGAAGATTTTATTGCAACCACCTTGCCATTTCTTTACATATTCTGAAAGAAGTTAGAATAAAAAATTTGGTATAGATTGGACAACATTTACGTTTAGAGGTGCCACAAAGCCATTGAAGATTGAGCTCACAACAGTATACAGTACACTACAGTGTATTTGTTATTTCATGTTAATACAAACGATGCATCAAATTAACCACTTTTGTGGTGGAATGTTCACATTGTTCAGTCTCGGATGACGTTGAGTTCTCCTCTTGGTAAAATGTTCTAACTCTAGATGTCCCTGAAGTTGCAGAAGCTGACAGTTTAGCCTTGTCAGCCTGAGCTTGCTCCTCCTGTTTCCGCTTTTCAATTCTCTCTTCTTTTGCAGCAAGTTCCATATCAATCGAACCGAGGTAGCCTCTTCGTCCATCTCTTTGTGCCAACAGAAAAGCACGGTCTTCTGCAATAGAAATCATTTCCAGCGCTTTTGCGTGTGCTATATCAAACAGTTTGTCTAGGTCTGCTCGGAACTCATCTTCTTTCTTCACCTGGGTGTCTGTTCTCCTCAAAGCTGCCTTCTGAAGTCCTTTCCACCATACAAACAACTTTTCTAATCTTTCTCTTGCATGTATTTCTGTGCACGTTGTGATCTGGCCTTTCTCCCAGAAGGGAAGACACATCTTGATTACTTTTTTGCAACTTTCCTTGACAGTTAATTTTTCATTCTTGTGGAGATAAAAGAACACACTGAGGCCTTCCCTAGCAGAAGGAAGCTTTCTTCCACGCAGTTCCTCATAAGTGTTCCACGCAGTTCCTTCCCCTTACATAAACAGCCTGTTTCCTCAAATTGTCGGTACCAACGACTAATGCTCTTTGGCATTGGCGGATCAATGCCAAAACGCCGTTGAAACGCACGCTGCACCGCAATTATGGATTCAGTCTTGCTGAAATGCAGAACGCAAAACGCCTTGTGTTGCGGGGTCGCCAGCTTGCGAACGACTGAGGCTAGAGGCTGTTGGTACGCTGGGAGAGCCATCTAGCGGTGGTCATTTGAAACTCTATGCCCCGCCCTTTCAAGTGGTAAGAGGTTCATTTATGGGCGGTTCATGGTTGCAGAGATATAGCGATTTCAAATTGGGTCCATCTTTTTCAAACACCCTGTATATATATATATATGTATATATACACAAAGAATTAAGTTAAGCACCCCCCCCCGTTTTTTTACAACCTCGCACATTACAAGTTTGTTGTCGTCAAAACAGTGTAATATACCCATGATATTGCTATATTTTCTGGAGAAGTGATATTATGGTCACATAAAAACATAACAATCATGCCGTTTTCAATATTTTATTCTGAATAATTTAAGGTGAAATTTTTTGGGAATTTTAGGCATATTTTCACCTCAATTTAAGTATGGAGCTATAGGTCCATCACGGACAGTGTGGATGACGTTTATGTTTTCTAACGTACAGTCATTGTTCTGAGAAGACCTCTAGCGATCTTTGCGTCAATAACGTGTGTAGGACCCACGTGATCGGATCACTGACTCAACCAATCACTTTTTTTCACTTTGATCACTCAATTTCATCAATGGATAATTGCTAATGTCATACCAATCATTATTTGATCTCACATACCTTAGAATATATGCCAATGTATACATATACACAAAGAATATATATTAGGGGGTGCTTACCTTAATTCGTTGTGTAGGGGTGCTTAACTTAATTCTTTGTGTATATATATATATATATATATATATATATATATATATATATATATATATATATATATATAAGCGATGGGGAAAGGCATGTGTGAAAGAGAGGAGGAAGATGGTTGAGAGGGAGGTGAGAAGAAAGGAAGAGGAGGGGAGATATGTGAAAGCAGTCGGTCAGGCACAGCAAGGTGCTTGGACTAAGTGGGAAGGTGTGCGGGTGAGGATATTGAAGTGGCAAGAGATTTGGAGGAGGGAGCCAATATTGTTGAATTTCCTGTTGCGGGCAACGTATGATATGCTTCCGTCACAAGTAAACTTGAGATTGTGGGGGTTGTTGCAGGAGGAGAGATGTTATTTGTGTGGAGGTGTGGGAACGGTGCAGCATGCACTGAGTGCATGCTCAGTAGCATTGGCAGCAGGAAGATACAGGTGGCGACATGATCAAGTGCTGGCGGTGGTGGTGCAGATGGTGCAACAAGAGGTGCTGAGATCGAGAGAGAGAAGAGTGGAGAAGGAGACTGATGGGGGAGAGGTGTGGTTTGTCAAAGAGGGCCAAGTGGTAAGAGATGGAAAGAGGAGGAGGTGGAAAGCAAGAGGGCTGTCAGATGCTGTGATTGGCAGATGGTGGCAGACCTAAAGCCACAATTGGTATTCCTAGAGGAGATCTGTGTGACAAGGTTGCGGCCTGACATTGTCATTTGGTCAAGTGCAACAAGACAGGTCATCTTAGGGGAGTTGTCGGTACATTGGGAAGAGAACATGGAGGAGGTGCACGAGATGAAGAGAGGAAAGTACAGTGAGCTGGAGGCAGAGTGCCGGGAGAAGGGTTGGCGAGTTTCGTGTCAGCCATTTGAGGTGGGGTGTAGAGGGTATATTGGCAATTCCTTTTCTGCATTTCTTGCTAGGCTGGGAGTGTGTGGGACAGAAAGAAGGAGGATGTGTGACAAGGTGGCCCAGGTTGCCTTGAAAGGCTCATTTTGGATATGGAGGAAGTTTATGGAGGCACGTCGAACGGTGTAGGTTGTTTGTTTTTTTGGGGGTTTTTTTTTTGTTGCCATTATTATTTCTTATTTTGTGTATATGAGTGAGTAGGTGAGGGTGTGTGTTTTTGCATGAATAAATTTTTGCATGAGTGTGTGTTTTTGTGTGTTGAGTGGTGTATGATGCAAGGGTAGGTGGTTGGTTGGTTGGTGTTGTGTGTGTATGTGTGTGTATGGGTGTGTATGTGTGTGTATGAATGATCTGGTGTGTTTTGTTGGTGAGTGGTGAAGGGTATAAAGGTGGGTGTTTGAGTGTTCCACCATGTTTGTTTGGTGCTGTGGATTCTGGATGTGGAGGTGTTGTTGTTGTTCGCACTGGCTAGGGCTGGGGGGATGTACGCATCCGGGTGCAGTTGCTGCATGTGGATGTGTATGTGCCCCTGCTGGCCCACCTTAGCTGACCATATCGAGGTTGAAGGGCCGAAACGGGATGATGCTGAGGACCTCGACTGAGGACCCGGTCAGTGCGGCACACTTGTGACCAGGTGTGTTTTGAACTTATAGATATATATTGTTGCGGTTTTAGAACCCACACTTTTGTAAATAAATAAACACTTGTAAATATGACATTAAAGGTTAAAGGTTGCACCCCTAGTTAGTCCACAAGCAACACGTAGGCCACCATAGGAACTCAGTTATTTCATTATTATGTGTTTTAGATAAGGCCGTGTTTCCAATAGCTGAATCTGCGTTGCGTCAATCAAATAAGGAGTAGGCCCTTTCGTCCATTTTGCGACCTCTCTCTCCAAGCGCCGCCATTATGCGCCTTGTTAGCAGCGTTCGCTGCCATTGAGCTGAAGCTCGTTCAAACGATGCCATTAACCATGCGGTCAGGCCCGAGAAAAGGGGGCGGGACGCCAAGAACAAGGTGTGGCCTGTCAACCAGCCGTCAAAGGCATGGTCGGTAAGCCTTCACCAGCCAACCAGGGCTGAGGTGAGATCGCTGGGGGGCGTGGTTTTGGAGCGCGCGGAGTGATCTTGGCTCGCGTAATATAAGCACGAACGAAAAGCCCTTTCACAGGACTCGCGCGAAAAGGATTGGTGAAAGACTTGCTGAGAAACGCGCACTACAAACGAACTGCGCACAGGGACTTCTTCTTTTTCACGGACTTGTTGGAGGCGCGCGCATTGAAAGGACTTGGAGAGGGTGCCTTTAGCACGACCATCCATTTATTAAGTACGCTGAAGCATCCCAGTCCCCCCGCAAAATGTAAGGTCCGCTCACGTCCAACGATACACGGAGCTGCCTGCCGGGTTTCGCCCGCGGAACCGGAGCCTGAACGGAGTCGACTGGAGCCTGGACCATCTACCTGGACCTTCCACCTACCAGCTACAATCCCCGTGTGAGTGTGTATGTTTGTCTGGGGTCGTAAGTTAAGACTGAAATAAGACTGCCCTGTGTCCTGCTTCTTGTTCTTCTTCCTGTACATTCTTTCCTTTCCTCTTCTTTTTGGTTTGTAAATAAATTACCTTGTTCTTTCTTGGTTTTCCCTAATCCGATCACATCCGTCCTTTCTTTCAATTGAGTACCTGCGGCACGATTCGGAACCGCTAGAATCGGGTTTAGTCTTTGTTAATAGCTCGGATCGCGGATTGCTAACCGCTCGGCATTTTCCATCTTATCTGTGGTGCGAGCGGGAGTTATTCCCTCGTTTCCGGCGGGCGTTAGTACTTAGGTAGCAGCGAACCCCTAGGCCTAGCAAACCCTACCTAACGCCACGCCGGGAAGGACGTTATAGCTTCCCAGGACTCGGGACAGCCAGCTAAGAGGACAAGGGGATTAACCCCCCCCCCCCTTGAAAAGGGGAGAGCCGACCCTCGAGATCTGCAGCATTTGGTGTCAGGAGTGGGATTTGAAGCCCGAACCAAATTTTCTCATCTGTAAAAAATTTGGTCAAAAATTTCGAGCGGCCGAAATTTTATATACCATCTAAATTAAATCGTGCCATGGATAATCAAGGCGATCGGATGCCTGTGGGGCAAAATGAGGGGGTAGAAGAAGAATTAGAATTAACCCAGGACCCCAGGGAAGAAGTGGGAGAGATGGAGGAGGAAAATGGGGAAGGTGCGGTAGTGGGGGTTGCAGCCGCACAAAATGGCGGCGCCTCGCACATGGCCGCGGCAACCGAGCCCGAGATGCCAGGGTACATGCGAGTCTTTATGATTCAAATGATGGCAAAGTTGGACGCCCAAAGTGATAAATCCACACGGGAGCAAAGAGAAATGAGGGCCGATAGTAAACAAATGGAAAATAGACTGGGGGAGCAATTGGGAAGCCAAATTGGGGGAATGAGAAACGAATTGGCAAACCAAATTGGCGGATTGAGAAATGAATTGGGCGATCAAATTGGGGGGTTCGAAAGTAAATTTGAGGGATTGGAAAATATATTGGGAAGATTAGAAGAAAAATTAGGGGGCCAATTGGAGGATGTGGGTAGTGTGGAATTACAGATAAATATATAATTCATATTTGTTCGGGTCGGCGAGTTATGCAGGTAGTTAAATTGTACTGCAATGTAAAAGGATTCTCAAATCATGCAAGGAAATGTGCAGGGAACTCGGAGCAAGCAATCGACCATCTGTGGAATAATCTTGTGACCTCTAAGGATGTGAAACGGAGGTAGAATGTTGACTTAGCTCGGACTGTGGATAAGAGTTAATCATTTCAGATGGAATAGGTCAGAAAGAATTGACCTTTATCAGTTGGAACAATGGCCGCCTCTCCAGCCCTATGTGACAGACATCCAGAGTCAAGCTGTATGATGAGAACCAGATGTCAGGATGGCGCCGAGGAGGCTGGGGAAGACGGCGTTTTGGGCAATTTCGTGGTGCCTTAGACCTCTGGCTTATAAGATTAACGGAGATGGGGCTTATATAACGAAGATCATGCCAAGCTAGAGAAGAGAACTCCTTCGAATGGACAATGCGTCGGTTCTGTGTTCTGTATGTATTATGTGCGTATAGTGTTAGTTCTTCTCTCGATGATTGAATAAATCTCAAGTTAAACTGAGTGAGTCTCGTGGAATCTGCTTGAGTTTTTGGCTAAGAGAGATGTCCAAAAGATGTCACGACAATTTGGTGGCCCGTACAGGAATGCAACGCTGGAAGAGATTAGCATCGGTCCGGACACGTCCAGGTGAATTTTCAAGGTATGACAAGTCTGCCTGTGTATACAATGTTTTTTTTATATCCTGCTAGTCTTGAAAAGTGTCTGCAAACTGAACCTGGTGTGACTGAATTTGGACGCAAATAGCATCGATATTGATATAGTTATTGTTTATGTATCATAAGTATTTTGTATGCGAACATGATTTTGCATTTCAGCGATCGAAAATGGGGTTAAATCGCACTGTAAATGTGCGCTTTGGCACGTAAATTGCGGTGAGAGAGACACCTGCATCTTATTGGCGGAGCCATGAGCTCCACGGTCCATTTAACGAGCGAGCGAGCGAGCGAACGCCGACTGATTACATACACGCTGTGACAGACAGCCAATGAACACAAGCGCTCAAAATAGACTAATCCGTGCAGACTGTAAAATATCTGTTTATTTCGTGCCTTATATTGCGTAATATCTTGCGTTTTGAGATTATCACAGACACGTACAAATTCCAGACAAATGAGATATGATCCAGGGCTAAGTAACGAAACCATTCGCAACTCTCTCGACCTTGTGGGTGTTTCAGAAAAACCCGACAAAGGACGTGTTCGTTACAATATCGAGGCGAAGGATTATGTGACTGACACGTTCGTCTTGATGCGAAGCACGTTCACACGAACATAAAAACTATTCATATCTTTGAAACGGCTGGTTCGTTTTTTATAGAATAAGTTTCCTTTTGTAGAACAGACCCATGAGTCAACAACGATATTGTTACGGTTTTTAGAACCTTCACTTTGTAAATTTTTGTAAATGTTCCCTTATAAATGATCCCCTGTAAATATCCCCATTATTTGGCTTTATTAAAGATCGCACCCTATTAAAGATTAAAGATTCTTGACAGTGTCCATATGTTTTATACCTCTCCCACCCCCCCCCCCCCCCGCCCTTCCCATGCCTCCCCCGCAAAGCCCTCTCCCTCCCACAGTTCTCTCGATGTCTCCATGTCTCTCGGTCCCTGCTCTCAAATGTTGTGTTTGTGTCCTTCCCCCTCTCTCCCCATCTTGTCTACCGCTCCCGATGTTATTTGTTTTGTGTGTCTGTTTGTCTTTCTGTGTGATTAATGTTCGCTCTTTCACGAGCCTCGATCTTGTATACAAAAAAAAACAAAAAAAAACCCTAGTTAGTCCATGTACAACATGTAGAGCACCATAGGACCTCTCTGTAGTTATTTCATTATTATGTGTTTCAGTTAAGGATCTGTTCCCAATAGTTGAATCTGCGTTGCATTCATCAAATAAGATAGGCCCCTTCAATTTCCCCAATCATCCCCCACTCTTCAAAGTGCAGTAGCAGTAGGGCAGCGTTCGCTGCCCCTTGTCTTGGTTCGTTTGATGGCCCCAAGCCGCCATTGAACATGCGGTCTCAGGCCGAGGAAAAAGGGGGCGGGACACAAGAACAAGGTGTGGCACGTCAACTCACCATCAGAGGTGGAGCCAGCGAGCCCTCGCCAGCCAACCAGGGCCGAGGTGAGCCGACCGGTAGGCGTGTCATAGGAACCGGCGGCTGGATACAAGAACGCCATATAAAAGCGGCTGCGAGGGACTGCTTCAGAGAGAGAGAGAGAGAGAGGAGAGATGAGTGCGAAGGTCCGAGGTGCAAGAGGAGAACATGCTGAATCGTAAGCCAGGAGAGTGGGTCCGTTGGCAACGACAATCTCGCCATATATTCACATTGTCAGACCGCGTGAAACTAATACGTGCAGCTGCCGCCGGGTTTCGCCTAAAGCCCGGAGCGGACCTCGACGCTGTGCATATACCCGGACCTTCCTGCCCTGCCAGCCTGCCTGGACCTTCTCCTCCTTCCAGCCATTCCTTCCTGCCATTACCCTCCCGTGTAAGTCTGTTTGTTTGTCTGGGGTATAATATAAGACTGTTTTAAGGCTGCCCTGTGTAACTGCTTCTTCCTCTCCTTGTAAATGCCCTTCTTTCGTTTCCTCTTCATTTCGTGTACATAATTAATAAATATCTGTTCTTCCTTTACTTTGGTTTCTTCTTCCCCCGATCGCTTTAGTCCCTTCCCAATTGAGTACCTGTGGCACGATTCGGCCAACGCTCGGAATCGGGTTAGTCTATTTGCTAACGGCTCGGATCGTGGGTTGCTAAACCACTCGGCAATTACCATCACATCCGCGGTTCGAGCAGAAGTATCGTCCTGCTTTGCGGAGACGTTGGCGAAGGTATCTGGGACTCCATTGACCAGTCACCCTGGTCAACCTCAACCCTGCCAAGGAGCGCGATATCTTCTAGGACTCGGACAGCCAGCTTAAAAGACGGGGGGATTAAACCCCCCTCGGTAAGGGGAGCGCCGAAACCGAGATCCGCAACAATATTAATCGCGATTTTGAAAGACTTGTTTTGCGTCGGTAAATGTAATTTTGCACACCAATGGCCATCGTGCTGGACGGGTTATTGTGCATTCATGGGGGTGCGCATCGTGACGTCACTCCCTATATGCTCATACAGGAACGCAAAGTGCGTTCGCACGTACGTACATGGTAATTACCATGAGATGGGATATTTGTGCACGCACCTGCTCGAGTTTTGCCTGTCCAACGTGCATGAGACGCGTGGCTTGGTCGAATCTCGGCGGCTGTGTTTATTATTTTGGACATATCGTTCATTTTATGCAGTTATTATATATACATCTCTGGCAGAGTTAAACATATTCCATGTTTGGCTAGAGTGATAAATATGGTGGGAATCGTTGTTTTTGGCGAAGGCGTCGATATACGAATCTAGTTGCAATTGTTTGAAAACCATGATGGAGTATTGAACGATTTGGTTTTTTTTTTTGCGGGAAAAAATATATATGTTAGGGTTATTTTTGCGGGAAAAAAAATAAATTAATCACCGATTAATAAACATGACAGGGGATACATTACAACGTTCATACAATGTAATAATCTTCCAGAAGACGTTTTTGTCTTGGGAAAGAGACCAAAATTGTCCGTTTCGCTGTTCATATATTTACATATGGGAAACTATCTTTCCTTTTTCCCTTGTCCCAGCCTTCCTGCCTCCCCCACCCCTCATCCACCCTCATCTCATCCACCCCACCTCCCCATCCTCCGTCTCTCATACCTCATGTCAATCATCAATGGGGTTTATAGATAGGATGTTTGTGTCAAGAATGCTTCCGATGGTGCAAATAATTTGCAGTTTTGTTGTTGTTATTTTTCTATGTCCATCTGCCTCCGCCCATTCTCCTTCCTATCCAATCCCCACACTCCATCTCTTTCCTCCTATCCTTTTCTCCCCCCCCCCTCTCTTTCCTTAGTCTTTCTGCCCCTCCCCCTCTCTTTCTTTTTACTTATCTCCTCCTTGTTACCTGTTGTACCTGTTACCTGTGTCTTTCTATCCGTTTCCCTTTCTGTCCTCCCTCTCCTTTTATATCTTTCTCCACTCCTTCCCATGCCCCACCCCCAACACTCCACCCTCCCTCTCACACTTCCCTCGGTGACGAGTGTTTGGTCCAAATCTATTTCCTATGGTCAAGGCTCATACAAAGGGGATATTAAGTGATCCAACACCCCCCTACAAAACACCATAACAGCAGGTGTGTGTGTGCAGTGTCCATTTCAGGACTGTAATCTTTTACCATTTGAGTTTTGTCATCAAAATTATTAGCAAACTTACGTTTAAACTATTTATGGTATTTTGAGCAAATGGAAGAAGAAGAAGAAGACGAAAAAGATGTCTGACAGGCCCTGCATTTTTGGTTTGGTTAATTGCAACTGGTCGATCTAACTGGTCAATGGGTTCCAAGTTTACATCCAGTATGGCGGGGGACATATTCATTGATGCGGCACCCTGTCAAAAGGTTATTTAATGGCATTCGCGTACACCCAAGTTACTGTTTACCAATTTACAAGGCAGGAGTCATTGCGTATATGGGAAACATTCCGTGCTGTGTGGAGGATATAAGGCGCGGGGTGAGCGAAGAGGTCGCGGGGATGCGCAACGAGGTAAAGCGGGGTGAGGAGCACGTGGAGAAAGAGGTGAGAAAGAGAACGGCTAGGTTACAGGGGGGTATAGAGGATTTGACGCGAGAAGTAGAGCAGCTGACGGTGGGACAGAAGGAGTTAGGGGGAGCAAGTAAGTAGGAACACGGACGTGATAGGGGGGCTGAAAGCAGCACAAAGGGAAATCAAGAAAGAACTAACGGCGACAAAGAAAGAATGTCAGATGGTACACGAAGGGCTGACAAAGAGGTTGGAAGAGGTGGTAGAGACGTTGGGGGCGAGAGCACGAGAAGTGAGGAAGCATATAGAGACGACCAAGGTGGCCTTAGAAGAAGAAATTATGGGGGCGCACCGGGAGATAGAAGAGGTGAAACAAAAGTCAGAGGAAGTGGAAGAGGGGGTGAGTGAAATTAAAAAGAGACGGAGGGAGACTAAGAAGGAAATAAAGGAGGAGGTGATGGAATTGGTACAAGGTCTGTGCTCACATCGCGATGACGTGCTTGCTAACCAAGTAAAGAGTTTGCAGGTGGTGGAGGAGGAGCGAAGAAGAAGAGGCGCCGAGGTGAGTGGCGATATGATCGGAAATGTATATGGTGTGAGGGGAGGTTCAGCAAGCTTGGGGGTTGGTATAGACCCGGGCGTTCGTGAGAGGCCGATGGTAAGGTGTGCGACTGGCCACAACCAACTCACTCAAGTCGCCACAACCAACTCATTCTCCGTGTCACAATCACTCCCACTATCACACTCTGTCGTGCATTCTCCCTCGCACTCAGTAACACACTCGCGCTTCGACGCACACTTTTTTCTCACACGCGCGCCATTTTCTCTCACACCACTCACAAGGGACCTTCCACGAACGCCCGGGTCTATACCAACACCCAAGTTGTTAGTTAGTGTGTGGAAAGAGAGTGTGTGCAAGGATGTCCAACCATGGGGAGTGTGAGAGATGTTGGTGAGCCGGGATGTGCGGGTATGGAGTGGGTAGCGGGTTGCGACGGGGCAACCCAAGCATCGACACCGACAGGGGTAGTCTTTAGAGGGACGGGGGGCGCACGCGAGCCCCCCAGGAATAGTGTACTGTGGGGGCCCGAACGGTTCGGCCCCGCGCTAACCCCGCAAGGAGCGACGCACGGGGTCCGGCCTTCGGGCAGCCATAAGGTTCCACTTGCGTCATATGACGGCAAGAGTGATCTGAGGGCGTACCTGGCGCAATTCGACCATGTGTGTAGGGGTAACGGTTGGAATCCGGATGAAAGTGGAGTACACCTTGTGGGGGCATTGCGCGGCGCGGCGGCGGAGGTGCTGACAGCTTTACCACCGGGTGCTTTCACCCTGCCAGCCCTCCGCGCGGCCTTAATTAACAGATTCGGAATTGAACAGAAGAGCGAGCTTGTTAAAGCTCAGCTCGCGGTGTGAAAAAGAAAGCCCCAGGAAACCATCGGGGAGCTTGCCCATGACATTCACTGCGCAGTAGGGATCGCACACGCGGCCATGGCGGCGGCCTCCCAGGAAAGCCTGGCGCTGGATCATTTTAACCAGGCCTTCCCAGACCCCGAGCTTCGGCAACAACTCGCCATGTGGCGCCCGCGGACTTTGAGCCAGGCGGCCGATGCTGCGGCCCGTTGGGAAGCAGCGAGGCCCCTGGCCCAGGGAAGCGAGCGCCATGCAGTGGCGGTGCGCCAGGTAGGGCCCTTGACGGGTGGCAGCCACCCGAAGGGGCCCGCCCCCGAAGAGGGCCCTGACCTGGAGAGCATGGCCCGGAGGCTGGTGAACCAGCGCCTGGCGGGACCCGGACCATGGCAGGCGGCTCCGGAGGTGGCCCCCGGTAGGCCACGGGCAAATGCCCCGATTCGGACTTTCAGGGGGGTGAATTTGGAATTCCAGAGGCAAGCACCTTACCAGGTAAGGTGCTTTAATTGTAGCCGGCTGGGTCACCGTGCGTGGGAGTGTCGAGTTCCGCGCCGGGACGCACCCCGACAGCCGAGACCCCGAAGTCCACCTCGTACGGGTCGGACTAGCCGACCCCAGACACCTCCCCGCCCCCCGCCAGGGCCCGGGAAACTAGAATGTGCCGAACATACAGGGCCGTGTTCAGCAGTCGGGGATGGTGAAGCGCCCTCATTGCCGCGACAGGTCATTCATTGTGGCCAAACTTGTACAGGTAGCTTGACGATTCGGTGCAAAATTGCCGGCGTGGGGGTAGACGCCGTAGTGGACACAGGAGCTAGCGCCACGATCATCAGCCCTGTGATCCTCAATTCGAGTGCAGACGGCTGGGATAAAATCCAGCGTCTGGAAAATCATAGTTTGCAGCTGGCTACCGGGGAAACGGCCCCGATCATAGGGCGTGGTTTTGTAACCCCCAAGCTAGGGTCGGTAAAGAGGGAGATAGAAGTTTGGGTGGCGGAGGTGTGCGACCCATGCTTAATAGGGTTGAATTTGTTGACTGCCAGCGGTTGTAAAATCGATTTGTGCCGGGGGACCCTGCAAGTGGGAGTAGAGGATCTACCATTGGAGGGGGTGAGCATGGCCGAGAGGACGGAGCTGGAGGCTTCTGAGGCCGTGACCATCCCTCCTCGGGCCGAGGCCATAGTGCCGGCCCGATGGTTAGCTCGCCCAACATGGCAGGAGTCCTGCGGCCTAGTCGAACCGGCGGCAGCGCAGTCCATCCCGGGTTTAATCGTGGGCCGCACCCTCGTAAAAACGGAAGGGACGGTGGTGGCCGTCCGAGTAATTAATATTAGTGCAGAACCACGCACTATAGTAAGGGGCACGAAGATAGCCGGCTGCACCCCAGTTAACGAAGTCGCGCCAGTGAGGGACGAGAATGTCCTGCCGAGCCGGCCCCAGAGGGAGTCTTCAGAAAGAACTAGGAATTGGCCCGATCCCATTTGTGAGATGGTAAATCGTAGTGGTGTAGAGTTGGGAGGTACCCAGAGGGAGGCCTTACATAAATTAATTGAATCCCATTTGGATATCTTCTCCTTGTCCTCCGAGGATATTGGACGTACGGGCCTGGTGAAACATCAGATCCACACCGGTGAGGCCCGGCCTATTCGTCAGCCCGCCCGACGGCTCCCTTGGAGCAAGAGGCAGGAAGCTGACGAGCAGGTAGAAAAAATGCTCGATGCAGGTATCATCGAGCCCTCGGGAAGTCCTTGGATGTCACCTGTTGTGCTGGTCAAAAAGAAAGATGGGACCACGCGTTTCTGCGTGGACTATCGCCAGCTAAACAACGTGACACTCAAAGACTCATATCCCCTGCCAAGAATTGACGACACCCTCGATGCCGTTGCGGGCTCAAATTGGTTCTCAACTTTGGACCTCTAGAGTGGGTATTGGCAGGTGGAGATGGATAGGGCAGGGAAGGAGAAAACGGCATTTTCCACAGGTAAGGGGCTGTGTCAGTTCACTGTGATGCCGTTTGGTTTGTGTGACGCCCCCGCCACCTTTAAACAATTGATGGAGCATGTACTCGGCAGCATGCCATGGCAATCATGCCTGGTGTACCTGGATGACGTCCTGGTACATCCTAAAACATTTCCCCAAGCAATAGCTAATTTGGACCAGGTGTTTGGGTGCCTCAGACAGGCAGGATTGAAGCTGAGTCCGAGCAAATGCACTTTGTTCGCAAGAGAGGTGGCCTATCGAGGTCAGGTTATCGGTCGCGAGGGGGTAAAAACAGACCCAGGCAAAATTACAGCGGTGGAGGAGTGGCCCGCACCACGTACCATCAAGGAGGTGCGGGGATTTTTGGGACTCTGCTCCTACTACCGGCGTTTTGTGGCAAAATTTGCAGAGTTGGCCCGGCCCCTTCACCGGCTTACGGAGAAGGGGACGAGATTTAATTGGACAAGGGAGTGCCAAGAGGCCTTCCTAGCATTGAAAGGGTGTTTGACATCCGCACCCATTCTAGCTTACCCCACTAGTGACGGGACATTTACCCTGGACACGGATGCAAGCCAGGAAGAATTGGGCGCAGTTTTGTCTCAGACACAGGAGGGCGTGGAGAGGGTGATCGCGTATTATAGTCGGGCCATGAGTAGGCCCGAACGAAATTATTGCGTCACTCACAAAGAGTTATTGGCCATGCTGGCTGCCATGAGCCATTTCCACCCGTACTTGTACAGGCGGAAATTTTTGGTTCGAACTGACCATTCCTCCTTGCAATGGCTCCTTCGGTTCAAGGAACCGGAGGGCCAAATTGCAAGGTGGTGGAAAAGGTGCAGCAGTACGATTTCAGTGTGACCCATAGGGCCGGGAAGGCCCATGGGAATGCCGATGCACTCTCTCGGCGTACTTGTTTGGAGAAAACTGCAAATTTTGTGCGAGACATGAGGAGAGGGACAATTGGGCGATTCCACCCCTACCCTCGTAGTCCGTGCAACCCGGGTGAGAGGGCCAATCTTGCCACTAACCGCAGATGAAGAATTTGGAACTTTGGCTTGGAGCACGGCCCAGCGGGAGGATCCCAACCTGGGACCGGTGTACGAATGGGTTCGATTCGGACAGAGACCTAATGGGGAAGAGGTCACCCCCCTCGGGGCGCCAACAAAGGCATATTGGGCTCAGTGGCAAACCCTGGAATTGAAAGGCAACATCTTGTATCGCAAGTGGGTGGAGGTTCCCTCTGAGAGAACTTCCTGGCTGGTGATAGTCCCTGACAAATTTAAGAACACAATATTACAGCAGGTGCATGGTACCCGCTCCGCCGGCCATTTGGGCAGGACAAAGACAACATCTCGGGTCCACCGGAGGTTCTATTGGGTAAATATGGGGCGCGACATACAGGACAGGTGTCGGAAATGCGACGCCTGAACTGCTATAAGAGGGACCAGCACGGAGGATGAGGGCCCCCCTTCAATTACACCAGGTGGGGGGCCCCCTTGAGCGGGTGGCTATGGATATTCTAGGACCACTACCCCGCACCTGCCAAGGTAATAAGTACATCCTTATTGTAATGGACTATTTCACCAAGTGGCCGGAGGCCTATGCCCTCCCCAACCAAGAAGCCAGGGTGGTAGCACAGGCCTTCGTGGAAGGATTTGTATGTTGGCATGGGATTCCAAAGGAGCTGCACACCGATCAGGGTCGAAATTTTGAAAGTCAATTGTTAAAAGATGTGTGCAGATTCCTGTCAATTAGAAAGACACGGACAACGCCCTTGCGGCCACAATCTGACGGGATGGTGGAACGGTTCAATCGAACATTGATCCAACAACTGGCAATGTTCACCACCACCCGTCAGGATAACTGGGACGAACATCTCCCGTATTTGTTAATGGCCTACCGAACCAGCCAGCACGGGGCCACCGCATGCAGTCCAGCATTGCTCATGTATGGGCGGGAGTTGCGGGCTCCCGCCGACTTGCTATGCGGTCCCGTGCCAGACACCACGGATATCCCGCCGAGGGAGGGCTATGCACGTCACCTAGAGGAAGGCATGGAGAGGGTCCATGCCTTCGCCCGCCGCCAGCTCCAGCTGGCGGGGGCCAAGATGAAGCGCAGGTACGACCACCGGAGCCAGGGGAGTCAGTATGCTCCGGGGATGAAGATTTGGTTCTTCAATCCCCAGAGGCGGAAGGGTAGGTGCCCTAAACTCACCTCTCCCTGGCAAGGCCTGGGGGTCGTCCTGTCGCAAGTCTGTGACGTGGTCGTTAAGATCAAAATGGGGCCACGTGCCCTCCCTCGGATCGTCCACACCGACCGGTTAAGACCCTACACCGGCAAGCAGGCGCCCTCATGGATCGCCTCGGCTTTAGATGCCAAGGTGGGACCCAGTACCTCACATGACGGGGGCTCATAGTGAGAGAGGACTGGGGGGGTGATAGTGGGAGATGCCCGATGTAGAGGGATGGTAAATCTACCATCCCTCACATCACCATTTGGGCAGAGGAGCAATAGATTATGGGGTGGCAGTACAAACTAGCCCGGGAGGGTTAGGATAATGTACAGGGACCTAGAGATGACTTTAGGTGACTTGAGATTTAAGTAGTGACTTTGTACGAGTAGTGGGGACGTAGCGTAGAGTAGTTGGTTGATAACGACGTGGGATGTGCATAGTATAAGGGATGATAGGAAGCACGAGTTTTAGAGGGGAAATAGATAGCCAGATGATGCTGTGTGTGTGAGCAGGAGGTTTCGGATGAAATGAGGCATTGCGAATGGAAGTCCTTATAGTGCTGGTTAGTAAATGAGGCAATGCTCCAGAGGATGTGTGTGTGTGTAAAAGTGAATGAATGGTGTGGAGTGAGTAGTGTGGAATACGTGGAGTGGAGTGTATGGTGCGAAGGAGTGGATGGGGGAAGGATGGACCCCTTCACGAGTACCCGGGGAGGGTAGCTTAAAAGTAGGTAGAGGGAGTAGGTAAATTGTGGTTGGATATTGACATCTGTGGTGCTGAGAGTAGCAGAGTAGTGTTTTGTTGGGTGCATGAGTGGAGTGAAATGGCTGGGCATGTGGCTTGTTGGTGTGAATGGTTAAATGGGCACTCCGCCACTGGTAGTCTGTCGGCCAGGTGAGGCCGCAGGTAGGTTCTGGGAGCCAAGTAGAGTTCAGTGGGGCCCGTGGATCCCGAGAGAGGACCCGGGTTGCCCGATGCCAGAGGGGGCTTTAGTGGGGTAAGGGAGCCAGAGGGCCTTCCCCAGGTTAGGGTGAGGAGCTAGGTAAGTTCGGGTGGCAACTGCAGTGGCGGAGGTGTGCAGGTGAGCGGACCTGCTGGTGAGCCACACGACCCAGCCCCGAAATTGTGCGAGGGCACAGTGAGAAAAACCGGGGGAGTGAGACCCCAAATTGGAGAGCGCCACAGTATGGTCAATGGGAATTGGTTTTTAGAACCACATGGAGTAAAGATGGCCAATGGATTGGCAGGGCAAGACCCCGGGTAGAGTAAAGAGAGTTAATGTCATTTAGAAGAATAGTTAGGGAGAAAATCTCTTCGCACCATCCGCATCCACTCACCTGGGTGATAGAACTCCACACCAGATTTTGCAAACGATTTTGGAGAATGCAAGACGTATCTTGACGTGGGTGAGACATTGTGTTGATATTCCATCTCTTCCTCCTTAGGGGGGATTGATGACGAATTTGGCATTAGAGGGGATGGGACAAGACGTTAGCGACGAATCTGTAAATTGTGTAAATACGGGTAGGGGCAAGGGTAGGGTAGGTGACATGGGGGGGGGGGGGGGGGGGTGGTGACGAACGTTAGGGACGAGCTTTCTCAGCTCGCTCTCCCGCGCCCCTCATATTGCATTGCTTTGTTTTGATGTGTACCCTTGCGCCCCTGCCCGCTGATCCGCTTGTCCTTCCTTCCCCACTCATGGACCATTGTTCTTTTGTGCCCGAGGGGAGGGTGCAGGTGCCGTGAGTTGTGCGCCCGCACCTTTTCTGCCTCCTGCCTGCACTGATGCACCATATGGACGACACGTTCTGTGGCCTGGCACCACATATGGACCACACGTTCTGTGGCCTGGCACCACTCATGGACCACACGTTCTGTGGCCTGGCATCTCTGATGGGACCGACCATGGTTGCCAGCGGTATCTGGCTTGCAGACCACTGGTTGTAAAGTGGCACCTATGCCATGCAGGTGGACCACCTAAGTTGGCCTTGCTGGCCATATCAATAATAAAAAGCGGAGGCAGTGTGTGCCCTTTTTAATAAATAATAACATCAAGCAAGAAGATCCATCAGACAGCCAGAAACAGCGGCCCAGCAGAGCAGAGAAGCAAGAAGACATCATTTTATTATTTTAAAATGTTTGTTCTGTGCATTTTCATTGTGGTGCATTTTGGTGCTTTTTGTGTGCATGATGGTGCTTATTGGTGCATTTTATTATTGGTGCATATGGGTACATATGGTATGGTGTATCGGGGCAGTGCAGGGCAGTGGTATCTTCCTCTTTTCAAAAGATCTTTTTCTTCCCACAAAAGACAGGTCCTGGGTTGCAGTGCAAATAATTAGTGTATTGTAAATAATGCTCCCCACCGGCTCTATGTTTAGTTTGAGAACCATTCCGCAATTCGGTTAATTGTGGGCGTGAGTCAGTTAGGTAGGATGCAACGCAGCAGGTGGGACAGATTTAGTGTTAAAACTGTCGCACTCAGGGTGAGGTTAAAAGTAAAGGGGAACCACACCGAAGTGGCACGCTTTTTTTTTTTTTTTTTTTTTTTTTTTTTTTTTTTTTTTTTTTTTTGTATACAAGGTCGAGGCTCGTGAAAGAGCGAACATTAATCACACAGAAAGACAAACCGACACAAAAAACATATAACATAGGGAGCGGTAGACAAGATGGGGAGAGAGGGGGAAGGACACAAACACAACATTTGAGAGCAGGGACCGAGAGACATGGAGACATCGAGAGATGAGAGAGGGCGAGGGCTTTGGGGGGGGGGGGCATGGGAAGGGGGCGGTGGGAGAGGTATAAAACATATGGACACTGCCAGGACTTCCAGGAAAGAAGTTGGAATTTCAAACAAGGTGGATCTGGGGTGAATTAGCGGGGGTAGAAAAGATCAAGGTTTTGGATGGGGGAAGATAAGAGATGGTGGTGAACAGCTGTTTTAAAGACCTGGAGGGAGGAGTGGGATTGAAGGGAGTGAGGGAGTTTGTTCCAGAGGCGGGAGAAAAGAGGAATGAAAGAGTGAAGGTGAGCAGAGAGCCGAGATTTCGGCAGTTTAACCATCAGAGGGTTGCTGGCAGATCTTGTGCGACCTGTAGGAATATTTGGGGGACAGAGCACAGAGAGAGCTGGGGGTGCAAGGCCGGAGAGGAGTCGGTAGAAGACAGAAAGACCACCTACCTGCCTGCGGTGAGTGAGTGAAAGGCCCTCAGAGATAGCTTCATCGCGGGAGATTCCAATAATTCTGAAAGCTTTGGTTTCAACAGCGTGAAGCCGAGCTAGGTGTGAGGCAGGAGCACCGGCCCATAGGGGAGAACAGTATTCCATTGAGCTGCGGATGAAAGCCTTGTATGTGGTGAGGAGCTCAGGTGTGCCGAGGAAGGACTTCGCACGACGGAGGATGCCCAGTCGGCGACTGGCTTTGGAGGCCAGCTTGGAAATGTGGTTTTCCCAAGAAAGATCATGGCAGATAGTGAGACCCAAAATCTTGAGCGACAGAACTTCTTGGAGAGGATTGTTGAGAAAGTAGATGGGAGGGTTGTCCAGTCGATCTTTTCGGAGAGACATAGTAAGAGTGTGAGATTTGTCAGGATTGAAAGACATGTTCCACTTGTTTGACCAGTCTGTGATTTTGTCCAGGTCTTCAGAGAGTGAGGAGGCAGCAGACTGCCGATCTGAGGGAAGAGGAATGGAGCGGCAGAGAGTGGAGTCATCAGCAAAGAGATAGAGAGGATTTTCGAGAGAGTCAGAGAGATCATTGATGAAGACCAGAAAAAGCACGGGGCCCAGAACACTGCCTTGGGGAACTCCAGCCTGAACAGGAAGAGGAGATGAGAGAAACCCATTCAGGGCCACACGTTGACGACGACTAGACGACGACACTAAGTTAAAAGATGGTTCCTTTTGTTTCGGCTCGGGCCGAGCCTGGAAAAAGGGAGGGTGCAGTGTTGCGGTTTTAGAACCCACACTTTTGTAAATAAATAATCACTTGTAAATATGACATTAAAGGTTAACGGTTGTACCCCTAGTTAGTCCACAAGCAACACGTAGGCCACCATAGGAATTCAGTTATTTCACTATTATGTGTTTTAGATAAGGCCGTGTTTCCAATAGCTGAATCTGCGTTGCGTCAATCAAATAAGGAGTAGGCCCTTTCGTCCATTTTGCGACCTCTCTCTCCAAGCGCCGCCATTATGCGCCTTGTTAGCAGCGTTCGCTGCCATTGAGCTGAAGCTCGTTCAAATGACGCCATTAACCATGCGGTCAGGCCCGAGGAAAAGGGGGCGGGACGCCAAGAACAAGGTGTGGCCTGTCAACCAGCCGTCAAAGGCGTGGCCGGTAAGCCTTCACCAGCCAACCAGGGCTGAGGTGAGATCGCTGGGGGGCGTGGTTTTGGAGCGCGCGGAGTGATCTTGGCTCGCGTAATAAAAGCGCAAACGAAAAGCCCTTTCACAGGACTCACGTGAAAAGGATTGGTGAAAGGACTTGCTGAGAAACGCGCACTACAAACGAACTGCGCACAGGGACTTCTTCTTTTTCACGGACTTGTTGGAGGTGCGCGCATTGAAAGGACATGGAGAGGGTGCGTTTAGCACGACCATCCATTTATTAAGTACGCTGAAGCATCCCAGTCCCCCCGCTATATGTAAGGTCTGCTCGCGTCCAAGGATACGCGGAGCTGCCTGCCGGGTTTCGCCCGTGGAACCGGAGCCTGAACGGAATCGACTGGAGCCTGGACCATCTACCTGGACCTTCCACCTACCAGCTACAATCCCCGTGTGAGTGTGTATGTTTGTCTGGGACCGTAAGTTAAGACTGAAATAAGACTGTCCTGTGTCCTGATTCTTCTTCTTCTTCCTGTACATTCTTTCCTTTCCTCTTCTTTTTGGTTTGTAAATAAATTACCTTGTTCCTTCTTGGTTTTCCCTAATCCCATCGTATCCATCCTTTCTTTCAATTGAGTACCTGTGGCACGATTCGGAACCTTGGAAAAGGTTCTGCTCCGATCTGAACCTTCTGCTCCGATCGGATCATCTGATCATGTCCTTGTTAAAGTGGACATCTCTCTGACCATCCTCAGGGAGCCTGCTCAGCGTCGACGAGTCTGGCATTTCACTCAGGCCAACTGGCACGGTCTTCAAGCAGCCATCAATCATCTGGACTGGTCTCCCATCTCTACCACCTCTGACATCAACTCATCCTGGGAATTCTTCCAAAGTAAATTGCTCTCTCTCATGCACAGATTTATCCCATCTCGTCTTCAGTTGTCATACCCTTCCTCCCGTCCATGGTACACGGAATCTTGTGGTGAGGCTGTTGCCCAGAAACAACTTGCCTTCGTCTCCTGGAAAGCAAATCCAACGGAAGGAAATCTCATTTCCTTTCACAAAGCCCGAAACAAGTGTGTGTCCACCCTCTGGAGAGCCAGGAAACAATATCTCTCCGTTCTCAAGACCGAACTCTCTTATCTGTCTCCCTCTTCCAAATCCTGGTGGCGTCTGGTCAAATCCGTTTCTGGTGTTTGTTCCCCCTCCATCCCCTCCCTTACCTCAAACGGCTACACAGCTGACTCCGCACGTGAAAAAGCTGAATGCCTCAACTCTGTGTTTGCCTCTAAATCTTGTGTCCCAAACCCATCCCTCTCTGTACCCACCATACCCAGTCGTACCCTGCTGCTCCTGGACTCCGTGTCCTTTCCTCCTGACAAGGTGGAAAAGTTTCTGTCAACCCTCGACTCTGATTCTGCAACTGGACCCGACGGCATCAGCCCACGGGTCCTAAAATCCTGCTCTGCTGCTCTATCTCACCCTCTCTCTGTTCTCTTCACCCTCTCTTTTGCTCAAGGTCAACTGCCATCTGCTTGGAAATCAGCCAACATCACCGCTTTGCACAAAAAAGGTGCAAAAACAGATCCTAGCAACTACAGACCAATCAGCCTTCTCCCAATTATCAGCAAAGTCATGGAATCCATCATTGCTTCTGATATGAAATCTTTCCTCTTCTCCAATGGCTTGATCTCTGATCATCAATTTGGTTTCAGACCAGGTCACTCTACTCTGGACATGCTGCTTCTGCTGTCTCAACAATGGATGGAGGTCCTCAATGCCAAACAGGAAATTAGAGCTGTCTCCCTCGACATATCACGTGCCTTCGACACGGTCTGGCACCCCGCTCTGCTCACCAAACTCTCCTCCTTTGGTATCCATGGAAATCTCCACGCATGGCTGGCGGACTTCCTCTCTAGTCGTCGTCAACGTGTGGCCCTGAATGGGTTTCTCTCATCTCCTCTTCCTGTTCAGGCTGGAGTTCCCCAAGGCAGTGTTCTGGGCCCCGTGCTTTTTCTGGTCTTCATCAATGATCTCTCTGACTCTCTCGAAAATCCTCTCTATCTCTTTGCTGATGACTCCACTCTCTGCCGCTCCATTCCTCTTCCCTCAGATCGGCAGTCTGCTGCCTCCTCACTCTCTGAAGACCTGGACAAAATCACAGACTGGTCAAACAAGTGGAACATGTCTTTCAATCCTGACAAATCTCACACTCTTACTATGTCTCTCCGAAAAGATCGACTGGACAACCCTCCCATCTACTTTCTCAACAATCCTCTCCAAGAAGTTCTGTCGCTCAAGATTTTGGGTCTCACTATCTGCCATGATCTTTCTTGGGAAAACCACATTTCCAAGCTGGCCTCCAAAGCCAGTCGCCGACTGGGCATCCTCCGTCGTGCGAAGTCCTTCCTCGGCACACCTGAGCTCCTCACCACATACAAGGCTTTCATCCGCAGCTCAATGGAATACTGTTCTCCCCTATGGGCCGGTGCTCCTGCCTCACACCTAGCTCGGCTTCACGCTGTTGAAACCAAAGCTTTCAGAATTATTGGAATCTCCCGCGATGAAGCTATCTCTGAGGGCCTTTCACTCACTCACCGCAGGCAGGTAGGTGGTCTTTCTGTCTTCTACCGACTCCTCTCCGGCCTTGCACCCCCAGCTCTCTCTGTGCTCTGTCCCCCAAATATTCCTACAGGTCGCACAAGATCTGCCAGCAACCCTCTGATGGTTAAACTGCCGAAATCTCGGCTCTCCGCTCACCTTCACTCTTTCATTCCTCTTTTCTCCCACCTCTGGAACAAACTCCCTCACTCCCTTCAATCCCACTCCTCCCTCCAGGTCTTTAAAACAGCTGTTCACCACCATCTCTTATCTTCCCCCATCCAAAACCTTGATCTTTTCTACCCCCGCTAATTCACCCCAGATCCACCTTGTTTGAAATTCCAACTTCTTTCCTGGAAGTCCTGGCAGTGTCCATATGTTTTATACCTCTCCCACTGCCCCCTTCCCACGCCCCCCCCCCCCCCCAAAGCCCTCGCCCTCTCTCAGATCTCTCGATGTCTGCATGTCTCTCGGTCCCTGCTCTCAAATGTTGTGTTTGTGTCCTTCCCCCTCTCTCCCCATCTTGTCTACCGCTCCCTATGTTATATGTTTTATGTGTCGGTTTGTCTTTCTGTGTGTTCATGTGATTAATGTTCGCTCTTTCACGAGCCTCGATATTGTATACAAACAAACAAACAAAAAAAAAAAAAAAAAAAAAAAAAAAACCGCTAGAATCGGGTTTAGTCTGTTAATAGGGCTCGGATCGCGGATTGCTAACCGCTCGGCATTTTCCATCTTATCCATGGTTCGAGCGGGAGTTATTCCCTCGTTTCTGGCGGGCGTTAGTACTAAGGTAGCAGTGAACCCCTAGGCCTAGCAAACCCTACCTAACGCCGCGCCGGGAAGGACGTTATAGCTTCCCAGGACTCGGGACGGCCAGCTAAAAGGACAAGGGGATTAACCCCCCCCCCCCCTCTTGAAAAGGGGAGAGCCGACCCCCGAGATCCGTAACAATATATATATATATATATATATATATATATATATACATATATATATATATATTAGCTTGGTTACTGAGGAACAGGCTTATTTTAGCTGAGGATAATGACTGTACCTGAGTTGCTGTGTTGTCATGATTTACACCAATCATAATACAAACAATTATTTTGCACAAATGTATTTGTTGTGTTTGTGATATTACATTTTTATAGGCAATTTAGGTTTCAGATTTAGGTTGAATGGTTTTTTTTTTCAAGAATGAACCCCTCAGCACATACATAGGGGAGGGGTAGGTGCAGACTGGAAGTTTGGGACGATTACACCTCACCACCACATAATTCAAAACACCTCACCACCACGTAATTAATTACAACTCACCACCAAATAATTTAAGACACCTCACAGCCATAAAACACGTAATAAAAACATCTCACCACCACGAAATTAAAAACACCGCACCACCACGAAATTAAAAACACCTCACAGCCACGAAATTAAAAAGACCTCACAGCCATAAAACACGTAATAAAAACACCTCACCACCACGAAATTAAAAACCTCACCACCACGAAATTAAAAACACCTCACAGCCATAAAACACATAATAAAAACACCTCACCACCACAAAATTAAAAACACCTCACCACCACGAAATTGAAAACACCTCACAGCCATAAAACACATAATAAAAACACCTGACCACCACGAAATTAAAAACACCTCATAGCCATAAAACACGTAATAAAAACACCTCACAGCCACGAAATTAAAAACACCTCACCACCACGAAATTAAAAACAACTCAGCCATAAAACATGTAATAAAAACACCTCACCACCACAAAATTAAAAACACCTCACAGCCATAAAACACATAATAAAAACACCTCACAGCCACGAAATTAAAAACACCTCACCACCACGTAATTATAAATACCTCACCACCACGTAATTCAAAACACCTCACCACCACGTAATTCAAAACACCTCACCACCACGTCATTTAAAAACACCTCACCACCACGTAATTCAAAACACCTCACCACCACGTCATTTAAAAACACCTCACCACCACATAATTCAAAATACCTCACCACCACATGATTCAAAACCACCACAACGTTATTAAAAACACTTCACAACCACAGAAACAAAAGTTTGAGGGAGTCGTTAAGTGACAACACAGACACTGCCCAGATGTGTAGATATATAGATAAATGACTGTACCCGCGTTGCCGTTTTGCATGGTTAAAATCATAATTCAAACAATTATTTTGCACAAATGCATTTGTAATATACGTGATATCACATTTTATAAACAATTGAAGTTGAAAAAAATAAATTCCCGAAAAAATTCCCCAAAAAATAAATTAATAAATTGGAAAAAATTTCGAGACAAATACCCTAAAGACATACCGACGGGAGAGATATGTGCATACCAGAAGTTTGATAGGATTTCACAAAAGTTTGAGGGAGTAGTTCAGTGACAAGACAAGACAACACAACACAGACACTGTACAGATATATATATATTGTTGCGGATATGAGGATTGCATTTTTTTGATTGTGTGTATTGTATTGTGGTAAATTGGTGTGTAACATTGCTTGGATATGGCCCCTCCTGCCTCCAGGGTGGTGTAAAGGTAAAAAGGGCGTCCCGGTAGTTAATTCCATGAAACACCACATTGAAGGACACGATAAAACCCTTGTTCAGTAGCTTATATCTTATTATGTGTTTTAGAGTAAGGCCTTGTCTTCCATTAGAAGGACACTCCATTGCACCGAATCAATTAAGAATAGCTCCCCTTCAATACTTCCATTTCCCAGCCAAACTCTCCATCTGCGGGTAAAGCAGTTCACAAGCGTGGGGTGCACGCCCTCTCATTTCGCTGCTATAGTGAATATGTGCTCCGTGCTCTGTTTGAACAGGAGGGGCGGGGTCGCCCGGGAGAGGCAAGCCCAGGGCGCGCCACAAAGGGCGGGGCTGTTCAGCCCCATGCCCAAATAAGGAAACAAGCCCGTGGCTCGCCACGAGGGGCGTGCCGTCGGCGCCATGCCCAAATAAGGAGACAAGCCCGTGGGATGGCAGGGTGATGGAATACAAGGTCACGAAACAGAGCACGGGGGGGGGGGGAGGGCAGTACCGAAACCGAAGAGGGCATGTCAGACCCACGCTGAAGGTATGAGAGAAGGGTGCGACGATCGCTGGGACAAGCTACACGAGGGATACGGCAGATGAGTCCAGGTGCGTAAGAGGGTTGGCAGTCCACCGGGAGAGAGTTCAGAGTTGCACCGGAGTTGCGTGAGAGATACGAAAAGCCTTTGACAAAGAGCCGCTTCAACCAGCCCCGTTTCAACCAGCCGCGTGAAGCCCTGACAGGGCAGCGAGTGACCCTGCCGGCGTGCGCTGTAAAGCCGAATACAAGGAGCTGCCGGCGTGCGCTGTAAAGCCGAATACAAGGAGCTGCCGACGTGCGCTGTAAAGCCGAATACAAGGAGCTGCCGGCTCCTCGCTTCCCGCCCGGAGTGGACCTGCTCGCTGTGCCCTGTGATCCCACCTGCTCATCCCTCCAAACGATTCCTACCCTTCCATCCATTTGCGTACGTGAGTTTGTTTTGTTTGTTCTGTCCTGGGTAGGTAATTAAGTCAGTATAAGCTAGTAATTTTCACTGTGTCACCTGCGTTTTCTTGTCCCCTGTAAATAACCGTGACTGCTCTTTTTGCTTATGTGTGTGTCAATGATAATAAACCCCGTTACTCTTCTGTATGTCTTCTTCTTCTTCCTCTTTGCATTCGTCGTCTTAGTCTTTTCCACATTGAATATCTGTGGCGCGATACGGCCAACGTTTAGGTGAATCGGGTTTAGTCGGGGAACAACTGTTCGGCCGCGGTACCTCCGCTCGGTAAATAACATCTAATCCGCGGACCGTAACAATTGGTGTCAGAAGTGTGGGATCGGACCCGAAGCGCGCTTAACGCGCTCAAAATTACAAGCTGCTGGAAATTGTTTTGTTTTTAAAGAAAAACCCGAATTTTGAAATCGCGCCATGGCTGGTCAAGGCGACGGGATGCCGGTGGGAGAGATAGACGGGGTGGAATCGACCCAGGGCCTCGGGGAAATGTATATGGAGGATGTGGTTGAGGGGGTATCAGGCGCACAAAATGGCGTCCTCGCGCACGTGGGTGTAGCGGCACCAAATTTAGCGGCGCCCGCGACCGTAGCAGCGCCGCTGGTGGATTCGAACCTTTTTATGTTACAAATGGGGGCCCTTATGGACAAAATGAGGGACGAATTGGGGGTAAAAATGGGAGAAATGGGGAACCGGATGGATGCTCAGAGTGAGCGATTGTGGGGAGAAATGGGGGGAAAAATGGGAGAAATGGGGGAACGGCTAGAAGCTAAATTTGAGGGGTTAGACAACGGAATAAAAGAGGTAAAGAATCGGTTAACGGGGGTGGAAAATAGAATGGCTGCCCAGGAGAATCAGTTAGAGGGGGAGAAAAATGGGTTAGAGGGGCTAGAAAATAGGATGGAAGGCAAATTGCGGGAAATAGGGGAGCAATCCGCCCGAGAAATTAAACAAATGGGAGAGCAGATAGAGGAGGTAAAAATCGGGGTAGAAACCAAATTGGATGCTCAGAGGGATGAATTGGGACAGATGAGGGCAGCATCTACAAAAGAGAGGGAGGAGATGAAAGAGGAGATACGACGAGGTGTAAGTGAGGAGGTCTCGGGGGTACGCGAGGAGGTAAAGCGAGGTGAAAAGCGTATGGAGAAAGAGGTGAGAAATGGAACGGCTAGGTTACAAGGGGGCATAGAGGACCTGACGGAGGAGGTGGAACAGCTGACTGAGGGACAAAAAGAACTAACGGAGCAGGTTCAAAGGAACACTGCGGTACTAGGAGGTTTAAAAGCGACACAAAACGACATAAAAAAGGACTTGATAGCGACACAGAGGCAATGTCAGATGGTACGTGAGGGACTGACAACGAGGTTGGAAGAGGTGACAGAAGTAATGGAGACGAAGGACCGGCAGGTGAGGACGCACATAGAGACGGCCAAGATAGCCTTAGAGGACGAACTTGAGGAGACGCACCGAGAAATAAAAGAGGTGAAGCAAAAATTAGAGGAAGTGGAAGAAGAGGTGAGTGAAATTAAGAAGGGACGGACAGAAACTAAGAGGGAGATAAAGGAGGAAGTAATGGAATTGGTACAAGGTCGGTGCTCAAATCGTGATGTTGTGCTCGCTAACCAAATAAAGAGTTTGCAGGTGGCGAAGGAGGTGCGACGACGAGGTACCGAGGTGAGTGGCGATATACGAGGAAATGTATATGATGTGAGGGGAGCTTCAGTCGGCTTGGGGGTTGATTTGGACCCGGGTGTTCATGAGAGGCCGTTGGTGAAGTGTGCGACAGGTACGGTGTGCGAAAGAGGAGGTGTGCGAGAATGTCCGACTCTGGGGTGTGTGAGGAAAAAGTACGCGCCGAGGAGTGAGGGTGCTGTCGAGAGTGAGTCGGTCGTAGCGCGTGTGCGAGGGAGCACATGGAAGCGCGTAGTGAGGAGTGTTACAGAGGATGTAACGGAAGCATGCACGCCTGTGGTGAGTGTTACGGAGGGTGTAAAGCAAGAGTGTGCGCGAGAAAGGTGTGTAATGGACGGGTGCATGAGGAAAGAGTGCGCTGTCGAGAGTAAGGGTGAGTGCGCTGTCAAGAGTGGTAGTGAAAGTAGTAAGAGTGACACGGAGCGTGAGTTGGTTGTGGCAGGTGAGAGAGGATGCACACCTGGAATGGTAGAGCATGTGTGGGAATGCACACTTGAGTTGGTAGTGAGGCACGTGGTTGGGTGTGCGAGTGAGAGCACACCTGTGGTTGTCACAGAGGAGGTGACCGAGGAGGGGGCGCGAAGAGGTGTGTTGGTGAGGTGTGCGAACAACGAGTATGTGCAAAGGTGTGAGGTGGTCAGGTGTGTGACCAAGTCTGTGAGTGGAATGAGTGTACCTGGGTGTGTAAGAGAAGGTGCAATGACAAGGAGCATGGGAACAGCTGGATGTATGAGCAAGGAACGGGCTGCGGGGTGTAAGCATGCAGGTGAGGCATCGACGGTAACCGGGTTAGCGGTTAGAAGGACATTTAGCCGAATCGGGCCCTCGGTGCGTGCCAGGTTTCGCGTGCCGCGAGGACCAGCGGGGATCCGAACCACGGCGGGTTCGAAAGGACCGCCGTACGTGATCCACGCTGGGCCGCGCTTGGAACGGCCGCGTCCATGCTCCGCTGGGCGGAACGGGCAGCCCGATAGGAAGGGTCGTCATGGCGACCACTTTTTGTTGAGGCTTTCCGGCAGGTCGAGATCGGGCCATTGGATGACTCAGTACCGAGGTGGTGCGTGGGATCTCGGCCCGGGTAAACCTCCTTCCCTGCACCGAATGCCGGACGTATCCAGCTGCCGGCACCAAAGAACCCGCATTCATTGCTCGGCTGTACGAAGCCGAGCTTTAGAAGTGAATTGGCGCACCGAGAGGATCTAGTAAGTAGACGGGTGATGAGGTTAGTGTTTTGGGCCCGAAATTAGAAAAACAAAATTTGATGATTGGCAAAAGGATTGGCAGAGTGATGATTGGCAGAGGATTGGTAGAGTGATTGGCAAATTTTTGATTGGCTGAAATTTGGTGTGCAAAATTGATAGTGGGAATGTCCCCGATGTGGTGGGATGGCAACTCTGTCATCCCTCACGAGGGGGGCAAAGGAGCACTAGTGTTATGGGGTTTATGGCAGTAAAAACTAGCCCGGGTGGGTTAGGATATATCGTGTGTAGGGACCTAGAAGATGACATTAGGTAACGTTAAGGTTAGGTAGTGACTGATACATGTAGTGGGGACGCAGGTAGATTAGTGTGGATGATAATGACGTGGGAGCGCAATAGTTTAAAGGGGCGACTGGGAAGCGCAAGTTTCAGAGGGGAGTAGTTAGATGAGATGATGCCGTGTGTTTGAGGATTGAACAGGTGTGATTGAACAGGTGTGATTGCATAGGTGTGCAACTGGACAGGTGGATGGAGCAGTGTTTGAGTGATAGTGATAGTGATGAGTGTTGTATGGACCGAATGGTCCAGGAAGGAAGGAGGGTGCAGGTGGCACCAGGTGTGATTGCACAGGTGTGCAACAACAGGTATGAAGAACAGGTGTATGGAGAATGGTTGTGTGGAATACATGGAGTGTGGAATAAATGGTCTGGAATATATGGAGTATTGGAATGGATGGTCGTGGAGTGAGTATGGTGGAAACTATGGAGTGGAGTGGATGGTGCGAAGGTGTGAATGGGGGAAGAGTGGACCCCCATCACGAATACCCGGGGCGGGTCGTGTAAGTGTTAGGTAGAGGGTATAGGTAAATTGTGGTTGGATATTGGCATCTGTGGTGCGGGTGGAAGAATGGTGATTGGATGGGTGCATTAGTGTTGTGGAAATGGCTGGGCGTGTAGCCTGTTAGTGTGTGTAGTTGGTTTGGGCACTCCACCACTGTGAGGATGTCGGCCAGGTGAGGCCGCAGGTGGGCTCTGGGAGCCGGTAGAGTTGTTGTGGATGGGGCCCGAGGATCCGGAGGACGGACCCGGGTAGCCCAGTGCCAGAGGGCACCAAGGGGTGACAGAGCCAGGAGGGGCCTTCCCCAGTAGATAGGTTAGGGTGAGGAGCTAGGTAAGCTCGGGTGGCAACTACAGTGGTGGAGGTGTGCAGGTGGGTAGACCTGCTGGGAGAGCTACACGACCCAGCCCGGAAATTGTGCAAGGGCACCGGGAGATGAATCGGGGGAGTGAGACCCCAAATTGAGAAGCACCACAGTTTGGTCAATGGGAATTGGTTTTTAGAACCCATAGTGTAAGTTGGCCAATGGATTGGCAGGGAAAGACCCCGGGTAGTGTAACGTGTGTTAAAGTCATTTAGAGGATAGTTAGGATGAAGATCTCCTCGCACCATCTGCATCCACTCACCGGAGGTGACAGGTACTCCACACCATGCCATGTTTTATTATTTTTGATGCAAATGTTTGGATTGTGAGACGCATCATGACGTGGGTGTGACATTGTGCTTTGTGTTCCATCTCTCCCTCCTTATGAGGATTGATGATGAATTGGGTGATGGCAAATTTTGGCTAGAGGGATTGTGGTGACGAATTTGGTATAGAAGAAATATGGGGAAGACGTGACAGTAGTGACGAATTTGTAAATGTGTAGATTGTTGTACATATGGGGTAAGGGCAAGGGTAGTGTAGGTGACAGGGGGGGTGACGTACGGTAGGGACGAGCTTTCTCACTTCGCTCTCCGTACGCATTTCGCCCTGCATTGCCTTATTGATGTGTACCCTTGTGACCTTACCCCTCGCTTGTGACCTTACATGACCTGAGCGCCACTGGGCGCCGAGGGGAGAGTGTGTGAGTCGGCCATTGTGCGCCCGGAACTCCCAGAACCAGCTGTCTGCATCGATGCACCACATTATGGACCACATGTCTGTGGCCGAGCACCACTGATGGACCCCATGGGTTGGGGCATTGCCCCTCTGCTGGAACCGGCCATGAGGGCCAGAAATCTTGCTGGCGGACCTGGGCCACAGGGCACCGATGCCCCACAGGTGAACCACACTAGTCGGCCCCTGTGGGCCATAAATTTTAAAAAATGGACACGTTGGGTGCAAGTTTTAATACAAATAGGCCGCCAGCAAAGGAAAAGACAACATCTGGAAGAACAAATAATAATAACCAGCAGAGGGAGCCGAAGAGCAAGAGACCACCTGCAGGGTTAGGGGTTGTTGATTTATTTTTATTCATTCAACAGTGATGACTGTGCACCGATTGGTGCCTGAGGGTTTATTGGTGCGTTTTGGGTGCTTTCATGGTGCATTGATGCAGAGCAGACCCCCCCCAGAAAGAACAATTACAGGTCCTGGGTTAGTTTTGTAAATAAAAGTAGCGTCAATTGTAAATAATGCTCCCCACCGTCAGTGTGTAGTTTGAAGACCATTCCGCAATTCGGTTAGCTGTGGGCGTGAGTCTGTTAGGCAGGGTGCAATGGAGCAGCGGGACATATTTATCTATGTTTTAAAACTGTCGCACTCAGGGTCAGGTTAAAAGTAGAGGGGAACTACACCTACGTGTCACACTAAATTAAAGTTATAGGCCCGGGACGTGCCTAAGAGGAGGAGGGTGCAGTGTTGCGGATATGAGGATTGCATTTTTTTGATTGTGTGTATTGTATTGTGGTAAATTGTTGTGTAACATTGCTTGGATATGGCCCCTCCTGCCTCCAGAGTGGTGTAAAGGTAAAAAGGGCGTCCCGGTAGTTAATTCCATGAAACACCACATTGAAGGACACGATAAAACCCTTGTTCAGTAGCTTATATCTTATTATGTGTTTTAGAGTAAGGCCTTGTCTTCCATTAGAAGGACACTCCATTGCACCGAATCAATTAAGAATAGCTCCCCTTCAATACTTCCATTTCCCAGCCAAACTCTCCATCTGCGGGTAAAGCAGTTCACAAGCGTGGGGTGCACGCCCTCTCATTTCGCTGCTATAGTGAATATGTGCTCCGTGCTCTGTTTGAACAGGAGGGGCGGGGTCGCCCGGGAGAGGCAAGCCCAGGGCGCGCCACGAAGGGCGGGGCTGTTCAGCCCCATGCCCAAATAAGGAAACAAGCCCGTGGCTCGCCACGAGGGGCGTGCCGTCGGCGCCATGCCCAAATAAGGAGACAAGCCCGTGGGATTACCATACAAGGTCACGAAACAGAGCACGGGGGGGGGGGGGGGGGCGGGGAGGGCGGTACCGAAACCGAAGAGGGCGTGTCAGAAGAGAGTTCAGAGTTGCACCGCAGTTGCGTGAGAGATACGAAAAGCCTTTGACAAAGAGCCGCTTCAACCAGCCCCGTTTCAACCAGCCGCGTGAAGCCCTGACGGGGCAGCGAGTGACCCTGCCGGCGTGCGCTGTAAAGCCGAATACAAGGAGCTGCCGGCGTGCGCTGTAAAGCCGAATAGAAGGAGCTGCCGGCGTGCGCTGTAAAGCCGAATACAAGGAGCTGCCGGCTCCTCGCTTCCCGCCCGGAGTGGACCTGCTCGCTGTGCCCTGTGATCCCACCTGCTTATCCCTCCAAACGATTCCTACCCTTCCATCCATTTGCGTACGTGAGTTTGTTTTGTTTGTTCTGTCCTGGGTAGGTAATTAAGTCAGTATAAGCTAGTAATTTTCACTGTGTCACCTGCGTTTTCTTGTCCCCTGTAAATAACCGTGACTGCTCTTTTTGCTTATGTGTGTGTAAATAATAATAAACCCCGTTACTCTTCTGTACGTCTTCTTCTTCTTCCTCTTTGCATTCGTCGTCTTAGTCTTTTCCACATTGAATATCTGTGGCGCGATACGGCCAACGTTTGGGTGAATCGGGTTTAGTCGGGGAACAACTGTTCGGCCGCGGTACCTCCGCTCGGTATATATATATATATATATATGTAGATATATATATATATATAGATAGATATATATATATATATATATATATATATATATATATATATATATATATATATATATATATATATATATATATATACATATATATATATATACATACATATATATATATATATATATATATATATATATATATATATATATATATATATATATATATATATATATATATATATACATACATATATATATATATATATATATATATATATATATATATACATACATATATATATGGCAGTTGATCGAGGTGCTTTCTCCACAATTTGAACAATCCTTCCCTTCAATCTACGATCAAGTTTTCTCTTGCGGCCATGGCCACGGAGGTTGACTACCTCACCACCACAAAATATATATATATATACCTATATATATACGGAGGAGGTTCAGTGACGTATATATATATATATACGTACATATATACATATACACAAAGAATTAAGTTAAGCACCCCCCCCCCGTTTTTTTACAACCTCGCACATTACAAGTTTGTTGTCGTCAAAACAGTGTAATATACCCATGATATTGCTATATTTTCTGGAGAAGTGATATTATGGTCACATAAAAACATAACAATCATGCCGTTTTCAATATTTTATTCTGAATAATTTAAGGTGAAATTTTTTGGGAATTTTAGGCATATTTTCACCTCAATTTAAGTATGGAGCTATAGGTCCATCACGGACAGTGTGGATGACGTTTATGTTTTCTAACGTACAGTCATTGTTCTGAGAAGACCTCTAGCGATCTTTGCGTCAATAACGTGTGTAGGACCCACGTGATCGGATCACTGACTCAACCCTACGTCTCATAGACCCTGTAAGCCGTCGTATGCGTTGCTGTGGCAGGTTGTTCCATTCCCGATGTAATGCACGTTCCAATTCATCCAGATTGGCTATTGGAGGGACCATCTTCGCAATTTGTCGTCCCAACATGTCCCAAACGTGCTCGAGGGGGTTCAACCTGCCACAGCAACGCATACGACGGCTTACAGGGTCTATGAGACGTAGGGTTGAGTCAGTGATCCGATCACGTGGGTCCTACACACGTTATTGACGCAAAGATCGCTAGAGGTCTTCTCAGAACAATGACTGTACGTTAGAAAACATAAACGTCATCCACACTGTCCGTGATGGACCTATAGCTCCATACTTAAATTGAGGTGAAAATATGCCTAAAATTCCCAAAAAATTTCACCTTAAATTATTCAGAATAAAATATTGAAAACGGCATGATTGTTATTAGGCTAGTGGCCAAATGAGGTTTTGGGTGGCATACCCCTACCCAAGGTAGAACAAGTCACACCCTATTTTTTCTTGAAGAGGGATGTTTGGGGAGTTAGAAAATCATGGTTGTGAACCTGAGATCATTGCACAACATTTTGAAAATCACGTTTACATATGTACCACTGCAGACTGCAAAAATGGATTTAATCGCCACAGATTTTGGCTCATATTGGCTCATATATTTGTTAATACTGGTGCTACAAACACAAATTTGGTACCAAAATGTGCGGCATGATGACATATATATCTGTAAAAACCATTTGTGATGTAACAAAGGCTTTTGTGTGACCTACAGGCAAAAATAGTGGAATTTTACTCAACAAATCAGCTTCGGGTTTACCAATAAATATCAACAAAAACATTAATTACTTCAAAAATATTGGACTTGCAGTCATACTTGTTACATCAACATAATCCAAGTTTATTTACACTTTGAAAAATATATCTAATGATATAATTGTCACTGAAATGATATAGTTATAACTGAAATCATATGTCGCCGCACTAATGCTGACCGATAGAAATCCCGAAGCAGATATGCAACATGAAAAATTGACTTAAGATTCTGACACAATTGTGAAAGTGACTTTTATAGACATCATGTTGATATAAGCTATTTCACATATGACGATAATGAATTCATAACATGCACTGTAACTTATGTACATCTATTACATGAAGTAATACATGCAATACATTTTAAAGTTCAGTCACGCTCTTCATCAGTGCTGTCGTCAAAGACAACAGAATCATCAACATTTGGACAATCGTCTGCACCACACGAGCAGAATTCAGTGCAGGTCAGTCCTGCAGAGATACAATGACATGTTCTGCTCTGCCTACAGTCATCGTCGGTGCAGTAGAGATGCGTGAGATCTCGAACCTCCCTTGGGGCTGCATCCTTTTGGAACATGACAGGCTCAAGTTTGTTGTCTCTGACCTGCCATCCATTACCATCGGGGTTCCAAAGTAAAGGCTTCGCTACATGGCTGTGGGTCCATATCGCCATCTGGTAATTTGCTCGCTTCAGATGTTGTTCGAAAGCATCGTCTGTTGGTGGGAAGAGAGATGCTGGTTTGTCACTTGTGCAGGCATAAACATAACGAAGTTGGTCGAGTGTGTGACTTGACTTTGAACCATACAACGACAGAGCATATTTTGTGGCAGTGCTGACGACATTGGTTGTACCTCTGGTTTGGTCTAACCGTGACAGTGGTGCCAAGTGTGCAATGTTTTGCTTGAGTTTCGAATATGCAGTGCGTTTCCCGACTTTGAACAGCGAGGAGGTTGTGTCACAGCCACTTATAGCATGTGATGCTGGCAAGCAACTTGACGTATCCTGACCGATGTCGTCCGTTATTCTGTTGACAGGAATGAATCTCTGATGATTCGTTGTTTTTGTACAGTGACCTGCATTCATGTACACTTTGGTGTCCCCAAACATGCCTTTCCCACAGTAATAGATGAGTAGGACCAACACGTCAGTGTCATCACATCGTACAATGACCCTTGAGTGTGCTCTGGCGAGATGGATAGCATGTAGCAGGAGCCGTGTGTCAGCCTCCTCATGTGTGCTGAACAATTCAGGTAGTTCCCGGATGCCTCTATGATCCACAACTTTAACTAGCAGGCCATCGTTAAAGCCTCCTGCCAGTGTGACAGATTGGTTTTCCTCAAGCTGCAATTGGGCGGCTACTGTCAAGTAACTGCAGAGGAAATCGGCAAGCACTGATTTGTTTGTGGTGTTCTTCAGGAACTTCCTGTAGTTTGGAACTGTGCGTTGTCCATCGATGACATATCTGGGTGTTGACTCTCCACCAGTGCGACGTTCTCTTTCCAGCTGCTTGATAGAGAGTGGTACATCATACCTGTCAAAAACCAATGTAACTGATGTCACACCTTGGTTACTAGCAAGCAGTGACTGAATCTTCTGCATTATGGTACGTCTGAGATCGTCAAATGTGTCAAACTGGGCTTCATCAAGTGCCTGAAGTAGTGCCATCCCATCAATGACATAAGCAGTATCATGTTGGTCAGAGGGTTCGAGCACCTGGACTTCCTCGCAATTAGCTTCTAACTTCTTTGCCAGATCCGCCTTGTTGGTTTTTCGCATTGTCCCATCATTGTTGAAGAGGGACGGTGGCACAGGAGCCAGTTCATGTGTCAGGACTTGTTCCAGACTGACATCGCGTTTCTTTGAGACAGCAAGCAGCCGCCGGAAAAGTACTTCTGAATCCACCATCAATTTATCTCGTTTGTTGGTTTTCATGGGTTTTGACATGTCCGCAAACGTTGGTGTCTTTGTTCGTGAGTCTGTTTCCCAGAAACTCTTGGTTTGGTCAGCAAGAAGTCGCTTTTCGATAAAACTTTTGTTGCATTTCTGGGCGTCTGTTAAGAAATGTCCAAGTCCGTTTGATACTTCTTGTGAAGCAACCTGGCCTGTGGCGATGTTGACCAATTCGTCAGGTACAGTACGTAGGGTCAAACGGATTTTGTGCGTTTGATACAAATTCCGTGATCTTGGTAACATCTTGTTCATCCCTTACCATCCTCGTCTTTCCATGCTCAGCATGGTTTGTGGAAGCTACTTCAGTGTCCCCATCACAGAGTTCTTTAAAAGCCTCTGTATATTGTGCTGTGACATGTCGAGTGACCATCCATCTGGTAAGGGCACCTTTCCTCAAGGTAAACCCGATGACACCTCCCTGGCTCTTCCCCTCACGGTTAATTGTTTGTTCAAGTGCTTGGTCACTAGCAACAGCATTGAACCGGCGCAAAGACCTACGGACCACAAATCCACCTTCCTGCAGATATTGATAGGATTTTGGGTGCAATTCCCGAAGTGATAGCATATCATTCAAATATCCTGGCAAATATTTGGCATAATTTCCTCTGTCTGCAGCTCGGCACCAGGGTATGTTGGGTTCTTTACAACTTCTTGCTTTTTAGGGTTGAGGGGTTTAAAGCATATGATGCAGTGGTCAGTGTCAATTTTACGACGCTTCACAACAGGTGGTTCCAGATCCATAATTGCAGATCAATTGTCAGCACAAGCATCTGAAATGAAATAATTAAAGATAAGTATATATCAGTAGTTTTAGAAAAAGGCAATCAAGCTCAAAATTGATTTTCTGCAACTGGATTTAAAATCATTCTTGTTTGGTTAATGCATATACATGTATTATAAATTAATCAATGTCGGTTACTTTTAGAGTGGGTGACATATGGTTTCGGTAATAACTCTATTAATTCAACTGATTTATCTTTATGAGTTATATTTCTAAAAAGGAGAATGATAGAGGGTTATTTTGATGTAATATGTAGTAATACAACTCAAATACTTATGAAGAAATTAATTGTTTAGTTGATATTTATTGGTAAACCCGAAGCCGATTTATTGCGCAAAATTCCACTATTTTTGCCTGCAGGTCACACAAAAGCCTTTGTTACATCACAAATGGTTTTTACACATATATATGTCATCATTCCGCACATTTTGGTACCAAATTTGTGTTTGTAGCACCAGTATTAACAAATATATGAGCCAAAATCTGTGGCGATTAAATCCATTTTTGCAGTCTGCAGTGGTACATATGTAAACGTGATTTTCAAAATGTTGTGCAATGATCTCAGGTTCACAACCATGATTTTCTAACTCCCCAAACATCCCTCTTCAAGAAAAAATAGGTTGCGACTTGTTCTACCGTGGGTAGGGGTTTCTCACATTTTAGGCCGCTTTTTTAATTTGGCCACTAGCCTATATGTTTTTATGTGACCATAATATCACTTCTCCAGAAAATATAGCAATATCATGGGTATATTACACTGTTTTGACGACAACAAACTTGTAATGTGCGAGGTTGTAAAAAAACGGGGGGGGGGTGCTTAACTTAATTCTTTGTGTATATATGTACGTATATATATATATATACGTACATATATGTATATATTAAGTGTATATATATATACAGTCGTGGCTAAAAATCTTGGCACCCTTGCACTTTTTTCAAACAATTCACCATTTCTTCCACAAAATTGATTGAAATTTAAAAATATTTTGGTATCCACACGTGTATTTCTTTAGTTTCCAGTGGAGCAACACAAAAAAAGCTGAAAAAATTACTAAATCTTAGCTTATTCCACACAGAAATCCTAAAATGGCCCAGACAATATTATTGGCACCTTTGAGAAGGTGTTAGAAATAATTAGATTTCAAGCAGTTGATTCTCCTTTACTTTGAAATTGAACTCACCTGTGGTTAGTTGAAGGTGCGTGTCTAAAACCACCTTTAGAGGCCATTTTTCCCCGCAAGTGGGGGTTGGCCTTTTTGGGGAACTGTGGTTGTTGTTGTTTTTCGGTCCCCTTTTTGAAGCAATGTTTTACGGCCGGATGCCCTTCCTGACGCCAACCCTTTTTGCCGCCTTTAACGACAAGCAGGGAATTACCAGTGAACTGGTACTCAATTTGCCGACCTCGGAAGGATGACAGGCTGAGTCAACCCCCCTGGCGTTAATTCAGCGATTGACCGGGATTCGAACCCAGGATCCTAGGTATCCTAAGCCGGCACCCTAGCCGCTAGCCCAACACCAGGGATATAAGTGCCTGCAATATAAATAAAAAAAACCCATTCACAACAATTTGAATATAGCAAAGGGGTCATTCTACTGTTTTGTGTCACTGTGTGTACCGCAGTGAGCATGGAGAAAAGAAAGAAAAACAGAGAATTGTCTGAGGAGCTCAGACACAAGATTGTAGCCAAGCCTGGACAACGTCAAGGCTACAAAGTCCATCTCCAGAGACCTTGATGTTGCTGTGTCCACCGTTCACAATGTTATCAGAAAGTTTAAGGCCCATGCCACTGTAGTCAACCTCCGTGGCCATGGCCGCAAGAGAAAACTTGATCGTAGATTGCAGGGAAGGATTGTTCAAATTGTGGAGAAAGCACCTCGATCAACTGCCAAACAGATTCAAGCTGACCTTCAGACACAAGGTACGACAGTTTCAACTCGCACCTTCCGTCACCACCTCAATGAAAGGAGACCCAGGAGGACCTCGCTGCTGAGAGAGAGACATAAGAAAGCCTGACTGGAGTTTGCCAAAACACACCTGAACAAGCCAAAATCATTCTGGGAGAATGTCCTGTGGACAGATGAGACCAAATGGCTAAATGGTGAAGCACATCATCTCTATGTTTACAGAAAACAAAATGAAGCCTTCAAAGAAAATAACACCATCCCTACAGTCAAGCATGGAGGAGGTTCAGTGATGTTTTTGGGTTGCTGTGCTGCCTCTGGCACTGGGTGTCTTGAATGTGTGCATGGCATCATAAGATCAGGAGATTACCAAGGCATTTTGGAGCACAATCTTGAACCCAGTGTCAAAAAGCTGGGTCTCCGTCAAAGGTCATGGGTCTTGCAGCAGGACAATGACCCCACACTTTAAAAAGCACCCAGCAATGGTTCAACATAAAATGCTGGACTGTGCTGAAATGGCCAGCAATGGGTCCAGATCTAAATCCCATTGAACACCTGTGGAGAGATCTGAAAACAGCAGTTGTAGTCAGGTTCACTGTGTTTTTTCGTTCAAAATTTTGGTAGATTAGCAAAACTATACATTTTTGGAATATTCAGAGCATGAGGAATCCAAAAATTAATGTTTACATTTGCGTAGACACCTTAGCGAAAATGACACTCAGGACAGTGATGAAGATCTGTAAAAGCATATTCCTGAACGGTATAGACCTCGTAGATCCTGTGTATAGGACTTATAGTTCAATCTGATACTACCTATAACTTCCTATAACAACCTATAACTTCAAAGGACTTGCAATATCATGTATTATGTAATACAGTTATATCACAAATATAAAGACAATGGTTTTCAATTACCTTTGTTTGTTGCTTTTCTATAATCCTGAGCACTATTTTGAGGCCTTTATTGGATTCCTTGACCCAGAAAACATAGGATTAGCATATTTAATTAAGTCTCTAGGTTGACTAGAGGCCGAGATCGCGCAAAATATGTATTTTATGGCAGCCATTTTCAAAATCCAAAATGGCGGCCACGCAGGTGTCTGTGCAAATGCCAACATTGATTTTCAGATTCTCCATGCTCTGAAGATTCCAAAAATGTACAGGTTTGCTAATCCCAAAATTTTGAAAGAAATTATATTTGTTAACATAGTGAACCTGACTATCTTCATCACTGTCCTGAGTGTCATTTTCGCAAAGGTGTCTACGCAAATGTAAACATTAATTTTTGGATTCCTCATGCTCTGAACATTCCAAAAATGTATAGTTTGCTAATCTACCAAAATTTTGAACGAAATTATATTTGTTAACATAGTGAACCTGACTATTGGGAGAAGGCACCCTTCAAATCTGGGAGAACTGGAGCAGTTTGCACAAGAAGAGTGGACCAAACTGCCAGTAGAGAGGTGTAGGAAGCTCATTCATGGCTAAAGTAAGCACTTGACGGCAGTTATTTTGTTCAAAGTCTGTGCAACCAAACATTAAGTCTCGGGTGTCAATAATTTTGTCAATGCAATTCCTTTTTATTTTCTGATTTAAAAGGATATATTAAGTTCTGAATCAAAAACAAAGGTTCTGTAATATTAACCATGAAATAAAGAATTGTGGAGATCAAATACTTTTGTCAATTTCAACCTATTTTTTGAGAAAATTGTGTTATTTGAAAAAAGTGCAAGGGTGCCAATATTTCTGGCCACGACTGTATATATATACATATATACATACATACATGCATCCATCCATACATACATACATGTTCAACCTCTATACTAATTTTGAAGACCTTAAAAATTTGTGACATGACATTCAAGAGCAACAACTTTGGTGCAATTCTTTGAGAAGTATCAAAGCTTTATCTAACAGCTTCATATCTATTGGTTTCCCTTACAAATGTGAAACAATAACCAAACAGGAAAAAATAGCACGCAATGATAACATGTAGGTTGGCAATCATGATATTATTTTCCAGATGAGGATGGAGAGATTTTGACCCCCAAAGACAGCCACTTGCTTTTACAATTGAAAGGAGGTGATTGGGTGAAGGTCACATTTTTACAGAACACAAGACAAGTTGCTTTGCTAAAATGCTTAATTTTATATTAGTGTAAACCGACAGCATCTGTACCTACAAAGAGTGCGGGACATAGAGGGTGTACTAAATGATCCAAGCATAAACTTCACAAGAAGTGCAGAGCAAAGGAATCGAATAATTCCTCCTGAAGGTAATTGTGCAAACCGTAGCCTTTTCTCCACCCTTGCAATCCCACCCTTCATGGCAGAATGCATAAAGAAATGAAAAAAACTATAGCACCCCAATTACATGCAGAGAAATCTCTTGAGACAGAACCCACAAAACACCAAAGGACAGCACGGATGAATCGAGCGGAGCGCAGCGGAAGGGCCTGTCCGGCCAAAGGACGTGAATGGAATTGCTGCAAACACAGCCAGCGGCTCAAGCGGTACTGACAGATTGCCAAAAGTGACAAGTGTAAATAAACCCAGGAGCCTTTAGACATCGAATGAAAATGTGTGACATCTACAATTATTCAAAACACGTGATATCAACTGAAAAAGGTAGCTATATGAATGTCACCAAAAAGGACACCTGCATAGATTTGCGTTATTATGGCAATCAGATAGCTCAATTAAATGAGTGAGTGAGCAAATGAATGAATACAACAAACAACAACAGGCATTTTAAGGCCATTTTCCCTGCTAGAGCGGGGGTTAGCCTTGCGGTCCCCATGACAATCTTCTCCATTTTGCCCTATTTTCCACATCTCCCCTTGTTCCAGCAGTGTCCATATGTTTTATACTTTCCCACCCACCCAACCCCCCACCTTCCCATGCCTCCTCCCCCCAAGCCCTCTACCTCCCACAGATCTTCCGTTGTCACTGTTCTCTGCTGTTGTACTTGTGTGCTTCCCTCTCTCTCCCCATCTTGTCTCCCGCTCCCGTTTTTGTATGTTTTGTGCGTCCGTTTTTGTTGTTGTTGCTGTTGTGATTGATGTTAGCTCGGACACGAGCCTCGATCTTGTATACAAAAAAAAAAACGAAAAAAATAACCCTTGCCCGCATTTCTTCTTCCACGACCTTTAGCCAAGTCTTTCTTGGTCTTCCCCGTCCTCTACTTCCTTCTACATTCATTTCCATCACACTTCTCAACCAGTCACTTTCATCCTTCCTCAACACATGACCAAACCATCTCAACCTGTTTCTCTTCACAGCATCCATCACAGGCTCTATTCCCATCATCTTTCGCAATTCATCATTTGTCTTCCTCTCTCTCAACGATACTCCACACATCCACCGAACCATTCGCATTTCCACCCTTTCTAGCCTTCGTTGCTGCTCTACGTTTATTACCCATGTCTCGCTCCCATAAAACATAACACTTCTCACACATGCAGCATACACCTTTCCCTTCAGCTTCAACGACACTCCCCTCCTCGTAAACACGCCACTCAGTTCCCGAAATTTCTTCCATGCACATCTCACTCTAGCAACCGTTGCCAAGTCTAATCCACCTTCTCCATTCAACATGTCTCCTTGGTAGAAAATGTTTTCACACCTTCCAGCTTCACACTGTCTCCAAGATCCAACTCAACATTTCCTCCATCTGCAGCTCCCTCTGTGCACACCTTACACTTGAATGGAGCTGCCACACTGGTTAATGACCCTTGCAGACACGACATTTTTGATGAAACCACTCAGCACACATTGTACAATCACAAATCAAATCACATCAAATCACAAATCAAATTGTACAATGTACATTGAATGGAGTTCATTCCGACACCCTTCCTGCACACAGCCACTTCCCAGTTCTTTCCACCTCACCACATGCTTTACCACTTGCCATCACCTTCGTCTCTCTGATATTCACCTTCAGACCTTTTGCCTCCATACATTCCTTCCACTTGTTCATCTTCTCCTTCAGTCCATCCATACTCTCCCCAATCAACACCAGATCATCTGCATACAACAACTCCCACGGTAAACCATCTTTTACGTTCCGAGTCAGCACCTCCATCACAGCTACAAATAGTGGTGGACTTAGTACCGACCCCTGATGCACTCCCACCTTCATCTCAAACTCACCACTGTTCCCATTCTTCGTCCTTAAAGCTGTGCGCACTCTCTCGTACATTGCCATCACTACTCTGATCAACCATTCCTCCACTTCTAACTTCCTCAATGCCCATGTCAGTACTTCGCGTTGAACCCTATCGAATGCTTTCTCCAGATCAACAAACCCAAGAAACAACTTCTTCCTCTTCTCCATGTACTTCTCCTGCAACTGCCTTACAATAAAAAGTGTGTCTGTCGTTCCTCTTCCTGGCATAAATCCAAACTGCATTTTGTCGATCTTCACTTTCTTCCTTATCCTCTTCTCCAACACCCTTTCCAATACCTTCATTCCATGCTCTAATAACTTTATCGCTCCATACGAGCCACAGTCCAGAGGGTCACCTTTCCCCTTGTATAGAGGGACGAGGGTACTCAGTTCCCAGCCCACTGGAATGCGGCCTCCTTTCACCACCAGATTACAGATCTCTGTCATCCTCTTCACACCCCAACTTCCCGTTGCCTTCAACATATCTCCCACAACTCCCGTCGGCCCTCCCGCTTTTCAACTCTTCATTGCTTTAATCGCTTCCTCAACTTCCTTCTCGGTTATCTTCTCTGCCGGTCCTAAAACTGGGTTACTCTCTATGTTGCCATCCCATTCATTCTATGCATTCAACAGCATTTCCATATATCTCTTCCATCTTCCTTTAATTCCATCTGGGTCCACAACGATTTGTCCCACTTCATCCTTCAAGCAACTCACCCCCATCACATCACACCTCTCTTTCGCTATCTGCTTTGCAATCCTGAATACCGCTCTCTGACCCTATTCTGAATCCAAGCGTTCTCCAAACATTTTCCTAGATGCCTCCTGCGCCATTGCTACCTCTTTCTTTGCAGCCTTCTTGGCTGCCTTATAACTTTCATGCTCTGCCTCTTCTGCCCCCGTACCCTTAGCCTTCTGCCAATCCTTGAACTTCTTCCTCTTCTCGTCAATCCTCCTTCCAACTTCATCATCCCACCACCATGTTTCCGAGTGCCTCGGTGGTCCTTTTGTCCATCCACATATCTCACCAACGGCTCCCAACAGACTATCTTTCATTGACATCCAACCACTTTCAAGCTCAACCACATCTTCCTCTACCATATTCAGCCTCTCTTTTAATGCCTCCCTCACTGTCACCTCTTTCAACCTCCACACCTTGATTCTCGGTTGGTACTTCACCCACTGAGCTCTCCTCGCACCTTTCACCCTTATGTCGCAGAAAACCAAGTGGTTCTGTGAAACAGCCTCCTCCCGGGATCACCTTTGTGTCCCAGAGGTGCCCCCTATCTCGCCTACGCACCATCAGGTAGTCAACAGTTGTCGTCGACCCACCTGGCGTGTATGTAACATGCTTATTATCCGCTTTCTGGAACTGAGTATTACAAATCAACAAATCAGCTCCATCAGCAATCTCCAAAATCCTTTCACCATCTCCATTCCTCACACCATATCCGTAACCCCCATTAACTCCCTCAAAACCGTCTATACTCCTTCCCACATGCCCATTTAGGTCTCCTCCTACCACAACAACTTCCTCATATTTCACGTTTTCCATCAGCTTCTCTATCGCAAATCAGAACTTGTCCTTCTCTTCATCGCTCAGACCGACCTGCGGAGCATATCCCGAGATGACGTTCACCAAGAGCGTTCCAATCATCATTTTCACCATCATCAACCTTTCACTCACTCGGGTCACACTCACCACACTGTCTACAAACTCCTCAGAAAACAGGACACCAACACCATTCACGCCTTCTGGGCACCCTTACCACACAAACTTGTATTTCTGTCCCTGCCTACCCTTCACCATTCTGACACCACTTCCCTTCCATCTCGTCTACTACACACAACATATTTCCACTCTTTTTCTGACCAATACTTCCACCACATCTCCTGATCTCCCTGTCATTGTCCCTACATTCCATGTCCCAAACCTCAGAAACCGATCTCCACGTGGAGCATCAGACGTTTCATCATCATAAATGGAGTGATTTCCACCCTTGCTTTGATCGGGTTCCCCACCTTGAGTTTTGACGAGAGGGAGTGAGGTCCCCCACGGGGTAGCTCGGGCTGTACCCTGCCCATATGTAATTGTAATTGTCATGGTTCCCTTTTTTGAGGCAATGTTTTATGGCCCGATGCCCTTCCTGACGCCAACCCTTTTAGTCGCCTCTTAAGACAAGCAGGGATACGGTGTACCTATTCTAAACCGGGGTACACACCGAGCAAATGAATGAATGAATGAATAAATAAATCATTCCGGTTTTTCAAACAAAAAGACTTGCACAGGAAATTGTGCTTTCAATATTGATGAACTCAAAAATGATTGTCCAAGTTAAGGCTCATGTAGAATTTCTTGGTACATATGCATTCCCGCATCAAGTAATCAAATTTTAAAATAAGCATTTTTGGTGCAAGGGAATGAATAACTAAACAAACGCAAGTTATGCAATGATGGACCATGCAGGAACCATAATAAAGCCACATTACACTTTCAAGAGGTCTCAATTGGTCTCAATTCTCATGTATCCTACTTTACATCATAGTGTCCTGGTCTCGTTTGATCAAGGCGTGGGAGGTTAAATGAGTGAGATTCACCAAAAATAAGCGGCACACGCAAGCAAAGTTACGCTTGATAATGCACCTAGGTATACCAACGAGGCAATTAATGCATTAGCTCATAAGATTTGGCACAAATAACAGAACAGAGGCGTAATTGTATTTACCATGTTGCACTGCATGAACCTAATGCCTCAACTAACCACTTCAAGGTCTCCAACGGGCTTTCCATGGGGGATAAAGTAGATCATCTGCCTGGAACTAGATTTAACAAGGATAATTTAAAAAAAGAATAATGAGGCAACACAATTCAAACTTTATATGCAGTGGTGTCAGGCATTGTCTTGACCCCACACACAACTTGTCATATCCCTCAGAATAGCCCTCAACGCCACTCATCATATACCTCATCAACTCATTATTTATACCCTACTATATCTACTAGCTCCTCTAACATGAATACTCTGTCCTTGAGAGATGGAAGGCAATGGCAATGTCTCGCACAGTCTTCATGTGCATTATTCTAACTCAGGTAAATATAAGAACATGATTGAGGATCCCCAATATAACACTCTTAAATGTGGGACTTTAATAAGTGTTTAAGTCAGCTTTTTCCTGAGTACAGGTATCGATTACATCGATAAAGGATACACCTGACAGTCATTATTGCTGTGTTTTCAAATGTAGGTTAGTTCATTCATTCATTCATTACTATGCTAGTTGCACGATTTCTCAGGATAGGGGTTGGGGGGCACCGCCATGTCATCGATGTTGGGGGGGCACAAGAGTGCTGGCACACTATGGACTGCTCTTGCAAAAGACAGTGGGATCTTTAACATCCACCAGAAAATGCTTCTTCTGGATAAAACACCAGGCTTAAAGTCACTCCGCAGGAGGGTGCACTCATCGGTGCAACGCCCTATCTGCGAATCATTTTATAGTTGTGTCGAAAATCAAATCCAGACTCGACAGCTCAAAGGTAAGTACGCCATCTCTGAGTTATCCTGTTAGCCCTATGCAGGCTGGTATGCACACCAAGAAATGTGTACACACACACACACACACACACACACACACACACACACACACACACACACACACACACACACACACACACAGTACTGTGCAAAGGCTAGGGTTATTTTCACTTTTGTGGGTGCTCGTCCCCATTCAACATTTGTGGGAAGTTAGAAGTGTGCAGCATAGGTGTGCAATATATGTCTATGTCTTTCAATCCAGACAAATTTCACGCTCTCCCTCCGAAAGGACCGTCTGCCAAACCCTCCCATCTGCTTTCTTAACAATCTTCTTGAGGAAATCCAGTCATTCAAACTCCTGGATCTCACTATCAACCCTGATCTTTCTTGGGAAAACCACATTTCAAAGTTGTCCTCCAAAGCCAGACGCTGTCTGGGCATCCTCCGTCTTACAAAGTCCTTCCTTGGCAAACTTGAACTTCTATCCATCTACAAGGCCTTCATCCAAAGCTCAATGGAGTACTTGTCACCCTCTCAGCTGTCTCCCCTGCTTCCAACCTTGCTCAGCTTGACGCCGTGGAAACAAAGGCCTTCAAGATGATTGGAATCTCCCACACTGAAGTTGAGTCTGCAGGCCTATCACTTTCCCATCACAGTCAGGTTGGTCACCGAGTTCTGTCTTCTGCCACCTCCTTTCTGATATTGCACCCACTGCTCTTTCCGCAAGGCACACACGGTCCATCATCAACACCATTTGTTGAAACTACCAAAATCAAGGATCACTGCTCACCTCCACTCATTATTTCCTCTTTTTTTCACAACTGTGGAACCAACTTCCACATTCTCTTCAATGTCAGTCTTCCCTCCTGTTCTTCAAGACAGCTATTCACCACCCCAATCCCCCAATCGTCATCGTCCCCCAATCCAAAACCTTAATCTTCTCTACCCCCGTTAATCCCCCAACCCCCGACCCAACTCCAAGGCCCCCTCCTTCCAAATTTCCAGTTTTCCCCTCCTGGGATTTCTGTATTCATTTTGGCCACCCCAAGCATCCTTTCCTGCCCACCATTCCTTCCCATACTCATTGTTTGTCCAAGTCTCCCTCCATTTTGGCCTGCAACTCTGCTGTTGTTGTCCCTCCGACTTTACCTTTTGTCCTGATCTGTTCAGTGTACTCGCTCCTTCACGAGCTTTGACCATGTATACAAAAAATAATATTTATATCACTCGTTTAATATATCAAAGTGTGCGATTCCAAACTGCGAGCATCAGAACCGCGTCCCATACAACCCTTACTGTATGATCCTGGGAACAATTAGCGCCGCCTGCCACAGAACATTATCTCTCACTTCACCATGCACAACCTGGAGCCATTATTGAATGCAGTATGGAACAATGATGATGTAAGGCCGTTCTCCAACTTGAGCCTAACACCATGACGTCACCGCCACGATGCACAATTTCGTCTGCGGATCCCAGAAGAACTTCTCGCAGCGCTAATTATGATGATGTTAATAATTACGATGATGGTAAATGTAATTTATAATATCAGAGGCTGTCACAAGTGCATGAAAATGCAATTACCCACCGGTTTTGCCCTGATTAGGGCATAATCATCATCAGGGTGAAATTAGGAAATCGCTTTTTTTTTTCTTTTTTTCTGTACATATTACATTATCATGTGTTAGAAATATCCACTTACCACAAAGAAAATGTGTAGGAAACAGTTTGTGGATTTTTGTACAAAAAAAAAAAAATTAATGAAGTAATCAACAGAACCGAGTCCCATACCTACTTCTAGGTAGTTGGTTGTAGACAGCAACCGCCCAGGGTGGTACTACCGTTCTGACTTAGGAGCGTTAACGTGGTGCCCGGAACCATCTTACACTCTCCATGTCAGGATTGGTGGTCTTACTTTCTGTCTCACTCAAACTACAGCTACCGGGCTAGCGTCAATCTCTATTTCTTGCAAACAAACATCATACACTTTTCTTCTCTTTTATTTAATTAAGGCCTGGCCTTGGTGAGGGCTATACAGTCCGTGCCTGGAGCCTCCAACATTAACAAAAAAAAAATTTTTTAAACAAAAAAAAAACACCAGTTATACTAACGCAAGAAATCACAACAAAAGGTGCAAATTAGTTTATATGTGAAATTCGTTTTCATCAGCTGTTCCCTTGCTTGAAAGTCTATGGGTGGGTTGAGAATGGCACCAGGGAAGCAACTTTCAACAGAACAGCGTGTGAAGATCCAAACTCAGTAAGAAGGGCACGCGATGAAGGAAATAGCAGAAAAGCTGTTAAGATCTCCTACAGTGTTAGGTACACTTTACCACACCTGAAATAAACAGGATCGGCACAAGACAAGAAAAGGACAGAAAGACCCAGAAGAACGTCCCCAAAGCAAGACAAGCACTTGAAGTTGCTCAGCTTACACGATAGAAGGAAATCAAATCAGCAGTTAACAAATTAAATGAGAGCATGACTGACTGAACATTAACATCTCGTCCAGCACTGTGCGCAGAAGGCTGATTGCAGCAGGTCTCCATGGCAGAGTCGCACCAAAGAAACCACTACCGAGACCACAGAATGAGGTGAAAATACTGGAATTTGCAAAGCAACACCAAGATTGGGTGACTGAACAATCAAATTGGGTACTCTGGTCTGATGAATCCAGGTTCGAAGTTTGTGGATCTAAGAGAAGCACGTTCGTATGCCGAATACCTGGGGGGCGTTACGTCACACAATGTTTGCAGGCAAAGGGTCCACAACCCTTTGTGATATCATGCTACAGTCACGTGAAAAAGTAAGTACACCCCATGTAAAGTTTTGACTTTTTCAACATATTTCAACATACAGCTATTTGATCTTCATTTCAACAATATTGATAGATAAAGGTGATATAATATAACAAATATCATGAAACATTTACATTTTGTAGTCCATTGTATCTATCTATAATTCCAGCAATCTCTGTGTGTATGTTTGTATGTTTGTATGTTTGTATGTTTGTATGTTTGTATGTTTGTATGTATGTTTGTCTGTGACCGCTGTTTCTCGACAACTACCGGTCCGATATACTTGAAACTTGCCAGGTATATTGCTGGGGACCCGAGGATGTGCCTTTTCAAGGTTTTAAATTAATCGCAGAAGTAGTTACCGAGCTATGTCCAAAAAACGATTCAACCAATCAGAGAGCAGCGAGCTATCACGTGTGCCGAACGTGGCGAACAGACTCTGCCTCGGATGGCACATTTGAGAGCGTATTCATTTATTTCCCGTCGGCAAACTATGTTGGCGCTATGTTGGCGTTAAACGATGTTTTAAAACTAATTAAAACTAATTTGCGATTCTTTCGCTTTCCTGCGATATGCGACCTTCCGGACAGTCAAATGAGGACGTCACTTCCGGACTTACGTAGCGGCGAGCGGGCGCCATTTGGAGGAGCTGGGAGGACTCAGTCGTGATAGAGTGAGCCTGAGTGAGTATATCAAGACAAGAACAAGATCTAGAAGGAGGTATGTACGGTGCGATTCATATAATATATTGTTTAGTTATCGTCGATGAGGAATTTGGGGGCCCGATTAACTGCAGCGCCATCCGAGCTGCGGCGTCGGGACGATACATTCATTGTACGGTAACATCACGCACTTACGGGCACGTCCTATATATATAGTACGGGCATGCCCTAGTAATTTAAATAAAGATAAATGCAAATTTCGCATGTGGAAAAAGTAAGTACACCCTTGGCATTAATTGGTGGTATTGCCCCCTTTGGCAGAAACAACCTCAAGTAGGCGTTTCTTATAACTGTCTACCAGTCTCTGACATCGACTGGGAGAAATTTTTGCCCACTCCTCCATGCAGAACTTTTCAGCCGTGCGATGTTTGAGGGGTTTCTTGCATGCACAGCTCGTTTCAAATCCCCCCCACAACATCTCAATGGGATTTAAATCCGGGCTTTGACTTGGCCATTCCAGAACCCTCCATTTCATTCTTTTCAGCCATTCCTTGTTGGATTTACTGGTATGTTTAGGGTCATTGTCGTGTTGCAAGGTACACCTTCGGTTGAGCTTCAACTTTCCGACAGATGGCCTCACATTATCTTCAAGCAGCCTTATTGGTACAATGAAGAATTCATAATGGATTCTATGATGGTGAGCTGCCCAGGCCCTGATGCAACAAAGCTGCCCCAAACCATAATATTTCCACCACCATGCTTTACAGTTGGTATCAGGTTCTTGTGGTCAAATGCTGTCTGGTTTTCGCCAAACATGTCTTCTGGTACGGTGGCCAAATCGCTCTACCTTTGACTCATCTGTCCAGAGCACATTGTTCCAGAAGTGCTGGTCTTTGCCTCGGTAAACTTTAGCCTTGCCCTGATGTTCTTTCTGGACAGCCAAGGTTTCCTCCTGGCACACCTCCCATGTAAATCAAATTTGTGCAGCCTCTTTCTAATGGTAGACTCGTGCACTTTGACATAAACAGTGGCAAGAGCTACCTGTAGGTCCCATGATGACATTCTGGCGTTCTTAGAGACTTCTTTCAGCATCTTGCGGTCTGCTCTCGGCTGAACTTGCTGGGGCGACCTGGCCTGAACAAGTTGGCAGTTGTTTGGAATCTTCTCCACTTGTAGATGATCTTCCAGACAGTCGAATGATCGATTTCAAATTGTTTGGAGATCTTTTTAAATCCCTTCCCAGACTCGTAGGCATCTATAACCTTCTTTCTGAAGGCCACAGAGAGCTCTTTTCATCTAGGCATGGTGACGCCACACACTTCAACAACAAAGAGCAAACCAAACTAAATGTCTGAGGTTTAAATAAGACAGGTTCCTCCAAGATCCTCTCTAACGATGTTCTAATCATTTGCACCTGAGCTGGTGCACCTGATTCTAATTTTAGGTATTTGAAGTGGTGATAAATGTAGGGGTGTACTTACTTTTTCCACATGCGAAATTTTCATTTATGTTTATTAACTCAACTGGACAACCGTCCAGTTGAGTTCATCACATACTGAACCCTCCGGCGTCCGTCATCTGTCATGGTCGTCGTCGTCGTCGTCGTCTGTCGACTTTTCGACGTTAACACTCCAGCGTCCACAAATATCAACCGATTCTGATCAAACTTGACATGCAGCATCCTTACCGAAGGACCAGTTTGGTTTTACATTTCAGCCCGATCCGTTGAAAAATGGCGGACTTAGGCGACCATTTTATTTTTGGTTATGAAAACGATGTTAACACTCTAGCGTCCACAAATATTAACAGATTTTGATCAAACTTAAAATGTTTAACCCTTACAGACTACAGTACCTGATACCAACTATTGCATTCCAACCCGATCCATCCCAAAATGGCCACCATAGGCCGCCATATTGTTTTCAGCTCCGAAACGACGTCAAGACTTTTAACGTCCACAAATATTTATGGATTTTGATCAAACCTTGTTGGCTTTTCATTCAAGTCAAATCTAGTACAGACAACTGACCTACTTTAAAGTTGTCCAGTCAGTTCAGTTGAGTTCTGCTTCCCTGGAAGGTCTAGTTTAAATTATACTATGGACTACAAAATGTAAATGTTTCATGATATTTGTTATATTATATCACCTCTGTCTATATTGTTGAAATGAAGATCAAATAGCTGTATGTTGAAATATGTTGAAAAATTCAAAACTTTCCATGGGGTGTCCTTACTTTTTCACATGACTGTACATATCATTTTTGGTCCAATATCTCAATTATGAAGAATCACTTAAAAATAAAAATAAACTCATATCAGGATCCAGATCTGGATCTTCACCCAAATCTAATAAATTTGTCCTTGTCACACACCCAACCTGTCCAGTGTCCATCATGTTTCATCTGAATCTATCCATAACATTTTGAGGATCCGTGCTCACAGACAGACAGACGTGAAAACATAACCTCCATCCACCTTCAGTGGTGAAGGTAAAGAAGAGCCCAACTAACGTTACAGAACTGTGGAATGTATTTCAGGATATCTTGCACAATATTCCGGTAAGAGTTCTTCAGTCATATACAGGAAGGAGGGGTAAAAGAGTGATGGCACTCAAGGCGGCAAAGGGCAGACACACAACATATAAAATGACACCGTTCTTGTTATTTACTTCAGCAGTTTGTTCGCCCATCCCCTGAGCAGTGGGAGACAGGAGTGTGTGTGTGTGTGTGTGTGTGTGTGTGTGTGTGTGTGTGTGTGTGTGTGTGTGTGTGTGTGTGTGTGTGTGTGTGTGTGTGTGTATGTGTGTGTCTTGGCCATAACCTTTCACCATTTGAGCTGTTGTCATTAAATTTTCAACAAAGCTTTAGTATGACAATATGGAGAAGACAAAATAATACATTGGTGAAAAGGTCAAAATCAAACAACATCAGCAATTTTCAGCTAATTGACCCGAAATTTTAATAATTTGCATATTGGGTCACTGAACTGGTTCAACAATCAAAAGCTAGAAGCTGGTTGTTTTTTTTTTTTAGATCAAAGGTCACATAAAATTGTCAATTTTCATCTGATTGACTTGAAATTGGAACAGGGTTTGCCGATTGGGTCACCGAAGCCAAATGCTTTTGAAGTCAAAAGGTCATGGTGACCTAAAATCGTGAATTATTTGTATTTCTTTAGTTGTTTTCATCATATTTAGCAATATGGAAGAATTACAAATACACGGACGAGCTTTGCCTTTTCAGATGCTTTAGTTACCTTCACCAACGAAGATGGACGGAGGTTATGTTTTCACCCCTGTTTGTTTGTTACTTGCAAAATCAAAGATTTTTCAAGTATATTGGTCAGTCAACTTTGTTATTCTATCTGTCTGCCTGTTTGTCTGTCAATCGCCTACAGGTCACAACTCTAGACCGATCATCATGAAACTTTACCAAGTTGTAGAGCTAGTCACAACTGAGAAGCCTATTTATTTTGAGATCAAAAGTCAAAGGTCATTTCAACGGCAAAGTTCTAAAACCTTCATTTTCATCAGATTGACTTGAAAGTTGAACAGGATTTGCATATTTGGTCACTGAAGTGGGAAACCAACTATTTTTGAGGTAAATAGGTCAAAGGACAAACTTGTAAAATCAATTTTCATCCGATTGACTTGAAAATTAAAAAGCAATTGCATAGTGCCTCACTGAATTGGCAAAGCAACTATTTTTGATGTCAAAAGATCAAACGTCAACTCAAGGTCAAACTTGTAAAATCATCAAATTTCAACTGAGAAATCACCAATTTTCATCCAATTATCCTGAAAGTTAACTGGAGCTTCCAGGGAAGCAGAACTCAACTGAACTGACTGGACAACTTCACACACCAAGTTTGATCAAAAGCCATAAATATTTGTGGACGTTAAAGTCTTAACGTCATTTCGGAGCTGAAAACAATATGGCGGACTATGGCGGCCATTTTGTGACGGATCGGGTTGGAATGCAATAGCAACCTACCTTGTGTGGTAAGGGTTAGACATTCTAAGTTTGATCAAAATCTGTAAAAAAATTTGGCGCTAGAGTGTTAATGTCCAAAAGTTAACAGACGACAGACGACAGACATTGACGGTAGTCCAGTTGAGTTAAAAAGCAATTGCATAGTGCATCGCTGAATTGCGAAACCAATGATTTGAGGTCAAAAGGTCCAAGTTCAACTCGAGATTAAACTTATAAAATCATCAATTGTCATCTGTAAAATAAGCAAAATTTTCATCCAATTGACGTGAGCTTTGATTAAGATCGTCAATTTTAATCTTACTGAAATGGATAATTTGATGTATCCAAGACATCTTTTGGGGGGGGGGGGGGGGGGGAAGGGAGGTTGAGGGTTGATTTTGCATCTTTCTTGTCTGTTTGTCTGTCTGTAAACGGGATATCTCCAAAGTTGTCAACAGTTTCAGACGAAATTTGGGGGAGAGGTTGGGTGTGTAACAAGGAACAGTTTATTCAATTTTGGTGAGGATCCAAATCCGGATCTGGATACGAGAATTTGGTAATTTTTAAGTGATTCTTCACCATTGACAGATGGGACCAAAAACGATATACAATATAGCATGATATTTCAAAACGTTGTGGCTGAGTTATGACTAAACTTGCTGGATGAGTTGGGTAGGCGAATGGAGCAAGCCAATTAGATTTTGGTTCAGGTCCAGATCCAGATCCAGATCTGGCCTATCAGTGGGATACAAAAGGTAAACTGTCCAGCCTGGCAGAGGTATGCGATCTACCAAGTGCGTTTCTAGATTCACTTGCATATATAAAGGCTGATAATTTACACTAATAAACACATGTATGACTATTATCACTGATAGTTTGGTGAATTTACCCTGAAGTATTAATATCATTTAAATTACACAAACTTTCGCATGGTGTTGTACACAAGCATATCCTGAATTATTCTTCCACAGGTTAGCACAGTGCACACAATGAACCATGGGTACAGTGGTGATCTATTGGTGAGGACACTGGACTGGGATTCCAGAGGCTGTGGGTTCAATCCCACTGAAGGCAGCTATATTAAGGATTTGTATTCTCATCTCCAAAAAAGAAAAATAGCTCGTCTCAGGAGAATTGTCATGCCACTATTGGGTTGGCAGCATAAACCCAGTTGGCTTATTAATGACATTCAGGATGCGATAACCTACCTGACACCACCTGGTTGATTTATACAGTCACGTGAAAAAGCAAGTACACCCCACGTAAAGTTTTGACTTTTTCAACATATTTCAACATACAGCTATTTGATCTTCATTTCAACAATATTGATAGATAAAGGTGATATAATACAACAAATATCATGAAACATTCCCATTTTGTAGTCCATTGTATAATTTAAATAAACATAAATGCAAATTTCGCATGTGGAAAAAGTAAGTACACCCCTACATTTATCACTACTTCAAATACCTAAAATTAGAATCAGGTGCACCAGCTCAGGTGCAAATGATTACAACATCGTTAGAGAGGATCTTGGAGGAACCTGTCTTATTTAAACCTCAGACATTTAGTTTGGTTTGCTCTTTGTTGTTGAAGTGTGTGGCGTCACCATGCCTAGATGAAAAGAGCTCTCTGTGGCCTTCAGAAAGAAGGTTATAGATGCCTACAAGTCTGGGAAGGGATTTAAAAAGATCTCCAAACAATTTGAAATCAATCATTCGACTGTCCGGAAGATCATCTACAAGTGGAGAAGATTCCAAACAACTGCCAACTTGTTCAGGCCAGGCCGCCCCAGCAAGTTCAGCCCCAGAGCAGACCGCAAGATGCTGAAAGAAGTCTCTAAGAACCGCAGAATGTCATCACGGGACCTACAGGTAGCTCTTGCCACTGTTGATGTCAAAGTGCACGAGTCTACCATTAGAAAGAGGCTGCACAATTTGATCTACATGGGCGGTGTGCCAGGAGGAAACCTTTGCTGTCCAGAAAGAACATCAGGGCAAGACTAAAGTTTGCCAATGAACACCGAGGCAAAGACCAGCACTTCTGGAACAATGTGCTTTGGACAGAGAGTCAAAGGTAGAGCTATTTGGCCACAGTACCAGAAGACATGTTTGGTGAATACCAAAGACAGCATTTGACCACATGAACCTGATACCAACTGAAAAGCATGGTGGTGGAAATATTATGGTTTGGGGCAGCTTTGCTGCATCAGGGCCTGGGCAGCTCACCATCATAGAATCCACTATGAATTCTTCATTGTACCAGAGGGTGCTTGAGGATAATGTGAGGCCATCTGTCGGAAAGTTGAAGCTCAACCGAAGGTGGACCTTGCAACATGACAATGACCCTAACATACCAGTAAATCCACCAAGGAATGGCTGAAAAGAAAGAAATGGAGGGTTCTGGAATGGCCAAGTCAAAGCACGGATCTAAATCTCATCGAGATGTTGTGGGGGGATTTGAAACAAGCTGTGCATGCAAGAAACCCCTCAAACATCACACAGCTGAAATAATTCTGTATGGAGTGGGCAAAAATTTCTCCCAGTCAATGTCAGAGACTGGTCGACAGTTATAAGAAATGCCTACTTGAGGTTGTTTCTGCCAAAGGGGGCAATACCACCTATTAGAGCCAAGGGTGCACTTACTTTTTCCACATGCGAAATTTGCATTTATGTTTCTTTAAATTATACAATAGACTACAAAATGTAAATGTTTCATGATATTTGTTATATTATATCACCTTTATCTATCAATATTGTTGAAATGAAGAGCAAATAGCTGTATGTTGAAATATGTTGAAAAAGTCAATACTTTACATGGGGTGTACTTACTTTTTCACATGACTGTAGGTGTAGGTGTTGCTGGTACACTCATTGTGGGTGACTCTTATTCCCTTTCCTTGTTACAGGTCGTTCTGAAAGATAATGGGTCCTAACTCTTCTCCTGTACGTTCCACTTTTAAAATAAAAACATAATAATAATATTAATAATTGACATTAGTAATAATAATTACTAATAATTACAATAATGAATTAGTAATTAATTAGTAATTATTAATTAGTAATTATTAATTAGTAATAATTAATTAGTACATTAGTAATTATTAGTAATATTAGTAATTGATTGAATATTAGTAATAATTAACAAGATTTTCACCATTATTATTATTACTTTTAAAATAAAAACATAATAATTATATTAATAATAATAATGGTGAAAATCTTGTGGTTTGATTCGTCAGTGAGAACACCTTAACCCTCATCAGGCCGGGTTATTTTGGACCTCCTCAAAGCCAGGGGGTGGGGGCGAAGTGGCCTGATTATGGTTGAAACACTTTAAAAATGAACTTAACCAGGTGTTACCTCAGGACAGGTATGCGTGCTTTCAATTAAGTCTCCTATTAGCAATGTTTACCAAATTAATCACAAATTTCCATTATCAGTTTCTTTCTTGCACATTGACTGTATATTAGTACATTGATGCCAGCAATAAGCAAATATAAGCATTCCAACTTACCAGGGAATTAAAAATTATCGGAGATACTGCTCGAAAGAAATGTCAAAACAGAACACAGACAATGTGATATGAAACAAGCAACTATCATTAAAGATACAGCAAGCAGGCCCTACATCTCCACCGTTTTATCCTCCCTGCGGCGATGACATGGAGCCATACCTCACTCTGCCAAACATCCAGGCGAAGCTGCACAGGGCCAATGGAAAAGGTAATTCAAGAACACCGTCACCTCATGGAAGTCGGATTAGTGTCTCCCCAAAACACTGTAGGCCACTGTGCTGCCTGGAAATGCCAACTGTTGGTTTAAAAGTCTATTTCTTCCAATTAATGGGAGATCTCTCTCCTCTCTTTCTCTCTTTCTCTCTTTCTCTCTTTCTCTCTTTCTCTCTCTCTCTCTCTCTGTGTGTGTGTGTGTGTGTGTGCCCCTTCTGTCCCACCCCTCTCCTTTCAAACCTTCCCATACTTATTCCACATTTGTATATTGCTCACCGCACTTACAAATCGATTTGTGTAATCTCCTTTATTGTATGCATTTATAACCTAGATACAGAGGTCACCTTTCTCCTTGTGACCCTTTGAGAGTTCACTGGACCTTCTGGATGACCTCTCGCAAATAACAATTTATCATCATTGCAAAGCTGTCACCCAGAAGCTGTATGAAATAGCGTTAAAGGTACGTTAATGTGTGTGCAGAATAGGTAAGTGAAAAGCCCAGACTAAAAATCCCAACATACCATAAATCAAAAGTTTATGCTTAAATTGCATTGTAATAGACTGTCACTGACAACGTGCATATTTATGTAAGACAGGTGACCAGTATATATTTATATAAGATACACATTCAATGCATATCATAGCACAGTCGCATCAACACCAAGACAAAAGGGCGACGCTTATGGGCAGCTCAATCTCAGTACTGCACCGTAGGGCCACACACAAAACCACCTCGAAGAGAACCTTACAAACAAGGAAAACAATCAACAAAGGAATGGTGCAGCCACTGCAATAACCGCTCAACCAGGTGTTTTGGATGTCTTTAAAAAAAAACATCAATAAAAGGCAAAATTGCAGATTGAATCTAAATCGGTGGGATTCCAAGTTAAAGTACGATATGATGTATTTATTTGTCTGTTGTCTCATAATGAGCCTTACGTCACTGTATAAAGCTTACAATGATCTGAAAGATTATCGCAAGAAAGACAAGTTGATTATCTGCTTTAACGAGAGCAATATAAAAGGAAATATGGGTACAAATCTCAAAGTCCACTTATCCAAGCGGCTCCATATAGTACACAAATGTCTAGGAGCAAGCAACAAACTCGACATTTCGGCTCTCACCAACATGTGGTTTAAAATAACTAAGTAGAGTGAATTTGATGGCGCACCTTCGTAAATCCCCAGCAAGCTTGAACTAAAACGGCACTCGGTAGAGCGCATACTTCCGCCAGGATGGACAGTTTATGTTTTGCATCCCAATGATAGGCCGGATCTGGATTCGGACCTGAACCAAAATCTACTTGACAAGTCACTAACAAACTCATCCAACCTAGTTTAGTCATAACTCATCCATAACATTTTAAAATATGTTATATATCGCTTTTTGCCCGATCTCTCAATGATGAAGAATCAATTAAAAATTAAATAACTCTCATATCCGAATCCATATTCAGATCTTCAACAAAATCGAATAAATTCACCCTTGACACACACACACACACACACACACACACACACACACACACACACACACACACACACACACACACACACACACACACACACACACACACACACACACACTCGTCCAAATCCGTCCGTAACTTTTTGAGATATCGTGCCCTGTCGGTTTTAGCCCTATCTCCAATGGTGAAGAATCACTTAATAATTCAAATTATTCAAAATTCAAAAATTCAATAATTCAAAAATAGCGCTGGTGTTGGGCTAGCGGCTAGGGTGCCGGCTTAGGATCCAAGGATCCTGGGTTTGAATCCCGGTCGATCGCTGAATTAACGCCAGGGGGGTTGACTCAGCCTGTCATCCTTCCGAGGTCGGCTAATTGAGTACCAGCTCACTGGTAATTCCCTGTTTGTCGTTAAAGGCGGCAAAACGGGTTGGCGTCAGGAAGGGCATCCGGCCGTAAAACATTGCTTCAAAAAGGGGACCGAAAAACAACAACAACCACGGTTCCCGAAAAAGGCCAACCCCCGCTTTGCGGGGAAAAATGGCCTCTAAAGGTGGTTACATTTTTTATATAATTCAAATAATTCTCGTATCCCAATGCATATTCAGATCTTCACCAAAATCGAATCGATTAGTACTCGTCACACACCCAACATCTCCTCCAGGTTTTGTACAAATCCGACGACAACCTTTTGAGATATCCTGCTATGTATCATTTTTGGCCCTATCTCCCAATGGTGAAGAATCACTTTAAAAATTCTAGTAGCCGGATCCAGATCAGGATCTTCAGCAAAATCTAATCATTTTGTCCTCGTCAAATACACAACATCTCTGCCAAATGTCGTCAGAATCCATCCACAACTTTTTAAGATATCTTGTTCACAAACAAACAAACAGACAGGGGTGAAAAATAACCTCCATCCACCTTCGGTGGTGGAGGTAGAGTCACGTCAAAAAGTAAGTACACCCCATGTAAAGTTTTGACTTTTTCAACATATTTCAACATACAGCTATTTGATCTTCATTTCAACAATATTGATAGATAAAGGTGATATAATATCACAAATATCATGAAACATTTACATTTTGTGGTCCATTGTATAATTTAAATAAATATAAATGCAAATTTCGCATGTGGAAAAAGTAAGTACACCCTTGGCTCTAATAGGTGGTATTGCCCCCTTTGGCAGAAACAACCTCAAGTAGGCGTTTCTTATAACTGTCTACCAGTCTCTGACATCGACTGGGAGAAATTTTTGCCCACTCCTCCATGCAGAATTATTTCAGCTGTGCGATGTTTGAGGGGTTTCTTGCATGCACAGCTCGTTTCAAATCCCCCCACACCATCTCGATGGGATTTAGATCCGGGCTTTGACTTGGCCATTCCAGAACCCTCCATTTCTTTCTTTTCAGCCATTCCTTGGTGGATTTACTGGTATGTTTAGGGTCGTCATGTTGCAAGGTCCACCTTCCGTTGAGCTTCAACTTTCCGACAGATGGCCTCACATTATCCTCAAGCACCCTCTGGTACAATGAAGAATTCATAATGGACTCGATGATGGTGAGCTGCCTAGGCCCTGATGCAGCAAAGCTGCCCCAAATCCATAATATTTCCACCACCATGCTTTACAGTTGGTATCAGGTTCTTGTGGTCAAATGCTGTCTTTGGTTTTCACCAAACATGTCTTCTGGTACTGTGGCCAAATAGCTCTACCTTTGACTCATCTGTCCAGAGCACATTGTTCCAGAAGTGCTGGTCTTTGCCTCGGTGTTCATTGGCAAACGTTAGTCTTGCCCTGATGTTCTTTCTGGACAGCAATGGTTTCCTCCTGGCATACCTCCCATGTAGATCAAATTTGTGCAGCCTCTTTCTAATGGTAGACTCGTGCACTTTGACATCAACAGTGGCAAGAGCTACCTGTAGGTCCCGTGCTGACATTCTGGGGTTCTTAGAGACTTCTTTCAGCATCTTGCAGTCTGCTCTCGGGCTGAACTTGCTGGAGCGGCCTGGCCTGAACAAGTTGGCAGTTGTTTGGAATCTTCTCCATTTGTAGATGATCTTCCGGACAGTCGAATGATTGATTTCAAATTGTTTGGAGATCTTTTTAAATCCCTTCCCAGACTCGTAGGCATCTGTAACCTTCTTTCTGAAAGCCTCAGAGAGCTCTCATTTGATCTAGGCATGGTGACGCCGCACACTTCAACAACAAAGAGCAAACCAAACTAAATGTATGAGCTTTAAATAAGACAGGTTCCTCCAAGAACCTCTCTAACAATGTTCTCATCATTTGCACCTGAGCTGGTGCACCTGATTCTAATTTTAGGTATTTCAAGTAGTGATAAATGTAGGGGTGTACTTACTTTTTCCACATGCGAAATTTGCATTTATGTTTATTTAAATTATACAATGGACTACAAAATGTAAATGTTTCATGATATTTGTTTTATTACATCACCTTTATCTATCAATATTGTTGAAATGAAGATCAAATAGCTGTATGTTGAAATATGTTGAAAAAGTCAAAACTTTACATGGGGTGTACTTACTTTTTCACGTGACTGTATATATGGCAAAAAGTTCCACCAGGAATGACCCGACATCAAATTTTGAGTTCAAAAAATCTTGTTTTGAACCCTGTATATTAGGTCCCCACCACCCTGGGGTGTAAACCGGGGTTCAAATCCAAAACCTCTGGCGGTCACCTGGTGGAATAAACAGTATACTACACTGACTAAAGGTATTTTAAACCAATTTGAATGGTTGCTGGAAGACAGGACAGCCTGTAGAATCATACTAACATAATCATAAGACTTTAAACAAAGAAAAAAAATACCTATTTGGGGGGACAACCCCCCCCCCCCTCCCCTAACCCCGTATACCTCCTCAGACCCCAATTATTATAATGTCAGGAACAAACATTGGTACATCACGGGCGATGAAGGTTGTGGTGAAGTTTCATCGAAATTGCGTGTGTAGTTTCTGAGAATAAAGCAAATATTTTGGGGGGCGAGCCCCCATATACCCTCAAAGGGGAATATTTTTTAATGTGGTGAACAAACTTTGGTACATCACTGGTGGTGAAGGTTGTAGTCAAGTTTCATCGAAATTGTATGTGTAGTTTCAAAGAAGAAAGCAAATACCTATTTTAGGGGGTCAAACCTGGACCCACATTGACCCCCTCGTAAACTCCTTTAGATTTTCATTTTCTTAGTGCTGTGAACAAACTTCGGTACATCATGGGGGATAAAGGTTGTAGTCAAGTTTCATCGAAATAGTTGCGTAGTTTCAGAGGAAAAAACAAATTTCTATTTTGGGGAGGGTCAAACCTGGATCCACTTTGGCCCCCGGTACACCCCCTTAGACCCAAACTTTTTAAAAGCCGTGAACAAACTTTAGTCACAACACAACACATATCATTTGTGCCAAATTTGGTCACACTCCCATTAGCGGTTTCGGAGAAGAAGCTTCATGTGCTTACGGACGACGGACTGACGTACGGCCATACTGACGACGCGCCAATTGTGCCATCATCGCATAAGCTCCCCTGAACTTCGTTCCAGGTGAGCAAAAATTCGTTACACTTCATGCGTCTCCCAATGTTGGTTTTATTACCTCCGCCCCCAAAGGTGGATGGAGTTTAGGTTTTCACCCCGTCTGTCTGTCCATTTATTTGTGAACAAGATATCCCAATACGTTGTGGACGGATTCGGACGAAATTTGGCAGAGAGGTAGCGTATGTGACAAGGACGAAATGATTCGATTTTGGTGAAGATCCGGATCTGGATCCGGCTACTAGAATTCATTAAATGTTTCTTCACCATTGGGAGATCGGGCCAAAAACGATACAAAGCAGGATATCTCAAAAAGTTGTGGACGGATGATTTTGATTAAATGTGATTCTGTATTGCGATTTTCTGGTCTACGCTCAGATACAAAACGTAAACTGTTCACCTGGCAGAGGTATGCTCTCTACTGAGTGCCGTTCTAGTTTTAAAATGTTTTTAGAATGTGCCCGTAATTGTATTTTGGGGTATTTGACATTTTGACCTTACCCCAGGGCCTCAGGGGTGGGGCCAAAATAAAAATACTCTCGCACATTTCTGCCATGTGGTGATCATAACTACTAAGTTTGGTGAATTTTTGCACAACCGTTTAAGAGATAGCGTGACGGACAGACAGACAGGCAGCGAGACAGAAGCTGATTACATTTTCAAATGTGGCCTGTGTTTTTGTTTTTTTTTACTCTGCCTTGCAGAATCCAGAAGTCCATATGTACATTTACATGATGTATACACAATAAAAACACATTTTGCCCCCAAAAGCACCGACCAATTATACATAATGAATTTCTTGCCAATAAGCTAATTACAACAGGAAACAACAAGAAAAGAAAAGTCACCAAAGGTAGTACAACACCAACTTCCCATCCAGTGCTCCAGTGCATCCAGAAACTCAAGAACATCTCCGACATTTCACGGGCAATTAGGTCACTTATCGTCAGCACTGCATTTTGCAGGCAGGGCTTCTGTGAGAAATACGAGTACAATCCAAGCAGGACATTTCAGTGTCGTGGTGGGAGGGTCAAAAAGCAGGCGTTTGGTGTCAGTCGATGTACCATTAAGAGCTGTTGCAAAGGTTGGCTTTGCGCCATTATAATAATCTCAGAGCTGTCTGACTACAGCTTCAAATGAGGCCCACATCTTAAGCACAGTGAGAGCGCTCATGGAAAGCACACCTTGGAATGGGGCAAGCGAGAAGACTTCGGATGACAGCACTCGACCCCACTGTTAAAGGTGGCTTTAGGCCTTGATATTTTGCTCACTTATTGCTTGGAACGACCTACAATTTTAACTGTGCAGTCGACAAGACAATTTATCATCTTTATAAATCTATTACTCACAAGTCTAAATAAGTGTGCCACGATAAACAAAATAAACGATTTGAAAAGGAGACGAGAGCGACGTTGATGGCACACCAACACAAATCCCCATCCTTCCCACCTAAAGCAAAGTTGAAAGATGGCAAAAGGTTCCACAAGGAATAACCCAAAATCAAATTTTGAGTTTAAATCTTTCCTCATATAGACCCCTGTGGTCCCCACACCTTGGGGCATGAACCGGGGGTCAAATTCCAAACAAGCATTACATATTTCATGCATGTCCCAGTGTTGATTGCACGTACAAAGTTGCAATATAAAACGTTTCAAAATGTGCCCGTAATTGCATTTGTTGGTATTAGACCTTTGACCCCACTCTAGGGGGCAGGGCGAAAATGATACTGCTCTTGCACCACGTGGTGATCATGACTGACAAGTTTAGAGAATTTCTGCACAACCGTTCAGTAAGAGATAGCATAACGGAGGGACAGACAGACAGACAGATGGAGGCAATTACAATATCCCCCTATTTTTTATGGGTATATATGCCCATCAAAAAGCTTGGGTATAAAAAAGATTGAGGGGGTGAGGGGTTGGACAGCGAGACAATATAAATCATGAATTTAGGGCCAAAACTGCAAATTAGAAATGGGGACGCAGGGATTCGTTTTCATTGAGAAATTTATGTCCATTTATGGGAGGCACAGGATAGGATATAAATGGATGGGAAGCGATCCTAAGCCTTTCAGGCCGATCAGCGCACACGCTACAGCGAGCCGTGGCTGTTTATCCAAGGCTTGTGCGTGAGTGTTAGAGCAGACGCCTGGAATTCCATATGGCGAGTTCACGGATGGGTGAGCAGGCTGCACGCCCTCTGGAAAATGGGCTTCTGGGCCACAAGAAGGCAGCAGGCACGACTCCCCAACCCAAAGGCCCACGCTTGATCCGATGCCCAAAATACACACAACTGCATGACGGCCGTCACAGAAGTCAAAGGTACTATGGAGGCCAATATCAACGTTAAACATCCGATGAAAAATTAAAAGCATTTTCCGGAAAAGATGCATTGGTGCGATTCATTCCTCCAGCATGTTAGCAAAGTCAAGTTGATCAAAGCTGCAGCATACAAATCTGATGCCTTTCCGAATAGCTTGCTTTAATTCTCAGGCAAAACACGTTCTTAGCATCTGAACCAATTTCATGGCGATCAGGGAAGGCGGTCTGGAATTACAGCCACAAAGGACGATTCAAGAACCCTTGGAATTTCAAGCGGGAACGCTGCCAGTGCAGCTGACCCGGGGGCACCATCAAGATACCTAACCGACAGTACCACGCCAAAGACGCCCATCCGCCCCCCCCAAAAAAACAACAACATCCTTATCTAACAGAACCTGCTGGAAATGCCATTCCACCACCTCCCACCTTGCGTGTCACAGCTCATCTATCCGTGACTATGTGAAAAAGCACATGGGCATGAGCATGCAGGTACAACGTGATGGGGGCACAAACATGCTAGTCGCAATCAGGATAGAATGCACAGCACATTTGTCAAAACAATTTATAGCAATTAAATCCATAGGTGGTAATTAAACACCAAATAAATAAATAAAATCGAGAGCTAAACGATAAAAGAAAGTTGTGCCGTGTGAAGCTGAGAATCAACAGAGAGTTCAGCTTGGATGTGTCATACGTTCAGTGAACTTTCAATAAAATCATGGTTCTGGATCAGCAATCGGGTCAACACACCCAGACGTGCAACTTGCATGTTTTAGCACAACTCAACACGTGTACTCGCTTCATACGTGACTCCCCTCCTCATTCGTACCCAACCTTTTGCTCATTTTGTCCTTACCTTTGTCTTTGTCCTCGTTTTGCTTTCCTCTCACATATTTCATCTCTTACCAATTCCTACCTCCCCTCCACCTCACTTCCCCACACGCTCCACTTTCGTTCGCTAGCCTTTCAAACCCCCTCCTCGTCCACTACTGCCTCCCACCCGCGCGACAGTCCACCGTGGTCTTGCGGTTTATATGCACCGCTTGTCAAGGTGGGCGGTCCAAGAAAGATTCCAGGAAAGGAGGGAGTACCACCCAGCATTCCACAGCGTATAGCGGTCAGGAGGCATGGCTGTGCTCTTTTCAATCTGCAATCTCTCTCAATCCCAGCTCCCTGACATTATCGAGAAACGAAAACATCTCCATAGTTCATCTTACCTTTCCTTTCCCTATTCGTTCTTCTGAAGATAGGCATCTGGTAATCCAGAATCTTGGGGATGAGAGACTGCCTAGACAACATAAAAGGGTTTACCGCCATTCCCTTGTAATAACCCTACAAATTTGTAACCACTTTGCACCAATCCGCCAAAGGCCTGCAAATCCTTCTCAAAATCCCTACGTTTCGTTCCCATTCTAATTCTGGGTTTGGTGGCCACCGATTTGGAATAAAGAGGTCCCGCTTTCACCACACGCAGGTACCGGTATCGGTGGATGAGAATCAGATAGATTATAATCGTTTTCAAATGAATGACACTGGGAAACTCACTGTGCAGAACGCTCTTTGGAAATAGCCGAGAGGAGTGAACACTCAAACAGGATTCTTCCCTAAAAGCCACAAAGAACTTCTGAGTTTTGCAAGGCAGAGTTCAAACGCATGCTGCACTGAAAAAAACTATTGGGCAAAACATGGAGAAACTAGAACGGCACTTGGTAGAGCACATACCTCCGCTAGAATGAATGAATGAATGAATGAATATATGAATGATCGTTTTAAGGCCATTTTCCCCGCTAGAGCGGGGGTTAGCCTTGCGGGCCCCATGACAATCATGGTTCCCTGTTTGAGGCAATGTTTTTATGGCCGGATGCCCTTGCTGCCGCCAACCCTTGGTCACGCTCTTACGATGCGCAGGGATAGCGTGTACCTATTCTAAACCGGGGTACACACCGGGATCATTCATCCCAGCAAGCTGGTACTCAATTTGCCGACCTCGGAAGGATGACAGGCTGAGTCAACCCCCCTGGCGTTAATTCAACGATCGACCGGGATTGGAACCCAGGATCCTAGGATCCCAAGCCGGCACCCTAACCGCTAAGCCAACACCAGGCTGGGGGATTCGAAGCCTCCGCTAGGCTGAACAGTTTACATTTTGTATCCCACTGATTGGCCAGAAATGTAACCGGACCTGAACCAAAATCTAATCACCTTATTCTTGTCATCGACCCAACTCAATCACCAAGTTTCATCCGAATCCGTCCATAACGTTTTGAGATGTCCTGCTATTTATCGTTTTTGGCCCTATCTCTCAATGTTGAAGAATCACTTACAAAATAAATTTTAAAAACCGTAGGATCCAGATCCGGATCTTCACCAAAATCTAATCAATTCATCCTTGTCACACACCCAACATGTCCACCAAGTTTCATCCGAACAGGTCCATAACTTTTTGAGGATTTCCTGCTCACAGACAGACAGACGAACAAACAGACAGACAGACATGGGGGTGAAAACATAACCTCCGTTCACCTTTGGTGGCGGATGTAATAAAACATCTAATTACTTCCAAAATAAACTATCGGTTTGTGCACGATGCGATCTCAATACTCCTTTACAAATCATTATGACCATAGCACAAGGTACCATAAGCATACTATGGAATGGTGATGAAAGATTTGAGGCTTGGAGTAGGGTAAGGGTAATGGAAGTGGGGTGGGGAGGGGATGGGGGTGGAGGGAGGCATAATCAGCGGTCATGTTACCTTGTCGCTCCTCATCTTTTTTGCAATATAAGTGGAGTTCACGTTTGCATCCTTACTCTCCCTCTTTGCCTCCAAGACCACTCCTTGCCCGCCAAGGGGCTCGCTTGAAGAGGAGAAATCCTTCTTGGCTCCTGCACTGCCATCACCACATCCACTTTGTCCTTGGAAGATGCAACGGAATGGACTCATGCGCTTTAGGCCAAGACCCAACGGCGGCAAAGTTGCCACAGATGGACCAGCTGCTCTGTGGGTTACTCCAGGAAATCCACTTCCTGCAGCTTCCTTCTTGCTCTCCCTCTTCGTCTTACCCGAGTTCCCACCTCCAAGCCCACTTCCAGTCACATCTTTCCCTTTCTTTGAGCGGTTTCTCGATGTGCCTTTGTCTTTTTCCTCTTTCTTATCCTTTTCCTTCTCCTCCTTGGCCTTGTGGCCAGCCTGGGAAGCCATAAAAGCAGGTGCTGACTCTGTCAAACGTCCATTGGCTTCATGTCTTGCTCCAACTCCATTCTCTAGCAGTTGCTGCTGAGATGTTGGTGGTGGTTGCTGCCCCGATTTCCCATTTTCCCGGGAACCTTTGTTCCGTTTCGACTTTGTTTTACTTCCACTTTCTTTTGCACCACTCACTCCTTGAGATGTGGATTGGAGTTTAAGGGTCCTGGGTAAAAGCAGCAACGACGATCCAGAGGTAAGCGGCGTGCAGGAGGTGGAAGTAGATATCGTGGTTGCGGGAGGTACAGTGGTTGTGGAAGTAGCAGCAGAAGAGCAAGAGCTTGAAGGGGATGGGGAGGACGAAGAACTGGAATCGGCAGCAGCCATCACACCATCTTGCTTGCAGGAATGATCTCTGCCACCAGGGTTCTTGAGCTCCATTTTCTGCCGGTCCTTCTCAAGGTCTGCTTCCAGATCAATAATCAGAGCTCCAACACCGATCTCCCACTCATCAAAGCTGTCATAGACTTCGCCCGCAGCGTATGTGCTAGTGTCGGCACCGGCGGACATTTCCCGAGGTGATCCAGCTTCTACCGTCCTCGCGGCCCACCCGGCGCCACATCCGCCGGGCAGACAGCATCTGCCGCCCACCGTCTGCCCAGCTGTCCGCTAGTTAGTCCTCAGATGAAGAGTAGTGCAACTTCTGATTAAGGGATGAGGAAAAACACAGGGGTGGGATGTAATCGTAATTAGCAAGGTCCTAGGGGATTGCATACAGTAAAACACTATAAAATAGGAACGGATATAGGAACGGGAAACGCATTTCAGGACAAACAAGGTCAAGGTGTTTAGATGCTGCATTTTCATGGTAATTGTCTCATGTCCATAAAATACATCAGAAATGGAATGGTTTCATCTAATACATCTTCATGTCTGACGAAGACACGTCCAAGTCAATCATACTGGTGGATCAAATCTGGATCTCAGCCTCACATCAAAACTAGTCTGTGATAGGATAACAGGAAACCAAACAATCACACAAGCAATCCAATGACAGGTAAGGTTGTCCACAATGACCTGCTTGGTCGAGGGGAGTATTTGGAAAAAGGATTTTTCAAACTATTCTTGACAAGGTTAAACTGAGGGTTTGTTGGAGGCCTAGTTCTTTGGACAATCATTGGGAAACACTTGAAGCTTTTTTGTATGAATTTTGACGAACAAGTTGAATGTACTACAGTACTCGTGTGATTCACAGGTGTGCACATGTCGATGTAGATCAAATTGAGAAGATTACACGTGTGACGTCATCCTGTGTAGGCACGTCATTCACAATTTGTTCTCGTTCAAGAGGTTTGGGATTGTGGGATTCGGATTGGTATAAAAATGGGGATTCGTTGGGGAGGGAGCGGGATGGTCTTGGACGTCCAAGTTGAGTCAGGAAGACCGACAGACGTTCGATGGTCTTCCTTGTGGGCTGAAGATCAAGATCTTTCCGTTCGCAGTCGATCGATCCATGAGGAAACCCTCAACGTGATCGACGTACTATCGCAAGAATTGTACGAGGGTTGGCCAGACAGACAGTACGCGGCGAAGAAAGTTCGTACAAAAGGAGACTCCACCGCAGGTGACGAAGGACACACGGACGGACACGTGAGGACAGAGACAAAGAAATACAACAAGGACAACACATCACGACGGTACCTCGGTCCGCGGCAGGCTCCGTGTCTCCCCGCGCTTTTGTGTCCAAGCCTGGAAGTCTCAAACAGTCCCAGCGCCGTCCGACCTCCCTTCCGTCTGTCTGTCCTTTGGGATCCCTCTGTCCGCGCCCTTTGAAGAAAGCTTTGTCCGTCTCCTCGTGCTGCGTGGACATACCGCGGGCTCGAGCAGACGGGGCGAGGTAAAGGGAGGGAGGTAGGGAGGGTATAGGACACGGAAAAAGGGAAGAGGAAGAAGACTTTGAAATACGTGAAAGAGAATCGAGTAGATGCGATTTGGAATACACGAGAAAGAAGAGAGGCAGAGGAAGAGAAAGCGAAGAGGGATAAGCGGAAGGGAGAAGACCAGATAGGAAAAAAGGAAGAGGAAGAGGACCCGCGAGAGAAGGGGAGGGGCTAGAGGGGGAGAGAGGGGAGGGGTTTGGGAGTAGAGAGGGGAGGATTCGAGAGAAAGAGAGAGAGAGAGTGAGAGCGCGAGGATAGAGTGTGAGGAAGTGAGGTGGGGTGAGGCAACGGGAGGACACGCGCTCCTGCACGAAGCAAAATACGTAATGGAATATTTCACGTTGCGCTGGAGCCGGAGTGCGAAAACCTGGGGAGGAGACACTGTCAGTGGGAGGAGCCATTGGGGGGCGGAGCGAGACGAAAGTATTGAGGATGTGCGCGGGACGCGGGTATTCATCGTCTGTTCTGCGTGTATCCATCTCGTGTGTACGTATCTTACTCTCTTCGCTTTATGTGATGTTACTCAGTTTATGTCTCGCTCTGCACTCGATTCCTGCCGTTCTGAAGCTGTGTCAGGATGTGGTGATGCATCTCGAAGCACGCCGGGCCCCGTTTCCCGTTTGTATAATCATGTACTATAGTGTAATAGTAATAGTGGTAAATATATATATATATATATATATACTCATGCAGTCATGCTATCTGTTACAAGAGTGAACCTATGAAATCATATACACCTGTGCATGGATTAAACGTAATGTAAATGTCAGGTACATAAAATGAATATACAGTATGTGAATGTTAAATGGAGGTTACTGTGAGTTGGTGGAATTGTGGGTAAGTTCATGGAATGTTAGAGGTGTTCAATCAATCGACAAATTAAGGTAGTAAATAGGATAGCTTAACAAGATCGATAATAGGATGTAGATCATATATGTCATATGCATGGTGGAATGATTGACCTCTTAATATGTCCAAATATGTATATATATATATATTTTTTTCTTTCAAATTTCCAAAAGCATCAGCTTAATTTTCATTTCTTACTTGATTACAACTTTTTGCAGTTCTATTGGTCCAGTCTTTGCAGATTTACTGCAGGGTTAGTCGACCGTAGAACCACCGGTCTCCTCCTGATGGACCGCAGACTTTGCGTGCGTGCCAACGGTTGCCTGCTCCGCTGGTCCACAAATTGGCATGTGCAGTCAGCAGTTGCCCTAGTTGATGCTGCATCATTCCATACTCCCACAGAAAGATGTTGAAAATATCCTCACGGTCTGTGCAATCACCATCATTAAAATCATTCCACTAACAAAGATGGCGCCTCTGGCACATTTGATGCTTCCTCCTATAGTCTAGCCTTATCGCAGTACTCACCTTGACTTGGTGGGCAACTATCCTTGACTTCACCTGTTTTGGTTTTGGTGGTGACTTCCCATCAAGATCCATCCCGGTCACCTCCTTCTCTTCGCCCACATTTTAAATAGCACATGATTATTTTCACCAGCATCACTTTGGGGTGTTTCTGTCACGGGAACTGTATCTCTATGATTAAGTGGCAAATGCCGCATTATTTTGACAGGATCCTTTAAGGTCGGTCCACCTTGGCTGCCTGCCCTTGCCATTATTTCGACTGCACGGCTAAACATCCAAACTCAACTCCCATTGGTAAATGAGCATGGCACCATGGGGCAATTATAATACCTGGCATGTTACAGGTGTCCAGTCACCAGGTCCGCATTGGCTGTGCTGCTTGTAACTGTTACCGCACGAAGATCCCCATGGAAGAAGCAGTCTAGGGGTAGTACTGCCAGTGTCCAACAGTTGCATTGCATATCACCACTTCAGAATCATGTTAAAGCACTTCACAAAATCATGGAAATGTCCGCAACTTGTTTACCTCCAAGCTCTGCCATATTTCCGACGTCAGCTCTGCCTTAAAATTATTTCATTGATGTGTTACCATGGGCTCTGGTGTTCCATGTTGACGAACAAAGTCATTTTAGAATGTCTGGGATATTGCGGTGGCATCCTGGGTGGGCAACATCCAGGCTTCTGGCCACTTGATGAAGTAGTCCAAAGCGACCAATATGTATTGGTTCGCCCCACTTCACGAGGCATAGCAGACCCAGAATACACAGGCCAACTATTTCCACGGGTATATGTACATTTAAGGGCTGCAACTGAGCTGCTTGGTGCCCCCAGGTGGTTCATTTGCCACATATGCTCCAGATCTTTGGGTATGCTGCTGAATACTTGTACATCATGGAAGGAGTCCATGAACTTACTCAGTTGGCGAACCTCCTTGGGGTGAAACTTCCCCAAATCAATCCGCAGCTCCTCCTTCCAACTCCAAGCATCATGGTGTGCACTGTTCCCTCAATGATGAATCAGGATCACAATCTAGGATGTATCTGGCAATGTTCCAGGCTTTTTCTCAAGGTGGGTGCATGCCCACCACCACTATATTGACTTGCAGTCACATGGATTCTCTGAATAGTGTTACGTGCTCCTCCACAAACCCCCTGGTCACGGTGTACCTCCGAGCCCCGAGAGGAGACACGGCAGAAAAATGTGTTATTCTGTATGTCAAAGATCAATGGTGAAGCCACACCAATTGTTACCAACAAACAAATATTGTATTAAGATCACACAAGAATAACAGTACAACAACAATAATAATCAATTGTACAACCAATATATATTTCCTATGATGGTACCATCAGGTTCGTACAATATAACTCACTGTGCTCCAAGTGAGCGAAAAGAAGAACATTCCCCAATGTCTCTATTCCGGCATCAAGCCCAAGTCGATCCGCTCCAGCGATCATCAGAACGATGTCCAATCGAGACCAGAATCCCGTTCTGATGACAGTCACAGTCACGCGGCCAAAGCTGCGCAAAGGTGCCCTCAAGGTGACGGGGAAATCCAAAGGCGCCCTCCAGGCGACTGGGAAATCACACCCTCGGGTATGGACGTTTCACGGCTCCAAACCGGCGAACCGCAGATTTACCTTCAAAATCTACGTGACACACACACACACCAGATAAACGTCTGGATGCGTTGAAAATGGTTGAAGCGAAGCGAAAAACCTTGCGCGATGCGCAAAGCGCGCGAGTCAAAATGGCCGACAGCCCGTTCTTGAGGCGTAACGGCACGATGATGATTCTCCTCGGAATCAACCACCAAAACCTGACACGCAGGTTGATCTGTCACAGCGATAACAACTCTGTTGCAAGAATCCCTTTCCCGGGAAACCCGAAGTTCACTAGTGACCTCCGTTCATCAACGTTTGCTCTAGACCTCAAAGCAGCTAGGCTTCTTCCCCGACTCGCTCACTCCGCCTTCTTCTCCTCCTCTTCCTCTTCGTCGTCCGGTTCCGGTTTCATTTAAAACATTAACCTTTTTACCTTTTGAAAATAGTAATATCTATTTCCCTTAAACGACAACAATAATAGTACATGGAATCAAAAATGTTTACAGTGGATGAAAACCACAACAACGGAAGTGACGAATCCGTAACAATAGGTTAATAACGTACATCACAGGACATGCTTACACCTATATGACTAGGGTCGCTGCTACCAGCAAACCCCTATGCTTTGCACAATCATCTCGTGTGGAGCCACAACACATCACCCATCAACAACATCAGGGCCTCCCCTCTTTGCCCACTGCATGCCAGGGCCTATTAAATGCCAGGATTTTCGGTTATTCAAAGAAGAAAAGAAAACACACAGCCAACGAAGAATTGCAGAAAGTACTACGTCAATTTTACATCATACAAGATAGAGCAAACCTTATACCAGGGGACATTTCATCCATGACCTTCAGATTTCCTCAGGCCTTTGTCCAGATAATGCCGGTTACAAACTTTGGTTGAGCAGACTAATGACGACACACTTAAAGTTTAAAACTCCTTCTCACTCCTTGCTCTGACACATGACCAGAAGACAGTTGTAAAAGGAGTACATGCTAAGAACGAAGGCCTGAGGAAGTCCTTTAGTCAAGAGTGAAATGTTGTCTGAGACAATGTCTGCTCATTCCTATTTGTTGTAAAATCAGTGTAGTCTTATTTTTTTATGCCTCCGCCGACGAAGTCGGCATTATGTTTTCAGGTTGTCCGTCCGTCCGTCCGTCATAGGTTTTCGTTACCGCAATAACTTGGGAATGGCTGAAGGAATCTTAGTCAAACATGGTGCAGGTATGTATAATGAGGTAAAGATGAACTGATTAGATTTCGGGGTCAGGAGGTCAAAGGTCAGAGGTTATGTTAGGTCAAAATCCTGTTACTGCGATAACTTGTGAACCAGTGATGGGATTCTGACCAAACTTGGCACAGGTATGCATAATAATGTAAAGATTAACTGATTATAATTTGTGGCCAAGAGGTCAAAGGTCAAAGTCTGTAATAGGTCTATAACTTGAGAACGGCTGAAGTGATCTAATTCAAACGTGATACACATATGTATAATGATGTAAAGATTAACTGATTCGATTTTGAGGTCCCGAGGTCAAAGGTCAGAGGTCATGTCAGGTAAAAATGTGATAACTTGAGAACAGCTGAATGGATTTAAAGCAAACTTGGTACAAGTATTATAATGATGTAATAATGTGGACAGAGGCATATCGGTCGACATCGTGATGTCGAAGAGTGTCGTTCTAGTTTCGTATGCAGAACATGACTGCGGGGGCAACATCATTGGCTGAGGGCATGGATGTGCTGCTGATGCAATGCTCTCTGAAGGTAATATGGCGGGAATTTATAATTTGGCCAGGGTGTCGGTGATAGGTTGCCTTACTCTTCACAAAGGACACCATGGGATCCTTAATGTCTACCAACTAACGCCCATCGGAGAAACAATGAAAAATTCAACTGATCAATTTCATTAAAAGTACATAAAATATAGAAATATCCTTACATGCACTTTGCGGAGAGGAAAAATGGATTATTTTATGAGGCAAATAGCTAAATACCAAAATGATGAATGTACTTGCAAAATAATAAATGGTGTGCTTGGAAAGAAAAAAAAAGATATCTCTTTAGTTTAAATAAAGATTAATGATGCTTTATTTGAAGATACAAATGCATTTAAATGATTACTTTATTAATACTGGTCAAACCTTTGCAAAAATATTGCCACTGCAAATATATGGTTTGCTAACTTTTTGGGGGACCATAATTTGAATTCTTTTTTTTAAAATTCTTACTCATGAACTTGAGATAAACGACATTGTTGAAAGTGTTAAAAATAAAAGAGTGCATGAAATGAACTTTGTTAGCTCTTTCACGAGCCTCGATTCAGTATACAAAAAAAAAAAAAAAAAAAAAAAAAAAATGATGGAAGTGAGCGATGATGTCCTGATGTCCTATAAAAAAACTATTTTACCTGAAATTATTCAACCTTTAGCATTCATCATAAATGAATCCTTATATAATGGTGTAGTCCCCGAGAAAATGAAAATTGCTAAAGTTAAACCGATTTTTAAGAATGCTGACCCATCATAAAGACAAGACATTAGAAATTTTCGTCCAATCTCATTATTAGCTATTTTTTTCAAAAATACTTGAAAATATCGTTTATATATGAACTGTAAAATTTATAAAGCAATCTAATATTTTTAGTAATTGATAATTTGGTTTTAGAGATAATTTGGTTTCATATATTTTTCATAACCCCATTAGAGAAAAACATAGCCTTGTTAATATTGCTAGACAAAGGGGCGCAAGCAATTGATCAATTTACAAATACAGTTGGAGTCTTCCTTGACTTCTCTAAGGCTTTTGATACAATTGACCATAAACTTAATTTTGACAAACTATCACATTATGGGATATCTCACTGCCAAACTTTGTCCGAATCCGTCCACAACTTTTTAAGATATCTTGTTTACAAACAAACAGACAGACAGACAGACAAATGAAAAATCGGTCAGAGACCGAAGACTTGCCGGAATGTACTTTTTTTAAATCGGCCATTTTGGATCAAAATGGCGGGAACACTATACATGTATATACGCTAAGCAATGGAAGGTAACTGAGTAAATGTATGCATATCTCTTGTCCTTTCAGAGTTATAGTGGTTTGAAATATATTTTCAATGAAAACTTGGCCCCCTGACCTTTGACTCCAAAAAATAATTAAAACTAAGCATTGTTGACCATTTTATGCCATATGTTATATTTCGGGAATTGAATAATGAACATTATGGTGTTGATTAGAAGGGAATCGGATAATGTTTGACAGAGTTATTAGTAAAAAAAACAATTTTTGACCTTGAGTTTGACATTTCAAGGTCACTCAAGGTCAAAGGTCATGGTGCCAAATGAAATGTCGTATGGGACTTCCTATATGTCAGTAACAGTAAGTGTATGCATATCTCTTGTACTTTTAGAGTTATAGTGGTTTGAAATATATTTTAAATGAAAACCCGACCCCCCTGATTTCACGTTTTGGGTGACCTTGACAATAAGGATAACAAGAAAAAGAGCAATCAGAGATTGCAAACCCTTGCCAGGATGTATTTTCAGTGGTTTTTAAGGCTTTTGTGTTAAAACAAATATTGCGGCCGAACCACGTGACCGATGACGTCATCATTATTTGTTTTCTAAAGTAATTTATTCCTAGATTATGCTCAAGAAATTTCATCTTGATCGGATGAAGTTTTGTACTTGTTGAATTATGACTTCATAATGGAGGCACCTATGACATCATCATTAACATATTTTATTCCCCATGGAGAGTTCTTTACAATGAGCCATGTCTCAATTTTTTCTATTCAGCACTTTCAGAGATATAGAGGTGCAAAGTTTTTCGGTTTTTCCAAGATGGCGGCCGAACCACGTGACTGATGACGTCATCATTCTTTTTTTTTTCTCCACCTGTATATGCCGACATGGCGCTCAAGAAATTGCATCTTGATTGGATGAACTTTTGTACTTGTCGAATTATGACGTCATAATAGAGGCCTTGGGCCCAGAGAGTTAAAATTGGGTGCAGTCTATGCCAGGGCAAGGCAAATATGTGTGTAAAGTATGGCGATGCTATGTGCAACGATGTAGACATAGTACTGCGCACAAACAGACCGACAGACAGAGACAGACAGACAGACAAACCAACCAACCAACATACTTGCCGGAATAGATTCCGGCAAGTAACAAACAGACAGGGGTGAAAACATAACCTCAATCCACCTTCGGTAGTGGAGGTAACAAGCTGTTATGGACCATTTACAACAATCATGAATTTCCTTTACAAACAAAACTATTATTTATACTGGACCGAAATTATGGAATTCACTTGAAGTGAGCCTTAGGCAAACTAATGGTGTAAATAGCTTTAAACATAAACTCACACGTTTATTATTGGAGAAGTATATAATAAATTGAAACTGATATAGTGATCTCTGAAAATAAATGAGTAACAAGTGAGTTTGAGATGCTAATATAAATAACTACATTTTAGCTCATTCCTCCCCCTATACCCCATTCCCCCATTTGCGTTCATTTCTATTTTAGCTTCCTTCGGTTTGGCTTCTGTTTGCCCAACTCCTTGTTATTCTCAATATAGTTGTCTTGTTTTACAATATTCTCTTTACTTCTGTCTCTTTTTACTTTTCATATATTTTTCATATTTTTATATATTTTAATCACAATACATTGTCATGGGGACCTAAAATTATACAAGCCCTGCTTTTTGGGGGGTTCCTCCACTGTTTTAATGTTTGATGTGCTTCTTGTATTTGTTTGATCAAGTTAAGTGTAGAAAAAAAACTGAAACTGAGAGAACAGGTCCACAACCTTATGTAATGTCAGAAGGTTATCTAATCAGTTAGAGACTGGGTCATGGGAAATTAAAGAAGAGGAGAGACACCTCCATATGGTATAATGGACAACTGCCCAAAAGAGGCAGGTAGTGAGTGATAGGAGCCCTTGTAATGGCATAGATGTTTCAACACATTAACGCAACACATTTAATTAGGCAGATATTCCTTTGCTTTACCAGAGACAATATTGAAGTCAGATGAGTAAATACAACAGCCATTACAAGTAACATCTTACTGCAGGTTGATAAGGTATTCCATTTCATCATAAGTGGATCCATGGCAATATGGGGAATGGGAGGCGATGTCTTGGGACTCTGTACTTCCCTTATTCAGGAAAATATATACATGAATACACCTTGAATCCTCCATTATACCTTTATTAAAAAATTGTTTTAAGGTTTATTTATTCAGGACTTATGGCTATTAACCCAGACTTTAAATCAGACCGAAATGTTTCATACTTAAGAGATCATAGATAACTATCTGAGTTTTAATTGAATGGCTCTGGCATTTTAGAAGTATAATCTTTATATATTTAAATAATACAGATGTGTCTGTGGTGTCTATTTCATTTCCTGTCTCCTCTCACCACTTCATGCAGTCACTTTGTTGGCATAATTAGCAATATCTTACAATTTTGTTTACACCATCTAAATTTATTTCCAACTCTACCTTTTATTCCAATCAGCCCAGTTAAAGGTAGATTTTGTCAAAGCATTTGCTGGATGATGTTAAATCATTTGGATAGGTGGTGTTTCAAGCCCAACTGTGTCACAGGATTTTGTTGTTGTCTCCATTTATTCCATTTGTCATGAAATTGATATTGTTGTTGATGTTCTATGGCCCTCCTGTACTATCAAATATACTATCAATCTGTACCGGTACTATCAAAATATTTTTAAAATACTATCCTGTACTATCAAATGCCATTCCATCCCTTCACCCATTCTCAATGAATATCCACTAGTTATCAATATGACTACAAGTATAACATTGGCAAAGACCAGGATACAGATTATTGTTACGTTGGTGGAGGAAAACAATGAAATACCTTGGCCGAGATAGAATCGTATAAATTAGCATGCTCCGAGTGTGGCAAAGAAGAAGAACCCACCTCGTTGTATCTAAGTAGTGTCGAATGTCCGGGTAAGATCTTATATGTGTCTCCATACGAGGGGTGGAGCTATGCCAATTAGGTATGGCTTAAGGATAAACCCCAGTGTGTAATTGCCCTGTGATTTTTCCCTTCGTTGTTAGTGCATCAAAAAGGGCCACCATTACAACTACAACGATCGCACTGTAAATGGACTCATTCGCTCACAACGCCACCAAGACTAACCAACACCCAGCACATTTGCCGATCGGCACGCAAGCCCAGCCTCATGGCCTTCGACATCATCCAAACATTCCTGAATGGAGATTGGACTCTGCCCCCGACGACTCGTAACGAGGAGGCCACGCCCCGGCCCTCGTGATTGATGGAGGCGCGATGGGATAATTGAGTGGAGCTCGGTGATTGGACAAAGTGTGACATCAGCGTGGGAGATTCGAGAGCTGAAGGAGAAAGGAACTCGTCTCGCCATCTTGGTCTCTCGGGCGTCTGGTTCTGGCTACGTGGCGGACGGTTTGATTTGTGCTTTGGGTCGCTCAGCTGCGGCTGTTCTGTTTTGGTGTGCTGGTGCTGAGGAAGAGCAGTGTTAGCCTTTGTGGCCAGTTTGACCGTGAGAAGAAGGTGGGGGCGACAGTTCGTGGAGCTCTTGGCGCTTCGGACCGCGAGGGGAGGGAAGGAGGAGCGCCGCCCGCATTGCCTCACATACGTGGCACTGCAGAGAGTGACTGCGCCATTGTTGGAGCGGTTTCAGGCCACCTTGAACCGCAATTTCATTCCGTGACCTCGTTGAGAGAGATAAGTGCCGTCACTATACAAAAGGCCATTATTTATTTTCTTTTACTTTCGTTTTCCCCTTGTTTGTATACGAGTCTGATTGGAGACGTCTCAATTAGGAATTTCAGTTTTTACCTCGCCTCTCATTGTTACTTGCATTTATTTTCATTAAATCATTATTTGTCGATTTTACTTTCCTTGTATTGTGGATTTTACTGTCCCGTCTTTGTGTTTGTGGGTTCGGATTAACCCCTGCGTGTGTTACCGATCAGGTAATACTTTGAACCTTCCCGTGCGTGTCACTACCGCCAAGTTGGGTATATGCCTCGGAGTAAAGCTCGGTTAGGCCATTCGTCCTCTTGGAGTCTTATCCCCGGGGACACGACAATATTATGGGGAATGATTCAGGCAGCAAATCAAAGCATGTATATCAGAAAGAGAGAGGTACAAATGTTTTTTGTCAGCCATTTTACTGTACCAAACTAAAGGAAGCATGGTAATACATTTGAGAAACGTATGCACACTCCTGACATATGGTCGAAAAGACTGATTGGCATTATGCAGATGGTTAGTGGCTCAATGGGGCAGGTAGACATGAGAAAAAGCCAGACCAAGTGTAAAAAAGGCAGCAAAAGAGTGAACACAATGCACTGTGAGAACGTAAAAAGGCCAAGAGATCTCTACTTACGATTAGGAAACACAAAACACCTCAAAGAAAACTATTAGCCAGGATTTGAATTGTTTCAGTCTTCAACCTGTATTTCTCTGATGAAAGATGACTTTTATCTATATAAAATATATCAAGAACACAAGTATTAGGATAAAGGTAAGCACATGTATTGTGGCCCAAAGTACATGGTCATATGAAGATTATCAAACTAAATACACGTGAACTTTAGTCTGTAGACAAAAACGCATGGTCATGCAATAAATGTTTGGTATTTCTGCCTTAAACCTTAATCAGCAAGAATAAATCAGCTTAACTTACAGAACTTGCCTGCTGACTGTTGTGTAACACCGCAAAACATAAAAAGATGCCATGAGCAAATCAATCGTTAGCATAACCCAATACAAAGCTGAAAACTTTCAGCTTGTAAATTTGTCCATTTAGACAAAGAAAGACATAGAGAAATGGCAGACAGAAGTGGCAGGAAGAGGGAGAGGCACAGGGAAAAGGAATCCAAGAGAACACGAGTGGCGAACAAACTGTGCCACGAGAGCAGGTCGTATCAGCTTGCCTATTGTCGGCACTGCAATTACAAAAGGGCTCTGTAGAAGCGACTCGTAAAGGCGTTTTCACTCTGATTAGCTTGCTGGACCTGAGCCCGAGAGAGGAAGGGGTGGCTAGGGTGCGAAATGACAACTTGCCTGTTTGTGGAAAGAAAATAAGGCCTCCGTATGGGGATTAGAGGCAGCTTCACAAGAATTTTAAAGTCTTGGGAGCTGTTAATAACATTGGCAGGGGCAGAGTGAGAGGATGGGGGGAAGGTGGTGGCTGTCTGATCGGTTGTCAGGATCAGGCTCCACGGCAGCAGCTGTAAGTGTTTATGTGTAACTCCTGAGGCATAGAGGTGGGGGAGAAGGCAAGGCCTCCATTACGTGTGCTTGCTGGCGTGCTGACAACGGCTGGGATTTCTGCCTGGCTGGTCTCCAATGTCAGCCCCGTCCTGCCCGCACCAGCCTGCTCCAGCTGCCCTAGGGTGCTTCAGGAACACCTGGTTGCTTGCGATGTTTACCACAAGCCTTTCACATCTAGCTCAGGTCACTCTAGCTGAAAAAGGAAAGTGCCTTCTGTTGAGTTCAAACCTGAACATTTCTTAAGGCACAACAATAACTTTTGATCTGTGTCTTGCATTTGGGGGAAATCCACTGTTAACTGAAAACAACAGGTGTTTCTATCGTGGTTCCTCTTATCATTTGATACTGAAATGAATGGGTTAAAATCCCAACATTGGAGTGATACTCAGTTGATAATGCAGTAAGTCTTGGTGTGTGTGTGTGTGTGTGTGTGTGTGTGTGTGTGTGTGTGTGTGTGTGTGTGTGTCACTGGTTGTTGGATTGCATCTCCATTTGCGGGTTTCAGAAAGTGGAACGGAACCCTCCCAGGTCTCAAAGTATCCACCTTCATGTGTGTGTGCACACGTTTGAGTGGGTGCACTTATTTGTGCATGTACGTTGTTGTTACCTGCTATCATCACACGTGGGTGGGTTTCAGGAGATGGAACGGAGACCTACCAGGGCTCGAAGTATCTCTGAAGAACACAAAACCACAACCATGAAAGTCGGAAGCTAGATTATGTGGGTGGTCAAATCAACATTGTGACAGAGTTGTGAACCAGAAAAACCAATGTACCACTTCAGCTGGTAATGTTTACTTTCCCAGACGTTTAATGTTGGAAGTTGATTTCTTTCCTTTTTTTCAATTCGATTCAATTATATTCAATAACATTTATTTCCTTCTTCAACTTCAATACAATACAATGCATGAAATCAGTAACAGAAGGCGGCGTGAGCCCCGGAAAGTAGATTACTTGTGATGGAACACCGTAACAGAGACACAAAATTACACTGACCAATTCAAGGACTGATTATGTACCACAAACAATAAACCATAGTACAAAGTTAGGTTGCAATACAAAATCAATTTGGCATTTGAGGCAATGCAAGAAAAATGTTTTAGAATCAGGGCAGCTGTACATTTGGTTGTGAATTGTAACATGAGATCAAACATTTGTTAAACATCTGTGTGAAATTTCTCAATGAAGGGGAATATTTTAAGCCATCTGCCATATCATTCCAAAGTTTTGGAGCAGAGAAGCAAATGTTATATTATGCTGGAAAGATACAGTTCGACACTTGGGAAGATGAACATGAGGCATTGATCTGGTAGTATACTGGTGAATGTCAGAACTAAAATCGAACAAGTTACACAAATGAGAAGAGTGGTGTCTGTTCACACATTTATAAATAAAAATACCTTGTTGATAAATTATGAGATCATACATTTCCAGTAAATAAGTTTAAATGATAAAATAATTGATCGGTTTAAGATCTAGGTGGCATCCCACGTATTATTGAAGCATGTTAATTTTTTTCTGTAAAAGGAATAATTTATTAAGATTCGACTGAAATGTGTTACCGCAGACAAGAGTACAATATGATAAATAAGGAAATACAAGGGAGCTATATAACAATCGGTGTACATTTTGTGGGAGAAAACATTTCAGTCTTGAAATTATTCCAATATCTTTGGCAACTTTATTTTCAAGTTCAGGAATATGTAATTTACATGAAAAAGTTAGAATCATGTAGATTAGCATGCTCCGTATGCTGCGAAGCCATCTCGATGTACGCAATGAGGCCGTCTGTCTGGGTAAGAGCATTTGCATGTCGCCATAAGGGGCGTGGCTTTGTGCTAATTAATTCTAGGGCTTAAACATTAATTCCCCAGTGTGTAATTTGCCTCCTGTAGTCTTCCCTTTGGTTTAATTACATTTGGCCAGCCAGGAAATCGAGGGCTCAGTAAAACAACTATAACAAATGGACTCATTCGGTCACAGCGCCGCCAGAGACAGCATTTGGCAATCGGCAAGGGAGCGACGTCATGTGAACATTCCCAAACGACTAGACTCCACCCCCAGATGACTCGTAACAAGGAGGCCACGCCCCGACGTCCGTGATTGGTGGAGGCGCGATGGGATGATTGAGTAGCGCTCGATGATTGGACAGAGTGTGACATCAGGGTGGAATATTCGAGAGCTGGAGGGAAAAGATGTGGTCTTGCCATTTTTTGTCTTTGTCCTGGCGCTTGTGGAGGCAGTCGCATTTCGCTTCTCTTTGTCCTGACATTCGTCGAAGGCGGTCGCATTTCTCTTTGTCCTGACATTCGTCGAAGGTGGTCGCATTTCTCTGGTACTGGCAGCGGAACAAGCTGTTGCAGCATTTTTAGCTCTCTCTGGCTTGGTCGCGGGTGGTGGCGCATCTTTGGCTCGTGTGCGCTAGTGTAAAAATACTGAGCAATAGCGGATCGCGGCAGTCGGCATCGCAAGGAAGAGAATCAGCGTGGGTTGTGGACTGGGTCCGCGTTGTGATGCCCCTGGACGGCAGAGGGGCTCGCAGGAGAACCGGCCACAAGAAGTACCTCACGTTGGGATGTCAAGGAGTGCGACTCCACGCCAGTTTGTGTGCCTCCTGTGCGGTGGTTTGGAGGCGACGAACGTCAAGCCCCTCATTGAGACCAGAGCTAAGGGCTGGCCGGCAGAACCATTATTTATTTTATTTTATCATTCCCTTGTTTGTATATGAGTCTGAGTGGAAACGTCTCAAAGTAGGAAATAGTTTTTACCTCACATTCATTTTATTTGGTTTACCATTACTTTTAATAAATTTATTATTTGTTGAATTATACTTTTCTTGTCCCGGTTCGTTTCTTTATTTGTGGGTTCGCATTAACCCAGTGTCGGCCGTCCGTCCCAGGTAAGACTTCAAACCTTCCCGCGCGCACCAGAAATAATCCTGCCAAGTTTGAAATACTCCTCGGAGTTAAAGCTCGTTCCGGTCATTCGTCCTCTTAGGGTGATAACCCCCAGGGACGCGACAATGTATATACATATACTTCCATATCATACATACTAGCAGAAGCCCATGGGGAAAGAACCACGATAGAAAAGCCTTAGGATACTGTTATGTAGAAGGAGAAGCGAAGATCGAACACCCTCCACCCATAGAAGCAAAGCTCTCTCCTACGAGATCGATCTGCTGTCTCTGTGCCACGGGCTTGTTCGAGAGAACTGTCTGGGGTTATACAACGACAACAACAACAACAACAGCTGCATTGAAAGTTTTTTGAAGTATTGTTTCATTACATAGTTGGAAAAGAGTTAACTCGCCTCAAAGAAACCCTTTACATCTACCCCAGGAATATGAAAAAATGTAATTAGACTGCAGTTCGATCCCCAACTTCAGTTTTCAGTCACGGTACTTTTACTAAGTAATAATGAATAACTAATTCCCGAGCAAAGACCCGTGGAAAGTTCACTTGATGTAAAATTTGATTTCAAGACCTCAACTTTTCCCCGCTCTCCACCCCTTTCCCCATTTCCCCCTTTACCTCCAATAACCCTTCCCTTCCCCTCCTCCCTCCTAACACCCGCCACTCTCTCGCCCTCCCTTCTCCTCTCTCCTGTCCCCACTCTCTCCTCTCCCAACGCTCACCGGTCCCCCTTTCTCCTCTCACAACCCTCCCCCAACCCCACCTTCCCACATCGGGCCAGACCAAATACATTCAAAACGGCTATGAAAATATGATTTTTAAACAACAAGACTTTTAAACCATCCATCTTCATTCTTCATAGACGTTAAGAGCTCTTGATTTCAGCCATGTAATAAAATGCATCATTTGCTTAAAAAAACAATTTCGACATTAATTTGTAAAAAAAAAACCGTCGCGGCCTTGAGGCCTCAAACCACAATAAATTTTTGAACATTCATAAAATTTAAACCCAAAACTCTACAAACACTCCACTTACCTTATTCTTCTGAGGAAACGATGCAGACAACTTTCCACGGTTTCTGTACCCCAGAGGCAAAGGCTTATGGAGCAAACAAAAGGACAGCGATTTGATTTCAAAATCCACCCAGAACGGACAGACAGAGGGACCGACTAGCAGATAATGTACTCATATATGTATATGATGATAGCTGCGGTGGAAATATCACCACCTTTGGTAGTAGCAGGTATTACAAATATTATTCCTTTACCATATAATACACAATTTGTGTGTTTGTGTGATGTCTGTGCCCCTTCATAAAGGTCAGTTTTAAAGGCTTTAAGTCGCGCTTTAGGAGGGATTTGAGTGGGGTTTTAATGGGCAATCACAAACACGACTGTATGTCCACCAGTCAAAAGACCTAAAAGACTCCAATTACCCAAAATACCCCCAATGACCCAGGAGACCCTGAAGACCCAAAATATCCTCATGATCCAAAAGACCCAAAGGACCCCGAGGACCCAAACGACCCGAAAACCCAATGGACCACAAAGACCCAAAATACCCCAAAGAACCAAAAGACCCAAAATACCCAGAAAACCCCCCAAAAATGCAAAGACCCTTAAAGACCCTGAAGACTCAAAATACCCAAAATACCATAAGGACCCAGAAGACCCAGACGATCCAGAAGACCCAAACGACCCTGAGGACCCAAACAACACCAAGGACCCAGAAGACCCCAAGGACATCGGAGACCCAAAAAACCCCCGAGGACCCAAAATATCGAAAAGACCCCGAAGACCCAATGGACCCCAAACACGCAAAATACCCCGAAGACCCAAAATATCCGGAAGACCGTTAAAGACCCAAAAGACCCCAAATACCCCAGAGAACCTTAAAGACGCCAAAGGCAGAAAATACCAAAAGGACCCTGAAGACCCTTAAATACCCCAAAGACCCAAAAGACCCTGAAGAATGAAAAGACCCCGAAGACCCAAAAGACCTTTATAGACTCTGAAGACCCAAAAGACCCTGAAGACCCAAAAGACACAGAAGCCCCTTAAAGACTCCGAAGACCCAAAATACCCCGAATAATGAAAAGATCGAAAAGATCCAGATGACTAAAAAGATCCCGAAGACCAAAAAGACCCCGATAACACTGAAGACCAAAAAGAAGAGTAATTATGTCCCTTCTATTGGAATTGTAGATGGTGGCTTGCAAATGAAGCCCCAAGGGCGGTATACAGAAGCATTTTTTAATAACAATAAATACAAGGTCCAGGGGTGTGAAATTTGCTGCACAATAATGTGCAATGTGTGCAGAGTAAAACAAGTGTTCATTGACGTCTATAGGATGTCTAATAAATAAAGAAGATAAAAGCTCACCTGGCACTCGGCCGAGGCTTCAGACTTTGGCAGGCTGACGAGGCTGCACCGTCAAATAAACTGTTCCAACCTGTTATTTTTAATGGGATTTTTACTTGTCTTCATAATATAATTGAACCTTCTCAAAACTATGATATGGAGTATGATATGTTGTGATCAATAAAATTTCTTTCAAAAATGCCCAAAATTATAAAGTGCATTTCCAAGAACGTGCCACAGCAATAATTGTAGTCCTACATGGAGGGCGAGAGAGTATGGAGGGTGAGATTAAACAATAATGGGCCCAAAAGATAAAATTGAGGATTGAACTCCACATGTAATTGTCTTAAATTCAGATAAAGAATATTGATACTTTAAGCACTGGATGTGACTATCCAAATAACTTGTAAACCAATCATGAGCTACCTCCCCCGAATCCCATAATAATACAATTTTGACATAACTTTAGGATTAATGTAATCAAAGGCTATGGATAAATTGATGAAAACACCAATAGCGTAACAATTATTTTCAAAAGCATCGATAATTTTGTTGGTACCGGTAGGTCAATGAAATCCAGCTTAACTGAAAATTTGTTATGCTATTGGGGTTTTAATTGTTTTTTTTTCATTTTTTGTTTTTCCATTGATTTGCATAGTGTAAGTGAGCATGGGAAATTGTAAGCCTTGTGGGATGTAATGACATGATTACATTGAGAATGTCTTCACACTGTTCAAAACCAGGAAAGGTTTTCACATCACCATGTTACACATCGTTTTTAAATTGCAGCGGTAAATATAATTTGATCGTAGTTTTAGAATCCGACAGGTTGGTGCAGAGGTAGTTGCATTTGTTGCTTTTGAGCTGTCTTGTTTTGGTTCCATTTCTGACCCGACTGGAAACTATATCCGATGTAGGTGTTCCCTCGGATTGAAGGGGACTTGTAATTACTAGCTCGGGGAGTGCTGCTTTCCCCTCCGGGCTGGTGCTCCTGCCTCACACCTAGCTCGGCTTCACACTGTAGAAACACAGGATCTGCTGTAAAGATCCCATGGTGTCTTTTTGTATCGAAAAGAAAGATCCCATTGAATCGAAAAGTTACCAGCTTGTTTCAAAAGCTTCTGTGCCTCCTCAGCTTCTCATGGTTTGCAAGGTAGTTGTATGCAGCCCAATGGAGCTATCCTCTCCACAACACCACTTGTCCTACATTCCAGCGCTATGTTTTTAATCCCCGTGCCTCATGTGCTTCTCCTCGGTGTGATGAAGACTAAAGCCATATGTATTGTTGGTATTTTTCTCCATGATACAAAGGTAAAAAGGCCTTCTGTTGCACCACAAGAAGGATTGCAATGTCTCAAAACGATTTGACTCCCCTCACTTAGTCGACTCCATTTTGAACAGGTGTGTGTGAGTCCTCCTCCAGCCCAAGTGAGTTGTGCCCATTTATTGACCATTCCACCTCCAGCATCCTTGATCTACGCAATCGGTCCATGACCCACTTCAGGTATTCCAACATTTCCTGCATGTAGAACCAACAGGCCTTCAAGATAACACCCCACAGTCACGTCATTCCGAGTACCTTACTATCAATTTGTGATCCGTTCAACCCTCACCAACCACATGTGGTATCCTCATTTTGATAATGTGCTAAGATGTCTGAAAGTAGGTGCTTGTGCATCACATTGCTTATTTGTATAAATATATATATATTTCGAATTATTTGTGAGTAATAAAAAACATTTTGCAACTTTTATCATTTAAAAAAAAACAAAAAAAAAACTTTTTTTATTTTATTTTTTATATTTATATTTATTTATTTTTTACCAACTTTTATCATACAAACACTGAATTCTCTCACCGAGTTTAATTTGGATCAGGCAATTGGAAATATTTAATTTCTCCCAATTCATTATCATTGTGTTTTTTAGCAAAAAAAATTGTTTCCCAAAATGCTCCTTAATTCCTTAATTCCAAGAGTCGAGAGTGAAATATCATTTCATTCCAAAAACTGTGTCTTGAAACACAATCAAAACTGAGTTTTGAACTGGCCATTTTGCAATCCACACACATAGGGTAAAACAAGAACAAGTCACATAGTCAGCACACAAAACCACAACAAGTAACAAAGGCCTTCAAAGTCTAGGTATGATTGTATTTTTTGGACAAATGTGTTTGGATCCCAGCTTTTCCTGGAAAGAAAGCCAAGGTGGTAGTAGGTAACCTTGTCAGCATGTATGATATTTTCCAAGTCTTGTAGCATAAAGGACCGCGGGTCATATACCTCGACGTCCCTGGTCTCTTATCTGGTCAAACGGTGGCTGAACCGACTTCCTGGCCCATTATGGTGGCTTGTTTGTGCGGCTGGAACATGGCTCAGCTGCAAGGCCCACTGCGCACAGACCGACTCTCCCCACCCTCCATTCCTCCCACCCAGTCTTCCGCTCCACCTTCCTGTCCCGATCCATCATTCCTCACCGTGACCGCTTCTCAATGGGTAATGCAGAGAGATGTGAGTGGTTAAGTCTAATGGGCTAGCTTGAGGGTTGGGCCTAGTAGTGGGGTTCTGTGAGTCCACTTGCCTTGCACCTAGTGCTGCAATAGATGTCTATGCAAAAACACGCTTAGCCGGAGATACGAAAAATAATCCTCCTCGGGTAGATCAATGGTCTCCCTTGTTCCATCTCTGCACTTTTCCTACTTGTGTGCCTCGACTCAGACCGACTGTGCCTTGTGTGCCTCGACTAATTACCATTTAAAATTATCTTGGTCAGGTTCAAACACGCAATCCCTCACAAATCTATCCTTTGCAGCATGTGTAATAATCAAGCATTGGGGTACCGTAGTTGTGTACGAGGGGAAGAAAGCAAAAGGGGAAATATGAAGTAATAGAGGTAGAAAGCAATGTGAAAAGGAAGCAATAAAGGAGAAGGTGGGAGGATCGAAAGGATAAAAAACAACCATGTAGAACATTGTGTTTAGTGGAAAATGGTGTACGGGAAAGGCACGCGGTACAATGGAAATGGAGGCCTGATTGCTCATGGGAGTACATAGCCCACGTTTTCATTCTTTCCTCGCTCACCAGCTCAGCATCTGCTTTCACTCGCACTGCGAGTCATTGGTACATCAGGAGAGCAAGTACGACATGGAGTGTTTTGGTTTGGTTTAGCATGACTTGGGAGGACAACCACCTTTCGATGGTCCAGTCTTCACCACCTAAGTGGTAAACCAAGCGTTCCGGCCTTTCACCACCCAGGAGCAGCCGGACGGGCATGAGCTTCCCATATCAATCTGTAAGCATGTTATCCACCCTTTGCAGCCGTTTAGGCATTTGTTTCAGCAGGAATGATGGTGGGGGAGGGAGTGGTGTCTGTAGAGAAAGAGAGAGAGAGAGAGAGAGAGAGAGAGAGAGAGAGAGAGAGAGAGAGAGAGAGAGAGAGAGAGAGAGAAAGAGAGAGAGAGAGAGAGAGAGAGAGAGAGAGAGAGAGAGAGAGATGTATATATTTACATACATGTATATGAGAGAGACAATGAATGACAAAGACAATTGTAAGCCCTGAGGATAACATGGCTAATTTGGGTAGCTTGTTATAGTCTGGTTTGACAACAAAAGAACCTAGCTGAGTACAGTGGCCTTTCTGGAGGCAAAGCCCGAAGATGGAGAAGCTGAATAAACAGGACCAGTCCGCGAGCGTACAGCCGAACACCCAGGGGGAAATTTTCTCAGATTTCAGTGTCACCGAAGCCGTGCCCCTGTCCTAGGTTAAGGACAAAGTACAGCGCGATTTGCTTGGCTCCAGCTGGGCCAACGCCTGGGGTCAAGGTTGCAAGCTGCTCCCTGGAGTTGTTATTCCAGCAGCGGGCAGCACGACCCAGCACAGTGAGAGGTGACAATGCCCAAGAGACAGAACCAATTTCGTATTTACTTTCCAAGCAACCATATGATTAAATTCAGAGCATTCATTGGGTGGCTGTTATATATTTTTAAATCCGAAGCATTTCCTGCTCTTATCCGTCTGACTATACGTTTCACACAGAGGTGAATGCTATGAAAGAGCTGGAGGGTGAAAGGCCAACAAATCGAAGCCCCCAACCGAGTGGTAATTTGCTGCCTAATGGTTTTCATTGACCAAGAGATCATTTTATTGGAGAAACCAGTTTTTTAAAAGGTAAAGCTTCCTGAAATAATAAGCAATTATGCCCTCATAGTTACTACACTATAAGGTCATATATATATACGGTATATATATATATATGTTATATATATATATACAGATTTGGCATTTAATATGGAATATTTTTTTTTGTGGGGGTCAACTTACTTTTCAAGATGTCTTAGAACCAAAAGTTCATTGGAATTATGTTGAAATTATTCCAGATTTTCTTAATGTGACCTGTAAAAGAAACAAAAACCACATTTGACATTTCGAAACAAATAAATTGATCCTTGAAAGTGATGTAAACTGATATCGAACTCAATTCATGGACAGTACTGTGTTAAACTTCTGTACGTTTTCCAGAAGTATCTCTTTATTTTGCACATTAGCCAAAAATTTTTTAAGAAAAACAAAAGTTAAATTACAACTGGGATTACGGACAGTAAAATTAAAATTACTTATCAGTACTTCGTGTAACCCCCACGAGCATTCAGGAGAGCACGTACGTTGAGGCATGCTGTTCACGAGATTTGCCAAGGTTTGGACAAGAATCGCTTGCCATGCAGTGACAATAGCCTGCTGCAATTCACGCACAGAGGTCGGCTGCTGGTCCAAGTGGTCGATTTGACGCATTAATTCTGACCACAAGTTCTCTATCGGATTCATATCCAGGGACATGGCAGGCCATTCCATATGCTCTACACCACGGTCAGCAAGAAAGTGTTGGATCATGCGAGCACGATGAGGCCATGCATTGTCATCTTGGAAGACAAAGTTTCCTCGAAAAGCTGCACGAGCAAATGGAAGCAATGTTTCTTCCAGAATGGCCCTGTACTTGAACTGGTTCAGGTTTCCATTCAGAACAACCAGGTCAGTTTTGCCCCCTGCATGAAAAGCAGCCCAAACGGTCACCCCACCACCTCCAACCTGGCCTCTTGGCACTATACAATCTTTGTTGTAGGCTTCATGCACTTGGCTGCACACTGACGCGGCTATCTTGACGATAGACCAGAAATCTAGACTCATCACTGAAGATCACGTGATTCCAGTGTCCTGGCTGCCATTGACGGTGCTCTCTGGCCCACTGCAATCGGCGCTGGCGGTGTTGTCTGGTCAGGCGTGGCTTTCTCAGGGGGTGCCTGGCACGATAGCCTGCTTGAACCAGTCGTTGGTTGACTAGCCTTCTGGATACAGGCACATTTGTCAGTTGCTGCCACTCAGCCCTAAGCCGATTAGCTGACTTGGTATGGCCATTGCGGACTAACCGGTGCAGCTGGCGATCATCCCTCCTTGTGGTTCTGCGGGGACGTCCTGGCCTCGGTATTGGAGTAGGGACACCCCTCTGAGCATTTCGTTTCAGGATCTTTGACACCTCACCTTGAGTGATGCCGTACTGCCGAGCAATAGCACGCTGTTTCATGCCGTAATTTCGTAAAGCCACCACTCCATGACAAACAGCATTGTCGAGTTGATGGACCATCTCCAGAGGAAGCGGCAATAACTTTTGGAAACGTGCAGCAGTTGTTTTCCACTAATACAGAACGCAACAACCCTTGTATACCCGACTGTGAAGCCAATCATCAAATGCACCTGTCCGTACATTTTGCCACGCCACCTGTGATATAATCCTGTTGTTGACTTCTTGCTGCGACAGACAATCAGTGACATGGTTCTTTTAACAAATAAATCACCAAAGTGTAAATGAAACTCACCAGATTGATATACTGAGTTAAGAAAGTAAACCCGTAAAGAAAAAAAAAATATTCCATATTAAATGCCAAGTCTGTATATATATATATATATATATATATACAGTATATATATATATATATATATATATATATATATATATATATATATATATATATATATATAGATATATATATATATAGATATATATATATATAGATATATATATACAGACTTGGCATTTAATATGGAATATTTTTTTTCTGGGGGTGAACTTACTTTTCAAGATGTCTTGGAACCAAAAGTTCATTGGAATTATGTTGAAATTATTCTAGATTTTGTTAATGTGACCTTTAAAAGAAACAAAAACACATTTGACATTTCGAAACAAATAAATTGATCCTTGAAAGTGATGTAAACTGATATCGAACTCAATTCATGGACAGTACTGTGTTAAACTTCTTTTTTTTTTTTTTTTTTTTTTTTTTGTATACAAGATCGAGGCTCGTGAAAGAGCGAACATTAATCACAAAGAAAGACAAACCGACACATAAAACATATAACATAGGGAGCGGTAGACAAGATGGGGAGAGAGGGGGAAGGACACAAACACAACATTTGAGAGCAGGGACCGAGAGACATGGAGACATCGAGAGATCTGAGAGAGGGCGAGGGCTTTGGGGGAGGGGGCGTGGGAAGGGGGCAGTGGGAGAGGTATAAAACATATGGACACTGCCAGGACTTCCAGGAAAGAAGTTGGAATTTCAAACAAGGTGGATCTGGGGTGAATTAGCGGGGGTAGAAAAGATCAAGGTTTTGGATGGGGGAAGATAAGAGATGGTGGTGAACAGCTGTTTTAAAGACCTGGAGGGAGGAGTGGGATTGAAGGGGAGTGAGGGAGTTTGTTCCAGAGGCGGGAGAAAAGAGGAATGAAAGAGTGAAGGTGAGCGGAGAGCCGAGATTTCGGCAGTTTAACCATCAGAGGGTTGCTGGCAGATCTTGTGCGACCTGTAGGAATATTTGGGGGACAGAGCACAGAGAGAGCTGGGGGTGCAAGACCGGAGAGGAGTCGGTAGAAGACAGAAAGACCACCTACCTGCCTGCGGTGAGTGAGTGAAAACTTCTTCTGTACGTTTTCCAGAACTTCTGTACGTTTTCCAGAAGTATCTCTTTATTTTGCACGTTAGCCAAATTGTTTTTAAACAAAAACAAAAGTTAAATTACGACTGGGATTACGGACAGTAAAATTACAGTTCAGAACTTCGTGTAACCCCCACGAGCATTCAGGAGAGCACGTACACGTTGAGGCATGCTATTCACGAGATTTGCCAAGGTTTGGACAGGAATCGCTTGCCATGCAGTGACAATAGCCTGCTGCAATTCACGCACAGAGGTCGGCTGCTGGTCCAAGTGGTCGATTTGACGCGTTAATTCTGCCCACAAGTTCTCCATCGGATTCATATCCGGGGACATGGCAGGCCACTCCATATGCTCTACACCACGGTCAGCAAGAAAGTGTTGGATCATGTGAGCACGATGAGGCCGTGCATTGTCATCTTGGAAGACAAAGTTTCCTCGAAAGGCTGCACGAGGAAATGGAAGCAATGTTTCTTCCAGAATGGCTCTGTGCTTGAACTGGTTCAGGTTTCCATTCAGAACAACCAGGTCAGTTTTGCCCCCTGCATGAAAAGCAGCCCAAACGGTCACCCCACCACCTCCAGCTTGGACTCTTGGCACTATACAATCTTCGTTGTGGGCTTCATGCACTTGTCTGCACACTCGGACGCGACAATCTTGACGATAGACCAGAAATCTAGACTCGTCACTGAAGATCACGTGATTCCAGTGTCCTGGCTCCATTGACGGTGCTCTCTCGCCCACTGCAATCGGTGCTTGTGGTGTTGTCTGGTCAGGCGTGGCTTTATCAGGGGACGCCTGGCACGATAGCCTGCTTGAACCAGTTGTTGGTTGACTAGCCTTCTGGATACAGGCACTTTTGTCAGTTGCTAGCACTCAGCCCTAAGCCGATGAGCTGACTTGGCACGGCCATTGCGGACTAACCAGTGCAGCTGGCGATCGTCCCTCCTTGTGGTTCTGCGGGGACGTCCTGGCCTCGGTATTGGAGTAGGGACACCCCTCTGAGCATTTCGTTTCAGGATCTCTGACACCTGACCTTGAGTGATGCCATACTGCCGAGCAATAGCACGCTGTTTCATGCCGTAATTTCGTAAAGCCACCACTCCATGACAAACAGCATTGTCGAGTTGACGGACCATCTCCAGAGGAAGCGGCAATAACTTTTGGAGACGTGCAGCAGTTGTTTTCCACTAATACAGAATGCAAAAACCCTTGTATACCCGACTGTGAAGCCAATCATCAAATGCACCTGTCCGTACATTTTGCCACGCCACCTGTGATATAATCCTGTTGTTGACTTCTTGCTGCGACAGACAATCAGTGACATGGTTCTTTCAACAAATAAATCACCAAAGTGCAAAAGAAACTCACTAGATTGATATACTGAGTTAAGAAAGTAAACCCAAGTCAAGAAAGAAAAAAAAATTCCATATTAAATGCCAAGTATTGTTACGGATTTATGTGAATTTATGTGAATTACTATTCAGGTCTTTGCTTATTAATGTGTAATCGATTGAAGGTTGTTGTGATTAAAGGGTCAGGAGCCCTTCTGGGAAAAAGGAGACCGGAAACAGAAGAAGAAAAGACACGAGGTCCTGGAGAAGCGACGATCTTCTTCCTCCTCCTCGCCGAGCTCCGAGGCGAGGGTATCGATATTGAGCAGCGTCTGACGCTGCGTTGGAAAGCCCGTCTGGCGAAAGGAGTTACCTGCGCGGGGTAATTACCCATTTACACGTCAAGTCGCCGTGGGTTCATGCACGGAACCAAGCGTCCGGCACAGTTCGCCTCACCGTCTACAAGGACGCGTACGGGTCGCACCTTGGGCCTCGTGCGCGTTGCAAGCCGCGCTTGGTTTTGCCCCGTTGCTTGGCAAGGAGGTGTGCGCTGCAGCAGCTGTCCCCGGTACGCGACGTGCACGTTTGGAGCACGTCCGCCCGGGGTTCGTTCAACCGCCCGTGTGCGGAGAAGCCGACCTTCATCTTGGTCTAGAGGGGCCCAGAGACATTGTGAGGGACAGTGACCCAAGGGGTCGTGAGTACCCAAGGGGTCGTGAGTGGGGGAAAGGGAACACACATATATAAGATGGCCATCTTAGTAATATTGGTGATTGATTGTTGATGGTTGTTGATTGCTTGGGGAATATACTATTGATTACTCCGGATCCTTGGTGTGGGGTTTCTTATTGACTGGAATTCATAGTGATTGCGTTACGAAAGCGTATAAATCATAGATCTTTCTGGCGGAGTTCCTCTCACGGTCCGGGGGTCACCGAGACCAGGTAGTCACCGGGAGGACCACGTAACAGTATATATATATATATATATATTGTTACGGATACGGAGTACGGCTCTTCCCCCTTAGCAAGAGGTGGTTAGTTCCTTGTCTTGTTAAGCTGACCGTCTCCACTCCTGGCACTTGTAACGCTCTCCCACGGGATGGAACAGATCAGGGTTATGGGTCCAGGGTTTATCCCGAATACCTTTATGCGTACCGCCGCAGAACAGGGAGGCAAGTACCGCTCGAACCCCGGTTTTAGATGTTATAATTGCCGAGCGGTTTTAGCAACCCGAAGTTCGAGTCGTTTAGCAAAGACTAACCTGATCCATATGCGTTGGCCAAATCGTGCCACAGGTGTGCAATGATGGAAACCTCTAAAGCGACCGAACGAGCATGAAGAAGAAGAAGAATTCAAAGTAGGGAATAACAGGATTTATTACTATTTACACACAACTAAGCAGAAAGGAAAGGAAATGCGATTTACAAGGCAATGGAAGGAGCAGGAGACATAGTGCAATTATTAACTTAACTATACAATCTTACTTATAAACCCCAAGACAACATGAAAGACAGACGAACAATCAGACTTACACGAATGGGGAATTGCAGAGTGGATTGGCTGGAGGGAGAGGAAGGTTCAGCTCGGACCGAAGCACGGTCGGGCCGGGAGGGAGCAGCCACCGCCCTCTTGATCGGTCTCGCACGGCGCATTCCTTCGCGGCCACGGTCGATACTGCCGTTGAAACCCGAAGCTGCTGTGGCTGAAGCTGCTGCGTGCCGCTGCGTCGCGTGCTCTTTCAGGGATTCCTCCGCCTCATGCGACGCGTGCTCTCCACCGGTTCATCTGCCTTCTCTCTCTCTCTGGGGGCGTCGGCTCCGGGTTATATAGGCCACACCCTCAAACCTTTGCGATCGTTCTCTCCACGCCCTCTCAAAGCCAAACCCCTCGTTCTTGGTTGGTCGGCAAGAACTCTCCTGGCTCCACCCTTCGATGATGAGGTGGAGACACGCCTTTCTTCCCCGAACAGAGCACATGCTCAATGGCGGCAATTGCAGACAACTGCCCAATGCAATTGGCAATGGAAGCTTTGGGATATAAAAGGGGATCTATCTTATTTAATTGATGCAACGCAATGAATTAGTGGACCACAGAGCCTTATACTGACATTTACTAAGGACATAACTACTGAGGGAATCTTATGATTGGCTACGTGTGTGCGATAGTTTAACTAAGGACGACCTTTGATCTTTACAATTGGAGGGTGATATTTACAAGAAGATTTACAGCATGCAAAAGGGGAAAATTTACATCGAATTACACACAGTTCCCAAATCCTCAACAATATATATATATTGTTCCGGTTCTCCGCCACCCTTCTTACCCTTACCAAAGGGGGGATTAATCCCCTTGTTCTTTCTGGGCTTGGCGGAACCGAGAGACTTGAAACGGCTCTTCCTGGCAAAACGCAAGGTAGGGTTTCGGGACCAAGTCTCGCTTGTACCTAAATCCCTGCGCCGCCTTGGAAGCGGGGAAGCAAGCCTCACACTAGCCACGTGTGATTTGGGTACACCGAGCGGATTGAGTACCACGTGGTCCGTGCAGTTACTGTTAATTTATTGGACCCCGATTCGAGCGGTTCTATTCGTACAATGCTTAGCCAATGAGGAAATCACGAGAACGATCGAATGGAAGAGGAAGAACACAGGTTTAATTCTTATTCCCACACGTATACACAATGATCGGTGGATGCAGAGACACAGAGTAGCACTTAGTCAGTCTTATTCTTAACGCCCAGACTCGGGCCTGTCGCACTCACACAGGGAATTGCAGGCAGTTTGATGTTCAGGCCAACCGTGCCGACATGGTCGTCCAGGAACAGTCCCGTCCGGCTCTCCACGGTCCCAGCACGTCCCGCGAAGATGGCAAGCAGGCGGTGGAAGGGTCCTCGTAGCGCGTCTCCCAAACAAAAGGCAGCCGATGAGGTAGGACGGAAAATACGCATCTCTCAGCGCAGCTGGCGGTTACACAGCGCGCTATCACTCGCGCAGCTTAATGCACTGTACGCGGCTCGGCTTCAAGCTCAAACCGAGCGTTGCTTTATATTAGCGCATATCCTGGTTCATGCGCGTCTTTCTTCGCTCAATGCCAACTCAGTCTTTGTACCGCTCTCTTCAATCCAGCTGCTCGCGAGTCCTCTTGCTCACCGCACGCTCTTTCAACTCTCGAGTCCTTTGACGCCCTCCACTCGCAAGTCCTTCTCGTCAGTCCTCCTGGGGGCTTTGCGCAACGGGTTATATGGATACGCCCCGAACCTTCTCGAACCCTCTCGAACCTTCCAACCACGCCCTGTGATGCAGTGCTGCCGCCACACCCTCCGAGCCTTGATTGGCGGCTCGCGCTTACCGTCAGCTCCTCTGCCGCCCTCATTCGATCCCGCCCCGACCCTCCTAGCCGGCCTCGTGTTATTTCGCGCCAAAATGAACCAAAGGCAGCGCAAAGGGGCATGAGGCTCTGGAGGCGGGATAGTCAGTAGAAGTAGAAGTAGGACCTTTTCTCCTTACTCTACTCAACGCAGAACTAACAGAGGAAAAGGACTAAGCTCACAAATACTAAGAGATAACTACACTATCGCAAGGCTACATGTTGCTTGTGTGACTAACTATGAGGGGGAAATTTTAACCTTTATTGTACTGACTGTACAAATCTCAAAACCGCAACACTACCCCTCTCCCTCGTCAGACTCGTTCACGAGTCGAACCTACAAAAATTGGAACGACCGGTTTTGAGAAAGATCTGGGAACTAACTTTTACTTTTACATGTGACATATAGATGTGGTTCCCCCTAACATTTACTCTAACCCGTGTATGCGACAGTTTTAAAACACTAAATATGTCCCACCTACTGCGTTGAGTAGCTACTCTAACAGAATCACGCCGACGATTAACCGAATCCGGAATTTGTTAAATTAAACATAGAGCCGGTGGGCAGCATTTTTATATACAAGCACAAAACCTACTCCTTATTTCCAGTTCTATGACCCAGGACCTGTCCTTTTTGGAAAGAAGATTGGAGGGGAGAGAAATCACAGCAAAGCACAAAAACACACTCAAAAATCATATTTGCTGCTTATTTCTTGCTTCTTGCATATTCTGTGTGCATATATCAAACCGGCAAGCCCCCGGACCGGCATACAGGCCATTCCTGCTCTTCAGGGCTAAATAAACTTACCAATCTTCTCGTCCCTAGCACACCATAATAAAAATACACAAAAACTGTGTTTATTGTATTCTGCCAGCAGGGCCAACCCTATGTGGTCCGACTGCATGACATTTATGCCACTCAAAACAAGTGGTCCGAAGATGCAAGGTGAGTTTGCAGCAAGGTGCTGCACAGGTGAGGTGTAAGGCCACAAAACTTGTGGTCCATAAGTGTGTGATAATGTGCAGCAAAGTGTTTGTGGCAGCTAGGTGCTGCACAGGTGCAGCAAAGTTATACAAAAGGATATGGCAGCAGAGCGCTGCGCCAGTCGGCTGCACGGATGTAGAAAAGTGCAGCAGGGGTGCTGCACAGGTCGATGGTGCTGCACAGTTCCACCTCCAAAATGGTCCTGGGGTGGGGGGGGGGGGGGGACAAAGCACGACCAGCAAAGCGGAAAGGGCACAAAAGTACACAAAAACACAAGGTAATGCAGCATGAGGGGCGCGGAAGAGCGAGCGGAGCAGGCTCGTCCCTAAACGTCCGTATCCCCCAACGTCAGCTTACACTACCCTAGCCCTTCCCTGTATTTACAAGTTCGTCCCTACGTCTTGTCTCCCATATCCCCCTCTAATTTCGAATTCGTCTCCCAATCCCTCCCAGGAAGGAAGGAATGGAACAAACACAATGTCCCATTCCGTCATGATGCGTCTAACACTCAACAGTTCACAAAGCCTTGGTGTGGAGCTCCGTCCTCCTTGGTGCATGGCTGTGGATGATGCGAAGGGGGTTTCTCTTCCTAACTACATGACTGACATTTACTTTTAAACGACCCGGGGTTGTACCCTGCCAATTGGCCATCTTTAAACTATGTGGTTCTAAAAACCTAAATTCCCATTGCCCACCTGGTGCCCTCCAGAATTTGGGTCTCACTCCCCAATTTTACATACTGTGCCCTTGCACAATTTCGGGGCTGGGTCGTGTGGCTCCACTAGCAGATCCAACTACCTGCGCACCTCCACCACTGAAGTCGCCACCCGAGCTTACCTGCTCCTGCGACTACCTAAACTGGGGAAGGCCCCTCCTGGCTCTTTACCCCCTGATGCCCTCCTTGGCATTGGGCTACCCGGGTCCTTCCTTTGCATCCTCGGGCCCCACTCAACAACTCACAACTACCCTAACTGGCTCCCAGAGCCTACCTGCGGCCTCACCTGGCCGACAAACTACCAGTGGCGGAGTGCCCCAATAACCATACGCACCAATTAAACCACACGTCCAGCCATTTCGCTGACTCATGCACCCTCCAAAGCACTACTTTGCCACTTGCTGCACCACAGGTGTCAATATCCTTACAAATTTTGCCTACGCCCTCTACCTGGGTTTACGCTATCCCCACCCCCCCGGGCTTTGGCGAATGGGTTCCACTCTTCCCCCATTTAATCCTTCGCATCATGCATTCCACACCTTTTATTCCCACACCAAGCATTCCACACCATTTATTCGCACACCAATGATCTCACACACCAAATTCACACACTTTTTACCTCACACACCAAATTCCTCACACGCCTTTTGTGCTCACACACCTTTTTCCTCACACAACTTTTGTGCTTACACACCACTTTCCATACACCTCAACACAGTTCCATTTCTTCTCAACAACACAACTCCTCACACATACAGCATCATCTATCTAACTGCTTTCCCCCTAAAACTCGTGCTTCCCCGTCATCCCGTTAAACTAAGCACTCCCTTCGTCATTATCATCCATCTAAACTACCTACGTCCCCACTATAGTTCAGATGTCCCTACTTAACTCTCATGTCTTCTACTGTCATCTAATTCCCTAACAATTATCCTAGCGTTTGCATCTGGAGGTAACCATCACTGGCCCCCCATGTGCCTAACACTGCCATCCCCATAATCTAATGCTCATGAGCCCTGATGGTGAGGAATGGTAAAACTACCATTCCTCCATGCAGGGTACACTCCTTTCATCAGTCCGCTATACTTGAGCCTCTCCGTGTGGGAATACGTCGTCATCACGGCTCGGCTTCGAAAGGCCGAGCGATCCATGCGGTTGATTTGTCTCCTGTAGGTTGGGTCCGTCCGGCATTTTTGATCCAGGGGAGGAGGCTTGGATGGGCCGAGGTTCAGGGCCCCATCTGTGCACGGGGCCTCGTGGTCCCACGCACGATGGCCCCAACCGCCCACGGTCGGAGCACCGCACCCGCAAAGGTGTGTGGCTCCGAACTCTCCTACCTCCCCTTGAACCTTGCCGATTGCCTTTCCCGCCACGGCGCGGCACCAACCATACAGGGCGGGGGGCGGCACGAATCGTGCATGTCGGTCCTTGTGACACGGCCGTGGCATCGATCCCTGCCGGTCCCTGCCGCACACAACTCACCGAGGGCTCACGTCGGCTATCCGTCGTGCTAAACGCTACCATGGTCGGTGTCGATGCTTGAGCCGCGTTCTCACCACTCGTGACCCACTCCACACTTGCACACCGAGGCACCCCCATACACTCCATACATTCTGTTACAGCACACTCTCCTCTCACGTCCACTGGTGTGCATTCTCCCTCACACACCGTACTCGCACCTGCACACCTAGGCGCACTCACACCTTCCACACAATCCGTTACACACTTTTCTGATACATACTCCGTAACGCCCACGGGTGTGCACTCTCCGGGTATACACCAAATCCTCACACACTTTTTCTCCACGCACTCGGGTGTGCACTCTTTCGCACACTCTGTAACACCCCTGGGTGTGCACTCCGGCACACACTCTACAACACACTCTGGTGTGCACTCCTGTACACTCTCTGTAACACACTCTCCTGTGACACACTCTTCTCACACACATTCCGTCATACACTTTTCTCGCTCACACTCATGCTTCGGTGCACACTTTTCTCTCATATGCGCGCCAGTCGCCCTCGTACACCGCACAATGGACCTTCCACGACCGCCCGGGTTTCGTCTCGATCCCAAGCGCGCCAAAACCCTTTTTGCGCCAAACACATTCCCGCCATTAATTCTACTCACCTTGGGGACCTTCTTCTCCGGCAGCACCTGCAAACTTTTCATTTTGTCAGCAAGCACGACATCACAATGCGAACACGAACTTTGTGTGCATTCCATTTCTTCCCTCGATTTAATTTCTGATTCTGCCGTCTCTTCGGCCCCAATTGTTTCTTCGTCTAGCTCGACGACCGCGGGCACGCATAAAATTTCGTTTTCCAATTCGGCGGCCGTCGGTTTTTCTACACCCTGTGTCGCGATTTCTATACCCTCGGTCAACTTGGCTGTGCTCTGCCCAAGCTCGCTCTCCACGCGCTCCTCACACCGCGTCACCTCGTCGTGTCCTGATGCGACCTCCTCGCCCAACCTGCGCCCAATATCCTTCCCTGCCTTTTTTATGTTCTGGATGTATTTGTCACTTCAGGCATCCATTTTGTGTTCCAATCTTTCCATGTCCCTGGCGGATTTATCACTTTAGGCGTCCATTTTTGCACTTAGTTTTGCAGACATTTGGATTCGGTATAATTCGATGTCGAACCCGGGTCGCACAGCGGGCCCGGCTGCCACCGCCATGTGTGAGGCGCCGCCATTTTCTACCCCTGCTGCCGGCTCCTCATCAATTTCCTCCTCTTCTCCCAACACTTCCTGTGGGTCCTGGGTCATCGATTCTACCTCTACCTCGTCTTCTACCCCCACCGGCATTCGACTGTCTTGGCTAGCCATGGTACGAATATAAATTTTGCTTTTAAAAACTAAATTTCGGTCGCTCGCAATTTTTGGGGCCAATTCGTCGAAAACAAAATTTGGTTAGGCTTCCAAATCCCACTCCCGGACACCAAATGTTACAGCCAATATGTAAATTTGGTGTCCAAAATTTAGATGTCCAAAAATTTTGTCCAGGGTTCTAAATCCCCACTCCTGACTACCAAATGTTATGGCCAATATGTAAATTTGGTGTCCAAAATTTTGATGTCCAAAAATTTTGTCCAGGGTTCCAAATCCCCACTCCTGACTACCAAATGTTATGGTTCTCTGCCGCCCTTCTTACCCTTACCAAGGGGAGATTAATCCCCTTGTTCTTTCTGGGCTTGGCGGAAACGAGAGACTTGAAATGCTTCTTCTGGGCAAAACGCAAGGTAGGGTTTCGGGACCAAGTCTCGCTCGTGCCTAAATCCCTGCACCGCCACGGAAGCGGGGAAGCAAGCCTCGCACGAGCCACGTGTGATTTGGGTACACCGAGCGGATTGAGTACCACGTGGTCCGTGCAGTTACCGTTAATTATTGGACCCCGATTCGAGCGGTTCTATTCGTACCACGCTTAGCCAATGAGGATATCACGAGAACGATCGAATGGAAAAGGAAGAACACAGGTTTAATTATTATTCCCACACGTATATACGTACAATTATCGGTGGACGCAGAGACACAGAGTAGCACTTAGTCAGTCTTATTCTTAACCCCCAGACTCACACTCACACAGGGAATTGCAGGCAGGTTGAGGTTCAGGCCAACCGTGCCGACGTGGTCATCCAGGAACGGTCCCGTCCGGCTCTCCACGGTCCCAGCACGTCCCGCGAAGATGGCAAGCAGGTGGTGGAAGGGCCCTCATAGTGCGTCTCCCGAACAAAAGGCAGCCGATGAGGTAGGACGGAAAATACGTGTCTCTCAGCGCGGCTGGCGGTTACACAGCGCGCTATCACTCGCGCAGCTGAATGCACTGTTGTACACGGCTCGACTTCAAGCTCAAACCGAGCGTTGCTTTATATTTGCGCGTATCCTGGTTCATGCGCGTCTTTCTTCGCTCAATGCCAACTCAGTCCTTGTACCGCTCTCTTCAATCCAGCTGCTCGCGAGTCCTCTTGCTCACCGCACGCTCTTTCAACTCCCGAGTCCTTTGACGCCCTCCACTCGCAAGTCCTTCTCGTCAGTCCTCCTGGGGGCTTTGCTCAACGGGTTATATGGATATGTCCCAAACCTTCTCGAACCCTCTCGAACCTTCCAACCACGCCCTGTGATGCAGTGCTGCCACCACACCCTCTGAGCCCTGATTGGTGGCTCGCACTTACCGTCAGCTCCTCTGCTGCCCTCATTCGGTCCCGCCCCGACCCTCCAAGCCGGCCTCGTGTTAATTCGCGCCAAAATGAACCAAAGGCAGTGCAAAGGGGCATGAGGCTAGGGAGGCGGGATAGTCAGTAGAAGTAGAAGTAGGACCTATTCTCTTTACTCTACTCAACGCAGAACTAACATAGGAAAAGGACTATGCTCACAAATACTAAGAGATAACCACACTATCGCGAGGCTAGATGTTGCTTGTGTGACTAACTATGAGGGGGAAATTTTAACCTTTATGATACTGACTGTACAAAACTCAAAACCGCAACAATATATATATATATATATATATATATATTGTTACAGACGCGGTTTTGGATGTTAGTTTACCGAGCGGTTTGGTATGACCGCGTCTGCACAGTTTACCCGATTCCACTCGAACGTTGGCCGAATCGCGCTACGCTAGATCAATGAAGGAAAGGACACAACGGCTGGGTTAAATGACACGACACCAGGGGTACAGTTCTCAAGACCTCCGGAGGAGGTTATAATATGGGTTTGCAGAACGTTTAGATTACACGCACAAGAGGTACAGCACAGAAAGGTGGGCACTTAAACACGGTCTTATCTTAGCCCCGACAGACCACAGATAAACGGGACAAGACTGACTCACACAGGGATTGATGGCAAGGAAGGGCAGAATCGATGGCTCAAGGTGCACCTTGGCTCAGGGACAGGATCCACACGGTCCGGTCCAGATATGCGGGGAGGTATCGTCACGCTGGAGGTGGCGTCTGTTTCTCCTCAAGCTGGGGGCGCATCTGACGTCACCTCCGGTAAGTGGCTGCGTATATCCAGCGGGGAGTGACACGCCCTCGGCTCGTTAGCTCCGCCCCAGATGGAATCGGTCCGCCGCTTCTTATTGGGTGCGGGGGGGTTACCGGGCTCCGCCCTTGACGAGGAGCTGACAGTCAGCCCCTGTGTGGTAACCCCGTCGGAGCACATGGGCAATGGCGGCTAACCAAGCCGGAGTGAGGACGCACACTCCCCGCGCCGCCGCCGCGCCGCCCCCGCTGTTGTTGTAGTTGTTGTTGTTGTTGTAGTTTCATGAGGAAGATGGGAGGATGCGGAGATGAGATTGTGGGGAGGTATTGGGAGGTCCTAAACTTACTGCTGGTGCCATACAATCACATTCTGGTGCAACGAAGAGTCAGAATTAATGGAAACGAGTCCTTAACTGACATAGACTAAGAATAACTAGCAAGATGTCCTATAGTTGTCTACGTGAGATGCGGTGAACCTGGGCACGACATTTAATGGGGGAAAAAGGGGAAGGTCGGGGCTACAGAGTGTTGTTTACAGACAATGGGACTAGGGAATGGGGGATTGGGGATAGTTGGGGAGTATTGGGGAAATAGGGGAATATTTACAAGCGGATATGGATGGAGGCCAAATCCCATATCCGCAACATTGCACCCTTCTCTACCTCGGGGCGCCCCGACCCGATAAATCTTTACCTACTTTAGTGTGGCACTCAGATGTAGTTCCCTCTACTATTAACTCTACCCTGAGTGCGACAGTTTTACAGATGTTCACAAATGAGTAAATATGTCCCCCTGCGACGTTGCACCCTTCTCCTCACAGAAACACACCCACAGGATAACCGAATCGCGGAAAGAATTCTCAAACTAAACATACAGCCGGTAGGGAGCATTACTTACACAAGACTACACTGATATTTACACTACGATCCAGGACCTGTTTTTGGAGGAACACATGCAGATGTTATGCATAGAGAGAGCACGCATGCCAGCATCGATACACCAACCCACGAGTGCTCTGTGGCCTTACGGCCTTTAATAATGTGCAGAGCACCCCTTCCAAGCACCAAAAGCACCACCCCATAATGTACAGTCAGCACCATCCGGTGCACCAATAAAATGTTCATAAATCACCGGTGGTGTCTCAGCCGGCCGATGTTCTGCCGCTGGTCTTGCCTTCGTGTGGTGCACTTGGCCTTCTGGCTTCTTTCAAAAATAAAGAAAGGCGCCAACCGCGTCCATTTCTGTATTGTGGTGTCAGGGGGCCAACTATTAGTGGTTCACCTGTATGGCATAGGTGCCACGTTGACCCATAGGTCCATCCACGGGTGGTGCTTGCCCGCAAGAGAACTGCGGTCCATGGTGGGCGGCCACAAAAATTGCGGTCCATATGGTGTATCGATCCCGGCAGCAAGCAGCGAAAGTGCAGGCCCACAACTGCGGAGCCAGCACCTCTCTCTCCTCTCTCTCTGCCCCAAAGCCAGATCCTCGGAGGTGGGAGACAAAAGAAGAAGACAAGTGAGTAAGGTGGTAAGGGTGCAAAAGTGCACGCAATACAAGATGATGCACACTGGGGGCACATGGGAACCAGGTGAGACAGGTACGTTCCTACCGTATGCCCCCCCCCCCCCCACCAGGTAACCTACATTGCCCCTCCCTTACCCCTTATTGTATCCACAAAACACAACACTACCCATAAACATCTACTTTACAAATCAACAAACGTCCCTACTGTCTTCCCCGTTCCTCCCATAAACCAAATTCGTCTTCTCTCCCTCCTAACCAATCAAATTTGCCATTTCCAACTCTCATCAAAATTTGCCATCACCAACTTAACATCAAAATTTGCCATCACCAATTCATCATCAGTCCCTCCTAAGGAGGGAGAGATGGAATCACCCCAATGTCTCATCCACGTCGTGATGCGTCTCACCAATCCACACAGCAATTCTCATTTCCTGCACACAGAATAAAGAAAACACAGGTGTGGAGTCATCCTCATCACCTCAGGTAAGTGGCTGCGTATGGTGCGACAGGTTCATCAATCCTAACTATTTCCTAAATGACTTTAACAACTTTACATTACCCGGGGTCTTTCTCCTGCCAAACCATTGGCCCTCTTACACTATGGGTTCTAAAAACCAATTCCCATTGACCAAACTGTGGTGCCTCTCAATTTGGGGTCTCACTCCCCCGATTCATCTCCCGGTGCCCTCGCACAATTTCTGGGCTGTGACGTGTAACTCTCCCAGCAGGTCTACCCACCTGCACACCTCCACCACTGCAGTTGCCTCCGAGCTTACCTGCTCCTTACCCTAACCTAACTACCTGGGGAAGGCCCTCTGGCGCTCTCCCCACTCAGTGCCCTCTCTGGCACTGGGCTACCCGGGTCCGTCCTCCGGATCCTCGGGCCCCACTGACACTAACGGCTCCCAGAGCCCACCTGCGGCCTCACCTGGCCGACATCCTCACAGTGGTGGAGTGCCCAACCAACTACACACACTAACAGGCTACACGCCCAGCCATTTCCACAACACTAATGCACCCATCCACAATACCATTCTGCAACCGCACCACAAATGCCAATATCCAACCACAATTTACCTATACCCTCTACCTAACACTTACACTACCCGCCCCGGGTATCCGTGAAAAGGGGGTCCACTCTTCCCCCATCCACACCTTCGCACCATGCACACCACTCCGTACCACTTACTCCATGTACTCCACACACCTGCACTTGCACACCTGTGCTCTCACACCTGGTGCCACCTGCACCCTTCTCTCCCCAAGCGCATTCGCGCTGATCCACAACACTCACTACTCCACACACCTGTCCAGTTGCACACCTGTGCAATCACACCTGTTCAATCCTCACTCACACGGCATCATCTCATCTAACTACTCCCCTCTGAAACTTGCGCTTCCCAGTCGTCCCTTTAAACTATTGCGCTCCCTCGTCATTATAATCCACACTAATCTACCTGCGTCCCCACTACAGGTATCAGTCACTATCTAAACTTAACGTCACCTAATGTCATCTTCGCTAGATCCCTACACACCATATCCTAACCCACCCGGGCTAGTTTTCACTGCCATACACCCCATAAACTATAGCGCATTTGCCCCCCCATGGGAAGGGTGGCAGGGATGCCACCCTTACCCACCGGGCCCATCGCTCACTACCAATTTTGCACATCAAATTTCAACAAATCAAAAATTTGCCAATCACTACCCATCATCTGCCAATCATTACTGCCACTCCTTTGCCATCATCAAATTTTGTTTTTCTCTAATTTTGGGGCCAAAACACTATCCTCGTCATTACAGTCTACTTACTAATGCCTCTCGGTGTGCCAATTCCTGTCCAAAGCCCGGCTTCGTACAGCCAAGCCATGAATGCGGGTTGTTTGGTGCCAGCGGCTGGATACGTCCCGCATTCGGTGCAGGGAAGGAGGTTTACCCGGGCCGAGATCCCACGCACCATCTCGGCACAGAGCCATCCCATGGCCCGATCTCGACCTGCCGGAATGCCTCAACAAAAAGTGGTCGCCATGACGACCCTTCCTATCGGGCTGCCAGCTCTGCCTAGTGGAGCACGGACGCGGCCGTTCAAAGCGAGGCCCGGCACGCACCGAGGGCCCGATTCGGCTAAAAGTCGACCTAACCGCTGCTCCGTTTAACGTCGATGCTTCACCTGCATGCTTACACCCCGCAGCCCGTTCCTTGCTCACACATCCAGCCGTCTCCATGCTCCTCATACCTTTCCTTACACACCTCGGTACACTCATTCCACTCACAGCCTTGGTCACACACCTGACCACCGAACACTTTGGCACACATTCGTTGGTCGCACACCTCACCAACACACCTCTTCGCGCCCCCTCCTCGGTCACCTCCTCTGTGACAATCACAGGTGTGCTCTCACTCGCACACCCAACCACGTGCCTCACTACCAATTCCAGCGTGCATTCCCACTCACGCTCTACCATTCCACGTGTGCATCCTTCCATTCCAGGTGTACATCCTCGCTCACCTGTCACAACCAACTCACGCTCCTTGTCACTCTCACTACTCTCACCACCACTCTTGACAACGCACTCACCCTTACTCCCGACAGCGCACTCTTTCCTCATGCACCTGTCCGTTACACACCTTTCTCGCGCACACTCTTGCGCACACTCTCCCGTCACACCCTCTGTAACACTCACCACAGGCGTGCATTCTTCCTTGCCTTTGACAGCGCACTCTTTCCCCATGCACCTGTCCGTCACACACCTTTCTCGCGCACACTCTTGCGCACACTCTCCCGTCACACCCTCTGTAACACTTACTACACCGCGCTTCCATGTGCTCCCTCGCACACGCGCTACGACCGACTCACTCTCGCCAGCACCCTCACTCCTTGGCACGCACTTTTTCCTCACACACCCCAGAGTCGGACTTTCTCGCACACCTCCTTTTTCGCAAACCAGACCTGTCGCACACTTCACCAACGGCCTCTCACGAACACCCGGGTCCATCTCGACCCCCAAGCTCATTAAATCACCTGGCGCATCATACGCACGACCATATTGGTCACCACTTACACCGGGTCCTCTTTCTCTTCGCTTCTCCTCCATCACCTGCGAATCCCTCATCCGGTTAATGAGCACATCATCACGATCCGAACACAGACTTTGGACCAATTCTTTTACTTCCTCCTTTATCTCTTTCTTATCCTCTCTCCGTCGCTTCTTAATTTCGCTCACCCCTTCTTCCACTTCTTCTAATTTCTGCTTCACCTCTTTTATTTCCCGGTACGTCTCCTCAAGTTCGCCCTCTAAGGCTACCTTGACCGTTTCCATGTGCGTCCTCACCTGCCGGTCCTTCGTCTCCATTACCTCTGTCACCTCGTCCAACCTCGTTGTCAGTCCCTCACGTACCATCCGACATTCCCTCTTCGTCGCTACCAAGTCATTTTTTAGGTCATTTTGTGTCGCTTTTAACCCTCCTATTACCGCTGTGTTCTTCTTTACCTGGTCCGTTAGTTCTTTTTGTCCCTCTGTCAGTTGTTCCACCTCCTGCGTCAGGTCCTCTATGCCCCCTTGTAACTTTACAGTCCCCTTTCTCACCTCCTTCTCCATGTGCTCCTTACAGTGCCTCACCTCCTCACGCACTCCTCCGACCTCCTCACTCACTCCTCTTCTGATCTCTTCTCCCATCACTTGCATCTCCTGCCCAGATGCCACCCTCATCTGCTCCATTTCCTCCCTGTGAGCATCCAGTTTGGTTTCTACCCCCATTCTAACCCCCTCTATCTGCTGCCCCATTTGTTTAACTTCCCTTTCCGCTTGGTCCCTCATGTCCCTCAATTTGCCTTCCATTCTGTTTTCTAACCCCTCTAACCCATTTCTCACTTCCTCTATCTGATTCTCCTGGGCAGCCATTCTATTTTCTACCCCCGTTAACCCCTCCTGTATTTCCCCTAATCTATCGTCTAATTTCCCAAATTTCTTGTCTAATCCCTTAAAATTACTGTCTAATCCCTCACCGGTACCCCTCGCTTCGTCCCTCATTGCCCCCATTTGGCCCTCTAATCGCTCACTATCAGCCCTCATTCCCACAATTTGGTTTCCCAACCGCTCACCCAATCGCTCAATTTGGCTCCCCATACTCATCTGTACAGCTGCCTGTAGCTGCGCAATGAGACCCTGCATGTCAATCGGCTGCATGTTAAAGCCCGTTGATACAGCGGGCTCGGCTACCGCGCGCTCGTGCGAGGCGCCATTTTGCGCGCCCGTAACCTCGTGCGCGACGACGCCATTTTGCGACCCTGCTACCCTCACTGCTTCGCTCTCCTCATGTCCCTCATTTTGGTCCTGGATCGACCCTGCCTCACTCTCCTCTACCGGAACCCAGCCGTCTTGGTCTGCCATAGCGCGACTTTCAAAATTCGGGTTTTTATTTTTTTTTGTAAAACACAATCAAATTTCGCCGTTATAATTTCGAGCGCGTAAAAAACGCGCTCCGGATCGAATCCCACTTCCCGACACCAAATGTTACAGACGCGGTTTTGGATGTTAGTTTACCGAGCGGTTTGGTATGACCGCGTCTGCACAGTTTACCCGATTCCACTCGAACGTTGGCCGAATCGCGCTACGCTAGATCAATGAAGGAAAGGACACAACGGCTGGGTTAAATGACACGACACCAGGGGTACAGTTCTCAAGACCTCCGGAGGAGGTTATAATATGGGTTTGCAGAACGTTTAGATTACACGCACAAGAGGTACAGCACAGAAAGGTGGGCACTTAAACACGGTCTTATCTTAGCCCCGACAGACCACAGATAAACAGGACAAGACTGACTCACACAGGGATTGATGGCAAGGAAGGGCAGAATCGATGGCTCAAGGTGCACCTTGGCTCAGGGACAGGATCCACACGGTCCGGTCCAGATATGCGGGGAGGTATCGTCGCGCTGGAGGTGGCGTCTGTTTCTCCTCAAGCTGGGGGCGCATCTGACGTCACCTCCGGTAAGTGGCTGCGTATATCCAGCGGGGAGTGACACGCCCTCGGCTCGTTAGCTCCGCCCCAGATGGAATCGGTCCGCCGCTTCTTATTGGGTGCGGGGGGGTTACCGGGCTCCGCCCTTGACGAGGAGCTGACAGTCAGCCCCTGTGTGGTAACCCCGTCGGAGCACATGGGCAATGGCGGCTAACCAAGCCGGAGTGAGGACGCACACTCCCCGCGCCGCCGCCGCGCCGCCCCCGCTGTTGTTGTAGTTGTTGTTGTTGTTGTAGTTTCATGAGGAAGATGGGAGGATGCGGAGATGAGATTGTGGGGAGGTATTGGGAGGTCCTAAACTTACTACTGGTGCCATACAATCACATTCTGGTGCAACGAAGAGTCAGAATTAATGGAAACGAGTCCTTAACTGACATAGACTAAGAATAACTAGCAAGATGTCCTATAGTTGTCTACGTGAGATGCGGTGAACCTGGGCACGACATTTAATGGGGGAAAAAGGGGAAGGTCGGGGCTACAGAGTGTTGTTTACAGACAATGGGACTAGGGAATGGGGGATTGGGGATAGTTGGGGAGTATTGGGGAAATAGGGGAATATTTACAAGCGGATATGGATGGAGGCCAAATCCCATATCCGCAACATTATATATATAATATATATATATATATATATATATATATATATATTGTTGCGGTTTTGAGATTGTAAATATGACATCATTAAAGGTTAAAGGTTTTCCCCCCATAGTTAGTCCACAAGCAACACGTAGGCCCACTTAGAATTAGTTATGTCATAGTATGTGTAAGAGTAGGCCATTTCCCTAGTGACATCTGCGTTGTGTAAAGAAATGAGCCTAGGTCCTTTTCATTTTGCAGCCACCCTCCAATTACATCATGGGCAAACTCGATCCCGCGCCCCATTTGGCATCCCTCAAGTTTGTTACGCTTTGGCTGCCAGCAGCATTCGCTGCCCTTGGTTTGCTCGAAACTAGTCGGGTACCATGAGGTAGGCCGAAGAAGAGGGAGGAACGCGAGGGTCGAGGTGTGGCCGCGACAAGCAGCACGTCAGAGGCGGTGACAGTAAGAGCAACATCCAACCAGGGCTGAGAGGGCATGGCATGATAGGGCGTGGTAAAGAGCGTCTAGTAAGTTCCAGAGGATTCGCTGGGCAAGGCTATATAAGCCAGTGCACAAAGCCCTTGAGGAGGACTCACGTGCATACGGAGTTGAGAAGGGAGAGGCGCTTACGAAGGACTTGTTGGAGAGAACTGATTCTGAGCGCTCGTGTGAGGAGTATTCGGAGGACCAGCGTGCACCTGACAGTATCGGAAGGATTTGTCGAGGGCATTGATTGAGAAGCGCATATTGAACTATTCGCTTATTACGTACACGGCCGCAGCCGCAAGTGTAACCGCCAAAGCCAGCCCTACCGTTCACCCTGTAATAATCCCGTGCGCGCCAACGACACGTGGAGGGCTCCTGCCATCTTTATTCATCTTCTTCGCGGTGCGAGTTGGGGACCGGAGAGCGAGCTGCCTGGACGCCATCCCTGGACGTGCTGACCTGGTCAACTGCAAACCCCGTGTGAGTGTGTCTGAGTGCGAACGGGCCCGTTTGTCTTGGGATAAGTTAAGACTGTTTAAGGCTGCACTGTGTTTTCTTCTTCTTCTGATTATTGTACAAAGTGTAAATAAATATTGTTATTCCTTTCTTCCAATTCGACCGTTTCTGTGATTTCCATCATTGGGTAAGCGTGGCACGAATAAGAACCTCTTGGATCGGGGTTTAGTCATTGCTAACGGCTCGGGTCACGGGTTCGCTACCGCTCGGCATAACCACCAACACCCGTGATTCGGGCGGGGCTTATTTCCTCGTTTCTGGGCAGCGTGAGTAATTAGGTAATAGCGAATTCTTAGTCCTAAAACCCTATTTCGCGTTGTCCGGGAAAGACGTCATCGGTCCCAGGTCCCGTCGGCTAGTCAAAGACAAGGCGACTATTCCCCCCTTGGTAAGGGGGAAAGGCCGGCGCTGAGATCCGCAACAATTGGTAGTCAGGAGTGGGGATTTGGAACCTGGAACTACATTTTTTAGACCAAATTTTGGACACCAATTGTGCATATTGGCCGCAACAATTGGTGTCGGGGAGTGGGATTGGACCCGAAGTGCGCTTAACGCACTCAAAATTATGAGCGGCCGAAATTTAATTAACATCCAAATTTAATTCGTGCCATGGATAGCCAAGGCGGTCGGATGCCGGTGGGGGTAAATGAGATAGATGAGGGAGAAGAGGTAATAACCCAGGACCCCCTTGAAGAATTGGGAGAAATGGAGGAGGAAGCAGTAGAGTTAGCAGGGGAAGAAAATGGCGGCGCCTCGCACGTGGCGGCGAGGGCCGAGCGCGTGGTGCCAGCGGGTTCGGACCTGTACGCACTCATAATTCAACTCATGGCATCCACAAAAAGGGAGGGGGACAAATCAAGGGCAGAAATGAAAGAAATAATGGGTGCCCAACAGAATGAAATAAATAAAATAAATGGCAAATTGGATGCCCAAAGTGACAAATACAACCAGGAAATAAAAGAATTTGGGGACAAATTCACCAGGAACATTTAAAAAAATGGGGGAAGACTTTGGGCGCAGGTCGAGCGGGAAAGTCGCATTGGTACGTGACGAGGTAACGCAATTTGAGAAACGCGGGAAGAGCGAGCCTGAGCAAGGCGCAGTTAAAATGACCGGGGTAGAAATCGCGACTCGGGGTATGGAGAAGCCGACGGCCGCCGAATTGGAAAATTTAATTTTAAACGCGCCGGCGGTCATTGGGCTAGAAAAATAAAAAGAAATTATAATGGAAATTGGGGACGAAGTGACGGCAGAAGCAGAAATTAAATCGGAGATGGAAATGGAATATGTGCAAAGTCCGTGTTCGCATGGTGATGTCGTGCTGCCTAACCCAAATGGAAGTTTGCAGGTGCGGTTGGAGGAGAAGAGAATCCCGAAGGTGAGTAGAAGCGTGTATGGCGCGAAAATGTATGGCGCGAAAGTGTTTGGCGCGAAAAGATTTTTCGCGCGCTTGGGATCGCGAAGTCACCCGGGCGCTCGTGGAAGGTCCGTGGTGAGGTGTACAAGGACGACTGGCGCGCGTATGAGAGAAAAGTGTGCACCGGAGCGTGAGTGTGAGCGAGAAAAGTGTATGACGGAATGTGTGTGAGAAGAGTGTGTAACAGGAGAGTGTGTTACAGAGAGTGTGCAGGAGTGCACACAAGAGCGTGTTGTAGAGTGTGTGCAGGAGTGCACACCCAGGGGTGTTACAGAGTGTGTGAAAGAGTGCACACCCGAGTGCATGGAGAAAAAGTGTGTGAGGATTGGGTGTGTACTCAGAGAGTGCACACCCGTGGGCGTTACGGAGTATGTATCAGAAAAGTGTTTAACGGATTGTGTGGAAGGTGTGAGTGCGCCTAGGTGTGCAGGTGCGAGTATGGTGTGCGACGGAGAATGCACACCAGTGGACGTGAGAGGAGAGTGTGCTGTAACAGAATGTATGGAGTGTATGGGGGTGCCTCGGTGTGCGAGTGTGGAGTGGGTCGCGAGAGTTGAGAACGCGGCTCAAGCATCGACACCGACCGGGGTTTAGTCATTGCTTACGGCTCGGGTCACGTGTTCGCTACCACTCGGCGTATCCACCAACACCCGTGATTCGGGTGGGGCTTATTTCCTCGTTTCTGGGCAGCGTGAGTAATTAGGTAATAGCGAATTCTTAGTCCTAAAACCCTATTTCGCGCTGTCCGGGAAAGACGTCATAGGTTCCGGGTCCCGTCGGCAAGTCAAAGACAAGCGGACTAATCCCCCCTTGGTAAGGGGGAAAGGCCAGCACTGAGATCCGCAACAACATATATTGTCCGCAGCTGAGATCCGCAGCTTTCAGAAAATTGTTGAAATTTTAAAATATTTTGGTATCCAAATATGTATTTCTTTGGTTTTCAGTGGAACAAAACCAAAAAAGCTGAAAAAATTACTAAATCTTAGCTCATTCCACACAGTAATCCTAAAATGGACTGGGCAATATTAATGGCACCTTTTAGAATTTGTTTGAAATAAATAGATTTCAAGCAGGTGATTCTCCTTTGCTTTGGAACTGAACTCACCAGCGGTGAGTTGCAGGTGCCTGCAATATAAAGATCACTCATTCAACCAGTTTGAAACAAAAAAAGGAGTCGTTCTACTGTTTTGTGTCACTGTGTGTCCCACCTGCAATATAAAGATCACTCATTCAACCAGTTTGAAACAAAAAAAAAGGAGTCGTTCTACTGTTTTGTGTCACTGTGTGTCCCACAAGCATGGAGAAAAGAAAGAAAACCAGAGAATTGTCTGAGGAGGTCAGACACAAGATTGTAGCCAAGCATGGACAATCTCAGGGCTACAAGTCCATCTCCAGAGACCTTGATGTTCCTGTGTGCACCGTACGCAATGTTATCAGGAAGTTTAAGGCCCATGGCACTGTAGCCAACCTTCCTGGATGTGGCCAAAGGGGAAACCTGATTGAAGATTGCAGCGAAGGATTGTTTGAATGGTGGAGAAAGCACCTTGATCAACTGCCAAACAGATTCAAGCTGACCTTCAGACACAAGGTACGACAGTTTCAACTCGCACCATCCGTCGCCAACTCGATGAAAGGGGGTTCTATGGGAAAAGACACTGGAGAACCCCACTGCTGAGAGAGAGACACAAGAAAGCCCGACTGGAGTTTGCCAAAACACACATAAACAAGCCAAAATCTTTCTGAGAGAATGTAATTTCGACAGACGAGACCAAATTAGAGCTTTTTGGTAAAGCACATCATCTCCATGTTTACAGGAAATAAAATGAAGTCTTCAAAAACTGAACACCTTCCCTACAGTCAAACATGAAGGAGGTTCAGTGAAGTTTTGGGGTTGCTGTGCTGCCTCTGGCACTGGGTGCCTTGAACTTGTGCAGGAGTTCATCATGAAATCAGGACATTACCAAGGCATTTTGGAGCGCAATGTTCAACCCAGTGTCAGAAAGCTGGGTCTCCGTCGAAGGTCATGAGTCTTGCAGCAGGACAATGACCCCAAACACACTTCAAAAAGCACCCAGGAATGGTTCATGACAAAACACTGGACTGTTCTGAAGTGGCCAGCAATGAGTCCATATCTAAATCCCATTGAACACCTGTTGGGAAATCTGAAAACAGCAGTTGGGAGAAGGCACCCTTCAAATCTGGGAGAACTGGAGCAGTTTGCACAAGTAGAGTGGGCCAAACTGCCAGTAGAGAGGTGCTGCAGGAAGCTCATTCATGGCTATAGGAAGTGCTTGACTGCAGTTATTTTCTCCAAAGGCTGTGCAACCAAATATTATTTTCTGATTTAAAAGGATATATGAAGTTCTGAATCAAAAACAAAGGTTTTGTAAAATTAACAGTGAAATAAAGAATTGTGGAGACCAAATACTTTTGTCAATTTCAACTTATTTTTAGAGAAAATTGTGAGCTATTTGAAAAAAGTACAAGGGTGCTAATATATATATATATATATATATATATATATATATATATATATATATATATATATATATATATATATATATACACAGACTTGGCATTTAATATGGAATATATTTTTTTTCTTGACTTGGGTTTCCTTTCTGAACTCAGAATATCAATCTGGTGAGTTTCTTTTATGCTTCGGTGATTTCCTTGTTGAAAGAACCATGTCACTGATTGCCTGTCGCAGCAAGAAGTCAATAACAAGTTATATCACAGGTGGCATGACAAAATGTACGGACAGGTACATTTGACGATTGGCTTCACAATCGGGTATATAAATCGGGTATAATGGTTGTTGCGTTCTGTATTAGTGGAAAACAACTGCTGCACGTCTACAAAAGTTATTGCCGCTTCCTCTGGAGATGGTCCGTCAACTCGGCAATGCTGTTTGTCATGGAGTGGTGGCTTTACGAAATTCCGGCATGAAACAGTGTGCTATTGCTCGGCAGTATGGCATCACTCAAAGTCAGGTGTCAAAGATCCCGAAACGAAATGCTCAGAGGGGTGTCCCTCCTCCAATATCGAGGCCAGGACGTCCCCGCAGAACCACAAGGAGGGATGATCGCCAGCTGCACCAGTTAGTCTGCAATGGCCGTACCAAGTCAGCTAATCGGCTTAGGGCTGAGTGCCAGCAACTGACAAATGTGCCTGTATCCAGAAGGCTAGTCAACCAACGACTGGTTCAAGCAGGCTATCATGCCAGGCGTACCCTGAGAAAGCCACGCCTGACAAGACAACACCGCCAGCGCCGATTGCAGTGGGCCAGCGAGCACCGTCAATGGCAGCCAGTAATAATAATAATAATTCATTTATTTTGTATAGCGCTTTTCCAGAAGCCCAAAGGCGCTTTGACAGAGTGGAAAACATAATGCATAACAATACATGAAAACAACAATTGCAAAAAGACAAGAATCAAGAAAACAAACAGCAGCGATATACGGCATATATATAAGACAAGAATCAAAAAGACAAGACAAGAATCAATAGGGAAATATTTAAAGCAAAAGGAGGGAGAAGGAGAAGAGATAGTCAGGGGTTAAATGCTGTGGGTTGAATGTTGAATTGTGTGCCTGCAATTCAGTACTTCGTACCTGCAATCGTAATTCAGTGCCTGCAAAATTACAGTTCAGTACTTCGTGTAACCCCCACAAGCATTCAGGAGAGCACGTACACGTTGAGGCATGCTGTTCACGAGATTTGCCAAGGTTTGGACAGGAATCGCTTGCCATGCAGTGACAATAGCCTGCTGCAATTCACGCACAGAGGTCGGCTGCTGGTCCAAGTGGTCGATTTGACACGTTAATTCTGCCCACAAGTTCTCTATCGGATTCATATCCGGGGACATGGCAGGCCACTCCATATGCTCTACACCACGGTCAGCAAGAAAGTGTTGGATCATCCGAGCACGATGAGGCCGTGCATTGTCATCTTGGAAGACAAAGTTTCCTCGAAAGGTTGCACGAGCAAATGGAAGCAATCTTTCTTCCAGAATGGCCCTGTACTTGAACTGGTTCCGGTTTCCATTCAGAACAACCAGGTCAGTTTTGCCCCCTGCATGAAAAGCAGCCCAAACGGTCACCCCACCACCTCCAGCTTGGACTCTTGGCACTATACAATCTTTGTTGTAGGCTTCATGCACTTGTCTGCGCACTCGGACACGGCCATCTTGACGATAGACCAGAAATCTAGACTCATCACTGAAGATCACATGATTCCAGTGTCCTGGCTGCCATTGACGGTGCTCTCTGGCCCACTGCAATCGGCGCTGGCGGTGTTGTCTGGTCAGGCGTGGCTTTCTCAGGGGATGCCTGGCACAATAGCCTGCTTGAACCAGTCGTTGGTTGACTAGCCTTCTGGATACAGGCACATTTGTCAGTTGCTGCCACTCAGCCCTAAGCCGATTAGCTGACTTGGTTCAGCCATTGCGGACTAACCGGTGCAGCTGGCGATCATCCCTCCTTGTGGTTCTGCGGGGACGCCTCGGTATTGGAGTAAGGACACCCCTCTGAGCATTTCGTTTCAGGATCTTTGACACCTGACCTTGAGTGATGCCATACTGTGGAGCAATAGCACGTTGTTTCATGCCGTAATTTCGTAAAGCCACCACTCCATGACAAACAGCATTGTCGAGTTGACGGACCATCTCCAGAGGAAGCAGCAATAACTTTTGGAGACGTGCAGCAGTTGTTTTCCACTAATACAGAAGGCAACAACCCTTGCATACCCGACTGTGAAGCCAATCATCAAATGCACCTGTCCGTACATTTTGCCACGCCACCTGTGATATAATCCTGTTGTTGACTTCTTGCTGCGACAGACAATCAGTGACTTGGTTCTTTTAACAAATAAATCACCAAAGTGTAAATGAAACTCACCAGATTGATATACTGAGTTAAGAAAGTAAACCCAAGTCAAGAAAAAAAAAATATTCCATATTAAATGCCAAGTCTGTATATGTATATATATATATATATATATATATATATATATATATATATATATATATATATATATATATATATATATATATACATATACAGACTTGTCATTTAATATGCAACTATTGCATATTAAACTATTGCAAATATATCTATATATATATATATATATATATAGATATATATAGATATTTATATATCTATATATATCTATATCTATATATATATCTATATATATATATATATATATATATATATATATATATATATATATATATATATATATATATATATATATATATATATATATATAATATTATATATATATATATATATATATATATATATATATATATATATATATATATATATATACATATATATACATATATATATATATATATATATATATATATATATATATATATATATATATATATATATATATATATATATATATATATATATATATATATATATATATATATATATATAGATATATATAGATAGATATATATGGATATATAAATATATATATATGTATATATATATATTTATATATATATTGTTACGGATGTCAGAGACGGCACTCCCCTTAGCAAGGGGGGGTTAATCCCCTTGGCCTGTTAAGCTGGCCGTCTCTGGTCCTGGTACTTATAACGCTCTTTTGCAGGGTGAAATTGGTCAGGGTTATTGGTCAAGGTGTTCTCCCGAATACCTTTACCAATCCCTCTGCAAAACAGGGAGGCAAGTACCGCTCGAACCACGGACAAGATGGTAATTGCCGAGCGGTTTAGCAACCCACAGCCCGAGCCGTTAACAAAGGACTAAACCCGACTATTGCGGTTGGCCAAATCGTGCCACGGGTACTCAATTGGAGACAGGACGAAAGCGATCGGGGGAAAGAAGCAGCCAAAGTAAGGAATATCAGACATTTATTAATTGTGTACAAAACCAAAGAACCAAAGAAGAAACGAAAGTAATATACAGAAGAAGAAGAAGAAAACACAGGGCAGCCTTAAGCAGTCTTATATTATTCCCCAGGACAAACAAAGACTCACACGACAGGGAAATAGCAGGCAGGAATGATTGGAAGAAGGGATGAGAAGACCCAGGCAGACGGTAGGCGTCGAGGTCCGGCTCCAGGAGTCGACTTGCATCGTGGTGGGAAAACCCTGGCAGGCAGCGAGCGCGTATCGTTCACCGCAAGCGGACGTTGCATATAGCGATAGGACTGGGATGCTCTGTCTATAACAAATGGCTCATGTCAACGCTCTCTCCCTTGAACAAGATGCTAGTTCGTCGCGCACTACAGGTCCTTCCCCTCTCGTCGGTACCTTCTCACGCGTCTCTCTCTTGCAACTCTTGAACCCTCTCACTCAACTCGTACCTTCTCACCCGACTCTCTCTCTCTGCCTTCTCTCTCAAAAAGGCTTCGCGCTCGTGCTTATATTACCCGTGTTGGAATCAATCCGCGCTTCATAGAGCCACGCCCGCGATGGTCTTTCGTCAGCCCTGGTTGGCTGGTGGGGGCTCGCTGGCCGCGCCTCGGGTGGTGCGTCGGCGTGCCACGCCGGTGATCTGGCGGCTCCGCCCCCTTCTTCCTCGGCTTGACCGCATGGCTAATGGTGGCTTGGGGCAATCAAACGAACAAAGACAAGGGGCAGCGAATGCTGCCCGACTGTTACTTTGCGGAGACGTGGGTGAGGCGATTGGGGAAATTGAAAGGGGCCTATCTTATTTGATTAATGCAACGCAGATTCAACTATTGGGAACAGGTCCTTAACTGAAACACATAATAATGAAATACCTACAGAGAGGTTCTATGGTTCGCTACGTGTTGTACATGGACTAACTAGGGTGCGATCTTTAACAAACCAATTGATGGGGATATTTACAGGGGAACATTTATAAGGGAAACATTTACTAAAATTTACTAGTGAAGGTTCTAAAAACCGTAACAATACATATATATATATATATATATATATATATATATATATATATATATATATATATATATATATATATATATATATATATATATATATATATATATATATATATATATCAGTTACTTAGCGATTTCATACCATCAGTGGTGAACCGCCATTAAGGTATCCCATCCAGCTGAATGTACAGGCAGAGCGTATGTACATGGCAGTGACGTCATTACGTGCGCTCATTGAAAGCTGGAGAACTGAAGATATATTTGGATATATATATATATATATATATATATATATATATATATATATATATATATATTGTTACGTTTGTGGGGGGTAGTGATACCTTATTCCAGGTGGAGTGTATAGAAATAGTGTACTCCGACTGTCGTGAATAAGAAGAAACTTCGATGTATCATCAGTAAGGATTTTGTGTAGACCGGATGTCGGGTAAGCTTGTATCTTCATCACCATCAGAGGGGTGGGGCTTGTTAATTAGGGAGGGATTATGGGTAATTGATTCCCTGTTTGTAATGGCCTCTGTAATTTATTCCTCTGTTCCTTATGACACCGCACTAGACACCTCGCCAGAAATCGCCCATTAAACACTAATTAAAAACCAACCGGAAACCAAGCATGAAGCATTACCGCTGATAACACCGACTTGGTGAGCGCAGAGGCGCAACAGCTCCGTGAAGCCACACCTCAAAGAGCATTGATTGGCTGGGATTTGATTGGCACAGAGAACTGGTAAGAAGGGACTCGGGGATTGGTGAAGCAGGCACGGATGACGGCAGAGCCGGGTGTACAAAAGAATTGGAACGGCAAACATTTTTCCTTCTCGGTTTGGGTCTGATGGTGGACGGTCATGTGCCAACAGCTTCTCATTTCTTCTCATTCTGGACTTTGTTAGCGAACGGTCACATTTTGGCTCTCTCAGCTTCGACGCCCTCTCACCCTTCTCGTTTTGGAACTGGTGGTGAACGGTCGCATTTTGCACTCTTGCGCAAAGAGGATTCATCGCGAACAGCTGTGTTCATAGATCTTACTAGTGGTCGTGAGGAGGACATCTTTCTAGTGGTCGTGAGGAGGACATTTTGCTTGTGGTCGTGAGCAGAAAGAGCTGCGGACCGAGAACTGCAGTTTCCCATGCGAGGACGACGAAGTGGGCACGGCTGGAAGGGTGATCTGTGCACGGAGGCCAGGTTTTTTTTCCCGCCCTCGCGCTGCGTGCCAACGAACGTGCGTTCCCTGCCAAGGCCTCAGACGATCTTTAACGATTCCTGACGAGATACATGAGCCGATTTGGGATAAGTGCCACAAAATAACACCTATATATTTTCAGTTATTTTATCATTTGTTTGTATTCGAGTCTGTATGTGGGAGCGCTCCAATTAGGAATTTAGTTTATCGTGCATTTTCTTTGTTACTGGAATTTCTTTCATTAAAACTGTTTATTTTTGCACTTTTTAAACCTGTGGTGTTTGAGTTAATTTATCTAGGTGTGAAGACTCCCGGTGGGCTCCGTGAAGGTAAGCGTTTACGGTTTCTCCCCCACTCCTTCCCCGAGCGTATAACGAATACTGTCATATTGAATTTAATGCTTCAGAGTGTTAAGCTCGTTTGGTCATCTGTGGCACCCTGCGGTGTTCACCATGGGGGTAGTCAGACGACATTTGGTGTCAGGAGTTTGGGATTCGGATTCGACGGACATTTTGTGTCTGAAGGTTGAGAGTTTGACACCCGCTGAGGGCAAATTGCGCTCGGCATTCGGAATAAATATTAATCGTAGTACCAAAGTAGTCACACGAGGTAGTCACACGACAATAAATATATAAATACATATATATATATATATATTGTTGCGAATATGGAATTTGGCCTCCATATCCGCTTGTAAATATTCCCCTATTTTCTCCAATACTCCCCAACTTTCCCTAATCCCCCATTCCCTAGTCCCATTGCATGTAAACAACAATCAGTAGAGCCGACCTTCCCCTTATTCCCCCATTAAATGTCGTGCCCAGGTCCACCGCACCACACGTAGACAACTTTCGGACATCTTGCTAGTTATTCTTAGTCTATGTCAGTTAAGGCCTCGTTTCCATTAATTATGACTCTTCGTTGCACCAGAATGTGATTATATGGCATCAGTAGTGAGTTTAGGACCTTTTCCATACCTCCTTCCATCTTCTTCCCCAACCAACTATGGCTGCAGCAACGGAGGGGATGGGGGCGGCGCGGCGGCGCGGGGGAGGATGCGTCCTCACACCGGCTCGATTAGCGCCATTGACCACGCGCTCCACGGGGTTACCACGGAGGGGCTGGCTGTCAGCTCCTCCTCAAGGGCGGAGCCTGGTAACCCCCCGCACCCAATCAGAAGGGCGGACCGATTCCATCTGGGGCGGCGCTAGCGAGCCGAGGGCGTGTCACTCCCCGCCGGATATACGTGGCGACTGACCGGAAGTGAATGGAGATGCGCCCCCAGCTGGAGAAAGAGGTACCTGCGAGCGCTGAGAGAGAAAGACCCGCCTGAGAAAGAACGTCCCCTCCGAGCGCTGTGACCTCCCCGCATCTTTGGACCGGACTGTACCCTGCTTTGAGCCAAGAGTGCACCTTGAGCCATCGATACCCGCTTTCCTGCCATCAACCCCCGTGTGAGTCAGCCTTGTCCCGTTTACCTGTCGTCTGTTGGGGTTAAGATAAGCCTGTGTCTAAGTGCCATCTTTTCTGTGCTTTACCTCTAGCCCCTGTAATCTAACCTTTTTCGGTACGAATATAATTGAGAATCGAAACATTGGTGTCTGTCATTATAATCCAGCCGTGTGTCTTCTTTTTCCTTATTGATCCAGCGTAGCGCGGCTCCGTCAACGTTCGAGTACAATCGGGTAATTTGTGCGGACACGACGGCCATTCCGCTCGGCCCACCTTAACATCAAAGTCGTGTCTGTAACAATATATATATATATATAATTATATATATATATATATATATTTATACATACATATACATGTTTTTTATATACAGGTATATATTTTTTTTTATGTATACAGTATACACGTGGAGTATGCTTACACATTTTGTAAGCAATAACAAACCGTGCTTTGTACATAGGTACAAAATAAATAGAAGCTTTATGATTATAGGCAAGCATCACTGACCTCCTGCTAAATATCAATTTAGGTTTTATTTATTTTATGGACTCCTTTACCGTTTTTATGTAAATTTTTATTGACATTTTTATTTCATAGTTTACAGTTCTAGAAATTATATCTTTCAAATGCTAGATATCAATTGAGTTTTTTTTACGGACACAAGCTTTTTTTTTGTAAATTTTCATTTACGGACACTTTTTCTTTTTTCATTTATGGATATTATTGTTATACTTATTTCACAGTTTACAGTTATCGAAACTACAATTTTCAAATGCTATATATTGATTGAGGTTTTTTGGCGGTTTGTTTTGTTTATCTCCGCCACCAGAGGTGGATGGAGGTTATGTTTTCACCCCTGTCTGTCTGTCTGTCTGTTTGTTTGTCTGTCTGTCAACAAGATATCTCAAACGTTGTGGACGGATTCGGACGAAATTTGGCAGAGATGTAGTGGATGTGACAAGGACGAAATGATTAGATTTTGGTGAAGATCTAGATTCGGATCCGGCTACTATAAATTTTTTAAGTGATTCTTCACTTTTGGGAGATCGGGCCAAAGACGAAACATAGCAGGATATCTCAAAACGTTATGGATGGATTTGGCCGAAACTTGGTGGATAGGTTGTTTGTTTGACAAGGAAGAATCGATTCAATTTTGGTGAAGATCCGAATCCGGATCCAGCTAGTAGAATTTTTAAAGTGATTCTTCCCCATTGAGTGATATGGCCAACCAGGCGGCGGTTTGCTCTCTACTGAGTGCCGTTCTAGTTTTTACTGTTGTTGTAAGTTGGAGACGTGGATTTTTATGTCTGGCTTGTTATAATTGTAAGAACATAGGGGAAAATCACAGGAGGGAAGCACATACTGGGAGAACTACCCTTAGACCCTACCTAATTAGCATTTCTTCCCTCCCCCCTCCCCGCCCTTGTGAAGAACACATAAACAACCTTAAGCTCACAGTTTTCCTGCTTCTGTACATCGAAATGTGCTTCCTACTCGCACGTGGTCCATGCTAATTTCTACAATCTTGCCTCCACTATGGTATGTCATCCCCTGCCCCCACAAACGTAACAATACTTTAATTCGTCTGTGAGAGTAGATCAGAGTAGATCATGTTTCCAAGGCACATTTGAATAGGCCGGAACAAAAACTCATGAATAGGCCGGAGGACACACACACACACACACACACACACACACACACACACACACACGCACACACACACACACACACACATTAACTGACTGGCACACACACACATTGCCTTTTATTATTATAGACTTGGGGGTGGGGTGGAGGGGGGTAGGGGTGAGTGGAGGGTAGGGTGAGGCAAGAGAGTGGAGGGGAGGAGAGGAGGGGAGGTGTGAGAGGGGAGGCAGAAAGGAGGGAAAAGGAGGTTGTATGGAGAGAAAAGTATGAGAAAACAAACTTTGTTCGCAGCAGAGAGGAGAGGGAGATCAAGAACGATAGGTGAACATGAAACTTAAACTAGGAGATGCTTACAAGGCATGTGATCTGCCTTTTTATTTATTACTATTTTTTTGTATACAGAATCGAGGCTCATGTAAGTGCTAACACATTGAACATGACAACATGCACAGACACATAAAACATACAAAGAAAAGAGTGAGAGACAAGAGGGGGAGAGAGGGAAGCACATAAGCACAACAACAGTAGAGAACAGGGGCGTTGGTAGATCTGTGGAAGGGGAAGGGCTGGGGAGGAGGGAGGGGTACATGGTATAAAGCAAATGAAGTTGGTCCATGTTGTCAAACAGCAAGATGTAAATCTGTTTGGAGGACGGTACAGAACACATATGAACAAAAGGTTGGAGTGGAGAGGAAGCCGTAGCCAGAGGTACTCCTGGGGGTGGGGTGGAGAGAGGGCAGTGCAAGGAGAGTGAGGAAGAGAGTTTTTGATAAAGATAGCCACCCCACCTCCAGGACGAAGCTCAGGTCTATTATACCGGAGGAGGGAGTAACCAGGAAGAGATATTAAGGAATCAGAGACATCTTGAAGGATGAAAGTTTCTGTTAAGCAGATTAACTCTGGTTTGTCAGAAGCAACCTGAATGGAGAGATCAATCCGGTTTGAGCAAAGGCCCCGGATGTTTGAGGTCCATACCGTTAAGGAATGGGGGGGGGGGGGGGGGAGGGGAGGAGCATCGGGTACAGGACAGGGGAGGGCTAGGGTAAGATGAGGGATTAGAGGGGGAGGTAGAGAGAGCTGTTGATAGTGTGATGGAGATTGCAGAATAGCTAGAAGTAAGGGAAAGATGAGGAGGACAAAAGGTTTGATGGTGATGGGATGAGGAACAGTGAGGTGTTGTTTGAGGGGGGGTGGGCAGAGCAAAGTAGAAGATTGGAGGAGGTGGAGGTATGAGATGGAAGGGAGAGGAAGTGGGGAGGAGGTAGCTTTGAGGAGGAGGGGGAAGAGGGGAGAATTGGAGAGGGATGGTAGGGGAGGAGATTAGATGGGATGGGGTGAGGGGCAGTTTTGAAGGGGAGGGGTGAGGCGGAAATTTTGAAGGGGAGGGGTAAGGGGAAAACTTTTAAGGGGAGGGGTGAGGGGGGAACTTTGAAGGGGAGGGTGAGGGGGGAGATTTGAAGGGGAGGGTTGAGGAGGATATTTGAAGGGGAGGAGGGAGATTAGTAGGGGAGAAGCAAGGAGGGATATTTTGAGGGGAGGGGCGAGGGGAGTTTAGGAGGGGAAGGGAGAGGGGGGAGTTTAGGAGTTGAGGGGCGAGAGGGGAGAATTGAAAGGGAGGGTTGAGGGGGAGTTTTTGAGGGGAGGAGTGAGGGGGGTTTAGGAGGGGAGGGGTAAGAGGGGAGAATTGAAAGGGAGGGGTGAGGAGGGAGTTTAGGAGGGGAGGGGGAGTTTAGGAGTTGAGGGGCGAGAGGGGAGAATTGAAAGGGAGGGGTGAGGGAAGAGTTTATGAGGGGAGGGTGAGGAGGGGTTTAGGAGGAGAGGTGTGTTGGTGAAATTAGAGTTTGTGACTCTAATTTCACCAATAGAGTTGGTGAAAGACTGCAATGCACACAACCTGCCTGCTGTGATCGACGAGCAGACTCTGACTTGCCCTTCTTTTCAGAGAGCTCATGAGACTTAGAAGGCCTTTGGATTCTACTCATGCTTACGGTCGAACAAGCAGTTGAACAAAATATAAATTGTGGAGCCATAGGCTACTCCATGGCTGTTCGGATGGATGCCTTGTACTCGATTATGACCTGAGAATGGCAGGTAAAACAGGTGCTTGTGGGGAATTTCAAGGCAGAAGCCAGCCTTGGAGTCTAGTTTGAGACACAATCCAGCCCGAAGCAGACTATGGCTGATTGTAATACCAAGGAACGCCATTTCTCATCGGATTTTACACAGAAGCAGACTGGGGTATTTGCCAGCGATCCTTGTGAAGGGGACAGGACGAGAGTGTGGCACTTTACCCCTTTGAAAGGCATGTTCCATGTATCTGAGCAGCGACCTAATCCATCCAAATGTACAGGCAATGCTACATCCACAGCCTGACTTTCAGAAGCACGGGGAACGGTTCGGCAGAATGTGGAGTCATCTGCAAAGAGGTACGCAGGAATTTCCAGAGAGGCAGAAAGGATGTTGCCTTAGACAAAGATCAAGATTTGTCCAAGGACATTGCCTCAAAGGATGCCAGCTTCCGGGCGTAAAGCACTCCAGAAAATTCCTTCCACAATAACCGGCTGCTTGTGCACGTCGAGAAATCTGAGATCTATCCAAGGAAGGGGACCTTAAATACAATTGGCTGACAGCTTTGGCAACGGAGTTGAGTGCCATATGGTATCCAAGGCACGGGATGTTCTTGCGTTGATAATTGTCCGCATGATACAAGCCAGAGGGCTCTGATGATTTTGCATTCAGATGCTCCGGCTGCTGCAAATTACACTGAACTGGACACAAATGTGGGCACGTGTTCATCAGGCAAAAGTGCTGTGGATTTTTTTTTTTTTTTTTAACAATTTCAAGCTGATGAACTTGTGCAAAAGTTAAGGAAACAGCCCTTCTTTATAGCATTGGACTGTGATTGAGTTAAAATTTGGATACACATAATGGTTGGCAGGTGGAAAAGCTAATTATTTTGCTTGGAGATTGAAACACCAGAAGCATTGTGCTTGCAATGCTGGGACTGTAAATAAAAAGCCCCAAAAAAACTTTTTCTCACAAATCGTTTTGCAAAAATTGCAGTGTTGAAAATGCAGAAGCGTGACCAACTCAGAGAGCTTAGTGTGAAAGGTATTTAAAGGTATTTAAAACCAATTTCAATGGTTGCTCGAAGACAGGGCAGCATGTAGAATCATAATAACATAATCATAAGACTTTAAACAAACAAACAAAAAAATACCTATTTTGGGGGGGCAACCCCCTCCCCCACCCTCCAACCCCATCCGTATACCTCCTCAGACCCCAATTTTTCCAATGCCTTCAACAAACATTGGTACATCATGGGTGATGAAGGTTGTGGTGAAGTTTCATCAAACTTGTGTGTGTAGTTTCTGAGAAAAAAGCAAATGCCTATTTTGGGAGGCAACCCCCTCCCCCACCCCCCAACCCCATCCGTATACCACCTCAGACCCCAATTTTTCCAATGCCTTCAACAAACATTGGTACATCATGGGTGATGAAGGTTGTGGTGAAGTTTCATCAAAATTGTGTGTGTAGTTTCTGAGAAAAAAGCAAATACCTATTTTGGAGAAAAAGTCTCCCCAGAGACCACCTTAGACCCCGATTTTTTAAATGTCAGGAACAAACTTTGGTACAACACGGGTGATGAAGGTTGTGGTTAAGTTTCATTGGAGTTGCGTGTGTAGTTTCTGAGAAGAAATCAAACACCGATTTTGGGGGGGGAACCCCCCCCCCCCCCCCTCGTAGACTCCCAAAAGAAGCAGATTTTGTTTAATGCCGTGAACAAACTTTGGCACATCACGGGTGGTGAAGGTTGTGGTCAAGTTTCATCGAAATTGCGTGTGTAGTTTCTGAGAAAAAAGCAAATACCTATTTTGGGGAAAAAGTCTCCCCAGAGACCACCTTAGACCCCGATTTTTTTAAATGTCAGGAACAAACTTTGGCACATCACGGGTGGTGAAGGTTGTGGTCAAGTTTCATCGAAATTGCGTGTGTAGTTTCAGAGAAGAAATCAAATCCTATTTTGGGTGTCAAATCTGGGTCTACTTTGACCCCGGTATACCCCCTTAGACCCTGATTTTTTTTAATGCTGTGAACGTTAGTCACAACACAACAAATATAATTTGTGCCAAATTTTGTCGCAATCCCATTAGCGGTTTCGGAGAAGAAGTTTCAAGTGTTTACGGACGGACGGACGGACGACACGGCATCGCATAGGCTCCCCTGAACTTCGATCCAGGTGAGATAAAAAGGAAAAAGGCTTGGAAAGTTCAATGCTTCAGCCACAGGCTGGCCTTCATCAGGAACTGTGCCGGCCGCATGTGATTGGGTCCTGTAGGGTCAGGGCAACGCACTCCTGGAAGAGTCCACGTGACCGAGGTAACCGATAAATCCACGGACCCAATTATAGAAAAACAGAGTTTTTGAATAACTTTGAGGAACAAGTGTTGCCGGTTTTACCCGAAATTATTCATCATTTCATACACGAGTGAGGAAGTGGTAGATCTGCAGCTGCCACAATATAACTTATATTTTATAAAAGAGAACTTGTACATTGCAAATGAGGTTCTTTTAACATTGAGACTCTTGTGGGCGAGGTGTCAGAATCAACAACCTGATGTGACTGCAAGGCTGTCTAGCCAGGGCTTGAATCTCGTTCCGGATATAAACTCCACCGAGCTTGGGTCCGGTGTTTCATACGCAGGTTCATTCATCAATGTGTGTGTCGTCCCTCGGATGGATGTTAAACTGGGCGTCCCGTTTGCCGGCATTAGTCGGTGGATTTTAAAGATCCCATGGTGTCCTTCGCAAAGAGTAGATGAGCTTATCACGGGAACCTTGACCAAATTATAAATTTCTGCCCTGAATTCCTGAGTCGGAGTAGCGAACCGACTAGGACTGCAGCTAAGGAGCTGCTTCGGCAGTACTATTAAATAAATGCTCTGTATAGGGCTGATGCAACTACAGACAGGGACATTCGGCATTGTGCTTTGAAGTCAAGAACACCATTTTGCCCCTTGAAATATCTCATGCACACACAAGGTTTTTTGCTGTGTGACATGTAATCCGTGGCTGGTGCTCACCATTAAAGCCAGGAAGTACCTTTTTTCATATACAGTATAAATGAAATACAGTATATTTCATATATTTTCATAAACAGTATATATATATAGTGTTGCGGATATGAGGATTGCATTTTTTTGATTGTGTTGTATTGTATTGGAAATGGTGATGAACATTGTTTGGATATGGCCCCTCCTGCCTCCGGAGTTGTGTAAAGATAAAAAGGGCGTCTCGGTAGTTAATTCCATAAACACCACATTGCAGGACACGATAAAACCCTTGTTCAGTAGCTTATATCTTATTATGTGTTTTAGAGTAAGGCCTTGTCTTCCATTAGAATAATACTCCATTGCACCGAATCAATTAAGAATAGCTCCCCTTCAATACTTCCATTTCCCAGCCAAACTCTCCATCTGCGGGGAAAGCAGTTCACAAGCGTGGGGTGCACGCCCTCTCATTTCGCTGCTATAGTGAATATGTGCTCCGTGCTCTGTTTGAACAGGAGGGGCGGGGTCGCCCGGGCGAGGCAAGCCCAGGGCGCGCCACGAAGGGCGGGGCTGTTCAGCCCCATGGTCAAATAAGGAAACAAGCCCGTGGCTCGCCACGAGGGGCGTGCCGTCGGCGCCATGCCCAAATAAGGAGACAAGCCCGTGGGATTACCATACAAGGTCACGAAACAGAGCACGGGGGAGGAGGGCGGTACCGAAACCGAAGGGGGCGTGTCAGTCCCGCGCTGGAGAGAAGTGAGAGGCAGGGAATACGAGCTGAGCTGCGTGGAGAGGTACACGACAAAGAAAGGGTCCAAGAGAAAGCAGAGGAACTTTTACGAACGAGTTGCAAAGAGATACGGCAGATGAGTCCAGGTGCGTAAGAGGGTCGGCAGTCCACCGGGAGAGAGTTCAGAGTAGCACCGGAGTTGCGTGAGAGATACGAAAAGCCTTTGACAAAGAGCCGCTTCAACCAGCCCCGTTTCAACCCGCCGAGTGACCCTGCCGGCATGCGCTGTAAAGCGGCATATAAGGAGCTGCCGGCGTGCGCTGTAAAGCCGAATACAAGGAGCTGCCGGCTCCTCGCTTCCCGCCCGGAGTGGACCTGCTCGCTGTGCCCTGTGATCCCACCTGCTCATCCCTCCAAACGATTCCTACCCTTCCATCCATTTGCGTACGTGAGTTTGTTTTGTTTGTTCTGTCCATGGGTAGTGAATTAAGCTTGTATAAGGAATTCACTGTGTCTCTAAAAAGCTTCTGTATATTATTTTCTTATCTTTCCTTCTCCTTGGTTATTTTGAGCCTGTAAATAGTAATAAATAGTAATCGTATTTCCAAACCTTTCTTTGCCTTCGTCTTCCTTTTCTTCACATTCGTCGTCTTAGTCTTTTCCCCATTGAATATCTGTGGCGCGATACGGCCAACGTTTGGGTGAATCGGGTTTAGTCGGGGAACAACTGTTCGGTCGCGGAGCCTCCGCTCGGCAAACAACATTCTAATCCGCTGACCGTAACAATATATATATATATATATATATATATATATATATATATATATATATATATATATATATATATATATATATATATATATATATATATATATATATATATATATATATATATATATATAGTCACGTGAAAAAGTAAGTACACTCCATGTAAAGTTTTGACTTTTTCAACATATTTCAACATACAGCTATTTGATCTTCATTTCAACAATATTGAAAGATAAAGGTGATATAATATAACAAATATCATGAAACATTTACATTTTGTAGTCCATTGTATAATTTAAATAAACATAAATGCAAATTTCGCATGTGGAAAAAGTAAGTACACCCCTACTTTTATCACTACTTCAAATACCTAAAATTAGAATCAGGTGCACCAGCTCAGGTGCAAATGATTAGAACATCGTTAGAGAGGATCTTGGAGGAACCTGTCTTATTTAAACCTCAGACATTTCGTTTGGTTTGCTCTTTGTTGTTGAAGTGTGCGGCGTCACCATGCCTAGATCAAAAGAGCTCTCCGAGGCCTTCAAAAAGAAGGTTATAGATGCCTACGAGTCTGGGAAGGGATTTAAAAAGATCTCCAAACAATTTGAAATCAATCATTCGACTGTCCAGAAGATCAGCTACAAGTGGAGAAGATTCCAAACAACGGCCAACTTGTTCAAGCCAGGCCGCCCCAGCAAGTTCAGCCCGAGAGCAGACCGCAAGATGCTGAAAGAAGTCTCTAAGAACCCCAGAATGTCATCACGGGACCTACAGGCAGGGCCGGCGCTACCATTAGGCCAACTAGGCAGCCGCCTAGCGCGCAGACATCAGAGGGGTGCATTACTGAACCTTAAAGGGTCACAGTTTTATACAAATTATTTTATGCAGTGTCAGTGGCAAGTGGTGAACGTAGTTTCTCAAAGCTCAAAGTTATAAAAACTTACATACGCTCTTCAATGTTGGAAAAGAGACTAGTTGGCTTGGCAACTATATCAATTGAACATGCCCAGGCATCAGCACTTGATCTGGTTGAATTGTGACAAAATTTGCAAAGGAAAAGGCACGCAAAGTGAGATTTTGATGTGTCTGAAATTGAAACTTTTATGAGACGTTTTTAACTCTGTTTGTCTGTTTTTTTGTTTGTTTCTCTGTCTGACTGGAAGCGAAATATTGTGGTAACATGACGGGTTGGTTATGCCAAGTATCCTTAAATGGTATATATACTTAAATGTATGTGAAGTAAAAGGTTTGAATGTTGTGTTGCCAATGGCTGAGGTATGCATTATACCGAGTGCCCTTTAGTTCAAAATGATTTGTGTGCCAAAATAGTTTATTTTGTATTTGCGAAAGATAATCAAAGATTGATTATTAAAAATTTTGATTTTGCATATCTAAAACTTATTACTCAAACCAAAAACTGTTTTGTTTATCTGTAATTTCCATTCACACACTCATAAATGGACCACTTTCTTTATTAGCGCTGAGGAAGCGCCTCTAGCGAATGACTTCCAGCCAGTGTAACGCGAATTCCTGTCACAGGAATTCTGAGATCATATAAGTGTGACGTGGCAGTTCCGGATTGGTTCGTGTTGGGGAACCCCTTCTCGCTGCCGACGTGACGTAAATTCGCGCACGCGCACTGGTGAAGCGCGAGATTCGGCCCAAGGTTCTTATTATTATTATTATTATTTTTGTATACAAGATCGAGGCTCGAACCATGATCGAGGCTCGAAATTCCATGCCCGAACCTCAGCGCAATCCAAGAGGATTCACTTGTTTTGCATTGCAAACCACATGTAGTGTCATATTTTTTTAAGTGAAAGGCCATTTTAAGTGAAAAGCCCAACCCTAACAGGGCCACTGCCATATTAATGGATATTGCGCCTTTAATATTGGTGCTGTTGGCATCTTACGGTACTTATTCTTGCAATTTAATTTTTTTTTTAGCAGTTTCAAGTTTTCTGCTTTTTATTTTTTCGACAAAACATCTGTTTTTAATAATCGAAGTTGGCAAAAAGAAAATGGGGGGGGGGGGGTGCAAGTGCAAGCTGGCCTTGCCTGGGGCGCAAAATACTCTGGCACCAGCCCTGCCTACAGGTAGCTCTTGCCACTGTTGATGTCAAAGTGCACGAGTTCTACCATAAGAAAGAGGCTGCACAAATTTGATCTACATGGGAGGTGTGCCAGGAGGAAACCTTTGCTGTCCAGAAAGAACATCAGGGCAAGACTAAAGTTTGCCAATTAGCACCTCGGCAAAGACCAGCACCTCTGGAACAATGTGCTCTGGACAGATGAGTCAAAGGTAGAGCTATTTGGCCACAGTACCACAAGACATGTTTGGCGAAAACCAAAGACAGCATTTGAGCACAAGAACCTGATACAAACTGTAAAGCATGGTGGTGGAAATATTATGGTTTGGGGCAGCTTTGCTGCATCAGGGCCTGGGCAGCTCACCATCATAGAATCCACTATGCATTCTTCATTGTACCAGAAGGTGCTTGAGGATAATGTGAGGCCATCTGTCAGAAAGTTGAAGCTCAACCGAAGGTGGACCTTGCAACATGACAATGACCCTAAACAAACCAGTAAATCCACCAAGGAATGGCTGAAAAGAAAGAAATGGAGGGTTCTGGAATGGCCAAGTCAAAGCCCGGATCTAAATCCCATCGAGATGTTGTGGGGGGGATTTGAAACGAGCTGTGCATGCAAGAAACCCCTCAAACATCACACAGCTGAAAGAATTCTGCATGGAGGAGTGGGCAAAAATTTATCCTAGTCGATGTCAGAGACTGGTCGACAGTTATAAGAAACGCCTACTTGAGGTGGTTTCTGCCAAAGGGGGCAATACCACCAATTAGAGCCAAGGGTGTACTTACTTTTTCCACATGCAAAATTGGCATTTATGTTTCTTTAAATTATACAATGGATTACAAAATGTAAATGTTTCATGATATTTGTTATATTATATCACCTTTATCTATCAATATTGTTGAAATGAAGATCAAATCGCTGTATGTTGAAATATGTTGAAAAAGTCAAAACTTTACATGGGGTGTAAAGATATATATTGATATATATTGTTACGTATGTGGGGGTAAACAATTAAATACCGTAGTTGAGATAGAATCGTATAAATTAGGATGCTCCGAGTTTCGTGAAGACGAAGAACCCACCTCCATGTATCTAAGTAGTGTCGAATGTCCAGGTAAGTGTTTAGGTGTCTCCACACAGAGGAGTGGAGTTGTGCTAATTAATTATACGGACTCTAAGGTTAAATTCCCATGTATGTGATTGCCTCCCTGTGGTTTTTCCCTTATATTCTTATTACATTCGGCCAGCCAGGAAATCAAAGGCTCAGTGAAACAAAGATCGCACTGTAAATGGACTGATTCACTCATAACGCCACCAGGGCTAACCAACACCAAGCACATTTGCCGATCGGCACGCCAGCCCCGCCTCACGGCCTTCGACGTCATCCGAACATTCCCAAAGAGAGATTAGACTCCGCCCCCCGATGAGTCGTGGTGGGGAGGCCCCGCCCCGGCCTTTGTGATTGAGTAGTGCTCGGTGATTGAACAGAGAGTGTGACATCATCGTGGAACTTTCGAGAGTGAAGGGAAAAAGAACGCGGTCTCGCGGTCTCACCATCTCTCTCTCTCTCTCTCTCTCTCTCTCTCTCTCTCTCTCTCTCTCTCTCTCTCTCTCTCTCTCTCTCTCCCCCCTCTCTCTCTCTCTCTCCCGCCCCCTGCTGGCCGTTCGTGTGTTGGGTGCGGTGTCATGGCGTCTGTTCGTGTCTTGGCATTGTAGCTCCGTGCTCGTGGTTTGTATCTTTACCCTCCCCTTACCTTTTCTCACCTTTGTTCCGTCTTTTGTGTGTCACCCTTCCACGTTATCATACCCCCCCCCCCCCCCCCCTCTTGAGAGTGAGAAAGTGAGAGAGCACACGTGGTGAGACCGGTAAAGGTTCCCCCTTAGGGCGGTTCCCTCTTCGGGTTTTTTTCGCCTCGTGTTACAAATCATAAACCTTTTTCCGTTTCTTTTTTCGTAAATATTTTTATTTTTCGTTTGTTTACTGGAGCTTTTTGGCTTCATTAACCTTTATACATTTAGCCTTTGTTTAAACGTGCAAACGATGGCGGATAGCTCTCGTTACACGTCTCTTGAAGCGCTAACCCGGAAGCATGGGTTAGTTTGCTCACCTCCGTCGGGAATCGACGTCGAGGCCATTATCCTTGCGGTCGGAGAGTTAATCGGTTTGGATAATGTAAAAGCGGCTTCTCGCATGAATAAACGCGTGGTAATCTTTGTTTCCACAGTGCCCATGGTTGCTCAAATAGTCGAGCACGGGCTATTCTTTGCTCCCGACGTGTTTGTTCAGGTATGTCCACTCGACACGCCGGCAGTTCGGGTTTCTCTCTCTAACGCTCCTCCGTTCCTTAAGAACAAAGACCTGGTTACTGAACTAAACAAACTTGGTTCTGTCGTCTCTTCAGTTACTTTGGTTCCTGTACGAGGGAAAAATAACCGTTTAAAACACGTCATGTCCTTTCGTCGTTTTGTTTATATGATTTTACCGCGTGGTGTAACCTCTTTAAATGCGGTATTGCCCTTCAAGGTCGAAGGTCACACTTATCGGGTCTTTGTCTCCACAGAGTCTCTAGTTTGTTTTGAGTGTGGTCAATATGGTCATTTAAAAGACTCGTGCCCGAAAAAGTCCGCAGATAGAGCCACTAGCCTGAATGGTGATGAACAGCAGGGCTCTACTGAGATCGTTGTCGATGAGGTAAACAGTATGGGTGGTGCTGATGCAAACCCCATTGTAGACAAACAGAGAACCAGGAAAAGAACCCTCCCACCTTCTAGCGACCTCAACGAGCCTGATAATAAGGTCTTGGCCTGTCCTCCAACCTTCACTCAAGTGGTTAGTGAAGGTTATGGTGGAGCGCGACCTCCTCCTCAGCAGTTTCCTCCAGTTGAGGAAATTGCTCAACCTCCCCCGCCTTCAGAATACTCTGAGGGTAATGTGATAAATGCTGAAAATGTATGTGTTGGCCAGACAGCACCTGAGTCTCTCCAGTGTTCTGAGGGTAAACCTCCATGTGAGGTTGAGCCTCCATGTGTGTCCCCTGATGAAGCTTGTGTTGATTGTGCCACCCCTCCCTCTGTGGGGAGTGGTGAGTGTGTTGGAACTAGTGATCTGTCTGTGGAATCCTCCATTGAGGCAGCTGAGCCTTGTCAAGCTCATGGTCAGCAGGGCGATAGTGCTGAAGTCTCAGATTTTCACGTCGATGAGCCTGTTGCCTCAGCAATGGACTCTCAATGCAATGATTGTGACTCTGATGGGGGTTCTTCCGTTGCCTCACTGAGTGATGGTGAGGCCGACTTCTCATCGGAGCATGTCTCTGGAGGCTCCGTCCCTCCTGCTGAAATCGTGGATTTCCTACAAAAAACTTACCGTAAAAAGCGCGTGAAAATCTGCGATTTCTTCGTTGATACTCACGCCTTCATTAGTGGGGCTCAGGAAGTTGTACAACAATCTGCGGCCCTTCATATTTCTGATCAATCACTGAAAAGACTGAAGAGGTACCTTGTCACAGCAAGGAAAGAATTAAACCTGTAATGGCTGTGTTGCTGCCTATGTTTCTATGAACATAGCAAGCTTGAACATTAATGGTGGGCGCAGTCAGCTGCGTCGGTCCCAAACTGTGCAATTAGCCAGGAGGGAAAAGATTGATGTACTTTTATTGCAAGAAACCCGTGCCACTGCAGACTGCATGGCTGATTGGCAGCAACAGCTGATTGGCACTTGGTTTTTTAGTAATACAGATTCTGTGAGTGCGGGTATTGCTTTTTTTGTCAGTTCACGTTTGTCTGTCTCCCCCCCCATCTTTAAGGAAATCGTACCAGGCTATCTAGCCTCTGTAGAGCTTGAATACAATCAGCAACGATTTATGTTTGTTAACGTCTATGCTCCAAGTGATAGCACAGATAGAGGAACTTTTTTTAATCAGTCCTTTAATTTCCTGAGACACCTCTCTTCTGATACGTTGTTGTGCTTAGGGGGTGATTTTAACTGTACTTTAAACCCAACTTTAGATAGGAATAGTGCAGAGCCACATCCAGCTTCAAGTAGGCCTCTTTCCAGTATAACTTCGCGGCATGACCTCAACGATGTATGGCGGCAACAACACCCAAACCTGCAGCAATTTAGCTGGTGTCGGGTTTTACTAAATCATCTTTCACTTGCTCGTCTTGATAAATTTTATATTCCTAACTCTGCTGTCAACCTTGTGACATATACGGCTATTGTCCCTTCAGGCTTCTCTGATCATTCTTTGGTAAAACTGTGCTTTTCCTTTCCTCGCTTCAAACGCCGCACCCTGTATTGGTCCTTTAACACCTCACTTCTGAGCGATCCTTTCTTTAAATCATCCTTTGTGGTTTTTTGGGACAAGGTTGTGGATTTCCAACATCGTTTCCTAAATCTCTGTCAGTGGTGGGACTATGCTAAAGCGCAGATCCGTGTTTTCTGTCAGCAATACAAAACCAATTGCTCTCAAAGTAAACAATTATGTATTGATGCCTTGAAACAAGAAATTCTACGATTGCAGGAAGGTGCTGAGGTCCTCAGTGATGAAAGACGGTGTCAACTCCTCTTTGAAAAACAAACTCTGCTTAAGGAATTAATTCAAGAAAATGGTATTGGTGCCTTAGTCAGGCTGAGAGTTAATAGTTTACTGTCGTCAGACACATGTTGTAAAGATTTCTTTAAGTTTGAGAAGACGACGAAGGCGAGCCAGCAAATGCTTAGTCTTCGGGCTAGTGATGGGCATATTCTTAGTGATAATACGGAGATTGTTCACTTTGTTCGGTCTTATTTTGAGAATGTGTTTTCCTTTAAGCCCAATGATGTGCCTGCAATGCAGAATATTACGACCAATTTACCGCAGATAGATGAGCATCAACGGCATGTCTTGGATGAGAACATTACTCTCGGTGAACTTAAAACTGCGCTCGATGGCCTTGCTGATCATAAGGCTCCTGGTTTTGATGGGCTACCAGCTGAATTTTATAAAACCTTTTGGGACATGCTTGGTCCTGCTTTGCACTCAGTGTTTTTATACAGTCTGCGTGAGGGATTGTTACCCCTTAGTTGTCGGCGTGCAGTTGTTTGCCTTATCCCTAAGAAAAACGACCTGCAATTGATACAGAACTGGCGTCCAATCTCTCTTCTCTGCACAGATTACAAGATTTTTGCCAAAACGCTAGCTAACCGTGTAAAGACTGTTCTAAGCACAGTTATACATCAGGATCAATCGTACTGTGTTATGCACAGATCTATGCACGATAACATTTTTTTGGTACGAGACCTGTGGGATGTGTGTGCATTTCAACAACAACATACCGGTCTCTTTTTTATTGACCAAGAAAAGGCTTTTGACTCTGTTAATCATGAGTATTTGTTTCACATTTTAAAGCAATTTGGTTTTGGGGCATCCTTTATTTCATATGTATCCTTATTGTATAATCACATTTTTAGCTTGATCAAAATCAATGATGGTCTCTGTTCACCTTTGCGGATTGGGAGGGGAATTCGGCAAGGCTGTCCCTTATCTGGAATATTGTACTCTCTTTGCATTGAGCCCCTTTTGATTCGTTTACGATCTTCTCTTATGGGATTTTCAGTGACTCCCTCAGAAAATCCCGTTATAATTTCGGCCTATGCTGATGATGTATGTGTTGCTGTTCGCAGCAGTAATGACATTGCTCTGCTATTTGAGTGCCTACGGGTTTACTCTCAAGCATGTACAACGCAAATTAATTGGTCGAAATGCAAAGCAGTTTGGGTCGGCGGTACGCCACCTTCTGCCCTTCCAATTCTCCCTATGAATTTGACATGGGAAAAAGAAGGTGTGAAATACCTCGGTGTTTACCTTGGAACCCCAGGCTTTGTCAAAAGGAATTGGGATGGTTTGCTCCACAAAATCAGCAACAAATTAAACAGATGGAGAGGAATTTTGTCGACCTTGTCTTTCCGAGGTCGTGCACTGGTCATTAACAACCTGGTGGCCCCTCTCTTATGGCATAAAATGATTGCCTTGCAGCCACCTGCAACGTTGGTGTCGTCAATCCAAAAATGTTTACTTGACTTCTTTTGGGATGGCAAACACTGGCTAAAGCCAGAGACTATTTGCCTCCCACTGGCAGAAGGTGGTCATGGGCTTGTGGACATTCTTTGTCGGGTGATGGCCTTCCGAGTCTCCACAGCTCGTCGTTTTATATTTCTGGAGGCCTTGCCCTGGAAATCGACTGCAAACTGTATACTAAAACAAGCCGGCATGCTTGGGTACAATTGTGAACTCTTCTTCATGGAGCTGCAACATGTCGATGCTTCGCTGCTCCCTGACTTTTACCAAGATGTCTTGAACGTCTGGCGGTCCATTTCAATAACTCGCCAAATGGAGACATACAACAGTGAAAGGTTCCTCCGGGAACCCCTTTTCTACAATGCCCTCTTTCCTGCTATTCCTCGCTCACGTGCCTTTGTGCAACGTTTTGTGAGTGCTGGCGTGAAAACGACTCGGGACCTTCGTGACTGTAACAGGAACAGTTGGTTCTCCGCAGGACATCTTCAAGTAAGAACTGGCATCAGATCTTTGAGGAGCGTAGCCAAGGTCCTACAGGAAATCCTGTGTGTTTTTAGGCACCTGGGCCTGAGCTCAACCGCCAACATTGGTGACCACCGTACACCACCACAGATCTGTGCTAGCTCTAGCCTGCCAGCTGATAGCACCACAACATCTATCTTGCTATCCTCATCGCCACTTTCCAGCAAGGATAAAAAGAGACTGTATCGTTTGTGTATCTCAGTTCGGTTTCCCTCGTTACAGCCTCTTTCTTTTGGGGCTCGATGGAAAGAGAAACTGCCTTCTGGGTCTCCCTCCCATCCGCAATGGTCTGCAATGTATGTTTCACCGATTGTTAAAAGGACTGGTGATATTGCTTGGAGACTCGCCCATATGGTGTTGCCCTCCAATGTTTTATTACATCGTTTTAATGAGGATAATTCAGTGGAATGCCCCTTTTGTATGATTTCTGAAGACCTTTTCCATGCTTACGTAGATTGTGCAAGACTCTTTCCCTTCTTTGGTTTTTTATCAACTTTTTTTAATCGTATGAACTTTTCTTTTTCTACACGTGTTTTTATCTTTGGAACACCACTTAGTTATAAAAAACGCTCTGAGACTGCTCTTGCTAATTTCTTAATTTCTATTGGAAAATTAGCAATCTACAAAACAAGAAAAGCAAAGCTCCTGGCAAATGCTGATATTTTATGTGATGTGGTAATTGTGTTTAAGGCTCTAGTCATGGCAAGGTTACGCATGGAATTTTCTTTTTTCCAAATGAAAGATGATTTACAAACCTTTGTGGGAAAATGGTGTGCAAAGGGTGGGTTTTGTAAACTTGATCATGGTTTGTTAAGTTTTTTATTTTAGTGTTTGGTGTTTTTATTGTTGTTGTTTGGCTGCACATGTTTTGAATTGTGGTGACTTTATTATTTGCATGACTTGTATGGGTTTCTTACCTTTATAATAAAAGAGCTTCAAAAGTCTCTCTCTCTCTCTCTCTGTCTCTGTCTCTCTCTCTCTCTCGCCCCCTGCTGGCTGTTGGTGTGTTTGGGCGTGGCAAGATGGCGGCTGTGCATGTGTGGTGAGGTACGAGCTGCTCTGCTGTTCTCCTCTTTTGTCCCTTTCCACGTCGTATTTCACCTTTTCCTTCCCCCGTTCGTTTATCTTCACATCCTTACTCTGCATTTGTGCCCCAACTCCTCCCCTTTGATCAGACGCAACACTTCAGGGCGTCGGCCTCCCCCACCCCCTTCTGCCTCCCTTTTCCCTCCCCGGTTTCTTTTTTCTTATCTCGTTTTCATTTCTATTCACTCCTTCCTGTCCTTTGTTTCCTTTCCTTTTCTGACAGAGAGAAAGAGAGCCCACAGCTGTTGGTGGATAACTTTTACATTAATCGGCGGCCCATCCCGTCCTCCGGCTGATCGTTTTTTTTCGCCACCAGCTGTGTTTGCTTTCGCCTTTGAAAATCTGTCTCGGCTCGTAATTAAATTAATCACTGTTCGAGAGCGATATTCACCTTCCTCCTATCCCTCCCTTGTCCCTTCCTCCCCCCCCCCCCGTCCTCGTCCCTTCTCCTCCCCACCTACCCTCGTCCCTTCGCGCCCCACCCTCCTCCCTTCGCGCCCCACCCTCGTCCCTTCCCCCCCCACCCCCCAACCTCGTCCCTTGTTCCTTCTCCCCTCCCACCCTCGTCTCTTGTCCCTTCTCCCCCCCCCCACCCTCATCCCTTTCCCCCCCCCCACCCTCGTCCCTTTCCCCCTCCCCCACCCTCGTCCCTTCCCCCCCCACCCTCATCCCTTCTCCCCCCACCCCTCGTCCCTTTCCCCCCCCCACCCTTGTCCCTTCCCCCCCCCACCCTCGTCCCTTCTCCCCCCCACCCCCCAACCTCGTCCCTTGTTCCTTCTCCCCTCCCACCCTCGTCTCTCGTCCCTTCTCCCCCCCCCCACCCTCGTCCCTTCCCCCCCCCCACCCTCATCCCTTTTCCCCTCCCCCACCCTCGTCCCTCCCCCCCACCCTCGTCCCTCCCACCCCCACCCTCGTCCCTTCCCCCCCCACCCTTGTCCCTTCCCCCCCCCACCCTCGTCCCTTCTCCCCCCCACCCCCCAACCTCGTCCCTTGTTCCTTCTCCCCTCCCACTCTCGTCTCTTGTCCCTTCTCCCCCTCCCACCCTCGTCCCTCCCCCCCCCCGTCCTCGTCCCTTCTCCTCCCCACCTACCCTCGTCCCTTCGCGCCCCACCCTCCTCCCTTCGCGCCCCACCCTCCTCCCTTCCCCCCCCCCACCCCCCAACCTCGTCCCTTGTTCCTTCTCCCCCCCCACCCTCGTCCCTTGTCCCTTCCCCCCCCATCCTCGTCCCTTGTCCCTTCCCCCCCCCCACCCTCGTCCCTTGTCCCTTTCTTCCCACCCCCCACCCTCCCCCCTCCCCCCCCACCCTCGTCCCTTCTCCCCCCCCACCCTCGTCCCTTCTCCCCCCCCACCCTCGTCCCTTCTCCCGCCCCACCATCGTCCCTTCTCCCCCCCCCACCCTCGTCCCTTCTCCCCCCCCCACCCTCGTCCCTTCTCCCCCCCCCCCAACCTCGTCCCTTCTCCCCCCCACCCTCGTCCCTTCTCTCCCCCCCCCACCCTCGTCCCTTCTCTCCCCCCCCCCACCCTCGTCCCTTCTCTCCCCCCCCCACCCTCGTCCATTCTATCCCCCCCCCACCCTCGTCCCTTCTCCCCTCCCCACCCTCGTCCCTTCTCCCCCCCCACCCTCGTCCCTTCTCCCCCCCCCCCCCCCACCCTCGTCCCTTCTCCCCCCCCCCCACCCTCGTCCCTTCTCCCCTCCCCCCCACCCTCGTCCCTTCTCCCCCCTCCCCCACCCTCGTCCCTTCTCCCCCCCCCCCACCCTCGTCCCTTCTCCCCTCCCCCCTTCTCCCCCCCCACCCTCGTCCCTTCTCCCCCCCTCCACCCTCGTCCCTTGTAAATTATGACTTCGTTTTCGCGTTACATGAAGCGCTGACGCGTAGACATGGCGTCGTTTGTGTCCCGCCGAACGAGGTCAGCGTCGAAGACCTCGTTATTGCTGTCGGCAACATAATCGGTATTGATAAAGTTCGTGCAGCCTCGCGAATGAACAAACGTGTCGTTATTTTCGTATCCGAGGCTGAACTGGTTCACGAGATTGTATGTACAGGATTATCGACAGATGACGGACATTTCGTACTCGTGTCCCCTCTCGACACCCCGGCCGTTAAGGTCATCATCTCGAACTGTCCTCCATTCCTGAAGAATGAGAGACTGGCCTCCAAACTATCTCGTCATGGTGCTGTGGTTTCGCATGTCACGATGTTACCGTTACGTTGCTAGGACGACCGGGCTAAACATGTGATGTCTTTCAGGAGACAAGCTTATCTTGTACTTCTTCCTTCTAATGTCGAAAGAACGCTGAACATTGTTTTAAAATTCAAAATTATCTCTCTCGCTCTCTCTCTCTCTCTCTCTGTCTCTCTGTCTCTCTGTGTCCTGGCGCTGGTTGGAGGTAGTCACATTTCCTCCTAGTTCCGGCTTGGTTGTGGGCGTGTGGGCTTTGGTTTATGTGCGCTCTTGGGAAAGCGCTGGTGAGACACAGCGGTTCCGAACAGTCAAAACTAGAAGGCACAGGATCAACGTCGGTGGTGGAATGCGTCCGCGTCGTGTTTCCTCTGGACGTCGAAGAGCGCACTCCACGCCATTTTGTGCGTTTCCCGTGCGGTGTTTTGGAGGTGACGAGCGACCACTTACCAGCCATTTGGGGATGCAAAGCTGAGTGCCAGCCTGAGTGAGTTGAGTGAGTGAGTTCGCAAAGCTGAGTGAGTTATTTTACTTTCGTTTTCTCCTGGTTTGTATACAAGTATGAGTGGAGACATCTCAATGAGGAATTTTAGTTTTTACCTCACCTTTCATTGTTACTTGCATTTATTTTCATTAAATCGGTTATTGTTGCATCGTACTTTTGTGTGTCGCGTCCGTTTCCTCGTTTGTGGTTTCGGATTACCCCTGTGTGTGTTCCCGATCGGGTAAGACTTCGAACCTTCCCGCGCATGTCACTACCGCCAAGTTGGGTATACGCCTCAGAGTTAAAGCTCGTTTTGGCCATTCATCCTCTTGGGGTCTTAACCTTGGGGACATGACAATATGTATACTGTACAGTGCCTTCAGAAAGTATTCACTCCTCTAGACTTTTTCACATTTTGTATTATAGCCTGAATTTAAAATTGATTAAATATATATGTACTTTTCACCAATTTACACAAAATACCCCATAATGACAAAGTGAAAATAGGTTTTTAGAATATTTTGCAAATTTATTGAAAATGAAATCCAGAAATATCTAATTTAAATAAGTATTCAGCCCCTGAATCAATACTTCAAAGAAGCGCCTTTGGCAGCGATGATTACAGCTTTGAGCCTTCTTGAGTATGGCTATGTGATGCACATCTGGATTTAGGAAGTTTCTCCCATTAGACCTTGCAGATTTGTTCAAGCTCTGTCAAGTTGAATGGGGAGCGTCGGCGAACAGGAATATTCAAGTCTTTCCACAGATTCTTAATGGCATTCAAGTCTGGGCTTTGGCTGGGCCACTGGGCCAGTCAAGGACTATTTTACTGAAGCCATTCCAGTATTGCTTTTCCTGTATGTTTGGTATCATTGTCTTGTTGGAATGCAAATCTTTGCTGCAGTCTACAGTCATTTGCACTCTGAAGCATGTTCTCCTCAAGAATGCGCCTGTATTCGGCTCCATTCATTGTTCCCTCTATCCCAAGAAGTCTCCCAGTCCCTGTCGCTGAAAAGCATCCCCATAGCATGATGCTGCCAGAACCATGCTTCATGGTAGGGATGGTGTTGTATGGGTGCTCAGTTTCAGCCAGACGTAGTGCATTACATTCAGGCCAAATAGTTCAATTTCATCTCATCAGACCACAGAATCTTTGGCCTCGTGCTCTCAGTGTTTCACATGCCTTTTTGAAAACTCCAGGCATGCTGTCATGTGCCTTTTTCTCAGCCGTGGCTTCCGTCTGGCCGCTATCTCATAAAACCTAGATTTGTGAAGTGCTGCAGAGACTGTTGTCCTTCTGGCAGGTTCTCCTATCTCAGCTAAGGAACTCTGTAGTTCTGTCAGTGGTCATTGGGTTCTTGGTCACCACCCTGACCAAGGTCCTTCTTGCCTGCTTGCTCAATTTGGTCGGACTGCCAGGTCTGAATCCTAATTGGTGATCTGGGATGAAACCATTGGAGAAAAGGAAGCATTTAATATGAACTATGATGATGGATTATATGACCATGTTGATGAGTGGAATTAAGCTGATAGGTCTGTCGTTAAGGGGATTGGTTTTTGCACCTTTTCATGTAATGCAGTGATGTTGGCTGATTTCCAAGCAGATGGAAGATGACCTAGGGAAATGTATAGGGTGAAAAGAACAGAAAGAGGATGTGCAAGAGCAGCAGAGCAGGTTTTTAGGACACCTGAGCTGATGCCATCCGGTCCAATTGCAGAATAAATGGTTGCTAGAAACTTCTCCACCTTCTCAGGTGCAATAGACATAGAGTCCAGGAGCAGTTGGATGTGACTGGATAGGGGGGGTAAAGAGAGCGAGGGGTTTATGTCTTGGGGACACAAGATTTGGAAGCAAATACAGAATTGAGGCATTCGGCCTTTTCATGAGCAGGGTCGGCTGTGCTATTATTTGAAGGGAGAGATGGAAGGGGAGCACACCCTGGAGACCGACTTAATAAGGCACCACCAGGTTTTAGAGGAGGAACACACGTTTGAAAGTTCATTCTTGAGGTTGGACAGATGTTGTTTTCTGGCTCACTTGAGAGTAGACACACACTAGTGCGGGCTTTGTGGAATGAGCTGAGATTGCCTTTGTCCTAATGTATCCTAAGTTCTTCTATCCTCACACCTGAGCTATCTATTTTGCCTCCCACCTAATCTGGGGGCCTCTAAGCTGGTTATAATTCAAACCTTCCCCTTCCCCTTTTCTTTTTATTCTTAACCCCCCCTCTATTGTGGTTCTTATAACCAAATTACCCACCGCTCTACATGTTGGTGCCATTCTTGAGACCATTTCTATGCTCATGCACAATCTCATGGCTAGGCAGTGTGCCCCCTCCACAGAATCCCTGCCTGCTCTACAATGTGGCGCACCCAAGGTCACCCTGAGTGTCACTGCACTCCTAATTCGAATTGTGGGGATACCTCTCTGGCTCTCCACGTGGGCCTGGAGCTTTCTTCAGCACCAACTGTGCCCTCTTGGCATTTTCCACCTCGGGTCCTTTCCTCCGATACCTGGGCCTTCAACAACAATTTGGCTCTATGCCCTATTGGCATCAATGCAGCCTCTGCCCCCAAGCCTCTAAGGGTCCGGTTGCTCCTTTCTCTTGAGTTCCCAACTCGCACTCGGACAACACTCCCAACCCTTAAACTATACTTCTGCACCCTTTCCAATTTCTCTTTGCTTCTTACAGCACCAACACTGAAGTGGCCTCCATGTTCCAAAACAGCTGAATCCCCTCCATCTATTATCTATTCTTAAGATGGTGTGATCACGGTGTGTACCCCGATTTAGAATAGGTACACCGTATCCCTGCGCATCATAAGAGGCGACTAAGGGTTGGCGCCAGGAAGGGCATCCGGCCATAAAAACATTGCCTCAAACAGGGAACCATGATTGTCATGGGGCCCGCAAGGCTAACCCCCGCTCTGGCGGGGAAAATGGCCTTAAAACGATCATTCATTATTCATTCATATTCCCAAAAAATATATATAATACCATCTCTTACAGTTCCTCCTTTCTACTTTCCCTTCACCACCATCTCTTATCCTCCCCCATCCAAAACCTTGATCTTTTCTACCCTTTGTGTTTTATACCTCCCCCCCCCCCCCCCTTCCCATGCCTCCTGCCCCCAAGCCCTCTCCCTCCCACACTTCTCCCTGCTCTCAAATGTTGTGGTTGTGTGCTTCCCCTTCTCTCCCCATCTTGTCTTCCGCTCCCTCGTTTTGTATATTTTGTTTGTCTGGTTGATTTGTTTGTGAAATAAATGTTAGCTCTTTCACGAGCCTCGATTCAGTATACAAAAAAAAAAAAAAATTTCATTCAAGATGGGGGTTCATCTCCGCAGGGGGGAGGGGAGATGGGTAGTGTGCTTCAATTCTTCCACAAAAATAAGGAGAATGACTAAAAATGGCTTTAAGTTCCCTGCAAACGGACGGTGCAGTGGGTGCACTCAATGATGTAATGCCCTGCCCTCAAAGCACCAGGACATTAGTTAGTAAATGGATTATATTATGTTGAGACTGGAATCCATACTGGCAAATAACTCTGAGCTGTTGTGTTTTAATACCTTGTACAGATTCTGATACAATTATTAATGCCAGAGTTTGTTCTCAAATTAACCACTATGTCCCTTCTTAGGGTTAGGGTTAGGGTTAGGGTTGTTAGGATTGTTAGGGTTAGGGTTAGGGTTTGGGTTAGGGTTTGGGTTAGGGTTTGGGTTAGTTAGGGTTAGGGTTAGGGTTAGGGTCCACTTTTTTGGGGTTGCCTTTAGGATAACAGCAATAGTTTCCCATTGGGGTACAAAGTGATTCCGCAAAATCTATATGACCTCCAGCATAATCATAATCAAAAGAGGAAGATGCCCTTAATGTGTGAACACACGCATGATGAAAAAAAGAAGGAATAATGGAAGAATATTACCCGGAAACATTTAATATGAAATGTGCCTTACCTTCCTGTGCTTTTATGCAAAGGAATGTCACTTTTCAAACAACTTCAAGCGACAGATGGAACATGGGATGGTGAGATATGGGCTGGCTCGCCACCACTCGAATCCTCTGTCGTGGGATAGAGCAATATGTGTGGCCTTTCATCAGCACGACTTTATTGCCTTTTGGAAATAGCTCGCTGGGAGGAAAAAAAGTGGCATTGGGTAGGACAGGGTGGAGAGGAAATGGGGAAAGAGTGGCAGAATTGCTTTTCCTTTATTCTGATGGACGCCCTTACATTTCCAACACCGCAGAAGGCCTGAAATCAGGTAGAAGCATTCTGTACTGGTAATGGCTCGCATGCACCACAAGGATAAAAAAAACCCTCTGCGTTTTCGAATCTTGACCTCCTGTTGCACGATATTACCATGCCATAGCCCTATTATAGTCTCTTGAGAGGAGATGACACGTGGTTTGGAGAGCACGCATAATGGGGTTGTGGGCAAGACAAGCGAAAGAGCAAGCGTAGTTGAAAGAAGCAGCAGCATTGGAGCACCCGAGAATCTGCTTGTTGAGTGTAGGCCACGAAGGGAGATCTCAAGAGCAGCAAGCAGCCAGAATCCATGAGTGGCAGCAATTTATCCAATGGCTCGTCACGTGGTGTCGATGGAATAAACAGCAAGAGTATGAGGCTAAGTCTGACTATCTATCCAGAGCAGCCCCATATTGCTTCTTTATTGTCTCTGTTGCTTCAAAAGCAAGATAAGCCTCTCTTGACGGCCTTTAAAATCCTGTCCAAAGATGGGAACATGCAGGGATCACAACTGCCATCTTGGCAGGGTAGGATAAGAATGGAAGCATCGCCAAACCCTTAAGGCCTTTATAACTACACAATCTTTCTGTTTCTGGTCTTGATCATTTAATCAAGCTTGAAGTAAATTTCCTGGAAGCATACTCTTGTCAATACATTGCCCACAATCTTGCCCACATACTCTTGTCAATAACACCTTTTTCTTCTTCTTCTTTAAAAGGCTGCTTTCGACTTGCTCACCAAATCTATTCATCCCCCAAAAAAAATTCCATCTCTTTCAGTGCCTCTTTTCTACATTCCCTAAACTCTCCTGCACTCCATCCTCCCTCCGGCGTCCTTAAACGTATTTTTGACTCGAAGGTCACAAGAAACTCATTTTGCAATAAATTTTCGCTTCCCATTAATCGTACACTTTCTAAAAAAATCCAATCTCACCCCTCCCATCCAAATCTTCCCCATCACCCCTCCCCTCCAAATCTTCCCCCTTGCCACTCCCCTCCTAATCCTCCCCATCACCCATCCCTTTCAAATCTCCCCCCTTTCCCCTTCTCTCCTAAACTCCCCCCACACCCCTCCCCTCCAAGACTCCCCCTCGCCCCTCCCCTCCTTGACTCCCCCCTCACCCCTCCCCTCCAAATCTCCCCCATATCCCATCCCTTTCAAATCCCTCCCCTTGTCCCTTCCCTCTTAAACTCCTCACTCGCCCCTCCCCTTCAAATCTCCCCACCCTCATTTCTTCTCAATTTCCCCCCTCTCGCTCCCCCTCCTCAAAGCGTCCTCCCTGCTTCTTCCCCCTTCCAACTCTCACCTCCATCTCCCCCAACCTTCTGCCTCGCTCTCCCCCTCCTCAAATAACACCTCATTGTGCCTCACCCAATCACCATCAAACCTTTTGTCCGCCCCATCCTTCCCTTTCTCCGAGCTATTCTGAAATCTCTGACACACCTTCAACAGCTCTCCCTACCTCTTCCACATCTTACCCTACCCCTCCTCCCCCCTGTTCTGTATCCGATGCTCCCCCTTCCTCTTCATTAACGGTATGGACCTCAAACATCCGGGGCCTTCGTTCAAACTCAACTGATCTCTCCATACAGGTTGCTTCTGTCAAACCAGACGTGATCTGCTTAACAGAAACTTTCCTCCTTCTTGATGTCTCTGATTCCTTAGTATCTCTCCCGGGTTACTCCCTCCTCCGGTATGATAGACCTGAGCCTCGTCCTGGAGGTGGGGTTGTTATCTTTATCAAAAACTCTCTTCCTCACTCGCCCTGCACTGCACTCTCTCCACCTCACCCCCAGGAATACCTCTGGCTACGGCTTCCGCTTCGCTCCCACCTCTTGTTCATATGTGTGTTGTACCGTCCACCAAACAGTGATGACTCCATCTACATCTCGCTGTCTGATAATATGGACCAACTTCTGTCTACTCATCCGAACTCTCTCTTCCTCATATGTGGTGATTTCAATTGTCACCATGCCAGTTGGCTGGGTGTGGGTACCTCTCTCACCAGCCATGGCTCCTCAGCAAAGGACTTCTGCGACTCACTGGGACTGACACAATCTGTCAATTTCCCGACCCGGATCTCGGTCAACGGAGCATCTTCTCTTCTGGACTTGGTTATGACTAACTTCCCTGAAAATGTCTGCTGCTCTTCTTCTGCTCCAATCGGCTCATCTGATCATGTGCTTGTTAAAGTGGACATCTCTCTGACCATTCTCAGGGAGCCTGCTCAGCGTCGACGAGACTGGCATTTCACTCAGGCCAACTGGCACAGTCTTCAAGCAGCCATCAATCATCTGGACTGGTCTGCCATCTCAACCACCTCTGACATCAACTCATCCTGGGAATTCTTCCAAAGTAAATTGCTCTCTCTCATGCACAGATTTATCCCATCTCGTCTTCAGTTGTCATACCCTTCCTCCCGTCCATGGTACACGGAATCTTGTGGTGAGGCTGTTGCCCAGAAACAACTTGCCTTCGTCTCCTGGAAAGCAAATCCAACGGAAGGAAATCTCATTTCCTTTCACAAAGCCCGAAACAAGTGTGTGTCCACCCTCAGGAGAGCCAGGAAACAATATCTCTCCATTCTGAAGACCGAACTCTCTTGTCTGTCTCCCTCTTCCAAATCCTGGTGGTGTCTGGTCAAATCTGTTTCTGGTGTTTGTTCCCCCTCCATCCCCTCCCTTACCTCAAACGGCTACACAGCTGACTCCGCACGTGAAAAAGCTGAATGCCTCAACTCTGTGTTTGCCTCTAAATCTTGTGTCCCAAACCCATCCCTCTCTGTACCCACCATACCCAGTCGTACCCAGCTGCTCCTGGACTCCGTGTCCTTTCCTCCTGACAAGGTGGAAAAGTTTCTGTCAACCCTCGACTCTGATTCTGCAACTGGACCTGACAGCATCAGCCCACGGGTCCTAAAATCCTGTTCTTCCGCTCTTTCACTCCCTCTCTCTGTTCTCTTCACCCTCTCTTTTGCTCAAGGTCAACTGCCATCTGCTTGGAAATCAGCCAACATCACCGCTTTGCACAAAAAGGTGCAAAAACAGATCCTAGCAACTACAGACGAATCAGCCTTCTCCCAATTATCAGCAAAGTCATGGAATCCATCATTGCTTCGGATATGAAATCTTTCCTCTTCTCCAATGGCTTGATCTCTGATCATCAATTTGGTTTCAGACCAGGTCACTCTACTCTGGACATGCTGCTTCTGCTGTCTCAACAATGGATGGAGGTCCTCAATGCCAAACAGTAAATTAGAGCTGTCTCCCTCGACATATCACGTGCCTTCGACACGGTCTGGCACCCCGCTCTGCTCACCAAACTCTCCTCCTTTGGTATCCATGGAAATCTCCACGCGTGGCTGGCGGACTTCCTCTCTCGTCGTAGTCAACGTGTGGCCCTGAATGGGTTTCTCTCATCTCCTCTTCCTGTTCAGGCTGGAGTTCCCCAAGGCAGTGTTCTGGGCCCTGTGCTTTTTCTGGTCTTCATCAATGATCTCTCTGAGTCTCTTGAAAATCCTCTCTATCTCTTTGCTGATGACTCCACTCTCTGCCGCTCCATTCCTCATCCCTCAGATCGACAGACTGCAGCCTCCTCACTCTCTGCAGACCTGGACAAAATCACAGACTGGGCAAACAAGTGGAACATGTCTTTCAATCCTGACAAATCTCACACTCTCACAATGTCTCTCCGAAAAGACCGACTGGACAATCCTCCCATCTACTTTCTGAATAATCCTCTCCAAGATGTTCTGTCACTCAAACTTTTGGGTCTCACTATCTGCCGTGACCTTTCCTTGGAAAACCGCATTTCCAAGCTGGCCTCCAAAGCCAGTCGCCGACTGGGCATCCTCCGTCGTGCGAAGTCCTTCCTTGGCACACCTGAGCTCCTCACCACATACAAGGCTTTCATCCGCAGCTCAATGGAGTACTGCTCTCCCCTCTGGGCTGGTGCTCCTGCCTCACACCTAGCTCGTCTTCACGCTGTTGAAACCAAAGCGTTCAGAATCATTGGAATCTCCCGCGATGACGCTATCTCCGAGGGCCTTTCACTTACTCACCGCAGGCAGGTTGGTGGTCTTTCCGTCTTCTACTGACTCCTCTCCGGCCTTGCTCCCCCAGCTCTCTCTGGGCTCAGTCCGCCAAATATTCCTGCAGGTCGCACAAGATCTGCCTGCAACCCTCTTATGGTTAAACTGCCAAAATCAAGACTCTCTGCTCACCTTCACTCCTTCATTCCTCTTTTCTCCCGCCTCTGGAACAAACTCCCTCACTCTCTTCAATCCCACTCCTCCCTCCAGGTCTTTAAAACGGCTGTTCACCACCATCTCTTATCTTCCCCAATCCAAAACCTTGATCTTTTCTGCCCCCGCTAATTTCACCCCAAATCCACTTTTTTGAGGTGACTTTTGTCTTCTTTCCTGGAAGTCATTGGTGTCCTTCCGTTTTATACCTATCCTGCCTCCCCCCAGGCCCTCTCCCTCCCACACATCTCCCGATGTCCCTGCTCTCAAATGTTGTGTTTGTGTGCTTCCTCCCCTTCTCTCCCCATCTTGTCGACCGCTCCCCTTTTTATATACTTTGTTTGCTTGTTTGTTTGATTTGTTTGTTTGATAAATGTTAGCTCGTTCACGAACCTCGACTCTGTATACAAAAAAAATAAAAAATAAATACAAGAAGGTTGCTGTTGCTGAATCTCATTAGGCTTTCAGGTGGGAGGTTTGGCTTCTCGTTCCTTGGAATCCACTAGGTTTTGAAGCTCTCTGGGCAGCTCTATAGCAGATGAAGGGCTGCTATACCTGCGGCACCTGCTGCACGATGAAGACCAATGAATTCGGGTTTTCCTATCACATGCTCGAAATGACAATAGCGGCGAAATTCCTGACTTTGGGCTTTGTTCTGCTCTGATGGGTGGAATTCGGTAATGAGATTCAGCGATGCACAGGATATCCTCGGGAGGGGTGAAAAGTTCATCCGGCGTGGTGGCATTTCGGTTGGCATTGGCGGTGCGCCAGTTTCTCCAACCTGTCCTTCGCCTTTCCCATGTTGCTGATCCCATGTTCCAAAGGGCAAATATCTGCCAGGGCTTCGAGTATAAAGGTCAAGTCAGAAATCTATAAACTGAAAAGGACACAAAGACCATGTGGGAAGCTGTGGGTAGCATGTGGTTAATTGTGTGCTAACCTTTTGGTGAGCGATGTGAGATTGAGTTAGAACTAATCTGCTTACAAAGCGATCACATAATATAGAGTTGCTTTGCAGGACTAGCCATCTGTCACACCACCTTGCAAGTCACAATGAAAGGAGTGAAAGGAGAGATGGCAGATGGGGGTCACAAGAGAGATCTCCACAGGGCATTAACACATGGACTACTCTCCCAAAGGCGGCAGTGTGTAATGGAGAGGGGTAGATGGAGAGAGATGAAGAAGAAGATTAAGAGGAAGAAGAGGAAGAAGAAGAGAGATGAACAATCATTTGTGACGTCACCACCATAAGCCTGCCCCCAGACTCGCTTTAAGTGGGTTGTTCACGGACGATAACGAATGTTGTTAACACGTAGTTAATGGTAATTAATTGCTTTGTCTTGTTAATCCAAATGAGAAAGGCCAAGTAATTTCAATCTAAACGGTCAGGTAATTTTGAGCATTAGCCTAAAATTAAAAATATGTACATTCACTCACATTCAATCATTTTCGTCCAGAATTGTTGTGACAAAATCCATTTTCTCAAGTATCCAAGATCCATGCTCGAATACACTCAGTCACCTCACAGGATGGCCAAGAGTGGAGCACACACGTTGCCTGTAGTCAGTCCAGCCTGGGTTCGAATCCCGACAAAGCTATAAACCGTCATTCCAGTGTTTCACAGACAGGGTGATCGGTCAATTTGTGTGCAGTCCCTCGGATGGCCAGCTTTACTGAGTGGACATTAAATATCCCACTGCCCTTCACGAAGACGAAGCGAGATAATGGAATAACTACAAATTGTCCAAATTCCTGTCCTAACTACTGCTGGGAGAGGGGTGGCAAAGCCGCAAACCACCCAGCTTGACCCTAGCCGAGACCCTGCAACACAGTATGGTACATCAGATCGGAATATACTCACTATATGGCAGTCACACATTTCCAATGTTCTTGTGAAATTTGAACTTTGCAGCAATGTAAACCGAAAGCAAAAATCAATTCAAGAGTTTTATTATTTCTTGTACAAAAGCTTAACTGCATCCACCCAGGACCCTCCTTGGCAAAAGGCAAAACTGCATCCACCCAGGACCCCACACTGCGCAGGTCTTCATGGGGGAGTGGGTTGGTTGCTAGGCAACCATAACAAATGAACATTGCTATTTCCCCACATCGCATCAACCCAGTTAGTATATCATCTAACAATATACTTGCCATTTAAATATTACATTACACTTAACATTTCAAGGACTTGCGTCATAGATTAAATTGTAGGCTTTCATTATATTTTAGATCTGTTAAACATGTGGTTGACAATTGGTGAATGGATTGTATTTGGCTAATTGTGGATGACGCACGAGGTTGGTGTGCTTAATAACTGTACAGATTTTAAATCATTTGTTTCATAAAGACAGAGAGAGAGCGGATGGAGGAGGGGCAACTCATTATATAATTCAAAAAAGGTTGTGGTACCAGCTGGGCCACAAACATCTACCCAGCTGGACCGGCAGGCAGCTGTGACTAGAGATAATGAGGGGAGTGCGGCACCATTCCTCAGGGTGACAGCCGCAGTGGCTAACAACAAGAACCAAACTTCGTAAAATCTTACCAAGGCTTTCCATAAGCTAACCTCATATATACAGACTTGGCATTTAATGTGGAATATATTTTTTTTCTTGACTTAGGTTTACTTTCTTAACTCAGTATATCAATCTGGTGAGTTTCTTTTACACTTTGGTGATTTATTTGTTAAAAGAACCATGTCACTGATTGTCTGTCGCAGCAAGAAGTCAACAACAGGATTATATCACAGGTTGCGTGGCAAAATGTACGGACAGGTGCATTTGATGATTGGCTTCACAGTCGGGTATACAAGGGTTGTTGCGTTCTGTATTACTGGAAAACAACTGCTGCACGTCTCCAAAAGTTATTGCCGCTTCCTCTGGAGATGGTCCGTCAACTCGACAATGCTGTTTGTCATGGAGTGGTGGCTTTACGAAATTACAGCATGAAACAGCGTGCTATTGCTCAGCAGAATGGCATCATTCAAGGTCAGGTGTCAAAGATCCTGAAACGAAATGCTCAGAGGGGTGTCCCTACTCCAATACCGAGGCCAGGACGTCCCCGCAGAACCACAAGGAGGGATGATTGCCAGCTGCACCGGTTAGTCCGCAATGGCCGTACCAAGTCAGCTAATCGGCTTAGGGCTGAGTGGCAGCAACTGACAAATGTGCCTGTATCCAGAAGGCTAGTCAACCAACGACTGGTTCAAGCAGGCTATCGTGCCAGGCGTCCCCTGAGAAAGCCACGCCTGACCAGACAACACCGCCAGCGCCGATTGCAGTGGGCCAGAGAGCACCGTCAATGGCAGCCAGGACACTGGAATCACGTGATCTTCAGTGACGAGTCTAGATTTCTGGTCTATCGTCAAGATGGCCATGTCCGAGTGTGCAGAGAAGTGCATGAAGCCTACAACAAAGATTGTATAGTGCCAAGAGTCCAAGCTGGAGGTGGTGGGGTGACCGTTTGGGCTGCTTTTCATGCAGGGGGCAAAACTGACCTGGTTGTTCTGAATGGAAACCTGAACCAGTTCAAGTACATGGCCATTCTGGAAGAAACATTGCTATCATTTGCTCGTGCAGCCTTTCGAGGAAACTTTGTCTTCCAAGATGACAATGCACGGCCTCATCGTGCTCGCATGATCCAACACTTTCTTGCTGACTTTCTTGCTCTTCGGTGTAGAGCATATGGAGTGGCCTGCCATGTCCCCGGATATGAATCCGATAGAGAACTTGTGGGCAGAATTAACGGGTCAAATCGACCACTTGGACCAGCAGCCGACCTGTGCGTGAATTGCAGCAGGCTATTGTCACGCGATTCCTGTCCAAACCTTGGCAAATATCGTGAACAGCATGCCTCAACGTATACGTGCTCTCCTGAATGCTCGTGGGGGTTACACGAAGTACTGAACTGTAATTTTACTGTCCGTAATCCCAGTCGTAATTTAACTTTTGTTTTTGTTAAAAAAAATTTTGGCTAATGTGCAAAATAAAGAGATACTTCTGGAAAACGTACAGAAGTTTAACACAGTACTGTCCATGAATTGAGTTCGATATCAGTTTACATCACTTTCAAGGATCAATTTATTTGTTTCGAAATGTTAAATGTGGTTTTTCTTTCTTTTAGAGGTCACATTAACAAAATCTAGAATAATTTCAACATAATTCCAATGAACTTTTGGTTCTAAGACATCTTGAAAAGTAAGTTCACCCCCACAAAAAAAATATTCCATATTAAATGCCAAGTCTATATATATATATATATATATTAGCAGAAGTACCCGGCATTGCCGGGCGGGGGAGGGGAGGGGAGGGGGAAGAGGAGGGGAGGGGAGGAGAGGAGGGGGGGGGAAGTACCTGGCATTCTGTGTATAAACGTGAGGGAGAAGAGGGGGGAGGGGCGGAGGGGAGGGGGGGAGGAGGAGGGATGGGAGAGGAGAGGGGTGGGAGGGGGAGGGGGAGGGGCAGAGGGGAGGGGGAGGGGGGAGGGAAGGGGAGGGCCAGTCAACAATGACGTTGCAGTTCTCATGGTCGGAGAGCAGCACAACAATCGCGACATCGTCCTGAATCTTCGCAACAGCACGAAGTGGATTTTGGAGACACCGATCCTGTGACGCCCTCCAGTACCGGCGTTGCCGGGTGGGGGAAGGGAGACCCGTACATTCCCAACCCGTACATTCGCCCTCTCGACTCAAGCTCACTCGGACAAAAGCCTCGCACAAATTACACCGTGAAGGCCCAATGGCCATGTCTATGCCACAAATCAAGTACGTGAGCGAGTCGGGCGCACTGAATTGAAAATATATAGAATGCTCATACTCCGTGAAAAGTGAAGCCAACTGGCGGCGGGGATGGAATAACTCACATTATTTCAACCTGAGAGGTGTTTCACCTCGCTCCGGTGGATTTACCTGCCGATGCGCTTATTACTTGGATTTGTCCCAATGGAGCAAGGTGATTAAGAGGTCAAAGGATACCAGAGTCAACGACTCTGAAGTTCAGCTACATCTTAGCTCAGCCACAACTAAATACAACACGAACTATACATGAATAGGCTAACAACGGCACGTTAACATTTTTTTTTTTTTTTTTACTTTACTTTAAACACTTATCGCAGACTCATGCGGCACACTCAATTGATTGTGCTTATTCGGAACATCACGTGATCGCTCTGAGCGAATCAGTGCGCTGCTCTGCCACCGGTCAGAATCCGTGTATAATATTCCTCGCTGGAAAAAAATCTGTGTGAAACATGCTACTATCTATGCTAAATCATGCTAAATCATGCTAAATCATGCTAAATGCTAATCATGCTAAAATAAAATCTATGCTACTTGCTGGCGGCAAGGAACATCACGTGATCGCGTCACGAACATCATTCGTGATCACGTCATCACGTGATCGTGATCGCCATCAATGAGCGCGAATGAGCGAATCAACGCGCTGCTCTGCCACCGATTCAGATTCGCTGAAAAAAAAAATGGATCTAAAGATGAAAGAAAAAAAAACCTATGTGGTGTGAATGGCAATGTTCCTCGCTGAAATGTGAAAAAACGCAATCGCTTTTCGCTCTGAAATACGTGCGAACGCGTAACTGAGTTAATGGCGGCAAGGAACATCACGTGATCGCTCTGAGCGAATCAGCGCGCTGCTCTGCCACCGGTCAGATTCCATGCATAATATTCCTCGCTGAAATGCGCTGAGGTAAAAATATGGTAAAAAAATATTATGAAATAAATTTTTAGGTCGGCCACGTTCTTCCCAGGCTCAATGGCCATGTCTGTGCCAAATATCAAGTACGTGAGCCAGTGAGCCTCTCTGTTTAGGAGTCTATCGGTAACATTACACACACACACACACAAACTGTGTTTTATATATACTAGGGCATGCCCGTACTATATATATATCTAAAATTATATCCCCCCCCTCTATTTACATGAAATGGTTTGGTCCATTCGCAAAGCCAAAGCGAACGGCTTGCGAGTACGGTGACAATCCCCCCCTCTATTTACATGAAATGGTTTGGTCCATTCGCAAAGCCAAAGCGAACGGCTTGCGAGTACGGTGACAATCCCCCCCCCTCTATTTACATGAAATGGTTTGGTCCATTCGCAAAGCCAAAGCGAACGGCTTGCGGAGTTTGGTAAATAAATCGCCATAGCTCGGTAACTACTTGTCCGATTAATATGAAACCGTGAAAAGGCACATCCTCGGGTCCCCAGCAATATACCTGGCAAGTTTCAAGTATATCGGACCCGTGGTTGTCGAGAAACAGCGGTCACAGACACACAGACACACACACATACACACACACATACACACACACATACACACACACATACACACAGAGATTACTGGAATTATAGATAGATACAGACTTGGCATTAAATATGGAATATTTTTTTTGTGGGGGTGAACTTACTTTTCAAGATGACTTAGAACCAAAAGTTCATTGGAATTATGTTGAAATTTTCTAGATTTTGTTAATGTGACCTTTAAAAGAAACAAAAACCACATTTGACATTTCGAAGCAAATAAATTGATCCTCAAAAGTGATGTAAACTGATATCGAACTCAATTCACGGACAGTACTGTGTTAAACTTCTGTACGTTTTCCAGAAGTATCTCTTTATTTTGCACATTAGCCAAAAAAAATTTCAACAAAAACAAAAGCTAAATTATGACTGGGATTACGGACAGTAAAATTACAGTTCAGTACTTCGTGTAACCCCCACGAGCATTCAGGAGAGCACGTACACGTTGAGGCATGCTGTTCACGAGATTTGCCAAGGTTTGGACAGGAATCGCTTGCCATGCAGTGACAATAGTCTGCTGCAATTGTGACAATAGTGACAATAGTCGATATCAGTTTACATCACTTTCAAGGATCAATTTATTTGTTTCGAAATGTCAAATGTGGTTTTTCTTTCTTTTAGAGGTCACATTAACAAAATCTAGAATAATTTCAACATAATTCCAATGAACTTTTGGTTCTAAGACATCTTGAAAAGTAAGTTCACCGCCACAAAAAAAAAAAAAATTCCATATTACCCCCACACACAAAAAAAAAAATTCCATATTAAATGCCGTCTATATATATATATATATATATATATATATATATATATAAATATATATATATAAATATATATATATATGTATATATATATATATATATATATATATATATATATATATATATATATATATATATATATATATATATATTAGCAGTAGTACCCGGCATTGCCGGGCGGGGGAGGGGAGGGGAGGGGAGGGGGAAGAGGAGGGGAGGGGAGGAGAGGGGGGGAGGGGAGAAGAGGGGGGGGAAGTACCTGGCATTCTGTGTATAAACGTGAGGGAGAAGCGGGGGGAGGGGGGAGGGGGAGGGATGGGAGAGGAGAGGGGTGGGAGGGGGGAGGGGGAGGGGCAGGGGGGAGGGCAGAAGCGCACAGAGGTTCACCCCCACAAAAAAATATTCCATATTAAATGCCAAGTCTATATATATATATATATATATTGTTGCGGATATGAGGACTGTATATTTTTTTTGATTGTGTGCTTTATTATTATTATTATTGTTTATTCTGCGCCCCCTGCCTCCGGAGCTGTGTAAAGGTGAAAGGGCATCCCATAATTAGTCCACAAGCATACACGTCAGCCAATAATAGAATACCCCTGTTCGATAGTTATATCTTATTCTGTGTTTTAGGGTAAGGCTGTGTCTCCCATTAATTGAAGTACTCCATTGCACCAGTGAAAGAGAATAGATCCCCTTTCATTCCCATCCCCAAAATCTCCATTTCCTTTCACAACCCCTTTCGTCATTGCCAAGCCTCGATTGCCAATTAAATCCCCTCCAAAACCACCATTGAACATGTGCTCGGGTCGGGGAAGAGGGGCGTGCCCGCCCGTCGTCATTAAGGGCGGAGCCAGAGGGTCGCGTGACCAACCAGGGCCGAGGTGAGCACACCGATGGGCGGGTCCAAAAGGCCGGCGGCTTGATCGCCGGAGGCGCTATAAAGGCGCGCGCGCAAGTGGCGTTGAGAGTCGGTGGTGAGGAGTGAGTGGACCAAGAGAGAGAAAGAGTGGTTGGACCAAGAAAGAGAAAGAGTGGTTGGACCAAGAGAGAAAGAGTGGTTGGACAGGGAGACGTGCAAGAGTGTTGTTGAGTTGAGGGTTTGGACCAGACGAGTCAGACGAGTCCTGGCAAAGCAAGCGGCGGCCACAGCAGCAACAACACCCAACAGCCGCTTGGGGCCTGGACGGCGGTTTTGAGCAGGGCCGCGAAGGAACGGCGGCTGCTAAACGCACCGATCGTGCTGCAGGACCCCCGTGGACCTTCCTCTCCCTCCAGCCATCCACCTCCTGCCTTTCCACCCTTCTTGTGTACGTGAGTTTGTTCTGTGTGTCTTGTCCCTGGGTATTTAATTAAGTCTGTATAAGCTAGTATTTGCACTGTGTCACCTGCGTCTTATGTGTTGTAAATAAACGTGACTGCTTTCTTTTTGCTTGTGTGTATAATAAATCCAATTACTCTTCTGTCCGTCTTCTCGTCTTATTCCTTTTCCTCTTTGCATTTCGTCGTTTTAGTCTTTTCCAGATTGGGCAGCTGCGGTGCGATACGGCCAAAGTTCTGGGTGAATCGGGTGAGTCGGGGAACAACTGTTCGGTCGCGGAGCCTTCGCTCGGCAAACAACATCCTAAACCGCGATCAGTAACAATTGGTGTCGGGAAGTGGGATTGGACCCGAAGCGCGCTTAACGCGCTCAAAATTACAAAGTACCGAAATTGCTTTTGTTTTACAAAACCCGAATTTTGAAATCGCGCCATGGCTGGTCAAGGCGACGGGATGCCGGTGGGAGAGATAGACGGGGTAGAATCGACCCAGGACCTCGGGGAAATGTATGTGGATGAAAGAGAGGAGGAGAACATTGGCAATGTGGTTGAGGGGGTATCAGGCGCACAAAAGGGCGCTCTCGCGCACGAGGTTTCAGGCGCGCAAAAAGGCGCCTCGCACGAGCGCGTGGTAGCCGAGCCCGCTGTATCAGCGGGCTTTAACATGCAGCCGATTGACATACAGGCCCTCATTGCGCAGCTACAGGCAGCTGTACAGATGAGTATGGGAGACCAAATTGGAGGTTTGAAAAACAGTATGGGGGCAATGAGGGACGAAGCGAGGGCTGATAGTGAGCGATTGAGGGACGAGGTGAGGGGTACCAACGCCCAAATTGGGAAGTTAGACAATAATTTTGAGGGATTAGACAAGAAATTTGAGGGGTTAGACAACGGGATAAAAGAGGTGAACAAGGGGTTAAGGGGGTTAGAAAATAGGATGGAAGACAAATTGCGGGAGATAGGGGAGCAATCCGCCCGAGAAATTAAACAAATGGGAGAGCAGATAGAGGAGGTGAAAATCGGGGTAGAAACCAAACTGGATGCTCAGAGGGATGAATTGGGACAGATGAGGGCGGCATCTACAAAAGAAAGGGAGGAGATGAAAGAGGAGATACGACGAGGTGTAAGTGAGGAGGTCTCGGGGGTACGCGAGGAGGTAAAGCGAGGCGAAAAGCGTATAGAGAAAGAGGTGAGGAATAATACGGCTAGGTTACAGGGGGGAATAGAGGGTCTGACGAAGGGAGTAGAACAGCTGCCAGAGGGACAAACGGAGTTAGTGGAGCAGGTTCAAAGGAACACTGCGGTACTAGGAGGGTTAAAGGCGACACAAAAAGAAATTAAAAATGACTTAATAGCGACACAGAGGCAATGTCAGATGGTACGTGAGGGACTGACAATGAGGGTGGACGAGGTGACAGAGGTAATGGAAACGAACGACCGGCAGGTAAGGATGCACATAGAGACGGTCACGGTAGCCTTAGAGGACGAACTTGAGGAGACGCACCGGGAAATAAAAGAGGTGAAGCAAAAATTAGAAGAAGTGGAAGACGAGGTGAGTGAAATTAAGAAGGGACGGACAGAAACTAAGAGGGAGATAAAGGAGGAAGTAATGGAATATGTACAAGGTCGGTGCTCAACTCATGATGTGCTTCTCACTAACCAAATAAAGAGTTTGCAGGTGGCAAAAGAGGTGCGGAGACGAGGTGCCAAGGTGAGTGGCGAAATATTCGGCAATGTATATGATGTGAGGAAAGCTTCAGTCGGCTTGGGGATTGGTTTGGATCCAGGGGTTCGTGAAAGGCCGTTGGTGAAGTGTGTGACAGGTCAGGTGTGCGGAAAAAGAGGTGTGCGAGAATGTCCGACCATGGGGTGTGTGAGGAAAAAGTGCGCGCCGACCAGTGAGTGTGCTGTCGAGAGTGAGTCGGTCGTAGCGCGTGTGCGAGGGGGTACATGGAAGCGCAGTGTGGTAAGTGTTACAGAGGGAGTAACGAAAGAGTGTGCGCAAGAGGATGCGCGAGAAAGGTGTGTAACGGACAGGTGCATGGGGAAAGAGTGCGCTGTCAAGAGTAAGGGGGAATGCACGCCTGTGGTGAGTGTTACAGAGGATGTAACGAGAAAGTGTACGCCTGTGGTGAGTGTTACAGAGGATGTAACGGGAGAGTGTGCGCAAGAGTGTGCGCGAGAAAGGTGTGTAACGGATGGGTGCATGGGGAAAGCGCATGCTGTCAAGAGTAAGGGAGAATGCACGCCTGTGGTGAGTGTTACAGAGGATGTAACGGGAGAGTGTGCGCAAGAGTGTGCGCGAGAAAGGTGTGTAATGGACGGGTGCATGAGGAAAGAGTGCGCTGTCGAGAGTAAGGGTGAGTGCGCTGTCAAGAGTGGAGGTGAAAGTAGTGAGAGTGACACGGAGCGTGAGTTGGTTGTGACAGGTGAGCGAGGATGTACACCTGGCATGGAAGGATGCACACCTGGAATGGTAGAGCGTGTGTGGGAATGCACACTTGAGTTGGTCGTGAGGCACGTGGTTGGGTGTGCAAGTGAAAGCACACCTGTGATTGTCACAGAGGAGGTGACCGAGGAGGGGGCGCGAAGAGGTGTGTTGGTGAGGTGTGCGAGCGACGAATGTGTGCCAAGGTGTTCGGTGGTCAGGTGTGTGACCAAGTCTGTGAGCGGAATGAGTGTACCGAGGTGTGTAAGGAAAGGTACGAGGAGCATGGGAACAGCTGGAGGTATGAGCAAGAAAGGGGTAGCGTATGCGTGTAAGCATGCAGGTGAGGCATCGACGGTAACCGGGTTAGCGGTTAGAGCGACTTTTAGCCGAATCGGGCCCTCGGTGCGTGCCGGGCTTCACGTGCCGCGAGAACCAGCAGGGATCCGAGCCACGGTGGTTTCGAAAGGACCGCCGTACGCGATCCACGCTGTGCCTCGCTTGGAACGGCCGCGTCTGGGCTCCACTAGGCGGAGCGGGCAGCCCGATAGGAAGGGTCGTCATGGCGACCACTTTTCATTGAGACGTTCCGGCAGGTCGAGATCGGGAAATTGGATGGCTCCGCGCCGAGGTGGTGCGTGGGATCTCGGCACGGGTAAGCCCCCGTCCCTGCACCGAGTGCCGGATGCATCCAGCCGCCGGCACCAAAGAACCCGCGTCCATTGCTCGGCTGTACGAAGCCGAGCTTTAGAAGGGAATTGGCGCACCGAGAGGATCTAATAAGTAGACGGGTGATGAGGATAGTGTTTTGGACCCAAAATTAGCAGTAAATGGCAAATTTTTGATTTGTTGGATTCGGTGTGCAAAATTGATAGTGGGACCTCCCCGATGTGGTGGGATGGGCAATCCACCATCCCTCACAGAGGGGGGCAAAGGAGCACTAGCTTATGGGGTATATGGCAGTGAAAACTAGCCCGGGTGGGTTAGGATATTGTGTGTAGGGACCTAGAAGATGACATTAGGTGACGTTAAGGTTAGGTAGTGACAAGGATACCTGTAGTGGGGACGCAGGTAGATTAGTGTGGATGATAATGACGTGGGAGCGCAATAGTTTAAAGGGACGACTGGGAAGCGCAAGTTTCAGAGGGGAGTAGTTAGATGAGATGATGCCGTGTGGTTGAGGATTGAACAGGTGTGATTGCACAGGTGTGCAACTGGACAGGTGTGTGGAGCAGTGTATGAGTGAGTGAAGGTGATTGTGTATTGTGCTGACCAAATGGTCTAGGAAGAGGAGGAGGGTGCAGGTGGCACCAGGTATGATTGCACAGGTGTGCAACGACAGGTGTATGGAGAATGGTTGTGTGAAATACATGGAGCGTGGAATAAATGGAGTATAGGAATGGATGGTCGTGGAGTGAGTATGGTGGAAATTGTGGAGTGGAGTGGATGGTGCGAAGGTGTGAATGGGGGAAGAGTGGACCCCCATCACGAATACCCGGGGCGGGTAGTGTAAGTGTTAGGGAGAGGGTATAGGTAAATTGTGGTTGGATATTGGCATCTGTGGTGCGGGTGAGAGACTGGTATTTGTATGGGTGCATTAGTGTTGTGGAAATGGCTGGGCGTGTAGCCTGTTAGTGTGTGTAGTTGGTTTGGGCACTCCACCACTGTGAGGATGTCGGCCAGGTGAGGCCGCAGGTGGGCTCTGGGAGCCGGTAGTTGTGGATGGGGCCCGAGGATCCGGAGGACGGACCCGGGTAGCCCAGTGCCAGAGGGCACCAAGGGGTGACAGAGCCAGGAGGGGCCTTCCCAAATTAGATAGGTTAGGTAAGGAGCAGGTAAGCTCGGGTGGCAACTACAGAGGTGGAGGTGTGCAGGTGGGTAGACCTGCTGGGAGAGCTACACGTCGCAGCCCAGAAATTGTGCGAGGGCACCGGGAGATGAATCGGGGGAGTGAGACCCCAAATTGAGAAGCACCACAGTTTGGTCAATGGGAATTGGTTGTTAAAACCCATAGTGTAAGTGGCCAATGGATTGGCAGGGAAAGACCCCGGGTAGTGTAAAGTGTGTTAAAGTCATTTAGAGGATAGTTAGGATGAAGGATCTCCTCGCACCATCTGCATCCACTCACCTGAGGTGACAGGAACTCCACACCATGCCATGTTTTGATTATTTTTTACTGTGCAAATGTTTGGATTGTGAGACGCATCATGACGTGGGTGTGACATTGTGCTTGATGTTCCATCTCTTCCTCCTTATGAGGATTTATGATGAATTGGGTGATGGCAAATTTTGGTTAGAGGGATTGTGGTGACGAATTTGGTATAGAGGAAATATGGGGAGACGTGACAGTAGCGACGGATTGGTAATGTGTAGATTTTTGTACATATGGGGTAAGGGCAAGGGTAGGGTAGGTGACAGGGGGGTGACGTACGGTAGGGACGAGCTTTCTCACTTCGCCCTCCGTACGCATTTCGCCTTGCATTGCCTTATTGATGTGTACCCTTGTGACCTTACCCCTCGCTCAATTGTCCCCCTTTTGTCTCCCACATGACCTGTGCGCTATGGGGCGCCGAGGGGAGCGTGCGTGAGTCGGCCATTGTGCGCCCGGAACTCTCAGAACCAGCTGTCTGCATCGATGCACCACATTATGGACCACATGTCTGTGGCCGAGCACCACTTATGGACCCCATGGGTTGGGGCATGGCCCCTCTGCTGGAACCGGCCATGAGGGCCCGAAATCTTGCTGGCGGACCTTGGCCACAGGGCACCGATGCCACACAGGTGAAGCACACGTAGTCGGCCCTGTGGGCCATAAATAAAAGAAAATAAAAAGGACACATTGGGCACACTTTATTGCAAATAGGCCGCCAGTAAGAAAATGAAAGAATGACAACAACTGGAAGACAATCATAATAACCAGCAGAGGGAGCCGAAGAGCAAGAGACCACCTGCAGGGTTAGGGGTTGTTGATTTTATTTTGATTGAACATTGATGAACAATGGTGACTGCACCGATTGGTGCTTGGGTGTATATTGGTGCGTTTTTGGGTGCTTTCATGGTGCGTCGATGCAGAGCAGACTGTCTCCCCCCCAGAAAGAACAATCACAGGTCCTGGGTTAGTTTTGTAAATAAAAATAGCGTCATTGTAAATAATGCTCCCCACCGTCAGTGTATAGTTTGAAGACCATTCCGCAATTCGGTTAACTGTGGGCGTAAGTCTGTTAGGCAGGGTGCAATGGAGCAGCGGGACACATTTATTTATGTTTTAAAACTGTCGCACTCAGGGTCAGGTTAAAAGTAGAGGGAACTACACCTACGTGTCACACTAAATAAAAGTTGTAGGCCCGGGTGGTGCCTAAGAGGAGGAGGGTGCAGTGTTGCGGATATGAGGACTGTATATATTTTTTGATTGTGTGCTTTATTATTATTATTATTGTTTATTCTGCGCCCCCTGCCTCCGGAGCTGTGTAAAGGTGAAAGGGCATCCCATAATTAGTCCACAAGCATACACGTCAGCCAATAATAGAATACCCCTGTTCGATAGTTATATCTTATTCTGTGTTTTAGGGTAAGGCTGTGTCTCCCATTAATTGAAGTACTCCATTGCACCAGTGAAAGAGAATAGATCCCCTTTCATTCCCATCCCCAAAATCTCCATTTCCTATCACAACCCCTTTCGTCATTGCCAAGCCTCGATTGCCAATTACATCCCCTCCAAAACCACCATTGAACATGTGCTCTGGTCGGGGAAGAGGGGCGTGCCTGCCCGTCGTCATCAAGGGCGGAGCCAGAGGGTCGCGTGACCAACCAGGGCCGAGGTGAACACACCGATGGGCGGGTCCAAAAGGCCGGCGGCTTGATCGCCGGAGGCGCTATAAAGGCGCGCGCGCAAGTGGCGTTGAGAGTCGGTGGTGAGGAGTGAGTGGACCAAGAGAGAGAAAGAGTGGTTGGACCAAGAAAGAGAAAGAGTGGTTGGACCAAGAGAGAAAGAGTGGTTGGACAGGGAGACGTGCAAGAGTGTTGTTGAGTTGAGGGTTTGGACCAGACGAGTCAGACGAGTCCTGGCAAAGCAAGCGGCGGCCACAGCAGCAACAACACCCAACAGCCGCTTGGGGCCTGGACGGCGGTTTTGAGCAGGGCCGCAAAGGAACGGCGGCTGCTAAACGCGCCGATCGTGCTGCAGGACCCCCGTGGACCTTCCTCTCCCTCCAGCCATCCACCTCCTGCCTTTCCACCCTTCTTGTGTACGTGAGTTTGTTCTGTGTGTCTTGTCCCTGGGTATTTAATTAAGTCTGTATAAGCTAGTATTTGCACTGTGTCACCTGCGTCTTATGTGTTGTAAATAAATGTGACTGCTTTCTTTTTGCTTGTGTGTATAATAAATCCAATTACTCTTCTGTCCGTCTTCTCGTCTTATTCCTTTTCCGCTTTGCATTTCGTCGTTTTAGTCTTTTCCAGATTGGGCAGCTGCGGTGCGATACGGCCAAAGTTCTGGGTGAATCGGGTGAGTCGGGGAACAACTGTTCGGTCGCGGAGCCTTCGCTCGGCAAACAACATCCTAAACCGCGATCAGTAACAATATATATATATATATATATATATATATATATATATATATATATATATATATATATATATATATATATATATATATCTCTTAGCAGAAGTACCCGGCATTGCCGGGCGGGGGAGGGGAGGGGGAAGAGGAGGGGAGGGGAGGAGAGGGGGGGAGGGGAGAAGAGGGGGGGGAAGTACCTGGCATTCTGTGTATAAACGTGAGGGGGGAGGGGTGGGGGGGAGGGGGGGAGGGGGAGGGATGGGAGAGGAGAGGGGTGGGAGGGGGGAGGGGGAGGGGCGGGGGAGGGGAGGCTGCTGGTCCAAGTTGTCGATTTGATGCGTTAATTCTGCCCACAAGTTCTCTATCGGATTCATATCCGGGGACATGGCAGGCCACTCCATATGCTCCACACCACGTTCAGCAAGAAAGTGTTGGATCATGCGAGCACGATGAGGCCATGCATTGTCATCTTGGAAGACAAAGTTTCCTCGAAAGGCTGCACGAGCAAATGGAAGCAATGTTTCTTCCAGAATGACCCTGTACTTGAACTGGTTCAGGGTTCCATTCAGAACAACCAGGTCAGTTTTGCCCCCTGCATGAAAAGCAGCCCAAACGGTCACCCCACCACCTCCAGCTTGGACTCTTGGCAATATACAATCTTCGTTGTGGGCTTCCTGCACTTGTCTGCGCACTCGGACGCGGCCATCTTGACGATAGACCAGAAATCTAGACTCGTCACTGAAGGTCACGTGATTCCAGTGTCCTGGCTGCCATTGACGGTGCTCTCTGGCCTACTGCAATCAGCGCTGGCTGTGTTCTCTGGTCAGGCATGGCTTTCTCAGGGGACGCCTGGCACGATAGCCTGCTTGAACCAGTCGTTGGTTGACTAGCCTTCTGGATACAGGCACATTTGTCAGTTGATGCCACTCAGCCCTACGCCGATTAGCTGACTTGGTACGGCCATTGCAGACTAACCGGTGCAGCTGGCGATCGTCTCTCCTTGTGGTTCTGCGTGGACATCCTGGCCTCGGTATTGGAGTAGGGACACCCCTCTGAGCATTTCGTTTCAGGATCTTTAACACCTGACCTTGAGTGATGCCATACTGCCGAGCAATAGCACGCTGTTTCATGCCAGAATTTCGTAGAGCCACCACTCCATGACAAACAGCATTGTCAAGTTGACGGACCATCTCCAGAGGAAGCGGCAATAACTTTTGTAGACGTGCAGCAGTTGTTTTCCACGAATACAGAACGCAACAACCCTTGTATACCCGATTGTGAAGCCAATCGTCAAATGTACCTGTCCTTACATTTTGTCACGCCACCTGTGATATAATCCTGTTATTGGCTTCTTGCTGCGAAAGACATTCAGTGACATGATTCTTTCAACAAAGACATCACCGAAGCGTAAAAAAAACTCACCAGATTGATATACTGAGTTCAGAAAGTAAACCCAAGTCAAGAAGAAAAAAAAATATTCCATATTAAATGCCAAGTCTGTGTATGTATATATATATATATTGTTGCAGTTTTGAGAAAAACACTAAAAAGTAATGGCAACCAAAATACCATTATCTTAGTCCCTATCCCATATTTTGGGTTATTATGTCATGCGTTGGGGAAAGGAAAGGTAGGTCCTCCACTTATAAGGGATAAGCTACCAGGCATTGCACTGGGCTCCAAGGGACATCATGGTGTCCAGGTTCAGAAATCCACCAATCAGGATGAAAGGGGCGGAGTTACAGGCTCCACCAATCGGGAGCCAGGAGACCTTCAAGATTTCCCTCCTCCCCCTTGGAGGGTGAACAAAGTAGCCTTTGTGCTAGCAGATCCTTCGTTGTTCGTTCCCCTCCCCTCCCCCGTGAGAGTGTGCTGGGCACCCATGTGATGTATATCCGTAGTAATCGTAATAAGGCATAGAATAAGCTAAGTTTCTGCTTCTCATCCCTTTTTCTTTGGTATTGAAATAATCACATTGTAAATATCTGTAATAAATCAAATTGTAAAACGTTTTCCTTTCTCTCTGTCCATGAATGTCTCTTCTCCATTGATCCGCCATTCTTCATACCCAGTTCAACATCAACAGTAATGGCTTTAGCATCCTTCTGGCGGTGACCAATGGTTTTCGCTCGGCCGTCTAAATTTCCATCAAGGATCAAAGGAAACCGCCGGAGGGTATGTACGGTACGTTCCCCGATTTGGACAGTCACGTGGTACAGGTAAGCTATCGCGTGACGGACCAATCGGCATTCGTAGTTGCTGATTTGCAACCTGCTAAGCACGAAGTTATTCGTGCGCGGCAGCCGCAGGTCCGGTAAATTCGGGAGGGAATGGAGGTTAATCCCCTTGTAGTATACCCGAACCCCGGGCCGTAACACACTCGGTGTCGAGGAGTGAAATTCGAATCTTCCGAGCACCGTAACAAATTTGGTGACGGGAGTGAGATTCCGCTCCGGATACCGTAACACATTCAGTGTCTCAGAGTGGGATATTCGAACCATCTCTGAGCACCGCAACAATATCTATATTGCGGATCTGCCGCCAGCCTTCTCCCCTTACCAAGGGGGGATTAGTCCCCTTGTCTTTGACTGACCTGGTGCGACCCGGGACCTATTACGTCCCTTCCGGACAGCGTGAAATTGGGTTTCAGGACCAAATTCAGTGTTACCTAAGTACTAGCGCTGCCCTGGAAGCGAGGAAGTAAGCCCCGCACGAACCACGTGTGTTGGTGATACGCCGAGCGGTTGCATACACGTGATGCGCGCTCTTATTGATTACTAGACACCGATTCAAACGGTTCTTATTCGTACCACGCTTAGTCAATGGCGAAATCACAAAGACGATCGAATTGGAAGGAAGAACAGAATTTATTTACACTATACAATGGTAGAGAAAAAAGGGACACAGAGCAGCCTTATACAGTCTTACTTAATAACCAGGACAAACGGGCCCGTCTCACACACACTCACATGGGGATTGCTGATGAGCAGGATGATGTTCACCAGCTCGCCCAGGGATGGCTCTCATGCAGTTCTCTCCGGTCCCCGGCACGTCCCTTGGAGATGGAAGTAGGTGAAGGCAGGAGCTCTCCGCGTGTCGTCTAAACGGAGTGGGTTATCACGGGGCGAATTGGTAGGGAGCGGACTTTGGCGCGGCTGGCGGTTATTCACTTGTGGCTATGGCTGTGCTTACTTGCGTGGGTGAAAAGCGCAATATGCGTTACCGGCGCGTCTGGCTGCACCAGCGTACTTTGTACAATTCAACGCCTCTTCTTCTCTCTCTCTGCGCAAGTCCTCAAACAACGCGCATATCCTCTGCAAGTTCTTTCTCGATCAAGTGTTCCCGCGCTAGTCCTTCGCGAGCAAGTCTCTCCCAACAGGTCCTTAAGCAAAAACCCTTCAAGTCCTTTCGAGGGCTTTGCGCAGCGGCTTATATAGGCACGCCCCGCGAACCCTTTGGAACTCACCAGACGTGCCTCACCACGCCCTCTCATGCCATGCCGCTCGAGCTCTGATTGGCTGGTGGCTCTTACCGTCTCCCGCTGCCGCTCCCGACCTCAACGCCGCCCCCACCTTTTTAGGCCTACCTCGTGTTAGCTTGACTAGGGGACAGCCGAATGGGGCGTGGGATAGATTACGCCCATAGAAGTAGAATTGGAGGGTGGACGCAAAATGAATGGGGCCTACTCTCATGTCTTTACACAATGCAGGCACTAAGAGGGGAAATGGCCTATTCTTACACATACTAAGACATAACTATACTACGAATGGGCCTTTATGTTGCTCGTGTGACTAACTATGGGGGGGCAACCCTTTAACCTTTAATGACTTCAATGTGCCAATCTCAAAACCGCAGCTATATATATATATATATATATATATATATATATATATATATATATATATATATATATATATATATATATATATATATATATATATATATATATATATATATATATACATACATACATACATATATTATGTGTGTATAATGTTGTGTTCCTGGTGATTAAAATCTTCCAAGGAAACGGATTTTCTGAACGGGCTTTAACTCCGAAGCGTTCAGTCAAGGTATCGCGAAAAATACACGAGGGGGCAAGTGGGGGAGAAGTCAGAGTGCTTACCTTCACGGATCCCACCGGCAGTCCTCAAACCTGCAATAAATCAACTCAAACGGAGACGAGTTTAAAATGTACAAGAAAATCCCGGCTTTATTAAGAAATGCCGGTAACAAAATAAAACACGGTCAAATAATAATAAATTACTAAATTGGAGCGCCCCCACACAGACTCAGTAAACAGACAAAGGATAAAATAACTGAAAATAAATATGTGTTATTCAGTAGGGCATTTAGCTCAAATCAGCTGGTGTATCTTGTCAGTAATCGTCAAAGATTGTCTCAGGCCTTGGCGGGAAATGCACGCTCATTGGGCGCGAAGCGATGAGCAGGTGCGCAGCCTGCTCTTCCAGTCGTGCCCGTCCTCACAATCTCCGCACGGAAAAACTGCAGTTCCCGGCCCGTGGCTCTTTCTCCTCACGACCACCAGCAAGACGTCCCAACACGGCCGCCTGCGATGGTGTCCAAAAAAAGAAGTGGCAACAAGGTGTCGGCACACGACCGCCCACGATGAAATCCACAACGAGAAGGACCAAAAGTATGTCGATGCCGAGAGAGACAAAAATGCGACCGTTCAACCAAAAGTCCAAAACAAGAAGGCGCATGAGCAGCAATAACGACCGTTCACTATGGCATCCAGAACGAGATGGTGCAATAGCAATAGCGACCTTTCACGAAGAGATGCACAACAAGAAGTAGAAAGAGGAGAAAATGTCGGCCAGGGCGTTCTTTTATCGTCCAGGCTCTGACGTCATCTCAACACGTCTCCGTGTCTGATCCAACCAGTACGTGCCACCTTACCAGTCCTCTGTGCTAATCAAATCCCCGCCCAATCACCACTCTTTGGGCGTGTCTCCATGGAGCTGCCTGTCCTGTGCGCTCACCAAGTCGGTGTTATCCACGACAATGCTTCATGCCTTGCTTCCGGCAGGTTTTTAATTAGTGTGTTTAATGGGCGATTTTGGCTCTATGTGTGGGTGCTGTGTCAAAAGGAACAAAGGAATAAATCAGAGGCAACTACACACAGGGGATTAATTTACCCATAATCCCTTGCTAATTAACAAGCCCCACCCCTCTGATGGGGACGAAGATACAAGTTTACCCGACATCCGGTCGGCACAAATGCCCTACTTATGGTACATCAAGGTTTCTTCTTCTTCACGACAGTCGGAGCATACTACCTATGCATTCTACCTCGTCTGCAGTATCACTACACCCCACAAACGTAACAATATACTAGTACCCCACTGCAAAGCCGCAATGAGCCAGCGAAGCCAAAGCCTCTTGCCACTATTTTACCCATCACTATGGCATCAGTAGGTTAGGTAGTTGGTGGTAGGTAGGTGTAGTAGGTACCGTACCTACAGACTTGGCATTTAATATGGAATTTTTTTTTCTTGACTTCGGTTTACTTTCTGAACTCAGTATATCAATCTGGTGAGTTTCTTTTACCCTTCGGTGATGTATTTGTTGAAAGAACCATGTCACTGATTGTCTTTCGCAGCAAGAAGTCAATAACATGATTATATCACAGGTGGCGTGACAAAATGTAAGGACAGGTACATTTGACGATTGGCTTCACAATCGGGTATATAAGGGTTGTTGCGTTCTGTATTAGTGGAAAACAACTGCTGCACGTCTACAAAAGTTATTCCTCTGGAGATGGTCCGTCAACTTGATAATGCTGTTTGTCATGGAGTGGTGGCTTTACGAAATTCTGGCATGAAACAGCATGCTATTGCTCGGCAGGATGGCATCACTCAAGGTCAGGTGTCAAAGATACTGAAACGAAATTCTCAGAGGGGTGTCCCTACTCCAATACCGAGGCCAGGACGTCCACGCAGACCCACAAGGAGAGATGATCGCCAGCTGCACCGGTTAGTCTGCAATGGCCGTACCAAGTCAGCTAATCGGCTTAGGGCTGAGTGGCAGCAACTGACAAATGTGCCTGTATCCAGAAGGCTAGTCAACCAACGACTGGTTCAAGCAGGCTATCGTGTCAGGCATCCCCTGAGAAAGCCACGCCTGACCAGACAACACAGCCAGCGCCGATTGCAGTGGGCCAGAGAGCACCGTCAATGGCAGCCAGGACACTGGAATCACGTGACCTTCAGTGACGAGTCTAGATTTCTGGTCTATCGTCAAGATGGCCGCGTCCGAGTGCACAGACAAGTGCATGAAGCCCACAACGAAGATTGTATAGTGCCAAGAGTCCAAGCTGGAGGTGGTGGGGTGACCGTTTGGGCTGCTTTTCATGCAGGGGGCAAAACTGACCTGGTTGTTCTGAATGGAAACCTGAACCAGTTCAAGTACAGGGTCATTCTGGAAGAAACATTGCTTCCATTTCCTCGGGCAGCCTTTCGAGGAAACTTTGTCTTCCAAGATGACAATGCACGGCCTCATCGTGCTCGCATAATCCAAAACTTTCTTGCTGACCGTGGTGTAGAGCATATGGAGTGGCCTGCCATGTCCCCGGATATGAATCCGATAGCGAACTTGTGGGCAGAATTAACGCGTCAAATCGACAACTTGGACCAGCGGCCTACCTCTGTGCGTGAATTGCAGCAGACTATTGTCACTGCATGGCAAGCGATTCCTGTCCAAACCTTGGCAAATCTCGTGAACAGCATGCCTCGATGTGTACGTGCTCTCCTGAATGCTCGTGGGGGTTACACGAAGTACTGAACTGTAATTTTACTGTCCGTAATCCCAGTCATAATTTAGCTTTTGTTTTTGTTGAAATTTTTTTTGGCTAATGTGCAAAATAAAGAGATACTTCTGGAAAACGTACAGAAGTTTAACACAGTACTGTCCGTGAATTGAGTTCGATATCAGTTTACATCACTTTCAAGGATTAATTTATTTGCTTCGAAATGTCAAATGTGGTTTTTGTTTCTTTTAAAGGTCACATTAACAAAATCTAGAATAATTTCAACATAATTCCAATGAACTTTTGGTTCTAAGTCATCTTGAAAAGTAAGTTCACCCCCACAAAAAAATATTCCATATTAAATGCCAAGTCTGTAGTTCAAAATGACACCATTTGCATTCTGGATGAGATTAAAATTTATAAAATTTCCTTCTTGATTAATTCGGTGAATTCGGTCTCAACTTCGGATATTTCCGGCTGTGAAAAACTATCCCCTTCGGCCGCAAGATTTCTAAAAAATAATTCTTCGTCAATTTTAGAATATTTGACGCAGTTTTCAGCCTCCGAAACGCGGTCATAAGCTTTTTTGAAATATTTTTTCAAATGCTCGAATCTCATTGGTTCCGGTGTTTGGTGACGATTTTCGTTGAAGATAACCAGGGCCCGTGGAACGAGGTTGGGCTTAAAGTATTTTAATTACAAATTAGAGGTGCATAAGATGGTGAATCAAACAAAGACGGGTGAAACAAACTCCTATTGAACTTTTTCGCAATTTTTTATGCATACTTCGGCATTCGCAAGATGGCGGCCTCCATGGAGTGTTTTGGTGCGTCAAAGCTTGAAATTCTCAAAGGATCCAGCAAAATCTGGTTTTTCAACATAATACATACGCATTCTTTCACAACACCGGCTTTGCCGGCTATAAACAAAGTATTTTTTTATACATCCATATATATATATATATATACAGTAATACCCTGGCCTACGTCATTAATTGGTTCCATAAGCCGTGACGTAACTCGGTTTTTGACGTAAACCGGGCGTAATGCCTTTTAGTTCTTTCACGAGCCTCGATCTTGTATACAAAAAAAAAAAAAAAAAAAAGCCTTAAAAATGCCTTAAAATGAAGACAAATACCATAAAACTAGAGTAAATAACTCGCGAAAGTATATAACTATCGCTAAACCTTAAAGAACACAAAACACATTTTGGTCATATTTTTTAATGAGTAATGAACGCAATTAATAAATGAATTTGTAAAGAATAATAAATAAAATTAATAAGATTATGTTATTCACCTTAAACATGGCGTCTCTTCTGAACACAAACACACATTTTATCAGTCTTAGCCGGCGGCGCTTTTTCAGTGACGTATGCGAGAATACGTTCCCTATCATGAATGATGGTCGATACCGTCGACCGTGGTAGCCCTAAGGCATAGACCTTGTCGCGAATCGGTAAATATCAACAGAGGTTTTTTGGCATTAAAATCCAGCGATTTAAAGAAATATTTGAGGGAAAGGGGGGTTCCCATTGGAGAAGAGAAACAACCTGCTTATGCAAGAACAGTTCCTGAATGTTGAAACCTCGATCGGCCATACAAATATCGCCGGGCTGGAACTTGTCTACAATGTTCGTCATCTTTACAATTTTTTTGTCCGACGTGTTTCCTCCTGTAGGTTTGGAAATGTATGAAATTGTTCCGCTAGGTGTAATAACAACAAGGCACTTGAGAGTAGGTCAATGCTCTCACGTAGTGTGTCAATGTAAACAAGCAGTCTGTCAAAGTGGCAGCGACCACCGGCGGCGCTATTGCCCCTTTCCGATCCCATGACGCATTGCGGTTCTGATTCGCGATAAGGTCTATGCGCTATCACCGACACTTTTTCACCTTTTTCATACCTTTTAATCAGATTTAACTTATCTTCCATCGTAACCACATTACGCTTGGAAACACCAGCATTATCCTTCTTAGGACCCATGGCTAACACAGACACAGTAAAGGAATACTGTATGTCGCCTCTGTTTTGAATGAGAACCAGCAGCTGCACGTACATACAGTATACTGTGCGTACATGTTTATATATTTTTAATGTGCTTTTTATTGTATTTTAAATTGTTTTTTACCTTCTTTTATTGTTAATTGATGTACTATTTTATTTATTTTAAATATATTTTTAAGGGAAAAAAATTTTTTTCACGTCCGTAGGAGTGACATAAAGTCGCACATAATGACGTTCGCTGAACTGAAATTTACTCTAGAAGAGTGGCGTAAAGTCGGATTTGACGTAGGTCGAAATGGCGTAAAACGGAGTATGACTGTATATATATATATATATATATATATATATATATATATATATATATATATATATATATATATATATATATATATATATATATATATATATATTCTTACGGATCTCTACGTCGGCCTTCTTCCCCTTAAGAAGGGGGGATTAGTCCCCTTGTTCGTGACTGACCGACGTGAGTCCTGACGCTGCACAGCTCCCTCCAGAGAGGCAGGAGCGCAACCCCGTTCGCGACTGCGGACAGATGGTAATTGCCGAGTGGTTTAGCAACCGCGGCACGAACTATTAACAAGGACTGACCCGATCCTTAACGTTGGCCAAATCGTGCCACAGGTATTCGATGAGGGAAATCACCAAAGCAACCGGACGAGCATGAAGAAGAAGAAGAACAAAGGTGGGAAATACAAATATGATTTATTTACTAACTATTTACACAATTAAAGAAACCAAGGAGAAGGAAGGATAATAAAATAATTGACAGAAGGAGGAAGAACCAGAAGACACAATGCAACACTAGCTTATCTAAACAGGCTTAACTTATACCCAGGGACAAGACGGACAGAACGAACTCACTCACACGAACAGGGGTAGATGGATGCCAGGGATCGATGGTTGGGAAGGCAGAGAAAGGGCCAGGCAGATGGTAGGCGTCGAAGTCCGGCTCTCAGCGTGCGCTCCGGTCCACGCTTTTGGGGTCGAGGCGAAAATCCCGGGAAACAGCTCCGCTCCGGGCTGGCAACGAGGAGCCGGCAGCTCCACGTATTCGGCTTCACACCGGCAGCTTGCTTTATTCGTCCTCCGCCTCCTGCGCCTCCGAAGTTCTCTTTACACTCCACAGAATCTGCCTCTCACCCAGTGCACCTCCCTCAGAACTCTCTCTCTCGTCTGGCCCCTTACGCATCTCTCTCAGTGGGGGCTGATGCAATGGGTTTTATAACCCCGCCCTCTTGAGCCATACCCACTCATCCTTGGTTGGTCGGCAAGGGCTTTCTTGGGTCCACCTTTGGATGACGATGGGCGGGCAATGCCCCTTCTTCGCCGGGCTGACCACGTGCGTAATGGAGTCAAATGTAGTTGGTAATGCGGTTGGCAATGCGGTTGGCAATGCGGTTGGCAATGGAGGTTCTGGGGCAATTGAAAGGGGATTCTACCTTATTTCCATTTGATGCAATGCAGTGTCAACTAGTGGGAACAGAGCCTTCAACTACATAGAATAAGGAGATAACTATTTAAGAGGGTATATGATTGGCTACGTGTATGTATATGGAGTAACTAGGAGGACGACCTTTGACCTTTACACACGGAGGGTGATATTTACAACAATTCATTACACTTACAACAATACAAAAAAATCACAACAATTCTCAAATCCACAACTATATATATATATCTATATATATATATATATATATATATATTATATATATATATATATATATATATATATATATATATATATATATATATATATATATACATATATATATACATATATATATATATATATATATATATATATATATATATATATATATATGTATATACATATATATATATATACATATATATATATATATATATATATATATATATATGTATATATATATATATATATATGTATATATATATATATATATATGTATATATATATATATATATATATATATATATATATATATATATATATATATATATATATATATATATATATATATATATATATATATATATATTGTAACGGTTCTGAGAAGTGTAACGGTTTTTTTTTGAGAAGTGTAACAATTTTGGAGGAAGTGTAACGAATGTGAAAACGTTACAATGTGAACGTTACAAAAGTATGGTAACACCCTGGTAATGTAAATAATGGTCGCAGCCGTCCTCCTAGTTAATTCCATGAAACTTACACGCAGGTCACGATATATCTTTTTAAATAGTGTATTTCCTTATTCTATGTAGGCTAAATATGTGTTTCCCACTAGATTGACTTTGCATTGTATCAAACAAAATAAGCATAGGCCTTTGCAATTTCCCCAAACATCTCCGCTCTCCAAAGTTCTTTTAAAAAGGGTGCGAGTTGTGTTCAATCCCGCAAGCCGCCATTGCCCATGTGCTAACCTCGGAGAAGAAAGGCGTGTCTCCACCTCGTCGTAGAGGGGAGGAGTGAGCCAGCCCTAACAGCCAATCAGCACCGCGGTGAGCGACCCGGTAGGCGCGCCCTCGCAGCCGGCGGCTTGATTCCGCCCGAGGTGATAAAAGCGACTGTAAGGGACTGCTTCACCAGATGACTTGGGAGATGACCTGGGAGGTGAGCGAAGAGGCGACACCAAGAGGAGCGGTGAGATGCGAAACGCTCCAAGCCAAAGAGGAGAGGTACTCGGAAAGGAAACCAGCTTTGGAGAGACGCGCTGAAAGGAGGGAGACGGCTCCACCAGAAGGAGAGGAGCAGGTGTGCCGAGCCAGCGCGTGACGTCTACAGCAGCGGATACGCGACGGAGGGTTTTTCCCGCCAAAACCGCGAGGAATTGAGAGCTGCTACCTTCGACCCTGCCTCCCTCTCCAGCAATCCACCTCAAGCCCTACCTGCCTGCAATATCCCCCGTGTAAGTGTGAACGTCGTCTGTCCTACTCGTTGTCTTGGGGTTAAGTAAAATAAATAGTTTAAGCTAACAATGCACTGTGTGACTGCTTCTTCCATCCATTGCTGTAAATAATTTTGGTCGCTCTTTCTTTTTGCTTGTGTGTGTATAATAAATCTGTTCTTCCTCCGTACTCTGTCTTCTTCTTCTTTTTCATTCTCTTTCGGTCGCTTTAGACTTTAGAGGTTTCCCGATTGAATATCTGTGGTGCGATCTGGTCAACGTCGGGTGAAATCGGGTTCTAATCAGGGAGTAACTGTTCGGACGCGGTAATACCAACCGCTCGGTAAAATAACATCCAAAACCGCGTCTGTAACAATTGGTTGTCAGGAGTTGGATTCGGACCTGGGACTAAATTTGTTAGGCCCAAATTTTGGGACACCAATTGTGTTATATCAGTAACAATTGGTGTTGAGTGAGATCGGACCCGAAGCGCGCTTAACGCGCTCAAAATTACAAGCTGCCGAAATTTATTTTGTTTTATAAAACCCGAATTTTAGGAGGTGTGGCTATGGGGAGTGAGGGGGGTGCTGGTGAGCAAGGATGTGGGGGTATGGCGTGGGTAGCGGGTTGCGGAGGGGCGACCCAGGCATCGACACCAGGAGGGGTAGTGTTTGGAGGGACGGGGGACGCGCGGGAGCCCCCCGGGAATAGCGTACTGTGGGAGCCCGAACGGGTTGGTCCCGCGTTGATCCCGCAAGGAGTGACGCGCGGGGTCCGACCTTCGGGCGCCCACAAGGTCCCACTCGCGCCGTATGACGGCAAGAGTGATTTGAGGGCGTACCTGGCGCAGTTTGAGTACGTGTGCAAAGGCAACGGTTGGAATCCGGACGACGGTGGAGTACACCTGGTGGGGGCACTGCGCGGTGCGGCGGCGGAGGTGCTGACGGCTTTACCACCGGGTGCTCTCACCCTGCCAGCTCTCCGTGCGGCATTAATTAATCGGTTCGGCATTGAACAGCAAAGCGAGCTTGTTAAAGCCCAACTTGCGCAGCGAAAACGCAAGCCCCAGGAGACCATCGGGGAACTTGCTCATGATATTCGCCGCGCGGTCGGGATTGCACACGCGGACATGGCAGCGAGTTCCCAGGAAAGCCTGGCGCTGGATCACTTTATTCAGGCCCTTCCGGATCTGGAGCTCCGGCAACAGCTCGCCATGTGGCGCCCGCAAACCATGAGTCAGGCGGCCGACGCTGCAGCCCGTTGGGAAGCAGCGAGGCCCCTGGCCCGGGGAGGCGAGCGCCACGCAGTGGCGGTGCGTCAGATGGGGCCCGTGATGGGGGGCGGCCCCCCAAGGGGGCCCGCCCCCGACGGGGGCCCTGACCTGGAGAGCATGGTCCGGAGTTTAGTGGATCGGCGCCTGGCGGGACCTGGACCATGGCAGGCGGCCCCAGCGGTGGCACCCGGTAGTCCCCGACAGAGTACCCCAATTCGGACATACAGGGGGGGGAATTTGGAATACCGGAGGCAAGCACCTTACCAGGTGAGGTGCTATAATTGTGCTCGGATGGGTCACCGTGCATGGGAGTGTCGAGCTCCGCGCCGGGACGTTTCCCGCCAACCGATGCCCTCAACTCCGCCCCGTATAGATCGGCCTAGCCGACCTCAGACACCCCCCCGCCAGGACCCGGGAAACTAGAACGTGCCGGGCATGCAGGGCGGTGTTCGGCAGTAGGGGATGGGGAGAAGCCCTCGTTGACGCGACAGGTCATTCATTGTGGCCGAATTGGGACGGGTAGTTTGACAATTCGGTGCAAAATTGCCGGCGTGGGGGTGGACGCCGTGGTGGACACGGGAGCCAGCGCCACGATCATCAGCTCCGTGGTCCTTAATTCGAGTGCAGACGGCTGGGGTAAAATCCAGCGTCTGGAAAATCATCGTTTGCAGTTGGCTACCGGGGCAACGGCTCCGATCATAGGGCGTGGTTTTGTGACCCTCAAGTTGGGATCGGTAAAGGAAGAGATAGAGGTTTGGGTGGCGGAGGTGTGCGACCCATGCTTAATAGGGTTGGATTTGTTGACTGCCAGCGGTTGTAAAATCGACTTGAGTCGGGGGATCCTGCGATGGGGAGTGGAAGAGCTACCATTGGAGGGGGTGAGCACGGCCGAGAGGGTGGAGCTGGAGGCTCCTGAGGCCGTGACCATCCCTCCGGGGGCCGAGGCCATCGTGCCGGCCCGATGGTCAGCTCGCCCGACATGGCAGGAATCCTGCGGCCTGGTCGAACCGGTGGCAGCGCTATCCATACCTGGTTTAATCGTGGGCCGTACCCTTGTAAAAACGGACGGGCCGGTGGTGGCCGTCCGAGTAATTAATATTAGCACAGAACCACGCACTATAGTGAGGGGCACGAAGGTAGCTGGCTGCACCCCAGTTAGAGAAGTCGCGTCAGTGAGGGGCGAGAACGTCCAGCCGAGCCGGCCCCAGGGGGAGCCTTCAATAAGTTCTAGGAATTGGCCCGATCCCATTTGCGAGATGGTAAATCGTAGTAGTGTAGAGTTGGGAGGTACCCAGAGGGAGGCCTTACACAAACTGGTTGGGTCCCATTTGGACCTCTTCTCCTTGTCCACCGAGGATATTGGACGTACGGGCCTGGTGAAACATCAGATCCACACCGGTGAGGCCCGGCCTATTCGTCAGGCCGCCCGACGGCTCCCTTGGAGCAAGAGGGCGGAAGCTGATGAGCAGGTTGAAAAAATGCTCGACGCAGGTGTGATCGAGCCCTCGGGAAGTCCTTGGATGTCACCTGTTGTGCTGGTCAAAAAGAAGGATGGGACCACGCGGTTCTGCGTGGACTATCGCCAGCTAAACAACGTGACACTCAAGGACTCATATCCCCTGCCAAGAATTGATGACACCCTCGATGCCGTTGCGGGCTCAAATTGGTTCTCGACTTTGGACCTCAAGAGTGGGTATTGGCAGGTGGAGATGGATAGGGCAGGGAAGGAGAAAACGGCATTTTCCACAGGTAAGGGACTGTATCAGTTTACTGTGATGCCGTTTGGTTTGTGTAACGCCCCCGCCACCTTTGAAAGATTGATGGAGCATGTACTAGGCGGCATGCCATGGCAATCATGCCTGGTGTACCTGGATGACGTCCTAGTACATGCCAAAACGTTCCCCCAGGTAGTAGCTAATTTGGACCAGGTGTTCGGGTGCCTCAGACAGGCAGGGTTGAAGCTGAACCCGAGTAAGTGCACTTTGTTTGCCAAGGAGGTGGCCTATTTAGGCCACGTCATCGGTTGCGAGGGGGTAAAAACGGACCCAGACAAAATTAAAGCGGTAGAGGAGTGGCCCGCACCACGTACCATCAAAGAGGTGCGGGGATTTTTGGGACTCTGCTCCTACTACCGGCGCTTTGTGGCGAAATTTGCGGAGTTGGCCCGTCCCCTCCACCGGCTTACGGAGAAGGGGACGCGATTTAATTGGACACGGGAGTGCCACGAGGCCTTCCAAAAATTGAAGGGGTGTCTAACATCCGCACCCCTTCTAGCTTACCCCACTAGCAACGGGGCATTTACCCTGGACACGGATGCGAGCCAGGAAGGATTGGGCGCAGTTTTGTCTCAGACACAGGAGGGCGTGGAGAGAGTGATTGGTTACTATAGTCGGGCCTTAAGTAGGCCCGAGCGAAATTATTGCGTCACTCGCAAAGAGTTATTGGCTATGCTGGCTGCCATGAACCATTTCCACCCGTACTTGTACGGGCGGAAATTTTTGGTTAGAACTGACCATTCCTCCTTGCAATGGCTCCTTCGGTTCAAGGAACCAGAGGGCCAAATTGCAAGGTGGTTGGAAAAGTTGCAGCAGTACGATTTTGATGTGGCCCATCGGGCCGAGAAGGCCCATGGTAATGCGGACGCACTCTCTCGGCGTCCTTGTCTGGGGGAAAACTGCAAATTTTGTGCGAGACACGAGGAGAGGGAACAATTGGGCGATTCGGACCCGACCCTCGTTGTCCGGGCAACCCGGGTGAGAGGGCCAATTTTGCCAATAACCGCGGACGAGGAATTTGGAGATTTGGCATGGAGCACGGCCCAGCAGGAGGATCCTGTCCTGGGATCCTGTCCTGGGTGTTCAATTGGGTCAAATTGGGGCAAAGACCAAAGGGGGAAGAGGTCACCCCCCTCGGGGCGCAAACAAAGGCGTATTGGGCTCAGTGGCAGACCCTGGAATTGAAAGGCAACATCTTGTATCGCAAGTGGGTGGAGGTTCCCTCTGATAGAACTTCCTGGCTGGTGATAGTCCCTGACAAATTCAAGAACGTCATATTGCAACAGGTGCATGGTACCCGCTCCGGCGGCCATTTGGGCAGGACAAAGACAATATCTCGGGTCCGCCGGAGGTTCTATTGGGTGAATATGGGGCGCGACATACAGGACTGGTGTCGGAGATGCGACGCCTGTTCTGCCAAAAAGGGACCAGCACGGAGGATGAGGGCCCCCCTTCAATTACATCAGGTGGGGGCCCCCTTGAGCGGGTGGCTATGGATATTCTAGGACCGCTGCCCCGCACCCGCCAAGGTAATAAGTATATCCTCGTTGTAATGGACTATTTCACCAAGTGGCCGGAGGCCTATGCCCTCCCCAACCAAGAAGCAGGGGTGGTAGCACAGGCCTTCGTAGAAGGATTTGTATGTCGGCACGGGATTCCACAGGAGCTGCACACCGATCAGGGTCGAAATTTTGAAGTCAATTGCTAAAAGATGTGTGCAGACTCCTGTCAATTCGGAAAACCAGGACCACGCCCTTGCGGCCACAATCTGACGGGATGGTTGAAAGGTTCAATCGAACATTGATCCAACAACTGGCATTGTTCACCACCACCCGTCAGGATGACTGGGACGAACATCTCCCGTACCTGTTGATGGCCTACCGAACTAGCCAGCACGGGGCCACCGCATGCAGTCCAGCGTTGCTTATGTGTGGGCGGGAGTTACGGGCTCCCACCGACTTGCTATGCGGTCCCGTGCCAGACACCACGGACACACCACCGAGGGAGGGTTACGCACGTCACCTGGAGGAAGGCATGGAGCGGGTCCATGCCTTCGCCCGCCGCCAGCTCCATCTGGCGGGGGCCAAGATGAAGCGCAGGTACGACGACCGGAGCCAGGGGAGTCAATACGCTCCGGGGATGAAGATTTGGTTCTTTAATCCCCGGAGGCGGAAGGGAAGGTGCCCAAAACTCACCTCCCCCTGGCAAGGCCCAGGAGTCGTCCTGTCGCAAATCTGTGACGTGGTCATTAAGATCAAAATGGGGCCACGGACCCCCCCTCGGATCGTCCATGCCGACCGGATAAGACCTTATGCCGGCGAGCAGGCGCCCTCATGGATCGCCTCGGCTCTAGATGCCGAGGCAGGACCCAGTATCTCTTGCGACGGGGGCTCGTAGCGTCAGAGGACTGGGGGTATGGTAGTGAGAGATGCCCCGCTGTGGTGGGATGGCAACGCTGTCATCCCTCACAGAAGGTGGGGCAAATGCGCTATAGTTTATGGGGTTGATGGCAGTGAAAACTAGCCCAGGTGGGTTAGGATATATCGTGTGTAGGGATCTAGCGAAGATGACATTAGGTGACGTTAAGTTTAGTTAGTGACTGATACCTGTAGTGGGGACGCAGGTAGTTTAGGGTGGATGATAATGACGTGGGAGCGCAATAGTTTAAAGGGACGACTGGGAAGCGCAAGTTTCAGAAGGGAGTAGTTAGCTGAGATGATGCCGTGTGTGTGAAGATTGAACAGGTGAGAATTGAACAGGTGTGATTGCACAGGTGTGCAACTGAACAGGTGAATGGAGCAGTGTATGAGGGAGTAGTGGTGATTGCGTGTTGTGCTGACCAAATGGTCCAGGAAGAAAGGAGGGTGCAGGTGGCACCAGGTGTGAGGGCACAGGTGTGCAACAGCAGGTATGGAGAATGGTAGTGTGGAATAAATGGAGTATTGGAATGGATGGTCGTGGAGTGAGTATGGTGGAAATTGTGGAGTGGAGTGGATGGTGCGAAGGTGTGAATGGGGGAAGAGTGGACCCCCATCACGGATACCCGGGGCGGGTAGTGTAAGTGTTAGGTAGAGGGTATAGGTAAATTGTGGTTGGATATTGGCATCTGTGGTGCGGGTGAAAGAATGGTCTTTGAATGGGTGCAGCAGTGTGGTGGAAATGGCTGGGCGTGTAGCCTGTTAGTGTGTGTAGTTGGTTTGGGCACTCCACCACTGTGAGGATGTCGGCCAGGTGAGGCCGCAGGTGGGCTCTGGGAGCCGGTAGTAGTTGTTGTGGATGGGGCCCGAGGATCCGGAGGACGGACCCGGGTAGCCCAGTGCCAGAGGGCACCGAGTGGGGTGACAGAGCCAGGAGGGGCCTGCCCCAGTTAGATAGGTTAGGGTGAGGAGCTAGGTAAGCTCGGGTGGCAACTACAGTGGTGGAGGTGTGCAGGTGGGTAGACCTGCTGGGAGAGCTACACGTCGCAGCCCAGAAATTGTGCGAGGGCACCGGGAGATGAATCGGGGGAGTGAGACCCCAAAATTGAGAAGCACCACAGTTTGGTCAATGGGAATTGGTTGTTAGAACCCATAGTGTAAGTTGGCCAATGGATTGGCAGGGAAAGACCCCGGGTAGTGGAAAGTGTGTTAAAATCATTTAGAGGATAGTTAGGATGAAGGATCTCCTCGCACCATCTGCATCCACTCACCTGAGGTGACAGGTACGCCACACCATGCCATGGTTTGATTATTTTTTATGATGCAAATGTTTGGATTGTGAGACGCATCATGACGTGGGTGTGACATTGTGCTTTGTTGTTCCATCTCTTCCTCCCTATGAGGATTGATGATGAATTGGGTGATGGCAAATTTTGGTTAGAGGGATTGTGGAGACGAATTTGGTATAGGAGAAATATGGGAAAGACGTGACAGTAGTGACGAATTTGTAAATGGGTAGATTTTTGTACATATGGGGTAAGGGCAAGGGTAGGGTAGGTGACAGGGGGGTGACGTACGGTAGGGACGAGCTTTCTCACTTCGCCCTCCGTACGCATTTCGCCTTGCATTGCCTTATTGACGTGTACCCTTGTGACCTTACCCCTCGCTCAATTGTCTTTCTTTTGTCTCCCACATGACCTGTGCGCCATTGGGTGCCGAGGGGAGCGTGCGTGAGGTGGCCATTGTGCGCCCGAGATTCCCAGAACCAGCATGCATTGCGTTGATGTACCACTTTATGGACCGCTGTTCTGCGGCCAAGTACCACTTGATGGACCCCAGGTTCTGGGGCAGGGCACCTCTGTTGGAGACCGGCCATAGTGGCCAGAGAATCTTGCTTGCGGACCTCGGTAAGGTGGCACCTATGCCAAACAGGTGGACCACCCTTAGTTGGCCCCTGTTGCCCTAAATAAAAATGGACACAAGTTGTGCTTTTTATTATATTTCCAAATAGGCCGCATGAAGCCAGAAGACGTCGGGAAGAACATCGGCCCAGCAGAGAAAGAGAAGACCACCACCAGTTGTTTTGTTGTGTTTATTATGAACCATGGTGACTGTGCACCGAGTGGTGCTTTGTGGTGCTTGTGGTGCTTTTGGTGCTTTTGGGTGCTTTGGTGGTATTGGTACTGGTGCATCGATGCAATGCGTGCTGTCTCCTCCCTCCCAACAGGAATTTCTTTTTCTTGTTCCCTAAAAAAAAAAAAAAAAAAAAAAAAAACACAGGTCCTGGGTTGCGTTGTAAATAAGAAATCACGTCATTGTAAATAATGCTCCCCACCGTAAATGTATAGTTTGAGAATAATTCCGTAATTCGGTTAGCTGTGGGCTTGAGTCTGTTAGACAGGGTGCAATGCAATAGGGGGACATACTTATTTGTGTTTTAAGATTGTCACACTCAGGGTCAGGTTAATTGTAGAGGGAATTACACCTACGTGTCACACTAAGTGAAAGTTTAGTAGGCCCGAGGACGGGCCTGAAGAAAGGCGGGTGCAGTGTAACGGTTCTGAGAAGTGTAACGGTTTTTTTTTGAGAAGTGTAACAATTTTGGAGGAAGTGTAACGAATGTGAAAACGTTACAATGTGTACGTTACAAAAGTATGGTAACACCCTGGTAATGTAAATAATGGTCGCATCCGTCCTCCTAGTTAATTCCATGAAACTTACACGCAGGTCACGATATATCTTTTTAAATAGTGTATTTCCTTATTCTATGTAGGCTAAATATGTGTTTCCCACTAGATTGACTTTGCATTGTATCAAACAAAATAAGCATAGGCCCTTGCAATTTCCCCAAACATCTCCGCTCTCCAAAGTTCTTTTAAAAAGGGTGCGAGTTGTGTTCAATCCCGCAAGCCGCCATTGCCCATGTGCTAACCTCGGAGAAGAAAGGCGTGTCTCCACCTCGTCGTAGAGGGGAGGAGTGAGCCAGCCCTAACAGCCAATCAGCACCGCGGTGAGCGACCCGGTAGGCGCGCCCTCGCAGCCGGCGGCTTGATTCCGCCCGAGGTGATAAAAGCGACTGTAAGGGACTGCTTCACCAGATGACTTGGGAGATGACCTGGGAGGTGAGCGAAGAGGCGACACCAAGAGGAGCGGTGAGATGCGAAACGCTCCAAGCCAAAGAGGAGAGGTACTCGGAAAGGAAACCAGCTTTGGAGAGACGCGCTGAAAGGAGGGAGACGGCTCCACCAGAAGGAGAGGAGCAGGTGTGCCGAGCCAGCGCGTGACGTCTACAGCAGCGGATACGCGACGGAGGGTTTTTCCCGCCAAAACCGCGAGGAATTGAGAGCTGCTACCTTCGACCCTGCCTCCCTCTCCAGCAATCCACCTCAAGCCCTACCTGCCTGCAATATCCCCCGTGTAAGTGTGAACGTCGTCTGTCCTACTCGTTGTCTTGGGGTTAAGTAAAATAAATAGTTTAAGCTAACAATGCACTGTGTGACTGCTTCTTCCATCCATTGCTGTAAATAATTTTGGTCGCTCTTTCTTTTTGCTTGTGTGTGTATAATAAATCTGTTCTTCCTCCGTACTCTGTCTTCTTCTTCTTTTTCATTCTCTTTCGGTCGCTTTAGAGGTTTCCCGATTGAATATCTGTGATGCGATCTGGTCAACGTCGGGTGAAATCGGGTTCTAATCAGGGAGTAACTGTTCGGACGCGGTAATACCAACCGCTCGGTAAAATAACATCCAAAACCGCGTCTGTTACAATATATATATATATATATATATATATATATATATATATATATATATATATATATATATATATATATATATATATATATATATATATATATATATATAATATATATATATATATATAATATATTGTTACAGACGCGGTGGTGGATGTTGGTTCACCGAGCGGTTTGGTATGACCGCGCCTGCACAAGTTACCCGATTATACTCGAACGTTGCCGAGTCGCGCTACGCTAGGTCAATGAAGGAAAAGGACACAACGGCTGGGATTCAAATGACACGACACCAAGGGTTCAGTTCTCAAGACCTCCGGAGGAGGTTATATTAGGGCGGAAGGTTAGATTACAGGAATGAGAGGGACAGCATAGAAAGACAAGCACTTAGACACACTCTTATAATAGCCCCAACAGATGACAGATAAACAGGACAAAACCTGACTCACACGGGGATTGATGGCAAGGAAAGGCAGAATCGATGGCTCCAGGTGCACCTGGGCTCAGGGCAGGATCGACCCGGTCCGGTCTAGAGATGCGGGGAGGTCGCAGCGCTCGGAGATGGTGACTTGTCTGCTCAAGCTGGGGGCGCATCTGACGTCACGTCCGGTAAGTCGCTGCGTATATCCGGCGGGGAGTGACACGCCCTCGGCTCGTTAGCTCCGCCCCAGATGGAATCGGCCCGTTGCTTCTCATTGGGTGCGTGCGGGGGGGTTACCGGCTCCGCCCTTGACGAGGGGCCGACAGGCAGCCCCTTCTTGGTAACCCCGTCGGCGCACATGGGTAATGGCGGCTAACCGAGCCGGAGTGAGGACGCACACTCCCCGCACGCCGCGCCGCGCCCCTCTGTTGTTGTAGTTGTTGTTGTAGTTGTTGTTGTAGTTGTTGTTGTTGTTTGGGGAAGAAGATGGGAGGAGGTATGGGAAGGTCCTAAACTCACTACTGGTGCCATATAATCACATTCTGGTGCAACGAAGAGTCAGAATTAATGGAAACGAGTCCTTAACTGACATAGACTAAGAATAACTAGCAAGATGTCCGAAAGTTGTCTACGTGAGATGCGGTGGACCTGGGCACGACATTTAATGGGGGAAAAAGGGGAAGGTCGGTTCTACAGAGTGTTATTTACAGGCAATGGGACTAGGGAATGGGGGATTGGGGATAGTTGGGGAGTATTGGGGAAATAGGGGAATATTTACAAGCGGATATGGAGGCCAAATGCCATATTCGCAACATTGCACCCTTCTCTACCCTCGGGGCGTCCCGACCCGATAAATTTTTACCTATTTTAGTGTGGCACTCAGATGTAGTTCCCTCTACTATTAACTCTACCCTGAGTGCGACAGTTTTACAGATATTCACAAATGAGTAAATATGTCCCCCTGCGACGTTGCACCCTTCTCCTCACAGAAACACACCCACAGGATAACCGAATCCGGAAAGAATTCGCAAACTAAACATACAGCCGGTAGGGAGCATTATTTACACGACTACGCTGCTATTTACACTACGATCCAGGACCTGTTTCTGGAGGAACACATGCAGATGTTATGCATAGAGAGAGCACACATGCCAGCATCGATACACCAACCCACGAGGGCTCTGTGGCCTACGGCCTTTAATAATGTGCAGAGCACCCCTTCCAAGCATCAAAAGCACCACCCCATCACACAGTGAGCACCATCCGGTGCACCAATAAAGTGTCTATAAATCACCGGTGGTGTCGCAGCCGGCCGATGTTCTGCCGCTGGTCTTGCCTTCGTGTGGTGCACTTGGCCTTCTTACTTCCTTAGAAAAATAAAGAAAGGCGCCAACCGCGTCCATTTCTTTGTTGTGGCCGTCAGGGGGCCAACTGTTAGTGGTTCACCTTGTATGGCATAGGTGCCACGTTGACCCATAGGTCCATCCATGGGTGGTGCTTGGCCGCAAAAGAACTGCGGTCCATTGTGGGTGGCCACCAAAATTGCGGTCCATATGGTGTATCGATCCCGGCAGCAAGCAGCGAAAGTGCAGGCCCACAACTGCGTAGCCAGCACCTCTCTCTCCTCTCTCTCTACCCCAAAGCCAGATCCTCGGAGGTGGGAGACAAAAGAAGCAGACAAGTGAGTAAGGTGGTAAGGGCGCAAAAGTGCACGCAATGCAAGGTAATGCACACTGGGGGCACATGGGAACCAGGTGAGACAGGTACGTTCCTACCGTACGCCCCCCCCCCCCCACCAGGTAACCTACATGGCCCCTCCCTTACCCCTTACTGTATCCACAAAACACAACACTACCCATAAACATCTACTTTACAAATCAACAAACATCCCTACTGTCTTCCCCGTTCCTCCCATATACCAAATTCGTCTTCTCTCCCTCCTAACCAATCAAATTTGCCATTTTCAACTCTCATCAAAATTTGCCATCTCCAACTCAACATCATAATTTGCTATCACCAATTCATCATCAGTCCCTCCTAGGGAGGGAGAGATGGAATCACCCCAATGTCTCATCCACGTCGTGATGCGTCTCACAAATCCTCACAGCAATTCTCATTTCTGCAACACAAACAAAGAAAACACAGGTGTGGAGTCATCATCATCACCACAGGTAAGTGGCTGCGTATGGTGCGACAGGTTCATCAATCCTAACTATTTACTAAATGACTTTAACAACTTTACACTACCCGGGGTCTTTCTCCGGCCAACCCATTGGCCCTCTTACACTATGGGTTCTAAAAACCAATTCCCATTGGCCAAACTGTGGTGCTTTTCAATTTGGGGTCTCACTCCCCCGATTCATCTCCCGGTGCCCTCGCACAATTTCTGGGCCGCGACGTGTACCTCTCCCAGCGGGTCTACCCACCTGCACACCCCCACCACTGCAGTTGCCTCCGAGCTTACCTGCTCCTTACCCTAACCTAACTACCTGGGGAAGGCCCTCTGGCGCTCTCCCCACTCGGTGCCCTCTCTGGCACTGGGCTGCTCGATCCACACCCGGGATCCTCAGGCACCCACTCACAACTACCGGCTCCCAGAGCCCACCTGCGGCCTCACCTGGCCGACATCCTCACAGTGGTGGAGTGCCCAACCAACTACACACACTAACAGGCTACACGCCCAGCCATTTCCACAACACTAATGCACCCATTCACAACACCATTCTGCAACCGCACCACAAATGCCAATATCCAACCACAATTTACCTATACCCTCTACCTAACACTTACACTACCCGCCCCGGGTACTCGTGAAAAGGGTCCACTCTTCCCCCATCCACACCTTCGCACCATGCACACCACTCCGTACCACTTACTCCAACTCTCTCCACACACCTGTACTTGCACACCTGTGCTCTCACACCTGGTGCCACCTGCACCCTTCTCTCCCCAAGCGCATTCGCGCTGATCCACAACACTCACTACTCATACACTGTTCCACACACCTGTCCAGTTGCACACCTGTGCAATCACACCTGTCCAGTTGCACACCTGTGCAATCACACCTGTTCCATCCTCACACAGCATCATCTCATCTAACTATTCCCTTCTGAAACTTGCGCTTCCCAGTCGTCCCTTTAAACTATTGCGCTCCCACGTCATTATCATCCACTCTAATCTACCTGCGTCCCCACTACAGGTATCAGTCACTAACTAAACTTACCGTTACCTAATGTCATCTTCGCTAGATCCCTACCATATAACCTAACCCACCCGGGCTAGTTTTCACCGCCATACACCCCATAAGCTAGTGCGCATTTGCCCCCCCCTATGGGAAGGGTGGCAGGGATGCCCCCCTTACCCACCGGGCCCATCGCTCACTACCAATTTTGCACATCAAATTTCAACAAATCAAAAATTTGCCAATCACTGCCCATCATCTGCCAATCACTACTGCCAATCCCTTGCCAATCATCAAATTTTGTTTTTCTCTAATTTTGGGTCCAAAACACTATCCTCATCACACAGTCTACTCACTAATACCTCTCGGTGCGCCAATTCCTGTCCAAAGCCCGGCTTCGTAAAGCCAAGCCATGAATGCGGGTTGTTCTGTGCCAGCGGCTGGATGCGTCCGGCACTCGGTGCAGGGACGGGGGCTTACCCGGGCCGAGATCCCACGCACCATCTCGGCGTGGAGCCATCCAATGTCCCGATCTCGACCTGCCGGACTGCCTCAACAAAAAGTGGTCGCCATGACGACCCTTTCTATCGGGCTGCCCGCTCCGCCTAGTGGAGCACGGACGCGGCCGTTCAAAGCGAGGCCCAGCACGCACCGAGGGCCCGATTCGGCTAAAAGTCGTTCTAACCTTTAACCCGGTCACCGTCGATGCTTCACCTGGATGCTTACACCCCGCAGCCCGTTCCTTGCTCACACATCCAGCCGTGCCCATGCTCCTCGTACCTTTCCTTACACACCCAGGTACCCTCATTCCACTCACAGCCTTGGTCACACACCTGACCACCGAACACTTTGGCACACATTCGTTGGTAGCACACCTCACCAACACACCTCTTCGCACCCCCTCCTCTGTCACCTCCTCTGTGACAACCACAGGTGTGCTCTCATTCGCACACCCAACCACGTGCCTCACCACCAACTCCAGCGTGCATTCCCACTCACGCTCTACCATTCCAGGTGTGCATCCTTCCATCCCAGGTGTACATCCTCGCTCGCCTGTCACAACCAACTCACTCTCCTTGTCACTCTCACTACTCTCACCTCCATTCTTGACAGCGCACTCACCCTTACTCTTGACAGCGCACTCTTTCCTCATGCACCTGTCCGTCACACACCTTTCTCGCGCACACTCTCCCGTCACACCCTCTGTAACACTCACCACACCACGCTTCCATGTGCTCTCTCGCACACGCGCTACGACCGACTCACTCTCGCCAGCACCCTCACTCCTTGGCACGCACTTTTTCCTCACACACCCCAGAGTCGGACTTTCTCGCACACCTCCTTTTTCGCACACCAGACCTGTCGCACACTTCACCAACGGCCTCTCACGAACACCCGGGTCTATCTCGACCCCCAAGCTTATTAAATCCCCTGGCGCATCATACGCACGACCATATTGGTCACCACTTACACCGGGTCCTCTTCCTCTTCGCTTCTCCTCCATCACCTGCGAATCCCTCATCCGGTTAATGAGCACATCATCACGATCCAAACACAGACTTTGGACCAATTCTTTTATCTCCTCTTTTATTTCTTTCTTATCCCCTCTCCGTCGCTTCTTAATTTCGCTCATCCCTTCTTCCACTTCTTCTAGTTTCTGCTTCACCTCTTTTATTCCCCGGTACGTCTCCTCCAGCTCGTCCTCCAAGGCTACCTTGACCGTTTCCATGTGCGTCCTCACCTGCCGGTCCTTAACCTCCATCACCTCTACCACCTTGTCCATTTTCCTCGTCAGGTCCTCATGTACCGTCTGACACTCTTTTTTAATTACCCCTACGTCCTTTTTCATCTCCTTCTGCGTCGATTTTAACCCCTCTATTACCGCTGTGTTCTTCTTTACCTGTTCCCCCAACTCCTTTTGTCCCACTGTCAGTTGTTCTACTCCCAGCGTCAACTCCTCTATACCACTTTGCAATTTTACAGTCCCCTTTCTCACCTCCGTCTCCATGCGCTCCTTACAGTGCCTCACCTCCTCGCGCACTCCTCCGACCTCCTCACTCACTCCTCTTCTGATCTCTTCTCCCATCACTTGCATCTCCTGCCCAGATGCCACCCTCATCTGCTCCATTTCCTCCCTGTGAGCATCCAGTTTGGTTTCTACCCCCATTCTGCTTCTAGCCTCTCCATAAGGGCCCCCATTTGCAGGAGGAAAAGGTTCGAATCCACCAGGGGCGCTGCCACGGTCGCGGGCGCGGTGACCAGCGAGGCGCCATTTTGCGCTCCCGCAATGTCGGGCACAACGACGCTATTTTGTGCGTCTGCTACCCTCGCTGCTTCGCTCTCCTCCTGTCCCTCAATTTGGTCCTGGACCGACCCTGCCTCACTCTCCACTACCGGACCCCAGCCGACTTGGTCTGCCATAGCGCGACTTTCAAAATTCGGGTTTTTATTTCCGTATAACAAAATCAAATTTCGCCGTTATAATTTCGAGCGGGAAACGCGCTCCGAATCGAATTCTACCTCCCCAACACCAATTGTTACCCTAGTGGTACAATTGGTGTTCCAAAATTTGGGCCTAATAAATTTAGTCCCGGGTCCGAATTCCACTCCTCGACACCAATTGTTACAGACGCGGTGGTGGATGTTGGTTCACCGAGCGGTTTGGTATGACCGCGCCTGCACAAGTTACCCGATTATACTCGAACGTTGCCGAGTCGCGCTACGCTAGGTCAATGAAGGAAAAGGACACAACGGCTGGGATTCAAATGACACGACACCAAGGGTTCAGTTCTCAAGACCTCCGGAGGAGGTTATATTAGGGCGGAAGGTTAGATTACAGGAATGAGAGGGACAGCATAGAAAGACAAGCACTTAGACACACTCTTATAATAGCCCCAACAGACGACAGATAAACAGGACAAAACCTGACTCACACGGGGATTGATGGCAAGGAAAGGCAGAATCGATGGCTCCAGGTGCACCTGGGCTCAGGGCAGGATCGACCCGGTCCGGTCTAGAGATGCGGGGAGGTCGCAGCGCTCGGAGATGGTGACTTGTCTGCTCAAGCTGGGGGCGCATCTGACGTCACGTCCGGTAAGTCGCTGCGTATATCCGGCGGGGAGTGACACGCCCTCGGCTCGTTAGCTCCGCCCCAGATGGAATCGGCCCGTTGCTTCTCATTGGGTGCGTGCGGGGGGGTTACCGGCTCCGCCCTTGACGAGGGGCCGACAGGCAGCCCCTTCTTGGTAACCCCGTCGGCGCACATGGGTAATGGCGGCTAACCGAGCCGGAGTGAGGACGCACACTCCCCGCACGCCGCGCCGCGCCCCTCTGTTGTTGTAGTTGTTGTTGTAGTTGTTGTTGTAGTTGTTGTTGTTGTTGTTGTTTGGGGAAGAAGATGGGAGGAGGTATGGGAAGGTCCTAAACTCACTACTGGTGCCATATAATCACATTCTGGTGCAACGAAGAGTCAGAATTAATGGAAACGAGTCCTTAACTGACATAGACTAAGAATAACTAGCAAGATGTCCGAAAGTTGTCTACGTGAGATGCGGTGGACCTGGGCACGACATTTAATGGGGGAAAAAGGGGAAGGTCGGTTCTACAGAGTGTTATTTACAGGCAATGGGACTAGGGAATGGGGGATTGGGGATAGTTGGGGAGTATTGGGGAAATAGGGGAATATTTACAAGCGGATATGGAGGCCAAATGCCATATTCGCAACAATATATATATATACATACAGTTATACACACACACAATAAAATAAAAAGTGTGTGTGCACATGTGTGTGTCTCCTTCATAACTCCAAAACCATGAGACCTAGCGGCCGCAAACTTTGCTTGCATAGTTCTCGACCTCGAAAGGGATTGCAGGAATGAAAACTGGGAGTTTGGGTGTGATTTTGAAGATCATTTTCGCTAACAGGCTTATTTTTGGTCAGCCTGCATTCAGGTCGCTCTGCTTGTGGTGTGTTAATTCCGCCATTTTGTCCGCTCAACTCAAGTATGCCTTGCCTCAGAATAGGTCGGTTTCTGTACACTAAAGCTTCATATCTATGAATGGTAATATAGCTGATCTTCATACCCATGAATCACTGTATTCCTGTATACAGTGCATTCAGAAAGAATTCAGACACCTTCACTTTTTTCACATTTTGTTATATTGCAGCCTTATGCTGAAATCGTTTAAATTCATTTTTTCCCTCATCACTCTACATTCAATACCCCATAATGACAAAGAGAAAACAGGATTTTAGAAAGTTTTGCAAATTTATTAAAAAGAAAATCCTGAAATATCACATTGACATAAGTATTCAGACCCTTTGCTATGACACTTGAAATTTAGCTCAGGTGCCTCCCATTTCTCTTGATCATCTTTGAGATGTTTCTACACCTTGATTGGAGTCCACCTGTGGTAAATTCAATTGATTGGACATGATTTGGAAAGGCACACACCTGTCTAGATATAAGGTCTCACAGCTGACAATGCATATCAGAGCAAAAACCAAGCCATGAGGTCGAAGAAACTGCCTGCAGAGCTCAGAGACAGGATTGTGTCGATGCACAGATCTGGGGAAGCCTACAAAAAAATTCTGCTGCATTGAAGGTTCCCAAGAGCACAGTGGCCTCCATAATTCTTAAATGGAAGAAGTTTGGAACAACCAGGACTCTTCCTAGAGCTGGCCGCCCGGCCAAACTGAGCAATCGGGGGAGAAGGGCCTTGGTAAGAGAGGTGACCAAGAACCCGATAGAAACGGAGGGTGATATTTGCTCACTCTGGCTGAGCTCCAGAGATCCTGTGTGGAGATGGGAGAAACTTCCAGAAGGACAACCATCAATGCAACACTCCACCGATCTGGGCTTTATGGCAGAGTGGCCAGACGGAGGCCTCTCCTCAGTGAAAGACACATGAAAGCCCGCTTGGAGTTTGCAAAAAAGCACTGAAAGATTCTGTGGTCTGATGAAACTAAGATTGAACTATTTGGCCTCAATTCTGAGCGTCATGTCTGGAGGAAACCAGACACCGCTCATCACCTGCCCAATACCATCCCAACGGTGAAGCATGGTGGTGGCAGCATCATGCTGTGGGGGTGTTTTTCAGCAGCAGTGACTGGGGACTGGTCAGAATTGAGGGAACAATGAACGGAGCAAAGCACAGAGATATCCTTAATGAAAACCTGAAACAGAGCGCTCAGGACCTCAGACTGAACCGAAGGTTCACCTTCCAACAGGACAATGACCCGAAGCACACAGCCAAGACAACGCAGGAGTGGCTTAGGGACAACTCTGTGAAGGTCCTTGAGTGGCCCAGCCAGAGCCCTGACTTGAACCCAATCGAACATCTCTGGAGAGACCTGAAAATGGCTGTCCACCGACGGTCCCCATCCAACCTGACAGAGCTTGAGAGGATCTGCAGAGAAGAATGGCAGAAAATCCCCAAATCCAGGTGTGCAAAGCTTGTCGCGTCATACCCAAGAAGACTTAAGGCTGTAATCGCTGCCAAAGGTGCTTCAACAAAGTACTGAGTTAAGGGTCTGAATACTTATGTCAATGTGATATTTCAGTTTTTCTTTTAATAAATTCGCAAAACTTTCTAAAATCCTGTTTTATCCTTGTCATTATGGGGTATTGAGTGTAGATTGATGAGGGAAAAAATGAATTTAAACGATTTCAGCATAAGGCTGCAACATAACAAAATGTGAAAAAAGTGAAGGGGTCTGAATACTTTCTGAATGCACTGTACATCGCAATGCTTAAACACTGAATTTAAATTTTTTAACTGTGGGATTGACCTCAGCAGCAGTTCCACTTATAAAAAGTGTTCATTTGTCTAATTCGGACATTGTGGGACACTCCAGGCATCTCAATATTATTGTTGAAGTGCTTAAGCTGCTTGTAAAATGCTCTACAAGCAGCTTGGTAATGGAACATCCTGATAAATGGAACACCCCTGCTCCTTCCTCAAATTGCCTCTATTTTATTTATTTCCTTCTGTTAAAAAGTAAAAACTACATATGTAAGACAAACGAAGGCAGCCACCAACACATTTCTACATTGAGAGAATTAACACTTCCTTGTAAACTTGGTGCACTGCACAACGAGATGATTACAGATCAACTGATCGAGAAAACATCGAGTGTACAAGTGAGGGAGAGACTTTCACTCGAATCTGACGACCTAACCTTGACTCAAGCCATAAAGATAGCCGGTCAAGTGGAAGCAGCTTACCACCGTGCACAAAAATTTACCGGAACACTCTCACCTGCCACAGCTACAGACTGCGCAGTTCAGGGAATTCGGCAAACTCTCACACCAGATGCTACGGAGCTCACAGTACACCATACGCAGCAGCATCCCACACGTTCTACACTGCATTGCCGAAACTGTGGGTCCACCAGGCTCGAGTCCAGGGCTGCTAATTGCCCTGCCCGAGGCCAACGGTGCAGAAATTGTGGAAAATTTAACCACTTTGCCAGGTGGTGTCGCTCCACCTCAACACAAGCAACCGTTCAACCACAGACCTCGTATACTGCGCCAGCCAAAATCCATACTGTCCTATCAACTTCATCAAATTTTAAAACATGTGTTGTCTTTCTCAATGACATGTGCATACCTCTGCTCCTGGACACTGGTGCCAAGGTGTCTCCTGAATTTTGAAACGTACAGACGATATTTTTCCAACATGACCCTGCAACGCTCCTCTACCACCCTCACTGGTTATGGACATGCCAAAATTGGCGTAAAGGGTACATTACAGCTGTCGGAACGTTATGGTGCCCAGTCTCTTTCTAAGTTTACATTCTACATTACAAAAAACGGTGCTAATTTAATGGGCCTCGACCTGTTTACTTCTCTTGGGTTTTCCTTGACGGATTATAGTGGCACGGCCATATTGCAAGTGTCCTCCCCCTGGCGGCAACAAGGCCTGCACGCTTTGGTGGTTTGGGCGCCCTCTCTGCATTTGTTCACCAACCCAAAGTAAGTCCTGCTGTGGCTCCGGTCATTCAGCCACTACGCCGCATTCCCCTTGCTTTGCAGGACCAGGTAGCGACTGAATTGAAGGTCCCCAAGGAGACTGGCATCATAGAGCCTATCAATGCTATAACCTCGTTATAGCAAAGACAAAGTCCGGGGGACTTAGAGTTTGTGTAAACCTCCGTGCGGTGAACAAAGCAATTGTGTCATATTCCTGACGGCATTGACACAAGGTTAAGTTGGACTCACGATGAAATCCTGGACGATAAGTTGCCTGGACTGGACGATATCATCGATATCCGGCAATTCATCAGAGCGCGGACGATAAGTTGGTTGGTGTAAGTTGGACCGACGCTAAGGTTATCTTCAAGTTCCCCTTGCTTCAGACAGCATCATGGCTTTCGTGACTCATATCGGAGTTTTTCGTTTCACCCGTATGCCGTTTGGCTTATGCTCCGCACCCAGCTGTTTTCAAAAGATTATGTCATCCATCTTTGCTGCCATCCCAGGCATGTCCTTGTACTTAGATGACATAGTGGTACATGGTCCCAACACCTCAGTACATGGTGAACGCTTGGTCCAAGTGCTCCAGAAACCTGCCCAGCACAACTTAACACTGAATGGCGACAAATGTGTTTTTGCGGTACCCGAAATAGAGTTTGTGGGATTTAAGCTGTCACAGCATGGGATTTCACATCTCCATTCCAATGTGGAAGGGATTCACCGCATCCCTGAGCCTCAGTCTGTTTCTCAGTTGGCCTCCTTCCTGGGCATGGCGGCCTACTACATCCGGTTCTTGCCACAGTACTCAGCCATCACTGCACCATTACGTCAGCTTCTTAGGAAGGAAGCCTCCTGGAATTGAACCGCAGCCTGTCAAGCAGCCATACACAGGTTGAAAGCTCAGCTTAATACAGCCCCTCTTCTAGCTCATTTTGACATCAACAGTATCACATTGGTCACCTGTGATGTTTCAGCCACGGCATTGGGGGCTGTTTTGTCCCAAGTACAGGATGGCGTGGAGAAACCAATAGCTTTTTCATCCCGTGCCTTGAGTCCCACGGAGAAAAAATATTCCGTGGGAGAGAGAGAGAGGCATTGGCCTGCGTATGGGCATGCGAAAGCTGGCATCTGTACCTGTATGGTCGGCCCTTTCCTCTCAGAACAGACCACCAGGCACTCACGGCTTTGATGTCCACATCAGGCACGGGACACAAGCCACTCCGATTGTACAGGTGGTCGAACCGACTCCAGCAGTACAATTTCCAGCTTCAGTTCACCCCCTGGACGTCACAATACCATGGTGGACCACTTATCCAGATCAGTTATGGATGTTCACAATTGTTCTGAACCAGAAGACACAGAGCAGGATCTAATACAACTGTTGCATGGACCCGTACATGATGTGGTGTCCCTTCCGGAGCTCCAGCGGGCATCAAAAGAGGACTCTCTTCTCGGTACCCTGCGTTCCTACATGGCAGAGGGATGGCCGGCCAGAGTAGCAGATGAACTGATACCGTTTTCCAAGGTGAAAGACGAGCTATCCTGTTGGAACGATTTTTGTGTGGCACGAGGACACCGCACAGTGGTGCCAAGCATGCTGTGTGCACGGGTGTTGAGTATGGCTCACGAGGGTCCCTTGAGTGTGATCAAGGTCAAGCAACGTTGCCGTGACTTGGTGTGGTGGTCCGGCATTGACCATGACATTGAGACATTGGTAAAGGATTGTACGGCTTGTTTGATCAGTGGCAAAGCTGGACAGCCCGTATCGCCTCAATTGCAGCCAGTTCCCTGACCGTCTCACCCCTGGGAACACCTACAACTAGACATTTGTGGAGAAATTTGGGCTGTCCCTCACCATCAACACTATCTGGTGGTCACATACAGTGGTACAGTCTAGTTTTTTGTAGTGGGTATACTGTGATTTTTCCCTTCCAGCCTCATAGTCACCCGTCCCAGAGCGACGCGCCCCGGAGCGACACCCGTCCTGAAGCGACACCCCATAAGCACCACCACACTCACTAATGCATACAGTATGCATCTACACATAATTGAGAGCATTCTGAAAGACTGGTTTATGTGTTATCAACATCAATTTATTTTCAATTTTTTAGCAACAAGACTCAGCCAGTTAAGAGCTATTTAGCTTAGATGTTATGTGAATGTGTTAACAAATAAAGGTTGAAAGGCACTTAACATCATCAAAGTATCCATACTGGGTTCACTGTGTTAGTCCACAAGCCCGGAAAAAGGATGGAACACTAGCAGACAGCCCAGCTCCTGTTCCACCTGGTTTGCTGGCAGTGTGCTTGGGTGGGGTAAGAAGGGGAGGGTGGGTAGCCTGGTAGTCTACAAAGCTTTCCAAATATGTTTGTAGTTGTACTCAGGCATCTGAGGTGTGCATTGCCTCCTTCACAGGTCACGGAAGCCCCAATGCCATTAGTCAGTGCTTCTTAACACAGACGGGGTGAATTTTATCAAATCAAATCAAATTTTATTCATATAGTGCATTTTATGAATGAAATTTATGTATATAGCGCATTTTATGAATGAAAGTGTGAAAGTTCTGTCACGAAACTATGTTGTTAAGTATCCTCGCGCATTTTTAAGTGGGTATACGGAAATCCTGGACCTTTCCTAGTGGGTATACGGCGTATACCTGCGTATCACGTAGACTACACCACTGGTCGCATATGATTTACATTCCAAGTGGCCTGAGGTTGTTCCTGTGGGATCAGTTACCTCCCAGAACATGATCCACATCCTGGACACACTGATAGCTTGTTGGGAGGTGCCACAGGTCATTGCCACAGATAATGGCTCACAGTTCATTTCAGCTGAGTTCACCACGTATCTCAGCAGCAATGGAATTAAACATATCCGCACGGCCGTGTACCACCCACAGACCAATGGAGGGGTGGAAAGGTTTAACCAAACCCTCGAGAATGGAATTTGAGCGCACCTAGCTCAAGGTTGTCCGTTTCAAACAGCCCGACTACAGATCCTCATGCACTTCAGGGCAATTAAGCACACCACCACAGGTGCCTCACCAGCAACGTTAATGACAGGACGTGAGCTATTGCTGCCGATGCACAGGCTTTGACCCATGGGGTATTGCTTCTCCTCACCGGCTGCCTCACCAGGTGGAAAGAGGGAGGAGAAGGGGTGAAAGGAAGAGAGAAGGGAGGGGGGAGAGGAAAAGGGAGGGGGAGGGGAGGAGGAAGGAAAGGGAGTGGAGTGTGAGGAGGAGAGAGAGGAGGGAGGATGGAGGGGAGAGATAGAAATGAGTGAGGGTGAGGGGGAAAGGGGGAGAGAGGAGGGAGGGGAGGGAGGGGTGAGGTGGGGTGGGGGAGCGAGGAGGGGTGGGGGGAGCGAGGAGGGGTGGGGGGAGCGAGGAGGGAGGGGTGGGGGAAGCGAGGAGGGAGGGAGGAGGCGAGGAGGAGTGGGGGAGGGAGGGGCGAGGGGGGTTGGGCGAGGAAGAGGAGCAGGGAGGAGAGAGAGAAGAGAAGGAGGGTGGAGTGAGGATGCGGGGGGAGGGGTGGGGGAAGGGGAAGAGTGACTATATCGCACAAAAATGTTAATCAATGAAAAAATGGGTACATGAAATCAAAAAGGCAGCTCTGTCTACTGTAACGCCATGGCTTGCAAAAGCAGCCTGAATAGTGTCACCAAGTGGTGGTTTACCTCGTTACTCACATATTCAAAAAGTGTGTTATAAACACTCCCAAACTTCCCGGCCTTGTGACTAATTAATTAAGAGCCCTCGCAAAATGGCTTAAGCACTCCAATGAAATGGGTGATAAGGAACGGCTGACTTGGCAAGCGATAGCTAAGCTGATTGCTTCTGGTTGAAATGGCTCAGGAATTTTAAAAACAGATCGATTTCAAGCAGCAAATCATGTGAAAACCACTGAGAGCAGACAAATAAAAAAAGGGTATTATAACACACCCAAACTTCCCTGGCCTTGTGAAGAACCACTTTGGAGGCCATTTTTTCCCCGCAGAGCAGGGGTTGGCCTTTTTCGGGCACCTTGGTCCCCTTTGTGAAGCAATGTTTTATGGCCGGATGCCCTTCCTGCCGCCAACCCTCTTAGTCCCCTCTTGCGACACACAGGGAATTACCTGTGAACTGGTACTCAATTTGCCAACATCAGAAGGATGACAGGCTGAGTCAACCCCCCTGGTGTTAATTCAGCAATCGACTGGGATTCGAACCCAGGATCCTAGGCTCCCAAGCCGGCACCCTAACCGCTAAGTCAACATCGTGAGTAAAAACAAAAAGGGAGCTCCGTCTCCTGTAACACCATGGCTTGCAAAAGCAGTCTGAATAGCGTTCACCAATCGCTAGATATGGTAAATTATTGTCAGATTTCACTCCCGATTTGGAGATTATTTAGTCTACAGCATCCAATCCTCATATCTGAATCCAGATTTTGATGATATGCTTCAATTATGCAATGATAAGCGATCGTGTTTCCAAGGCAAAAGCACATTTGAATAGGTCGAAACAAAATGGCGGCTTAAGAACCAAAGCGAGGTGCAGTGGGCTGACCAAGATGGCGGGCCGCCATATTGGTAAGCCATCACATTGGGTTTTTTTTTTCTTATGAGCACCTCCTTATTCATCTTCAAAAAGAGAGTTATAACACACCCAAACATCCAGTTTTCATCCCTGCAATCTGTTGGAGGTCCAGGTGTATGCATGCAAAGTTTGGGGCCGCTAGGTTTCATGGTTTTGGAGTTATGGCGGAGACAGAGGGATGGATGGACGGACACTGAATGAATGAATGATCATTTTAAGGCCATTTTCCCCGCGAGAGCGGGGGTTAGCCTTGCGGGCACCATGACAATCATGGTTCTCTGTTTGAGGCAATGTTTTTATGGCCGGATGCCCTTCCTGACGCCAACCCTTGGTCGCCTCTTATGATGCGCAGGGAGACGGTGTACCTATTCTAAACTGGGGTAGGGGTACAAACTTGATGTCCTGGGGGTACAAACTTGATGTCCTGGGGGTAAACGCTTGATGTCCTGGGGGTACACTGTACAGGCTTGATGTCCTAGGGGTATTGCCCTTTATTATATATATATATATATATATATATATATATATATATATATATATATATATAGATATATATATATATATATATATATATATAAAAATATATATATATATATATATATATATATATATATATATACAGTATATATATATATATATATATATATATATATATATATATATATATATATATATATATATATATATATATATATATATATATATATATATATATATATATATATATATATATATATATATTGTTGCAGACGCGGTTTTAGATGTTATTTTACCGAGCGGTTGGTATTACCGCGTCCGAACAGTTACTCCCCGATTAGAACCCGATTCCACCCGACGTTGACCAGATCGCACCGCAGATATTCAATCGGGAAACCTCTAAAGCGACCGAAAGAGAATGAAAAGAGAAGAAGACAGAGTACGGAGGAAGAACAGATTTATTATACACACACAAGCAATGGATGGAAGAAGCAGTCACACAGCGAATCGTTAACTTACACTATTCATTTTACTTAACCCCAAGACAACGAGTAGGACAGACGACGTTCACACTTACACGGGGGATATTGCAGGCAGGTAGGGTTTGAGGTGGATTGCTGGAGAGGGAGGAGGGTCGGAGGCAGCAGCTCTCAATTCCTCGCGGTTTTTGGCGGGAAAACCCTTCGTCGCGTATCCGCTGCTGATGCTTTAGACGTCACGCGCTGGCTCGGGCACACCTGCTCCTCTCCTTCTGGTGGAGCCGTCTCCCTCCTTTCAGCGCGTCTCTCCAAAGCTGGTTTCCTTTCCGAGTACCTCTCCTCTTTGGCTTGGAGCGTTTCGCATCTCACCGCTCCTCTTGTATGTCACCTCTTCGCTCATCTCCCAGGTCATCTGGTGAAGCAGTCCCTTACAGTCGCTTTTATAACTCGGGGCGGAATCAAGCCGCCGGCTGCGAGGGCACGCCTACCGGGTCGCTCACCGCGGTGCTGATTGGCCATGCGACCCTCTGGCTCACTCCTCCCCTCTATGACGAGGTGGAGACACGCCTTTCTTCTCCGAGATTAGCACATGGGCAATGGCGGCTTGCGGGATTGAACACAACTCGCACCCTTTTGAAAGGAACTTTGGAGAGCGGAGATGTTTGGGGAAATTGCAAGGGCCTGCGCTTATTTTGTTTGATACAATGCAAAGGCAATCTAGTGGGAAACACATATTTAGCCTACATAGAATAAGGAAATACACTATTAAAAATGATATATCATGGCCTACGTGTAAGTTTCATGGAATTAACTAGGAGGACGGCTGCGACCATTATTTACATTACGAGGGTGTTACACATAACAAAACCATACTTTTTTACATTCGTTACACTTCCTCCAAAATTGTTACACTCCTCAAAAACCGTTACACTTCTCAAATTCGTTACCCACTTCTCAAAACTGTTACACTGCACCCTCCTTTCTTCAGGCCCGCTCTCGGGCCTACAAAACTTTAGCTTAGTGTGACACGTAGGTGTAATTCCCTCTACAATTAACCTGACCCTGAGTGTGACAATCTTAAAACACAAATAAGTATGTCCCCCTATTGCATTGCACCCTGTCTAACAGACTCAAGCCCACAGCTAACCGAATTACGGAATTATTCTCAAACTATACATTTACGGTGGGGAGCATTATTTACAATGACGTGATTTCTTATTTACAACGCAACCCAGGACCTGTGTTTTTTTTTTTCTTTTTTTTTTCTTTTAGGGAACAAGAAAAAGAAATTCCTGTTGGGAGGGAGGAGACAGCACGCATTGCATCGATGCACCAGTACCAATACCACCAAAGCACCCAAAAGCACCAAAAGCACCACAAGCACCACAAAGCACCAAAAGCACCACTCGGTGCGCAGTCACCATGGTTCTTAATAAACACAACAAAACAACTGGTGGTGGTCTTCACTTTCTCTGCTGGGCCGATGTTCTTCCCGACGTCTTCTGGCTTCATGCGGCCTATTTGGACATAATAAAAAGCACAACTTGTGTTCGTTTTTATTTAGGGCCTCAGGGGCCAACTAAGGGTGGTCCACCTGTTTGGCATAGGTGCCACCTTACCGAGGTCCGCAAGCAAGATTCCCTGGCCACTATGGCCGGTCTCCAACAGAGGTGCCCTGCCCCAGAACCTGGGGTCCATCAAGTGGTACTTGGCCGCAGAACAGCGGTCCATAAAGTGGTACATCAACGCAATGCATGCTGGTTCTGGGAATCTCGGGCGCACAATGGCCACCTCACGCACGCTCCCCTCGGCACCCAATGGCGCACAGGTCCTCAAGTGGGAGACAAAAGGGGGGAAGACAATTGAGCGGGGGGTAAGGTCACAAGGGTACACGTCAATAAGGCAATGCAAGGCGAAATGCGTACGGAGGGCGAAGTGAGAAAGCTCGTCCCTACCGTACGTCACCCCCCTGTCACCTACACTACCCTTGCCCTTACCCCATATTTACAAAATCTACCCATTTACAAATTCGTCACTACTGTCACGTCTTCCCCATATTTCCCCTATACCAAATTCGTCTCCACAATCCCTCGACTTCAAAATTTGCCATCACCAATTCATCATCAATCCTCATAAGGAGGGAGAGATGGAATTACGCACAATGTCACACCCACGTCATGATGCGTCTCACAATCCAAACATTTGCATCATAAAAAAAAAAATCAAAACATGGCATGGTGTGGATTACCTGTCACCTCAGGTGAGTGGATGCAGATGGTGCGAGGAGACTTCATCCTAACTACTTCCTCAATGACATTAACACACTTTACACTACCCGGGGTCTCTCCCTGCCAATCCATTGGCCAACTTACACTATGGGTTCTAAAAACCAATTCCCATTGACCAAACTGTGGTGCTTCTCAATTTGGGGTCTCACTCCCCCGATTCATCTCCCGGTGCTCTCGCACAATTTCTGGGCTGCGACGTGTAGCTCTCCCAGCAGGTCTACCCACCTGCACACCTCCACCACTGCAGTTGCCACCCGAGCTTACCTAGCTCCTCACCCTAACCTAACTAACTGGGGAAGGCCCTCTCCTGGCTCTGTCACCCCCTGGTGCCCTCTGGCACTGGGCTACCCGGGTCCGTCCTCCGGATCCTCGGGCCCCATCCACAACTACCAGCTCCCAGAGCCCACCTGCGGCCTCACCTGGCCGACATCCTCACAGTGGTGGAATGCCCAAACCAACTACACACACTAACAGGCTACACGCCCAGCCATTTCCACAACACTAATGCACCCATCCAAAGACCATTCTTTCACCCGCACCACAGATGCCAATATCCAACCACAATTTACCTGTACCCTCTACCTAACACTTACACTACCCTCCCCGGGTATCCGTGATGGGGGTCCACTCTTCCCCCATTCACACCTTCGCACCATCCACTCCACTCCACAATTTCCACCATACTCACTCCACGACCATCCATTCCAATACTCCAGATATTCCACACTACCATTTATTCCACACAGCCACATACACCTGTTGTTGCACACCTGTGCAATCACCTGGTGCCACCTGCACCCTCCTCCTCTTCCTGGACCATTGGGTCAACACAACACACAATCACCTTCACTCACTCATACACTGCTCCACACACCTGTTCAGTTGCACACCTGTGCAATCACACCTGTTCAATCCTCACACACACGGCATCATCTCAGCTAACTACTCCCCTCTGAAACTTGCGCTTCCCAGTCGTCCCTTTAAACTATTGCGCCCCCTCGTCATTATCATCCACGCTAATCTACCTGCGTCCCCACTACAGGTATCCTTGTCACTAACTAAACATTAACGTTACCTAATGTCATCTTCGCTAGATCCCTATCAATATAACCAAGCCCTCCCTGGCTCGGTTGTCATAGCCACCCCATAAACTATTGCGCATTTGCCCCCACTTGTGAGGGATGGTGGATTGGCCATCCCATCACATGGGGCATCTCTTACTATAAATTTTGCTTACCAAATTCCTACAAATCAAAAATTTGTCATTTAGTGCTAATCACCGTACCATCATCAAATTTTGCTTTTTTTTTTTTCTAATTTCGGGGCCAAAACACTATCCTCATCACCCGTCTACTTATTACATCCTCTCGGTGCGCCAATTCACGTCTACAGCCCGGCTTCGTACAGCCGAGCAATGAATACGGGTTGTTTTGTGCCAGCGGCTGGATACGTCCCGCATTCGTGGCAGGGACGGGGGTTTACCCGGGCCGAGATCCCACGCACCACCTCGGCGTGGAGCCATCCAATGTCCCGATCTCGACCTGCCGGCACGTCTCAATAGAAAGTGGTCGCCATGACGACCCTTCCTATCGGGCTGCCCGCTCCGCCTAGTGGAGCCCGGACGCGGCCGTTCCAAGTGAGGCACAGCGTGGATCGCGTACGGCGGTTCTTTCGAAACCACCGTGGTTCGGATCCCCGCTGGTCCTCGCGGCACGCGAAGCTGCCCGACGCGCACCGAGGGCCCGATTCGGCTATAAGTCGTTCTAACCTTTAACCCGGTTACCGTCGATGCCTCACCTGGATGCTTACGCGCATACGCTACCCCTTTCTTGCTCATACCTCCAGCTGTTCCCATGCTCCTCGTACCTTTCCTTACACACCTCGGTACACTCATTCCGCTCACCGACTTGGTCACACACCTGACCACCGAACACCTTGGCACACATTCGTCGCTCGCACACCTCACCAACACACCTCTTCGCGCCCCCTCCTCGGTCACCTCCTCTGTGACCATCACAGGTGTGCTCTTACTTGCACACCCAACCACGTGCCTCACGACCAACTCAAATGTGCATTCCCACACACGCTCTACCATTCCAGGTGTGCATCCTTCCATTCCAGGTGTACATCCTCGCTCACCTGTCACAACCAACTCACGCTCCGTGCCACTCTCACTACTCTCACCACCACTCTTGACAACGCACTCACCCTTCCTCTCGACAGCGCACTCTTTCCTCATGCACCTGTCTGTTACACACCTTTCTCGCGCATCCTCTCGCGCACACTCTTTCGTTACATCCTCTGTAACTCTCACCACAGGCGTGCATTCTCCTTCACTCTTGACAGCGCACTCTTTCCCCATGCACCTGTCCGTTACACACCTTTCTCGCGCATCCTCTTGCGCACACTCTTTCGTTACTTCCTCCGTAACACTCGCCACACCGCGCTTCCATGTACCCCCTCGCACACGCGCTACGACCGACTCACTCCTGACAGCACACTCACTGGTCGGCGCGCACTTTTTCCTCACACACCCCATGGTCGGACATTCTCGCACATCTCTTTTTTCGCACACCAGACCTGTCGCACACTTCACCAACGGCCTCTCACGAACACCCGGATCTAAACCAATCCCCAAGCCGACTGAAGCTTTCCTCACATCATATACATTGCCACTCACCTCCGTACCTCGTCTCCGCACCTCCTTTGCCACCTGCAAACTCTTTATTTGGTTAGTGAGCATCACATTATGAGTTGAGCACCGACCTTGTACATATTCCATGACTTCCTCCTTTATCTCCCTCTTAGTTTCCCTCCGTCTCTTCTTAATTTCACTCACCTCTTCTTCCACTTCCTCTAATTTTTGCTTCACCTCTTTTATTTCTCGGTGCGTCTCCTCAAGTTCGTCCTCTAAGGCTACCGTGACCGTCTCTATGTGCAGCCTCACCTGCCGGTCCTTTGTCTCCATTATCTCTGTCACCTCGTCCACCCTCATTGTCAGTTCCTCACGTACCATCTGACATTGCCTTTGTGTCGCTATTAATTCGTTTTTAATTTCTTTTTGTGTCGCCTTTAACCCTCCTAGTACCGCAGTGTTCTTTTCCACTTGGTCCGCTAGTTCCCTTTGTCCGACTGTCAGCTGTTCTACTCCCTTCGTCAGATCTTCTATTCCCCCCTGTAACCTAGCCGTATTATTTCTCACCTCTTTCTCCATACGCTTCTCACCTCGCTTTACCTCCTCGCGTAGCCCCGAAACCTCCTCACTTACCCCTCGTCGTATCTCCTCCATCTCTTTTGTAGATGCCACCCTCATCTGTCCCAATTCATCCCTCTGAGCATCCAATTTGGTTTCTACCCCGATTTTTACCTCCTCTATCTGCTCTCCCATTTGTTTAATGCCTCGGGCGGATTGCTCCCCTATCTCCCGCAATTTGCCTTCCATCCTATTTTCTAACCCCATTAACCCATTTTTTACCCCCTCTAACTGATTCTCCTGGGCAGCCATTCTATTTTCCACCCCCGTTAACCCATTCTTTACCCCCTCCAACTGATTCTCCTGGGCAGCCATTCTATTTTCCACCCCCGTTAACCCATTCTTTACCTCTTTTATCCCGTTGTCTAACCCCTCAAAATTATTGTCTAACTTCCCAAATTTCTTGTCTAATTCCCCGATTTGATTTCCTAGTCGCTCCCCCATTCTGTTTTCCATTTTCTCCATTTCCCTGGCTCTTTTTTCGTTGTCGCACTTCGACTGTGCCATGTATTCGCTAAACTGTGCCATGAACTGCTGCATGTCAAACGGCTGCATGTTAAAGCCTGCTGATACAGCGGGCTCGGCTACCGCGTGCTCGTGCGAGGCGCCTTTTTGCGCGCCTGAAACCTCGTGCGCGAGAGCGCCATTTTGTGCATCTGATACACCCTCAACCACCTCATTGCTCTCCTCCTCCCTTTCCTCCACATACATTTCCCCGAGGTCCTGGGTCGATTCCACCCTGTCTATCTCTCCCACCGACATCCGATCGCCTTGATTGTCCATGGCGCGATCTCAAAATTCGGGTTTTGCTTTATAAAACAAAATAAATTTCGGCAGCTTGTAATTTTGAGCGCGTTAAGCGCGCTTCGGGTCCGATCTCACTCCTAGACACCAATTGTTACTTAATAACACAATTGGTGTTCCAAAATTTGGGCCTAACAAATTTAGTCCCAGGTCCGAATCCCACTCCTGACACCAATTGTTGCAGACGCGGTTTTAGATGTTATTTTACCGAGCGGTTGGTATTACCGCGTCCGAACAGTTACTCCCCGATTAGAACCCGATTCCACCCGACGTTGACCAGATCGCACCGCAGATATTCAATCGGGAAACCTCTAAAGCGACCGAAAGAGAATGAAAAGAGAAGAAGACAGAGTACGGAGGAAGAACAGATTTATTATACACACACAAGCAATGGATGGAAGAAGCAGTCACACAGTGAATCGTTAACTTACACTATTCATTTTACTTAACCCCAAGACAACGAGTAGGACAGACGACGTTCACACTTACACAGGGGATATTGCAGGCAGGTAGGGTTTGAGGTGGATTGCTGGAGAGGGAGGAGGGTCGGAGGCAGCAGCTCTCAATTCCTCGTGGTTTTTGGCGGGAAAACCCTTCGTCGCGTATCCGCTGCCGATGCTTTAGACGTCACGCGCTGGCTCGGGCACACCTGCTCCTCTCCTTCTGGTGGAGCCGTCTCCCTCCTTTCAGCGCGTCTCTCCAAAGCTGGTTTCCTTTCCGAGTACCTCTCCTCTTTGGCTTGGAGCGTTTCGCATCTCACCGCTCCTCTTGTATGTCACCTCTTCGCTCATCTCCCAGGTCATCTGGTGAAGCAGTCCCTTACAGTCGCTTTTATAACTCGGGGCGGAATCAAGCCGCCGGCTGCGAGGGCACGCCTACCGGTCGCTCACCGCGGTGCTGATTGGCCATGCGACCCTCTGGCTCACTCCTCCCCTCTATGACGAGGTGGAGACACGCCTTTCTTCTCCGAGATTAGCACATGGGCAATGGCGGCTTGCGGGATTGAACACAACTCGCACCCTTTTGAAAGGAACTTTGGAGAGCGGAGATGTTTGGGGAAATTGCAGGGGCCTATGCTTATTTTGTTTGATACAATGCAAAGGCAATCTAGTGGGAAACACATATTTAGCCTACATAGAATAAGGAAATACACTATTTAAAAAGATATATCATGGCCTACGTGTAAGTTTCATGGAATTAACTAGGAGGACGGCTGCGACCATTATTTACATTACGAGGGTGTTACACATAACAAAACCATACTTTTTTACATTCGTTACACTTCCTCCAAAATTGTTACACTCCTCAAAAACCGTTACACTTCTCAAATTCGTTACCCACTTCTCAAAACCGTTACAATATATATATATATATATATATATATATACATATATATATACAGTCATCCCTCGCTATATCGCGGTTCACTTTTCGCGGCTTCGGTACATCGCGGGTTTTTCTCGCTAGTATATGTAAAATTATATCGCGGATTTTTCGCTATATCGCGGGATTTTGCGGTATAAATGTATTTTTATATACTATTATTTTAAATATTTTTGTGGTAAAATAAGCATTTTCTAGCCTAAAAAATTAAAAAACGTAAAGAAATAAGAAAAATACAGTAATTAAAACATATTACAAGAAATAAAATACTGTACATAGTGTACAGTAGAAGGGTAGACAAAGAGACAAAGAGTCGTGCGTATGGAAAACGCAGATGCGGCAGCTTCCACTTGCGCTAGTTACCCACGTAATGGGTAACTGTAATGCTCTTTCTGGCTGTGCAGTACATTCATCATCGTCATCACCTTCATCGTCATCAGTACTGCACAGCTAATTCATCATCATCTTCATCACGCAAGTTGTAGTATTGAAGAGCCGGAGCTCTTGCTTGATACGGACGAAATGACGGGCAAGACACAAACTCGTCCGAGAAGATATTTATTCTCAAAACCAACTCGGGAACACTGAAAAGCCCGTTTATCGGGCTGCATTATAAAGCACAACCAGAAACCGAAAGCCACGCCTCTCAAGCGTGGCGTGCTTCGGTGGTCACGTGATCAACAGGTGTAGCTGATTATACCCGCAAAGCGCGGCACACTTTAGCGGTCACGTGACCAGCCACTCTCGCGCCGGGGATCCCCGCCGGTGACGTCACCGGCTGGAGCAAGGAGATTCTGATGCTGGTCTTGCTTGGGGGACCCATGGGTAGCTACAGTATCTTCAATGGTGAGTACCCATTAGAATTTTATATGTTGTTAAAATTACGTATGTTTAAGAGTGTAAAAAGTGTTTAAGAGTATAGGAAGTGTTTATAAGAGTATGGGAAAGGTTAATAAGAGTGTGGGGAGGGTCATAAAGCTTTAAAATATATATAAATAATAAAATAAAAATATGGTCGCTACTTCGCGGATTTTCGTCTATCGCGGGGGGTTCTGGAACGTAACCCCCGCGATAAACGAGGGATCACTGTATGTATATATATATATATATATATATATATATATATATATATATATATATATATATATATATATATATATATATATATATATATATATATTGTTGTGTAAAACCAATCAGGTCCACACAAATTTAGTCCAACGGTTTGGTTTAATTGCATTTAGATCATGACATCATCCTGTAAAGTAGAAAATACAATAAGTATACGATGTGACGTCACATGGGTCCATTCATATCATTCAATGCAAGCAAGCTGGATATTCTATGCAGGCGTACCGTTAGCGAGTCTACCAGATGTAACATGTCACAGGAGAAGTCTCGGAGCACCGTCCGCAGCAGCGGGTCTTATAGTCACGCCCCTAGCGGTGTCAACGAGCAGCGAGCATCACCCCGGGTTCAGTACGAATACGATTTCACTACATTCTCCCCCCGTCAGAATTATACGGCAGTGCGGCTAGAAGCGAGTGAGCGTCAGCACGAACAGGGTGGAACATCAGTCGACCCAACCGTATCGGGCCGGGCGGCGAATTTCTCTGCCAGCACGCGTCCGAAATTCCCCGGGTACGGCATCACGTATCCCTGTGTCCCCGGCGTCGGAGGCGCCAACAGGGTCGGGTGACGAAGGGGGTAACTCCAAGTCGTCGGGCCCAGGTAGTCTCGGCGAGGGGAGGGTCGGTAGACTTTCGGCGATGGGAGCGTCGGGAGAGGCCATAGTCTCATAGATGGGTTCGATCGGTTCGTCCGATTCCCTACTTAGGTCGTCGACCCCGCAAGGGGCAAGGTGACGGACGGAGACAGTAGTCTCACGGCCATCAGTCGTCATCACACGAGCATGCTCAGGATTAGCCTGGAGAATCTGCACTTTGTCCACTAGGGGGTCGTACTTGCTCGCGCGAACCGCCCGTTTTAGGTAGGCCGGCCCGGGCCCAGCGAGCCAACTGGGCAAAGACAGTATACACCCCGAGCTCCTGGGGTGGTGGAAAAGTCGCTCGTGGGGAGTTTGGTTGGTTGCCGTACTCAGGAGAGCCCTGATCGAGTTCAACGCCGCAGGTAGCGACCAAGCCCATTTATCGAGGCCCCGGCCGAGGGTCCGGAGGTGGAGCATGACGGCCCTCCAGATAATCCCGTTGAAGCGTTCGATCTGCCCATTAGCCTGGGGTCTGTACGGCATGGTGTAACTAGACGCAATGTTATTTTGAAGCAGATAGCCGCGCACCTCCTGAGACAAGAAGACCGCACCCCGGTCGGTATGGACATAGGCCGGGTAACCGAACATTGAGAACAAGTTCTGTAAGCATCGCATCACCGTGGCAGCAGTCATGTCCGCGCACGTATAAGCAAAGGGGAATCGCGAGTACTCATCTACGATAGTGAGCAGATAGCGAGAGCCGCTCGACACCGGCAATGGGCCCTTGAAATCCATCGCCAAGCGTTCCCACGGGCGTGTAGCCTTCACCAGAGTCCCCATGGGAGGGTTATAGAAACGCGGTTTGATTTCCGCGCATATAGCGCAGTCGCGACAGATACGGCGGATATCGTCAATCGAGTATGGGAGATTCCCACTCCGCACAAAATGAGCGAAACGCGTTACGCCGGGATGGCCCGCAGTGGCATGCAGCACCCGTAGGCCCTCCAAAGAGGTGATTCCGGCACATGTAGCTGGCCGTGATAAGGCATCGGCGGCCTGGTTATCCTTCCCCGGGCGATATTTGATGGTGTAACAGAAGTCGGCGAGTTCGATACGCCAGCGAGTGATTTTCTCGTTCTTAATGCGCTGGGCGTGTAAGGTGTCGTACATGAATGCAACGCTTTCCTGGTCCGTGATGATTTGGAAGCTCCGCCCGAGTAAGTACGGGCGCCATCGCCGAATAGACTCGACGATCGCATACGCTTCCTTTTCAACGGACGAGTGTCTCCGCTCAGCGGTGGTAAGAGTCCGAGAAAAGAAAGCCACGGGACGCCCCCCTTGGGAGAGGGTCGCCGCGATGGCCTGATCTGAGGCGTCACTTTCGAGGACGAACGAGCCGCTCTCGTTGATTGTCGCCACGGCGGCTCGGGCGATGTCGGCCTTAAGGCCGTCAAAGGCCGTCAATGCGGCCGGACTCAGGGGGAAGGTGTCGCAGGCCACAAGGGGGCGAAGTTTCACGGAGAAACTTTGCACCCATTTGGAGTAATGGGCGAACAGCCCAAGGGCGCGCTTCAGGGACGCCCGATCGCAGGGAGGGGCCATGTCGAGCAAAGGTCGCAGACGCTCCTTATCCGGAGTGACAGAGCCATGGGTCACGGTGTACCCCAGAAGATCTATCGTGCGTAGGGAGTATTGGCACTTACCCTCGTTCATAGTTAAGTGATACCGCTGCGCGACCTCAAGGAAGCGCTTCAGATTAGCATCATGGTGCCCTTGGTCATATCCACAAACCGTAAGATTATCGAGGTAGACGAAAACATCGGTTAAGTGCTCCCGCGCAACGAGGTCATCCATGGCCCTCTGGAAACAAGCGACCCCGTTCGTTACCCCCAAAAGGCAGTCGCGTAAATTGGTACAACCGCTGCCCCGACTCAAATGCGGTATAGATACGATCCGCCCTAGAGATAGGGATCTGGTGGTACGCACTACGGAGATCGAGAGTGCTATAGACCGAATACTGGGACACCTGTTGCACTAGCGCGTCCATCCCCGGAAGGGGGTAGGCATCCAGCTGTGTAAAGCGGTTAATCGTTTGGGAATAGTCGATTACCATACGCCTGCGATGGGCCTCGCTGCGCACCACCAAGACCTGGGCGTGCCACGGCGACCTACTAGGTTCGATGATGCCGTCTTTCAAGAGCTGAGCCGTTTCGTCCGCAATGAATTGCATGTCAGCGCGAGAGTAGCGTCGGGATTTCACCGCGACAGGGGTGCAGTCGGAGGTTAGATTGGGGAACAGCGAAAGCGGCTGGACGTCCATTTGCGCTAGGGCGCACACCGCAAGCGCGTCGTCCGCCCCCACAACAAGAGTGTCAGGCCCACCAAACTCCATTACCAGACGTCCATGCAGCTTAAGAAAATCGTGTCCTAACAGAATATCAGCACATAATGCGGGTAAAACCATAAGGTGTACATCAGGGAAAACCCGTCCCTTTAGCACGAGTTTCAATCGGCATTCCCCCTTCGTGCTGAGTCGAAGCCCCTGGGAAGCCATGAAGATCCGTCTCGTAGACCTCCAGATCCGCCATCCATGCCTGAGCACAAGTCGCTGGTCGATAAAACTATCCGTGGATCCTGTATCCACCAAGGCCCGAACACAATGGCCTTCGACCATGAGGGGAATAAGGGCTTGAGCCAGGCCAGACGAGGCAGCTGGGAGCGGGACTGAGCCCCCCGAATGGATCGGTCCAGCCTCGCGGGTGGATCCTACGCCAGCAGCAGTTTTGCGGTTGTGGCCGGAGTCTGTGTTGTCCATGGGAAATCCATTATCGTCATCAGAGGGCTTTCCCAAGCATTCCAGTGTTTCGCGATTCAAAAACTGACAATTCTGACGGGAAAAGGCCTCCGTAGTATTTGAAATCGCCTTTTGACAATTTTGGCAGAAAAAGGCTTCCGTAGTATTCGAAATCGCCTTTTGACATTTTTGGCAGCAAAAGGCCTCCGTAGTCTTTGCAATCTCCTTTGTCGGGGCGTGGGCCGCCGTTAGCTCGTGGACGACTCGAGGAGAACGTTCTGCTGGGGCTTGGCGTGGCTTCAAAGCCCCTTGCGTGGCCCGGAGATTGGTCAAGGACACGTCCTTTGTGCCCGATGGAGGATGAGACGATGGTGGCTGTCCGGTGACGCCCGCCAAGGACGTCTGAGCGCCCAGGGGCCCGCAGAGAGGGGCCCTCCCCTTCGAAGTCGGGTAAGGCGCCGGGTGTCGGGCTCGGCTCGCGGGCTCCGCAATGAGCCCATTCAAGGTCGCCGCGGCCGCGCGAGTCAATGAGCCGCGAGCCGCGTGCCGTTTTCCTGCACACTTTCGCGTAATGACCCTTTTGCGAGCACAAATGGCATATAGCGTCTCGTGCCGGACACACGACTCGGGCATGACGTGGCCCCCCACAAAAAAAGCATGCGGCCCCGCGTAAGGCCTTGGGTCTGGTCGTAACGGCAGCCGTCAGGGCTGGATCATCCTCCGGAGCATCCCGGAGTTCAGCGAGCGGATCCGCGTCCTCGGCGGTAGCACTCTCTGGCCGGGCGTGTAGTGTGGTGCCCGCCATGAGGCGCGTGCGATCATAGGTGTTCGATTGCATCCGTGCTTCGGTGTACACTGTCCCTTGCTCGAGTGCCGTAGCGAAGGTCAGGTCGGTCTTCTCCAAGAGTTTGAGCCTTAGTTCCTGGGAGGAGACCCCTGCAACGAAGGCATCTAAAAGACGATCATCCTGAGCCTGCGCGGGAGTCCGTGGCTCCCTGACGCTGTCCAGCAAAAGCTGCCGGAGCTCCTGGGCGTAATGGTCCATTGCCTCGTTGGGTTGCTGACGTCGCGTTTGCAGCAAATATCGTGCATACACCGGGCTTTTTTCCTTTATGTACAGCCGTTTGAGCTCCGCGATGAAAAGGTCATACGTCGCGCATTGAGCGATAGCGTTGTATACCCGGTAGTCGATTTTTGAATGGAGAGTTGCTAGCTTCGCGGCAGCCGTCGGAGCGGTCTCAGGCTCATCAAAAAGATTCTCCAATTGTCGGAGCCAGTGCTTCAGCTGCAAGCCTCCATCCGTGGCTTGTGGGTCGGCGCTGAATACGGACACCGTCAGCGTCTTGTTGCCAGCCATGTCTGTAGATCTTAAATGCAATTAAGTGTTGTGTAAAACCAATCAGGTCCACACAACTTTAGTCCAACGGTTTGGTTTAATTGCATTTAGATCATGACATCATCCTGTAAAGTATAAAATACAATAAGTATACGATGTGACGTCACATGGGTCCATTCATATCATTCAATGCAAGCAAGCTGGATATTCTATGCAGGCGTACCGTTAGCGAGTCTACCAGATGTAACATGTCACAGGAGAAGTCTCGGAGCACCGTCCGCAGCAGCGGGTCTTATAGTCACGCCCCTAGCGGTGTCAACGAGCAGCGAGCATCACCCCGGGTTCAGTACGAATACGATTTCACTATATATATATATATATATATATATATATATATATATATATATATATATATATATATAGCAGTAAAGTATGTTTGTTTGTTTGTTTGTCCTCTTATAACTCGAGAACTACTCATCGCAGAGAAAACCCAAAGGCATATTCGGAATCAGTACGTCTCAGAGCAACTACAGCACACCTTAAAATTTAAAAAATTTCGACTTTTAAAATTAGCGTATTACGCATAATTAGCGCTAGCAGAAGAGAGAGGGATTCGAAGGGAGGGAGCGCAGCGCTCCTAGCGCTTCTGACTACAGCACACCTTAAAATTTAAAAAACTTCGGGTTTTAAAATTAGCGTGTTACGCGTAATTAGCGCTAGCAGAAGAGGGAGGGAATCTAATGCCTAGGTCACACATAGGTGGATATTTTGGCGACTGCCGGCGATCAAGATTTTTCGGCGACTACTGGCGATTTGGGGCGGTCAAATATGGTCAGGCGGCAGTATGGCGACTGCAGGCGGCCACATTGCGCCTGCATTGCGACGACGCCCCGAGTGGGATGGCGACTGTCGAAGATCGACGACGACTGCATTGCGGATGCACGGCGGCAGCGTGGCGACAGTCTGGCGGCTAGATTACGACCGATGGCGGATCGCGGCGACTGCATTGGGGGTTGGGGCCGGGTGGCGGTGTACTCCGACGTCCGCAAGACTGCAATAAGACCGCCGGCGATTGGAGACGATTCACACAACTTTTTTTTATCTTTATCTCTCTATTTTACATTTCACTTCATTCATTTCAATGATGTATGACATGAAGCATAAAGATGTTTGATGTACAATTTATAAAGTTAATAAAGATGTATCATTGTAATGTAATTGTTGGAACCCATCTGTGGATCGGTCCCATCGGCCGATGGGTCTGGCCCATCTGTGGATGCACGAGAAATGACGGTGCAGACCCATCGGCCGATGGGTCTGCGCCATCTGCGGATGTGTTGTTCGCCTTGAAGGGGTGTGTTGACAGAGTGGTGCCAGGAATTGCTGTATAAACGGTGGAGAGCGACATTGTCTTATTTAAATGGAGCGACATTATGCGCCATCCGATGGGTCTGCGCCATCTGCGGATGTGTTGTTCACCTTGAAGGAATGTGTATGCATCAATGGTGGATGAGTATGTTTATTTGAACCTAAAAATAAGCAATTGATGTCATAAATGTTTATAAAGCAGTCCGTGACATGTGGTTTGTCGATAACCGTTTGTCGATAAGATAAAAATAAGATAATGTCGCTCCATTTAAATAAGATAATGTCGCTCTCCATTGTTTATATGGCAATTCCTGGCACCATTCTGTCGACACATTCCTTCGAGGTGGGCAGCACATCTTTACTTTGGGCAGCACATCAGCACATATATATATAAACTTTACAGTGTTACTTTGATTACATGTTATTAATTACATGTTATTTACATTGATTACATGTTACACATGTTATTGATTACTTTACAGTGATTACTTCACAACTTTACAGTGTCGTCCAGCAAGGCCAAATATGGTTATAGTATGAGCGGAAAATAATTTTTAGGTGTACAGTGTGACCCAGAAAAAAATGATGACTGTGTAAATTTAACATTTTTTGCATTTTATAGCACACAATCTCTACACTCTACGGTGTTGTCCTGTAAGACCAAATATGATTCCAGTGTATTCCAACTTATTCAAGTGTACAGTGTGTTCCAGAAGAAAGTATCACTTTGTGGAAATATCAGCGCAATCAATTGCCCACTGATGGTAGGTCAAGATGGACACCCCTGTGCAGATAGATGCTAGAACATTTAACGGTAAGGTGTCAACCGAAGCAACCCAAAGTTCCTTGATCATGTGTGTGTGATGTTGCACCATGATATCTCCAGAACAACTGTTACTGATCTCTTACCCCAGCAAGCTGGAACTCGTTTTGCTGATTTCGAGAAGTTGACGGGCTGAGTCGACCCATCTGGTGTTTGAACTCAATACCCCAATCCTAAGCCAACCGATTTAACCACTAAGCCACCACCAAGGACGCACATACTGTACAATGTACATACATAAAATGAGTATGTAGTTTACCTCCACATATGTATACAAATTATATATGCACAATATATACTGAAAACATTACAAATCCAAATGACTATTTCACTGTTTCGCTAATAACCCTCAATGTGCAGACAATTTTTCCTCTTATTCTTGTTTTATCTTGTCAAGCAAATGTTTAAAACCAACTCGTTATTGTTTTCAAGGTGTTTTTCTCTTTTCTTTTGTTGTGTCTATTACATTTCTGTCTCCTTCATGGTTCGATTGTGTTGATGTAACCAATTTGCAAATTCTGTGACTCTTTGGGGTGGTAATCTGTATAGTACTCGCTCGTGGAGATCCCAATCCCTTTTCCCATTTGTATGCTCCAATCTGCTTTTCATTATGGATCCTTCAGCCTTCTGGCATGCACAGGGGAGGCAAAAAATCCAATTAATGGCTCAAAGACAGGTGGCTATTAAAACATTTCCAACAAACACACAATGGAAACGTGTGCTGTTATTAGCATTCCTTACAATCCCCGTGACAATGCATCACAACAGCACGACGATCAAATAAGTTTGCACGAACATTTCAATCATATCAAATCCAGTCCTTTTTCTGACGCTATCGGTAACGACACACACACTGTTTGAGTAAAGATCAGTACCTGGATAAATGGCAAATTCGGAACAGAAACGCTCATTGAGTCTTGCCAGCCATCATTTTAAAGATGCAGTCAAAGAACAAAGGTAGAGCTAAACAAAGAGAAGTCACAGACCAATACAACAATGGCCAATACAACATTCACGTGTTTTATGCATTAAACCGCTTTATTCTATTGTTCTTAAGTGGTGTTAAACTTGCCATTTAATCCCTTCTCACTATTCAATGGGATATGTAAATCCACGAACTTAGCTTGCCTATCGAGTTTAGCAGTTGATGAAACATTAGTGTGAGATGGCCCAGGTTGCAGTCTTTTGATTCAAGAAGCAAAGGCACACCCCTTTATCGACCTCCTAGAACTAGACCCAAGGACAATGTTGAACCAACCATTTCATCTTGTCGATGAAAATCCATCCGGGACTGCAGATTGATACATAATAAATAGAAGCTTTATGGTTATAGGCAAGCATCAACCTGCTGCTAGATATCAATTTAGGTTATTTACTTACTTATTTATTTATTTTACAGATGCGTTTACTGTTTTTTATGTCAATTTTCATTGAGATTTTTAGTTCACAGTATACAGATATAGAAATTACAATTTTCAAATGCTAGATATCGATTGAGGTTTTTTTTTCTTTTACATATGCGTTTTCGTTTTTTTTACATCTATCTATAATTCCAGTAATCTCTGTGTGTTTGTTTGTACGTTTGTACGTTTGTACGTTTGTACGTTTGTTTGTTTGTCTGTGACCGCTGTTTCTCGACAACCACGGGTCCGATATACTTTAAACTTGCCAGGTATATTGCTGGGGACCCGAGGATGTGCCTTTTCAAGGTTTGAAATTAATCGGACAAGTACTTACCGAGCTATGGCGATTTAGCCGTTCGCCGTTCGCTTTGGCGTTGCGAATGGACCAAACCATTGCATGTAAATAGAGGGGGGGGTTCTGTGGTCGTTGCGAATGGACCAAACCATTCATGTAAATAGAGGGGGGGGGGGGTTCTGTGGTCGTTACTGCCACGTGGTTTCAAAGTTTTTTTTTGTTGTTGTTGTTTGCACGCATGTTTTTTTGCACCCACGTACGGGCACGCCCTAGGATGTTTACACACACACACCCCTACACAAATTTTTTTTTTTTTTTTTTTTTTGGCAAGGAACGGGCACCCACGTACGGGCACGTCCTAGCTTATATATAGTACGGGCATGCCCTAGTAAATGTTAATTTAAGCATGCTTTCCGATGATTCTGGGTTTTTTCCTGGTGTACCGGCTTCGATGTCCATCAGCACACCAAATTTCAGCTTTCTGCGACACCGGAAGGTACCGAACAATATCAGTCAGCGGTTAAAAAGCTACATCTTGTCCTGTCCGTGCCGATAAAGACTGGTCGTCATACGGTCGAACGGATCTCCACTTATGTACATGGGGTTTCTTCTTCTTCATCGTGACATACGGAGCATGGTAATCTATACACTTCTACCTGGACTAAGGTAATCATTGCCTACCCCCCACAAACGTAACAATACAGCAATACCCCGTTTTACGCCATTTTGACCGACGTCAAATCCGACTTTACACCACTCTTCTAGAGTAAATTTCAGTTCAGTGAACGTCATTATGTGCGACTTGACGTCACTCCTACATCATAATAGGAGGATGTGAAAAAAATTAATTTTTCCTTAAAAATATATTTAAAATAAATAAAATAGTACATAAAAATTAACAATAAAAGGAGCTAAAAAACAATTTAAAATACAATAAAAAGCACATTAAAAATATAACAAAATGTACATACAGTATATGTACGCGTAGCTGCTGGTTCTCATTCAAAACAAATGCGACGCCATATGCATTTTGTCCTGTGCTGCGGTCGCGTGCTTGCTTTGCCTTTCGCTGTTATTTTTGTGATTATTCTTTTACTGTGTCTGTGTTAGCCATGGGTCCTAAGAAGGATAGTGCTGGTGTTTCCAAGCGTAATGTGGTTATGATGGAAGATAAGTTAAATCTGATTAAAAGGTATGAAAAAGGTGAAAAAGTGTCGGTGATAGCGCATGCCTTAGGGCTGCTTAGGGTGTCGACCATCATTCATGATAGGGAACGTATTCTCGCATACGTCACTGAAAAAGCGCCATCAGCGAAGACTGCTGTCATGAATGTGAAGAGGGGTCAGATTTTCGACGAGATGGAGAGACTCCTTTCATTGTGGATCGAACACCAGACCCATGAACACATACCAACGAGCCAGCTGCTGATACAGGAGAAGGCGAAGTCTTTGTTCCAGGATCTTCTGAAGAAGTACCCGGAGGATAAGGACACAACCTTCGTTGCAAGCTCTGGATGGTTTGCACGCTTTAAACGGCGCTTCAGCTTGCACAACGTCAAGATTCAGGGCGAAACCGCAGCTGCCGACACCGTAGCCGCCGAGAAATTTCCTGCCACATTGAAGAAGATCATTGAGGACGAGGGATTCTTGCCCAAGCAGATCTTCAACGTCGACGAAACAGGCCTTTTTTGGAAGAGGATGCCCGACAGATCATTTACCTCGAAGGCAAAGAAGACCATGCCAGGCTATATACTTTTGCGAGTTATTTACTCTAGTTTTACGGTGTTTGTCTTCATTTTAAGGCATCTTTATGGCATTACGCCCGGTTTACGTCAAAAACCGAGTTGTCACGGCTTATGGAACCAATTAATGACGTAGGCCGGGGTATTGCTGTATATATATATATATGTGTATATATATATATATATATATATATATATATATATATATATATATATATATATATATATATATATATATTGTTGCGGATATGGGATTTGGCCTCCATCCATATCCGCTTGTAAATATTCCCCTATTTCCCCAATACTCCCCAACTATCCCCAATCCCCCATTCCCTAGTCCCATTGTCTGTAAACAACACTGTGTAGCCCCGACCTTCCCCCTTTTCCCCCATTAAATGTCGTGCTCAGGTCCACCGCATCTCACGTAGACAACTTTCGGACATCTTGCTAGTTATTCTTAGTCTATGTCAGTTAAGGACTCGTTTCCATTAATTCTGACTCTTCGTTGCACCAGAATGTGATTGTATGGCACCATTAGTAAGTTTAGGACCTCCCAATACCTCCCCGCATCTCTTCCTCATACAACCACAACAACAACTACAACAACAGCGGCGGCGGCGCGGGGAGTGTGCGTCCTCACTCCGGCTTGGTTAGCCGCCATTGACCATGTGCTCCGACGGGGTTACCACGCAGGGGCTCACTGTCAGCTCCTCGTCAAGGGCGGAGCCCGGTAACCCCCCGCACCCAATAAGAAGCGGCGGACCGATTCCATCTGGGGCGGAGCTAACGAGCCGAGGGCGTGTCACTCCCCGCGGGACATGCGCAGGAAGACGGAGGTGACGTCAGATGCGCCTCAGCTTGGAGAGAAAAGGACGCCACCTCCAGCGCGACGATACCTCCCCGCATCTCTAGACCGGACCGGGTCGATTCTGCCCCTGAGCTCAAGGTGCACCTTGAGCTATCGACTGCCTGCCCTTCCTTGCCATCAATCCCTGTGTGAGTCAGTCTTGTCCCGTTTGTCTGTGGTCTGTCGGGGCTAAGATAAGACTGTGTCTAAGTGTCCATCTTGCTGTGCTTTACCTCTTGCCGTGTAATCTACCCGTTCTGCATAACCAATATTATATCCTCCTCCGGAGGTCTTGAGAACTGTACCCTTTGTGTCGTGACATTTATCCCAGCCGTTGTGTCCTTTCCTTCATTGATTTAGCATAGCGCGACTTAGTCAACGTTCGAGTGTAATCGGGTAAACTGTGCGAACACGGCGGCCATTCCGCTCGGTCAAGCAACATCTAAGTCGTGTCCGTAACAATATATATATATATATATATATATATATATATATATATATATATATATATATATATATATATATATATATATATAATATACTGGTGGGGTCACCCGTGGAAATCCCACGGACATGGACGTGTGTGACATTTTGACATCTTCATTTCGATGCTGCACATTTCGTTTTACAAAATGGTTACTGGCAATTTATCAGATCCACAAATGATGTAATCTACACAATTTATTTACTTCTGATAACACGTGAATGCATGTGCGTGCACAATGCACATGGGAAATACAGTTTGAAATGTGTCATTACACCTTTTTTTTTTTTTTTTTTTTTTTTTTTTTGGGGCTCTCTCTGGGCTCTGTCCCGCAAATATTCCTACAGGTCGCACAAGATCTGCCTGCTACCCTCTTATGGTCAAACTGCCAAAATCAAGACTCTCTTGATATTATATCTCGTCCAAAATTACATCAAACTGTCATCAAATTACACCTAATGTAAAATGTGACTTCAAGAGCTCAAATCCTTTCCCTCCCACATCACGCACACTGCACCGAGGAGTGGATCACCCACAGGGGAGTGGGTTACACATGGGGGACTGGGGGAGTGGGTCACACACACATGGGGGAGTGGGTCACAGACACACACAGGGGAGTGGGTCACACACACGGTTGAGAGTGGGTCACACACATGGGTGAGACTGAGAGTGGGTCACACATGGAGGAGAGTTCACGGGAATTTTTAATATATTCAGCTGAGAATTTTTCATATATCTCGGCATTTTCCCGTCTGTGGCGATACGTGAACGAAGCTCCACCCCTCTCCCCACATTGTTGACTTTTTATTGTGACCGTCTAAATTAAACATTTCATCGTGACGACTGTCATCAAATAGAAAAGTCCGCCACAATTTTTTTTATATATCTCGGCATTTTCCCGTCTGTGTTATTTTAGGCGGTGTATGATGTATCGTGCCGCAAATTTCTAAAATGTCTCAGCAATTTCCCATCTGTGCGTGAATTTTCTCAATTATTGCTGAAACCGAGTCTAAAACATTTTTAATTAAAGATTTCACGATTTTATTTCCTGTAGCTTTGAAACGCATCTTCTTTGGGCACTGTATAATCGCTCCGAACAAAACAAGCATTACCTGGTTTCCTTGGCTTGAGTTGTAATCAAAATGTACCTTTGTTTCTTCAAAAAGTAATTTATGATCGAAAACGTGTTGATTCAGTCTTAAAATGCACATCAGAGGCCGATGGACCCTGTGACTCTTCTTCATTTTTAAACTTGAATGTACCGAAAACTTTTTGCTTTCAAAGTAAAATTAGATTAAAACCAAACGTTATTAATAAAGATTGTATTCCATAGTTAGTTTACATTAATATGTACATTTTTGAAGTACTGTTATTTTAGGCAGGAGAGAGTTCACTGAACTTCAGTATTCAGTCGCTGTACTTTTACTAAGTAATAATATAAATAATGAAGTCCTGGGAACGTTCTCTCCTCTCCTTCCCATCTCTCCTTCTCTTCTCTAATTCCCCTCTCTCATTCCCCTCTCTCATTCCACTCTCATTCCCCTCTCTCATTCCCCTCTCTCATTCCCCTCTCTCATTCCCCTCTCTCCTTCTCCTCTCTCCTTCCCCGTGCCCACATCTCGTCTGACCAGACACATTCAAAACGGCTGATGGAATACATTTCGCCGATTTTCTCAACTTTAGCTGAAACTGAGACTTGAACCATCCCAGTGACTGTGATGGTGTATTAGAGTCGAGATAAAGCCGTGAGGGAGTCTCAATGAATGGCCTTTATGTTACAGGCCTTTGAAAATGCATTTTGTTCTATAAACGTTAACTTTCCCCGAATTTCCTTCCCGTTTTTTGCAACTGAGTCTAAAACCATGTTAGCGACTGTGAAAAATGAAATGGGATATCGAATTAGAGTTGAGATAAAACTGAGAGAGAGCAAGACACCGCGGGCCTAACAAAAGAATCCTCAAAGCTATGCGAGGAAAGAAAATGGCGATTTGTTTTTGAAGCCCCTTCCAGAATGTGTGGAGCTACTCCCTCAACGGAGGAGGCCACACCCATGGACAGACTCACAGACAGACAGACATTTTCATGCAGTAATTTACTTCCTGTTTATTAAATTTGTGGATGAGTTAATCTGCAATGCACTTCCATATACACTTACATACACATTACACATACATACATACACTCACATTTGGGGTCTGCCTAGCAGGCACGTAAGACATCAGCCATTATAAAGCTCGCAGTGTTTGTGTGGGAAATTTCTGAGGATATCCCCAAGACTCAATAGCTCAGTTGGCTGTCGCCGCTTAAATGATGAGGTCCGTGGGTTTGAGTCCCAGGTTGAGTCAGGATTTTTTCACACTAGCCCCATACAGGAATTTACTTCCTGTTTATTATATATACTGTATATATATATATATATATATATATATATATATATATATATATATATATATTTTTTTTTCTTTCTATACATACAGTCGGACACCCGCTATTCGCGGGGATACGTTCCTGAAAAATCCGCGAATAGAGAGGAGCGAACGGCGAGGCGAAATCCGCGAATGGTGACGCAAATCCCGAGAATGTCGATGATAATCCGTGAAGGTCGATGAAAATCCCGTGAAGGTATGCTGCGGCATTGTTTCAATGGGGAAAATGGGGATACGTTATAGGTTACTGGCGGTTCCTGATTCATTGAGGAAAATTTTTAAAGTTTAAAATGTTTTCGACCGCAAATGCACACGATTACAGTTTCACAAAAAATGCTTAGAAAAAAAAAAACTAGAACGCCACTCAGTAGAGCGCATACTCCCGCTGTGGGTGGCCGCTGCTGAGCCCTATCTTCCAATGGTAAAAAATCCTTCAAAAAAATTCCTGGATCCGGAATAATATCCTGAGCTTCACCAAAAACTAATCAATTCTTCCTTATCCCAAGGGCAATAATCCCACCAACTTTCATTCAAATCCGTTAGTAAACTTTTGCAGATATCTTGTTCACAAACACAAAAACACACAAACATACGAACACACATACGCGCACACACACACACACACACACACACACACACACACACACACACACACACACACACACACACACACACACAGACACGATTGAATGCATTACTCCCCGGTGGGGGTAAAAACGACAACACCAGGTACCATTTACAATTTATTGAAGGAATGCGCTTACAGTTTATTAAAAGTGCTTAATGATACCGTACCGTGAAAGTAAAAAAAAACACACAACACCATCATGTACCGTATTATTATTATTTTCTTTTTTATTGTATACAGAGTCGAGGCTCGTGAAAGAGCGAACATTTATCAAACAAACAAATCAAACAAACAAGCAAACAAAGTATATAAAAAGGGGAGCGGTCGACAAGATGGGGAGAGAAGGGGAGGAAGCACACAAACACAACATTTGAGAGCAGGGACATCGGGAGATGTATGGGAGGGGAGGGCCTGGGGGGAGGCAGGATAGGTATAAAACGCAAGGACACCAAGGACTTCCAGGAAAGAAGTCGGCACCTCAAAAAAGTGGATTTGGGGTGAAATTAGCGGGGGTAGAAAAGATCAAGGTTTTCGATTGGGGAAGATAAGAGATGGTGGTGACCAGCCGTTTTAAAGACCTGGAGGGAGGAGTGGGATTGAAGAGAGTGAGGGAGTTTGTTCCAGAGGTGGGAGAAAAGAGGAATGAAGGAGTGAAGGTGAGCAGAGAGTCTTAATTTTGGCAGTTTAACCATAAGAGGGTTGCAGGCAGATCTTGTGCGACCTGTAGGAATATTTGGGGGACAGAGCCCAGAGAGAGCTGGGGGAGCAAGGCCGGAGAGGAGTCGGTAGAAGACAGAAAGACCATCAACCTGCCTGCGGTGAGTAAGTGAAAGGCCCTCGGAGGGGCGGGAGATTCCAATGATTCTGAACGCTTTGGTTTCAACAGCGTGAAGACGAGCTAGGTGTGAGGCAGGAGCACCAGCCCAGAGGGGAGAGCAGTAATCCATAGAGCTGCGGATGAAAGCCTTGTATGTGGTGAGGAGCTCAGTTGTGCCAAGGAAGGACTTCGCACGACGGAGGATGCCCAGTCGGCGACTGGCTTTGGAGGCCAGATTTGAAATGTGGTTTTCCCAGGAAAGATCATGGCAGATAGTGAGACCCAAAAGCTTAAGTGACATATATACATATATATATACACACACACACACACACACACACACACACACACACACACACACACACACACATATTATATGGTGTGTGTGTGTGTGCGTGTGTGTGAGCAAGGTGTGTGTGTATATGTGTGTTTATACAATTCCACACCGTTTGACCAATCTCCACCAGATTTTGCATACATGCTGGGGGTACAGGGGTTCAGGTCAAGGAAAAAAAAATCCCTCCCCCCTCCGCAAGGAAATTATCTGCATGTATGTGTGCACGTAGGAAAATCATAGAAAAAAACTGGCTGCCCCAATCTTCACCAGATTTTGCATACATATTGGGTACCCCCAGCTGGTTGCTGGGGGTACCCAGAGTTAGGTAATGGCCACAACCTCCTACTCCCCACCTCCCACCTTCATAAGGCAATTTATCTATATGTGTGTTTGAAAATCAAGAAACTCACCTCAAACAAGGAAATGAGGCCACGTGGTCCATCATTGCCGTATTACACTCTCGTGTTAATTTTTGCTACAACTTTAAACGTCAATCCTCTTGATGGTTTTCTAAAGTCTAAATCACCAATCCTGATCAGGTGACCCAGCTTGTAAGTTAATATAGACAAAGTTTGGGGAAAGTGGGGGTGGGAACAGGGTGGGGGTCACATTTATTCCCTTGCATACAGCAATAATGCATTTTACAAAGCGTTACACATAAAACGCATGATTCGGATCGTGATGGAGTCTTCTTTCACTCCAATTGTCCTGAGTCCTGACCATAAAACATCTCAACAGGTCGGCATGGGAACCATCGAGCTTTGAAGTCAAGAACCACATCCTAACAGCTCTCGGCTTACAAGGGGAAGCACCTAGCAAGCAAAATATGGATAAAGACACGAATGCCTGGAAATAATCAGGCAGACCTGAAGGTCAAAATGCATTTTCGCATCATATACAGCATACACATCCTCAGACATGACCCCTTGACCTTTATTGATTAGGCCCTGCTGGACGACCACGTGCTCCTTGCATGGTAATGAAAGCAGCATTTCACGGAGCACCGCTGGACGCAGTTTTCTGGCCTTTTGTCGTTTAGTTAGCTCCCAATTGTGCACGTTCGGTGTAAATAATGGAGGAATATGGTGCTGGTGTTCCACAACAGCGTTCCAATTACAAACTTTCGCACAGGCTGGGGGAGCAAGGAGCACCAGCACGAACACGAGGCTAGCGATCAGGGAAATGACATGCAAGGAAAGTTAGACACAGGAAGAGACTCAGAAGCTATTGTGTTACAGTTAAGCCTTTCGTGCCTATGATGGGACATCATGATCTGCAGGGTGAGTAATAAGTCCCAGCAGTAAGCTACCATACAAAACACAATGTCAGTTTGTGTGTTTGTACAGATGTCTGTCCCCCTTCATACCGGTAGGTTTTAAACACCAATTTTTTAACACATGTGTGTTTGTTCACTACGGTCTATTTTGAGGATAAAACAAACTCGAAAAACATTTTCCATAAAAGAATAATTTTGTCTCTTCTATTGGAAATGTAGACGGTGACTTGCAAACCAAGCCTCAAGGGCGGTGTACAGAAGCGTTATTTAAAATAACAATAAATACAAGGTACAGGGAGGTGAAATTCACTGCACATGATGTGCAACGCGCACAGAGTAAAACGAGTGTACATTTACGTCTGTATTATGTTTAATAAATAAAGAAGATATACGCACACCTGACATTAGGCCGAGGCTTCAGACTAAGCCACGCTTGTGAGGCTGCACCATCGAACAAACTGTTCATTTTTGACAGGCTTTTTACGAGTAATAACATATTACAGTAATACATAACAGGAGTAATAATAACATATTACATTAATACAACAATTACAATACCTCCTTAGACATGGAGTGCATCCGCATGACGTCCCCAGCTGTTGTCACGCCGCCGTCATGAGCTGTCAACCTGTTTTCATGCTCTGCATCTGACAATTCACAAATGACTTGGTTTATATGGTTTCATGTGAAGATCTTCTTTCATTGTGCGACGTAACGATGAATAAGAAACAGCCAACTCTGTAGAACGTTTCCATAATGATTTTTTCAGAGATCTGACAACGGATGTTTTAATGTTTTGAATTCCCAAATCGCAAAATTTTGGTGTTTGCTGTCGAATACACTTCCAGTCGGAAATACCTTTGTCCTCAAAGATGAAGATTTGATTTTGACGGTGCTGGCTCTCCAAAATGCCCCTTGGTCTTCCTGCACCTGTTTCGTCTTCTTCTTTGTGTTTCTCCTCTCTTGGTACCACACCACTGCTAACAGCCTCTCTGACACTGTAAATTGACTGGTGTTCACCATCTTGGTTTAATTTATTATTTGTAATACGGTATTTGAAAAAAAAAAGAAACCGTATAAATATGGTATTGTGGCGGACACGAAAGCTCACTGGCGTGAGGGCATCATTCCGCGCACCAAGTGGGCGGCGGCCACGCCCGAGGGGTAGGCGTGGCCGCGGGATATACACCGGGCACGCAGCCCGGAGCGCTCCAGTGCTACAGTTGAGCTCTTATAATAAAGACTCTTGAACTTACCGCGTTGTCCGCTTCCTCCTTGTTATACAAGTAAGCGCGCGTAGCACCGCACTTCATTGGTGACCCTCCGACGTTCTGGTCAGCCGTCGCTGACCACCCGAACCCGCCACAGCAATGGCAACCAACGCGGTCCAAATCAAACTCCTCGAGTTCTGGGAGACGCAAGCCGAAGTTTGGTTCCTGCAGGCAGAAGCCCAGTTCCGACTTCGAGGCATCACGGTGGACGAGACCAGGTACTGCCACGTGGTCGCCTCCCTCGGGCCCGGCACGGCCGCCCGTGTCGTGTCGGTCCTGAGGAACCCACCGGCCGACGGCAGGTACGAGGCGATCAAGCATCTCCTCCTCGCCACGTTCGGCCTCACGGTGGACGCACGGGCCGACCGCCTCCTGGACCTCCCCGAGCTCGGTGACACGCGACCGTCGGTCCGCATGGACCATATGCTGTCGTTGATGGGCGACGAAACCCCGAACGCTCTATTCCGGGCGTTATTTCGACGCCAGCTGCCGGCACGAGTCCGCCTCGCGTTGGCCGGTTCTGTGACGACGGAACCCCGAGCTATCGCTGCCGAGGCCGACAGGTTCTTCGCGGCTTTGGATGCGCAGGCGAGTTTTGGCGCGGCCGTCGCTCATCCCGAGGCTGACCCTGATGCTGATGCACCACACCTCGTGGATCCCGAGGCTGATGCACGCCGCGTGGCTGCCGCCACGCCACGCCACGCCCACCACAACCGTGGCCTCCGCCTTCGCCGCAAACCTGGTGCCATTTCCACGCCAGGTTTGGCCACAAGGCGAGGAATTGTTGCCCGCCGTGCTCCTTCGGCAAGTCGGGAAACTACAACGCCGGCGCTCGGTCGCGGCCCTGAGCGTCGGCCATTCCGGCAGCCTTCGTTTTATAACAGACACCTTGTCCGGGCGCCGTTTCCTATGCGATACGGGGGCACAGGTGAGCATTATCCCTGCCTCTACGTCCGACAAGCAGACCGTGGGCCGGGGCCCCGCGTTGCTTGCCGCGAACCGAACACCCATACGCACATTCGGGAAGCGCTGCCTCTCCCTGCGGTTCAGAAGGCAACGCTTCGCGTGGACGTTCGTAACTGCTAGTGTCCCCATGGCACTGCTCGGTGCGGACTTCCTCTGTGCACACGGGTTGTTGGTAGATGTGAAGAACAGACGCCTTGTCCAGGCTGAAACGTTCAGCTCGCTTGCTTTTTGTTACGCGCTGAGCAGCTCGTAGAGCGGCTCACTGAGCGGCTCACCGAGCGGCTCGCCAAGCGGCTTGCTGAGCGGTTCGGTCCCGGCGAGGTTAGTTTGTACGCTTCCGGCAGCGAACGACTTCACCCGCCTCCTCGCCAGCTTCCCGGCCCTTACGCGGCCCACCTTCTCAGCGGGGGCCGTCAAGCACGGGGTGGAACACCACATCCCCACCGCCGGGCCACCGGTCTACGCCCGGGCACGCCGCCTCGAGCCGACGAAACTCGCGGTAGCTAAAGCGGAGTTCGCTACGCTGGAGTGGCTCGGCATCGTGCGGCGCTCCGAGAGTGCTTGGGCGTCGCCGCTCCACATCGTGCCCAAGCCCGGCGGGGGATGGCGACCGTGCGGGGACTACCGGCGCCTCAACGACGCCACCACCCCCGACCGCTACGCCGTCCCCCACATCCAGGACTTCTCCACCCGGTTGGCGGGCATGTCCTTCTTTTCGAAGGTGGACCTCTTACGCAGCTACCATCAGGTCCCCGTCAGGCCGGAGGACATCCCGAAGACGGCGGTCATCACGCCATTCGGACTTTTCCAATTTCTTCGGATGCCCTTCGGTTTGAAAAATGCGGCTCAGGCGTTCCAGCGCCTAATGGACAGCATCTTGCATGACTTGGATTTCGTCTACGTGTACCTGGACGACATCCTCGTCACCAGCGCGTCCCGCGAAGAGCACCTACACCATCTCCGCACACTCTTCGAACGTCTGGGCCAGCATGGCCTCATCGTGAACCCCGCCAAGTGCCGGTTCGGCATCGCCGACATCGACTTTTTGGGGCACCGCGTCACCAGGCACGGGGCCGTCCCCCTACCGGCCAAGGTGGAGGCGGTGAAGGGGTTTCCGCGCCCCCGCACGATCAAGGGGCTCCAGGAGTTCCTGGGCATGGTAAACTTTTACCATCGGTTCCTGCCCCGCATCGCCCAGCTCTTGCGCCCCTTGCACGAGGCCCTCCGAGGGAAGCCGGGCAAAGCTGACGTTACCTGGACCGAGCAGATGGACGCGGCGTTCGCGAGTGCGAACCTTGCCTTGGCTAACGCCACCATGCTCGCGCACCCGGCGCCCGATGCACCGATCGCCCTCACCACCGACGCCTCGGACTACGCGGTGGGCGCGGTGCACGATCAATGGGTGCGTGGTGCCTGGCAACCGCTGGCGTTCTTCAGCCGGCAGCTTCGCCCGCCTGAACGCCGTTATAGTACCTTCGACTGCTAGTTGCTCGGGCTTCACCTGGCGGTCAGGCACTTCCGCCATCTGCTCGAGGGCCGTGCGTTCACGGCCTTCGTCGACCACAAGCCATTGGTCTTCGCGATGGGCAAGGTCGCCGAGCCGTGGTCGGCCCGGCAGCAGCGTCACCTCTCGGCCGTGTCCGAGTACACGACGGACATCCGGCACATTGCGGGGAAGGACAACCCGGTGGCAGATTGCCTTTCCCGGTCCGTCGCCCACGCAGTCCACCTTGGCATCGACTATGCCCGGATGGCGGCGGACCAGGCCGCCGACCCCGGCGTCCAGCCCTTGCGGACCGCCGTCACGGGCCTCCGCGTCACCGAGGTGCCGTTCGACGGCGTGCACACGGCCCTCTTGTGCGACGTCTCCCTCGGGCGGCCTCGCCCCATCGTGCCCGCGGGCTGGCAGCGCCAGGTTTTTGACGCCATCCACAGCCTGTCCCACCCGGGCACGAAGGCCTCTCAGAGGTTGGTCGCCGACAAGTTTGTCTGGCATGGCCTCCGGAAGGCCGTCCGCGGCTGGACCAGGACGTGCCTCGCGCGAAGGTGCACCAGCACACCCAGGCCCCATTGGCCCCGTTCACGGTGCCGGAACGTAGGTTCGACCACGTGCACGTGGACCTGGTGGGACCTCTGCCCCCCTCGTGGGGTTTCACCCATGTCCTGACAATGGTGGACCGCACCACCCGGTGGCCAGAGGCCGTGTCTTTGGCGGCGACGACGGCGGCGGACGTCGCGCAGGCGTTCATCGCCACCTGGGTCGCCCGGTTCGGTGCCCCCTCGGACATCTCGTCCGACCGCGGCCCCCAGTTCACCTCGGAGCTCTGGGGGGCGGTCACGCGGGGGCTCGGGGTCCAGCTGCACCGAACGACGGCCTACCACCCCCAGGCCAATGGCCTGTGCGAGCGGTTCCACCGCTCGTTGAAGGCCGTGCTCCGGGCCACCCTCCGCGACGGCGGCTGGGTCGACAGGCTCCCCTGGGTCCTGCTGGGCCTCCGGACGGCGCCCAAGGACGACCTGCGCGCATCCACGGCGGAGTTGGTCTTCGGACAACCGCTGCGGGTGCCGGGCGAGTTCCTCCCCGACCCCACGGCCCCATGGTCTGTGGCGCAGGAGCGCTCCGCGCTTCAGGAGACCGCCCGGAGGTTCGCCCCGGTGCCGACGGCGCACCACGGGCACCCACCTACGCACGTCACCCCGGAGCTTAGCACCGCGGAGTACGTCTTCGTCCGGTACGACGCTCACCGGACACCACTGCGGCCCCCGTACGACGGGCCTTTCCGCGTGCTGGAGACCGGGGTGAAACATTTCACCTTGGACATCGGCGGTACTCCCGACCGCGTCTCGGTGGATCGCCTCAAGCCGGCCCACCTCGACGTGGACCACCTACCGCCGGTGGCTCGGCCCCCGCATCGGGGCCGCCCCCCTGCGGGCAGACCCCCGGCACCGCACAGGCCTGCCGCCCCCCGGTCCTGCACCCATCCCGGGTGCAGCCGGAGGCATCCCAGCTGGCATCCCTGCACCCCAGACGCCGCCGTTCGCCAGAGGGCGCTTCGGCCGGGTCATCCGTTTGCCCCGCAAACTGGCCCTCCAGGTGCGCGGGAATTCTGGGGGGGCGCGTGTGGCGGACACGAAAGCTCACTGGCATGAGGGCATCATTCCGCGCACCAAGTGGGCGGCGGCCACGCCCGAGGGGTAGGCGTGGCCGCGGGATATACACCGGGCACGCAGCCCGGAGCGCTCCAGTGCTACAGTTGAGCTCTTATAATAAAGACTCTTGAACTTACCGTGTTGTCCGCTTCCTCCTTGTTATACAAGTAAGCGCGCGTAGCACCACGCTTCAGTATAAATAAATCTTGTATAAGCAGCTAAAATGTGCCCTGGGACTTATGACTCAGCCTGTACAACATCGACATGGCACCATGTTTTCAATGCAAATTTGCATGAGAAAGACCATCTATTGGTGTGTGCATGGGGGAAGGGGTTCGGTGCTCCATTGAGAACATTTTCATTTGAGAAAAGAAAGAGATGGAGGATTAAGGGAGTTGGAAAATAAGTTTGGGATTGGATAGGAGTAAGGGGCGGGACGGATGGGAAAATGGGGACAGGGTTAAAACTTTGCCAAACTTGAGTACACAATAAATATCCAGGCTCATGCCAAGACAACCAAGCCGAAAAGGCAAAGCTATGAATTTGATCTGATCTTATGGAACCACCACAGCCGGTAAGGCGGAGTTATGGATTCAAGGTTTCTCTCATTAATAAGAAGAAAAAGACATAAAATGTCATGGCTCCCGGCCCCCGCCGTGGTTTTAGTCATTTTGCTGTACATAGTTAAAGGCCATCAGTCGGCCATATTTAGTCAGATGACAAAACAAAATCTTCTGCATATGTATACTCATATGTTGTCTTTGTGTCAAGTTTGAAGAAAGTCGGTCCATGCATGTCCGAGAAATGGATGGGGACACGTTTAGCCGGTACCAGGTAACAAAATGGCCACCAGTCGGCCATCTTGGATCTGATCTCGAAAGAAAATGACGAACACATGTAACCCATCATTCCTTAACTGTGTGCCAAATTTGAACACGATCGGAAAATGTTTGGCTGAGAAATGGTTGAGGACGTGGTCAATATCTGTATTTTTACAACTAAAATGGCCGCCAGTCTACCAGTCAGCCATCTTTGATCAATCGCAAAATAAAGTGAGGTGCACATATATGCCATTATGTGCTGTGCTTGAGCCAAGTTTGATGAAAATCGGTCCATACATGTTTAATAAATGGTTGGGGACACGTTTAAGTAACAAAATAGCCGCCAGTCGGCCATCTTTGATAGCATCGCGAAACAAAATGATGTGCATATGTATATCATCATGTATTGTCTTTGTACCAAGTATGAACAAAATCGGTCAATACATCTCCGAGACAGGGATATGGATTCATCCCAGGTAATGATTTAACATTCCAGAACACCAATGAACAATTATTACCTGTGAATTTCCTGCAAGAATTTTCAAATTCAGATTATTCACCTCAACAAGATTCAAACTATGACCATGAGAACAGAACATACGTAGCGTCAAGGCCCCACTCCAAAGTTACCTCTCTCATGATCACGGCCTCCAAAAGACCACCCCAATGATTTCTTCTTAAAGGAAGGTCACTGTAGTTCATACCCACAAACGCCTCCACTCCCCTAAAACTGCATCGTATTAAATATTGTATTCCGAGCACGTTTCGCACACGTGATCCGTTGTGACCGCAACAGTTGCTCTTATCAATGGGAAGCAACGAGCACGATATTTGCAGCAAACAAATCAATGGAGGCAAATCACCGCAACTGCTCAGACAGAGCGACAAACGAATCCATCGCGGATAAACCCGGAGGAGAGACCCAACGTCGTGCATGATCCGGTGCCCGATGGTGCCGGGTGGCCTGAGGATGGTGAGTGGCCTGAGAGTGGAGGGTCCGGTGGCCCGATGGTGACAGGTGGCCCGATGGTGGAGGGTCCGGTGGCCCGATGGTGACGGGTGGCGGGTGGCCTGAGGGTGGTGGGTAGCCTGAGGGTGGCGGGTGGCCTGAGAGTGACGGGTGGCCTGAGGGTGGAGGGTCCGGTGGCCCGATGGTGACGGGTGGCCGGATGGTGGCGGGTGGCCTGAGGGTGGTGGGTAGCCTGAGGGTGGCGGGTGGCCTGAGGATGGTGGGTGGCCTGAGGGCGGCGGGTGGCGGGTGGCCTGAGGGTGGCGGGTGGCCTGAGAGTGACGGGTGGCCTGAGGGTGGAGGGTCCGGTAGCCCGATGGTGACGGGTGGCCCGATGGTGGCGGGTGGCCTGAGGGTGGTGGGTAGCCTGAGGGTGGTGGGTAGCCTGAGGGTGGCGGGTGGCCTGAGGATGGTGAGTGGCCTGAGGGTGGCGGTGGCCTGAGGGTGGAGGGTGCGGTGGCCCGATGGTGGCGGGTGGCCCGATGGTGGTGGCGGGTGGCGTGAGACTGCTCAAGTGTCACGACGAAGCTGTCCTTCCACAGTTGGCCTTGACACTCCATGGGGGCCATTTTATGAGTTTCAAGTTCCGGCTACAACAATTTGTCATCTGAACACAAAGGGGAATTAGTGGTGTTGGAAACTAGAAATGCTGTACAGGTGTTCCATTTTGTCAGAGTCACGTGAGATAAACCAAAGCCTCTCAACACGATGCAAAAGGATGCAATTTCAAATCAAGGTGTGAAACTCACGAATGGTTTCCCTAAACTGGCGCTGGTGTGGTCCAGGGCTTCTCCAGATAATGGGTATTTGAGTTTACGTATCGAGCTTAAGGAGCCCGTGATTCCTGATAATTATTTGCGCAGTGTGGGAGGAAGTTTTAAAAGGTCATTGTGCACCTACAAACAACCTGATTAAACATGACTCATGTTTTATTTTAAGGACGTGACGTCATCATGGCCATATTGTCTTGGTTGGGCATCTCCCACCTGCACAACATTGCCGTTTCAATTCAAATCGTTTATAGCTGGCTTTTTAGATTGGTGTGTGGTGTTGATTGATATCTCCAAATGCGGGTTGTGTGTGTCTGTGTGTTCATATGTGTGTGTGTGTGTGTGTGTGTGTGTTTGTGTGTGTGTGTGGTGTGTGTGTGTGTGTGTGTGTGTTTGTGTGTGTGTGTTTGTGTGTGTGTGTGTGTGTGTGTCCATATGTGTGTGTGTGTGTGTGTGTGTCCATATGTGTGTGTGTGTCCATGTGTGTGTGTGTGTGTGTTTGTGTGTGTGTGTGTGTGTCCATGTGTGTGTGTGTGTGTGTGTGTGTGTGTGTGTGTGTGTGTGTGTGTGTCCATATGTGTGTGTGTCCATATGTGTGTGTGTGTGTGTGTGTGTGTCCATATGTGTGTGTGTGTGTCCATATGTGTGTGTGTGTGTGTGTGTGTCCATATGTGTGTGTGTGTGTCCATATGTGTGTGTGTGTGTGTGTGTCCATATGTGTGTGTGTGTGTCCATATGTGTGTGTGTGTGTGTGTGTCCATATGTGTGTGTGTGTTTGTGTGTGTGTGTGTGTGTGTGTGTGTGTGTGTGTGTGTGTGTGTGTGTGTGTGTGTTTGCTAATCCTACATTCATTGATCTGTGCGCTTGAATGAGTTCCATCCTTCTTTCCACCTTCCACCTTCGCCACCTCCCTATTTCCCCGACAGGCACATTCTTTGGATGCACAGATTTTGTAGAACATCTTGTGGATAATGAGGAGTTTCCTTGTGTTGATATCTAATTAGCTCACCTGCAGCATAGTTTCAGGGAGCTTATGCGATGGCACGTCATCAGTCTGTCAGTCCGTCAATCCTTAAACACTGAGTTGTTAGGGTTCGAATCTTGAACCTCACAGTCTGAGAGTCCTTCAGGTGCTTTTTTGCAAACTCAAAGCGTGCTTTCATGTGTCTTTCACTGAGGAGAGGCCTCCGTCTGGCCACTCTGCCATAAAGCCTAGATCGGTGGAATGTTGCAGTGATGGTTGTCCTTCTGGAAGTTTCTCCCATCTCCACACAGGATCTCTGGAGCTCAGCCAGAGTGACCATCGGGTTCTTGGTCACCTCTCTTCCCAAGGCCCTTCTCCCCCGATTGCTCAGTTTGGCCGGGAGGCCATCTCTAGGAAGAGTCCTGGTTGTTCCAAACTTCTTCCATTTAAGAATTATGAAGGCCATTGTGCTCTTGGGAACCTTCAATGCAGCAGATTTTTTTTTGTAGGCTTCCCCAGATCTGTGCCTCGACACAATCCTGTCTCTGAGCTCTGCAGGCAGTTCCTTCGACCTCATGGCTTGGTTTTTGCTCTGATATGCATTGTCAACTGTGAGACCTTATATGGACAGGTGTGTGCCTTTACAAATCATGTCCAATCAATTGAATTTACCACAGGTGGACTCCAATCAAGGTGTAGAAACATCTCAAAGTCTGATCAAGAGAAATGGGAGGCACCTGAGCTAAATTCCAGGTGTCATAGCAAAGGGTCTGAATACTTATGTAAATATGATATTTCAGTTTTTTCTTTTTAATAAATTTCCAAAACTTTCTAAAATCCTGTTTTCTCTTTATCATTATGGGGTATCGAGTGTAGATTCATGAGGGAAAAAATGAATATAAACGATTTCAGCATAAGGCTGCAACATAACTCATAACATCACTCAACACTGCATTCAACATTTACCCCACAGCATTTAACCCCTGACTATCTCTTCTCCTTCTCCCTCCTTTTTGCTTTAAATATTTCCCTATTGATTCTTGTCTTTTGCAATTGTTTTTATGTTTTGCTATGCATTATATTTTTGCACTCTGTCAAAGCGTCTTTGGGCTTCCTGAAAAGCACTATACAAAATAAATGCATTATTATTATTATTATTATAACAAAATGTGAAAAAAGTGAAGGGGTCTGAATACTTTCTGAATGCACTGTATGTATGTATGTATGTATGTATGTATGTATGTATGTATGTGCATTTATGTATGTATGTATGTATGTATGTATGTATGTGCATTTATGTATGTATGTATGTATGTATGTATGTACAGTATTAAGTAAATCGGTGAGCGGACCATCGAAGAACTGTCTTACACCCATTGGCTGGACACCTGCCCTCGGCCATCACGTTCCTGCTCAGGTCGGCCCAAGCCATCTGCGGAAGCATTATACTGTATTCACAATTGTTATGTTTTCCATTTCAGTTTTCCCTTCAATGTAAAGCAAGGATTATCAAATATATATCGAAAGGTTGCAGCCGATAGCCGTCGCAGGCCTTGAGAAGGCCATAGCAGGTATGGGCATCAAGCTTTTGGCCTTCAGGCATCGAATAGCTTCTTTCTCCAAAGCGATTGTGTTGTTGATGTTCTTGTTGTTGTTGTGAAGGTAATGGTGAGGTAATATTAATTTTTCCGGAGCGATCCTGTTATTGGAGGTCTCGTTGTTGTTGTTGTTGTGAAGGTAATATGTACAGGGTGATATTTCTTTTTCTGGTGCGATCCTGTTATTGGAGGTCTAGTTGTTGTTGTTGTTGTTGTGAAGGTAATATGTACAAGGTAATATTTATTTTTCTGGTGCAATCCTGTTATTGGAGGTCTAGTTGTTGTTGTTGTTGTGAAGGTAATATGTACAAGGTAATATTTATTTTTCTGGTGCAATCCTGTTATTGGAGGTCTAGTTGTTGTTGTTGTTGTGAAGGTAATATGTACAAGGTAATATTTATTTTTCTGGTGCAATCCTGTTATTGGAGGTCTAGTTGTTGTTGTTGTTTTGAAGGTAATATGTACAAGGTAATATTATTTTTTCTGGTGCAATCCTGTTATTGGAGGTCTAGTTGTTGTTGTTGTTGTTGTGAAGGTAATATGTACAAGGTAATATTTATTTTTCTGGTGCAATCCTGTTATTGGAGGTCTAGTTGTTGTTGTTGTTGTGAAGGTAATATGTACAAGGTAATATTTATTTTTCTGGTGCAATCCTGTTATTGGAGGTCTAGTTGTTGTTGTTGTTGTGAAGGTAATATGTACAAGGTAATATTTATTTTTCTGGTGCAATCCTGTTATTGGAGGTCTAGTTGTTGTTGTTGTTTTGAAGGTAATATGTACAAGGTAATATTTATTTTTCTGGTGCAATCCTGTTATTGGAGGTCTAGTTGTTGTTGTTGTTGTGAAGGTAATATGTACAAGGTAATATTTATTTTTCTGGTGCAATCCTGTTATTGGAGGTCTAGTTGTTGTTGTTGTTGTGAAGGTAATATGTACAAGGTAATATTTATTTTTCTGGTGCAATCCTGTTATTGGAGGTCTAGTTGTTGTTGTTGTTGTTTTGAAGGTAATATGTACAAGGTAATATTATTTTTTCTGGTGCGATCCTGTTATTGGAGGTCTAGTTGTTGTTGTTGTTGTGAAGGTAATATGTACAAGGTAATATTTATTTTTCTGGTGCAATCCTGTTATTGGAGGTCTAGTTGTTGTTGTTGTTTTGAAGGTAATATGTACAAGGTAATATTTATTTTTCTGGTGCAATCCTGTTATTGGAGGTCTAGTTGTTGTTGTTGTTGTGAAGGTAATATGTACAAGGTAATATTTATTTTTCTGGTGCAATCCTGTTATTGGAGGTCTAGTTGTTGTTGTTGTTGTGAAGGTAATATGTACAAGGTAATATTTATTTTTCTGGTGCAATCCTGTTATTGGAGGTCTAGTTGTTGTTGTTGTTGTTTTGAAGGTAATATGTACAAGGTAATATTATTTTTTCTGGTGCGATCCTGTTATTGGAGGTCTAGTTGTTGTTGTTGTTGTGAAGGTAATATGTACAAGGTAATATTTATTTTTCTGGTGCAATCCTGTTATTGGAGGTCTAGTTGTTGTTGTTGTTGTGAAGGTAATATGTACAAGGTAATATTTATTTTTCTGGTGCAATCCTGTTATTGGAGGTCTAGTTGTTGTTGTTGTTGTGAAGGTAATATGTACAAGGTAATATTTATTTTTCCGGAGCGATCCTGTTATTGGAGGTCTCGTTGTTGTTGTTGTTGTGAAGGTAATATGTACAGGGTGATATTTCTTTTTCTTGTGTGATCCTGTTATTGGAGGTCTAGTTGTTGTTGTTGTTGTGAAGGTAATATGTACAAGGTAATATTTATTTTTCTGGTGCAATCCTGTTATTGGAGGTCTAGTTGTTGTTGTTGTTGTGAAGGTAATATGTACAAGGTAATATTTATTTTTCTGGTGCAATCCTGTTATTGGAGGTCTAGTTGTTGTTGTTGTGAAGGTAATATGTACAAGGTAATATTTATTTTTCTGGTGCAATCCTGTTATTGGAGGTCTAGTTGTTGTTGTTGTTGTGAAGGTAATATGTACAAGGTAATATTATTTTTTCTGGTGCGATCCTGTTATTGGAGGTCTAGTTGTTGTTGTTGTTTTGAAGGTAATATGTACAAGGTAATATTTATTTTTCTGGTGCAATCCTGTTATTGGAGGTCTAGTTGTTGTTGTTGTTGTGAAGGTAATATGTACAAGGTAATATTTATTTTTTCTGGTGCGATCCTGTTATTGGAGGTCTAGTTGTTGTTGTTGTTGTTTTGAAGGTAATATGTACAAGGTAATATTTATTTTTCTGGTGCAATCCTGTTATTGGAGGTCTAGTTGTTGTTGTTGTTGTTGTGAAGGTTATATGTACAAGGTAATATTTATTTTTCTGGTGCAATCCTGTTATTGGAGGTCTAGTTGTTGTTGTTGTTGTGAAGGTAATATGTACAAGGTAATATTATTTTTTCTGGTGCGATCCTGTTATTGGAGGTCTAATTGTTGTTGTTGTTGTGAAGGTAATATGTACAAGGTAATATTATTTTTTCCAGGGTGATCGTATTAGTGTTTTTTTTTGTTGTGTTGTTGGTGTTAAGGTAATATGTTGCGTGGAAGTTGTGTTTCTTGTAAAATGGCAATATTTACTGTTCCACACAATCGGATATTTTTCGTGAAGGAGTTATTTGGTGATTGGAACTGTTTATTTTGAAGTCTCGCTTTATTGGTGGAGGGTGCTGAGAACACTCATGTTTACCGGAGACGGAAATCTGTTCATCATGTATGCATATGTTGGGGATCCATGTGGTCCAGATGGAATACCACAGGGTGCAGTTATGAGAGACCAATATTGGGCGTACATGGGGCGCCTCGGCGTATTTGCAGGTAACCTGGAGATAAAGGTGATTTGTGAGATGTACAATTTCTGTATGTGTGAAGCTTCGTGTGTCTGGGATAACAATGGTTGTACATGAAGCTTTTTCACCATTATTTGTCCATGGCTGACCATGTATGAAATGATGTATTCTATCAACCTGAAGCCAATAAGAGAGTATCGAGCATAACGAATTCTCCTTTGTTCTGAGGAAGGGCTCACGCTCGAAATGCTAACTGCACCTCCTTTCCCATTGCAGTTAACAGACTCTCATGGAATCCATTATTTAACTCGTCTGTCGACACAGACCTCCAGACATAGACGGAATATTCCATTTATGAAAAGTCATGATTATGATGTATTTCCTGTTCTCAATAGAGTATCTGCAATTCCCAAAGGTTGTAGATTCCCAAAGGTTGTTTTGTAGAGCATTATACAAGCAGGTGGGCATTTCAGTGTGCTTGCAAGTACGGCTGGGCCATTTATCTATCTACAATTTTGAACCCCTGGTCAAGGATTCGGGATAACGTAGTGGAAGGAAAGAGATGAGATGCAGGAATTAATTGGCCAGTGCAAACGTTTATATATTCACTCGATGAATGAACCAAAGGAAATCTATCGACCTTAGGAGGAATCGATACATCGGTCACATGTCGATGACACAAACACCTTCCGGGATCAGGTCAACAACCCTCAACACTAATGTTAGACGCAAATATTGAACTGAACGATAAGGTGGTGAGTGGCATTCAATGAACTGAAACAATTGCAGGAATAAATTACAAGAGCATGCAGGAGATCAACGTTTCAAGGAGACAGGACTTGATACATTGGAAAGGAGGCAATTATGAGGGCATCTGATGAAGATAATGATGGGTGTGGACAGGAGAGCTGCAGTGGAGTTTTTCAGCAGAATGGACAGTGTTTGGACAGACCAGGGGCCATAGCTTGAATGGACAGACGAGGGGCCATAGCTTGAATGGACAGACCAGGGGCCATAGCTTGAATGGACAGACCAGGGGCCATAGCTTGAATGGACAGACCAGGGGCCATAGCTTGAATGGACAGACCAGGGGCCATAGCTTGAATGGACAGACCAGGGGCCATAGCTTGAATGGACAGACCAGGGGCCATAGCTTGAATGGACAGACCAGGGGCCTTAGCTTGAATTTTACAGACCAGGGGCCATAGCTTGAATGGACAGACCAGGGGCCATAGCTTGAATGGACAGACCAGGGGCCATAGCTTGAATGGACAGACCAGGGGCCATAGCTTGAATGGACAGACCAGGGGCCTTAGCTTGAATGGACAGACCAGGGGCCATAGCTTGAATGGACAGACCAGGGGCCATAGCTTGAATGGACAGACCAGGGGCCATAGCTTGAATGGACAGACCAGGGGCCATAGCTTGAATGGACAGACCAGGGGCCATAGCTTGAATGGACAGACCAGGGGCCATAGCTTGAATGGACAGACCAGGGGCCATAGCTTGAATGGACAGACCAGGCGCCATAGCTTGAATGGACAGACCAGGGGCCATAGCTTGAATGGACAGACCAGGGGCCATAGCTTGAATGGACAGACCAGGGGCCATAGCTTGAATGGACAGACCAGGGGCCATAGCTTGAATGGACAGACCAGGGGCCATAGCTTGAATGGACAGACCAGGGGCCATAGCTTGAATGGACAGACCAGGGGCCATAGCTTGAATGGACAGACCAGGGGCCATAGCTTGAATGGACAGACCAGGGGCCATAGCTTGAATGGACAGACCAGGGGCCATAGCTTGAATGGATAGATCAGGGGCCATAGCTTGAATGGACAGACCAGGGGGCCATAGCTCGAATGGATAGATCAGGGGCCATAGCTTGAGGGTAAAGAAGATGAGAGTTAGGACATTGTTAAGGTAGGGGTCTTTCTTTCAGTCGGAAATGGATGGAATGGTCTTCCCGGAATGTAGGGGCAGTGGAGGGTATGTATAAGGTTAAATTGGGATTAGATAGGTACTTGTATGCATTGGAAATGGAGGGGTATATGGGGATATGAATTTGCGTGTAGATAGGTGAGGATCTACTGGGGTTCGGCCAAATGGCCTCCTCCCGTGCCAAAGTTCCTCGTGTATCATCATGGAGAAACTTGAAAATAATGCACATCATGTTCATGTTTCAGGCACGACTGCCGAGCCGGTCAAATATAGAAAAGTGCCCAATATGTAGAACCTCAAAACCTCCTTCCTATTAGTCAATCCTTCGATCCATCTGAGCCAACGTTGAGTTTGTAGGTCCTTATTGGAATACCGAGTTCGAAACTCTTCCCACACCAAGCAAAGCATCTGCTCCTCCTTTCTTATTATGCGGATTGTTTTCATCAACTTCCCCTTCACTCTTATCGTCGTCCTCACCATTGCTGCTCCTCCACCCCTCCTCTTGCTGGAGTCTACAATGCATACCTTCCAATTAAATTTCCATCCCATTCCTTATTCTGTACCCTGTCCTCGTCGCTCCATACACTTACGTGTCTTGTTTGTGCCCGTGCCTTCATCTAACAATACACCTGGGTTCGCCCCCAGCCCTCCCCTACAGCACGTGCACTTGAACCACTGCACGCGCCATGAATACGATCTATAATTTACGCACAATGCTGAACACAATTTGCATTTCCTTGAGCACATCCCCCCGGGCATCGCTTTGCCAGAGGCTATGGACCCTGTTGTTGGTCTACCTCCGAATGTGGACCACTGTTATTGTCCATGGGTGTGCAAATTTGGCAGAATGCACCTTCCCTTTTGCTATACATGGCAGAGGCTCGTGGAAGAGCAAGAGCAGAATGGAAAGGGGGAAACCTCCACCTGCAGAGTATAGATGAGAGTGAGAGTGAGATAAAGGGGAGGGAAAGGACACATGGAGGTGACCCAGCTACACACGAGCCGGGTGAAACACAGCAAGAAGAGGAAGGGCAGAGCGGGGATGAAATAGAAGAGGAACAAATCACTCGACAAGGAACAAACAAAACAAGAAATATGTCCTGCATAGCACAACACCTGTGAAATCCCTAAAATAATTGTTGACCTTTGGCCTATGTTTACCTTTTGGCCTATGTTGACCCAAAAAAATAATTGGTGGTTCAATTCATTGACCTGATATGTAAATCCTCTTCAAACTAAGTAAATCGGATGAAAATTTAGGATTTTAGAAATCTGACTAAGTTGTTGACCTTTTGACCTCAAAATCAATAGGCTTATTCCTTATGACCAACTCTAGCATTTGGTGAAGTTTCGTCAAGATCGGTTTAAAATTGTGACCTGTAGGCGATTGACAAACAAACACACAGACAGACAGAACAACGGACAAGACCAAACAATACACTAGAAAAATCTTCCATTTTGCGAGTAAAAAGAGGTGAGAAATCACGATAACCTGGAGAAAGGGAATGTCTTCCTCCTATTTCCTCCGAACCTCGTTTTCCTTCTCTCCGTACTCTCCCAACGACCCCCACCATCATTTTCTGTATCATGTACCTAATACCTCTCTGTAGTTTTTGTTTAATTTTAATTTTATAACCCACCCCACCCCCCCCCCCCCCGAACCTACAACCTAGTGCGTACGTAATATATAGATGGCCCTTAAAGTTTACACCCCCAGGATATTCCAACTGCTTTGCAAACTTGCTCATTGAGGTCCTGGTGGTTGGTAATTACCAAAGAAGAGCCAACGGCATCCCTCGTCGTACTTTCTTCTTGTACCGGTAAGTAAAGCAGCTGTGCCTGGGATAAAATGATTAACACACCATCACGATTACATTGGTGTTTCATTGGTAACACAGGTCGGGTGCAAGAGCATGACCCTGGGATTCTAACCTACCTCCCACAGCCAAAGACCTCGCCGGCTGTGCGAAGCGGATGATTAGAGCCACAGTGCAGTCGGTACATGATGTTCCGTGCACGGAGCTGACAAATGGCCTTGCTCTTCAAGTTGATCTCGGGACAGAACTCTGGGTCGAACAGTCCAAATACAACTCACCATGAGGTGATCTCCGCAATTTTAAAATCCTCGACGGATCTGCACTTGCTACATATTCATGATTCATGGTGCATGACCACCAGGAGCATGACCGGAGCATGACCGCATGAACAGCCTTCCCCTTGTTTGGGTGTCTTCACTTTAACCTGGGTGTCCTCCTCCTCCTCCTCGCCCAGACACCTAGACAAGGGGGAAGAATGTTCACCCCGTCGTGAACCTGCTGGAGCCCTGCAGCCCCTCCGCTTTACTTCCCGCCATTTTTGATGACAGAATAATTAAATGTTAAATGCTAATTGGTTAATTGTGTTAAATTGGTGTGAAGTGACTTCAAGAACCAAACCGATAATTATTTATGTATTTTACATACATATATATATATATATATATATATATATATATATATATATATATATATATATATATATATATATATATACACAAAGAATTAAGTTAAGCACCCCCCCCGTTTTTTTACAACCTCGCACATTACAAGTTTGTTGTCGTCAAAACAGTGTAATATACCCATGATATTGCTATATTTTCTGGAGAAGTGATATTATGGTCACATAAAAACATAACAATCATGCCGTTTTCAATATTTTATTCTGAATAATTTAAGGTGAAATTTTTTGGGAATTTTAGGCATATTTTCACCTCAATTTAAGTATGGAGCTATAGGTCCATCACGGACAGTGTGGATGACGTTTATGTTTTCTAACGTACAGTCATTGTTCTGAGAAGACCTCTAGCGATCTTTGCGTCAATAACGTGTGTAGGACCCACGTGATCGGATCACTGACTCAACCCTACGTCTCATAGACCCTGTAAGCCGTCGTATGCGTTGCTGTGGCAGGTTGTTCCATTCCCGATGTAATGCACGTTCCAATTCATCCAGATTGGCTATTGGAGGGACCATCTTCGCAATTTGTCGTCCCAACATGTCCCAAACGTGCTCGAGGGGGTTCAGGTCAGGACTGTACGCAGGCCAGGGGATGGTTGTCACAGCACCTTGCTCCAGCAAGGCTCGGACGCGTCTCGCACGGTGAGGCCTGGCGTTGTCCGGAAATCCTGAATACCACCGTAATCCCGCACTTCGATGACCACACCCTCGCCAGCAGACCCATCTTCATGGATGACAACGCCAGGCCTCACCGTGCGAGACGCGTCCGAGCCTTGCTGGAGCAAGGTGCTGTGACAACCATCCCCTGGCCTGCGTACAGTCCTGACCTGAACCCCCTCGAGCACGTTTGGGACATGTTGGGACGACAAATTGCGAAGATGGTCCCTCCAATAGCCAATCTGGATGAATTGGAACGTGCATTACATCGGGAATGGAACAACCTGCCACAGCAACGCATACGACGGCTTACAGGGTCTATGAGACGTAGGGTTGAGTCAGTGATCCGATCACGTGGGTCCTACACACGTTATTGACGCAAAGATCGCTAGAGGTCTTCTCAGAACAATGACTGTACGTTAGAAAACATAAACGTCATCCACACTGTCCGTGATGGACCTATAGCTCCATACTTAAATTGAGGTGAAAATATGCCTAAAATTCCCAAAAAATTTCACCTTAAATTATTCAGAATAAAATATTGAAAACGGCATGATTGTTATGTTTTTATGTGACCATAATATCACTTCTCCAGAAAATATAGCAATATCATGGGTATATTACACTGTTTTGACGACAACAAACTTGTAATGTGCAAGGTTGTAAAAAAACGGGGGGGGGGGGTGCTTAACTTAATTCTTTGTGTATATATATATATATATATATTGCAGGTAACTCACACCTGCAGGTCGAAATCCCACCTACAAATCGAAATCCCAACTGCAGGTCGGATCGAAATCCGACCACCTGCAGGTGGAAATCCTACCTGGAAATCGAAATCCTACCTGGAAGTCGAAATCCCAACTACCTGCAGGTCGAAATTCCACCTGATGGTCGAAATCCCACCTGATGGTCGAAATCCCACGTGATGGTGGAAATCCGACCACCTGCAGGAGGTGGAAATCCTATCTGATAGTCGAAATCCCACCTGTAAGTCGAATTCCTACCTATAAGTCGAAATCCTACCTGCAGGTCGAAATCCCACCTGAAAGTCGTAATCACACCTGGAAGTCGAAATCCCACCTATAAGTCGAAATCCTACCTGCAGGTCGAAATCCCACCTGAAAGTCGTAATCACACCTGGAAGTCGAAATCCCACCTATAAGTCGAAATCCTACCTGCAGGTCGAAATCCCACCTGAAAGTCGTAATCACACCTGGAAGTCGAAATCCCACCTGCAGGTCGAAATTCCACCTACGAGGCGAGATCCCAATAGACCTACGTATGACGCAATCACACACGACGAGGCAGAAGAAGAACATGACACGACGAGGTTCGAAACAAGACTTATCACAAAGTAGCGATAAATCATCAAGGTGCTCATGGTCACGGACTGTGACTCACGGTCAAACTCAGGTCTGAACTACTCTCGTTCGTAGTAAAGAGGCACAAACGTCACATTAATAATAATAATAATAATAATAATAATAATAATGATAATAAAAATAAAATGTTTATGGTTTCCTTTCCTCCCAAAAACATTCTCTTGAAGACCTTCGGGAAGTGTTCGTCCAAATGACACCGTACAAAGGTCAATAGGTCATTGTGAGATTGCATTTGCCAGCAGTGACGACATTTGTCAGAGTAAGAAAGTAGGGTCGAAATGAATTATTGAAGGCCATCCATCATGGGTGATTGAAATTTGATTTGGACGTTTGATTATAATTCGATATAATCTTGCACGTGTCCCCTCGGCAGGCAATCATTGTCACGCTGGGTAGAAAATTCCGTGGAAATTCCAACTGGCCTGGTGGGTTGTTGACCATAAAATAATCGCTTCCTCTTCTTCTTCCTTCTCTTTCTTCTTCTTCTTCGCACGCAACACAACAAGGCTGTGAGGCGCATCGTCGGCTGAGGCTGTGGCTGCTGCGTCGTTGATGGTGAGGTGAGGACAGGAATTTGTAATGTGGTCATGGACTCATGGTGCCGGCGATAGCTCCCCTACTCTTCGTGAAGGACACCGAGGGGCGAACGCTGGCAGTGGCAGGCGGGACGCCAAGTTTAACGTCCATCCAACGGACAAACACATCGATGTCTGCGAAACACCAGGATGATAGTTTGTAGCTACGTAGGGATTAGAACCCAGGCTAGATAGCTCAGAGGTGAGTGTGCATAGTCCTGTCAACACAATTATTCGCTGTTCCCCTCAACATCTTTGTTCCCTCAGTCGCCGCCATCTTTGCTCCATTACTCGCCGCCATCTTTGTTCCATTATTCACCGCCATTTTTGTTGCATTACTCGCCGCCATCTTTGTTCCATTACTCGCCACCATGTTTCATTACTCGCTGCCATCTTTGTTTCATTACTCGCCGCCATCTTTGTTTCATTGCTCGCCGCCATCTTTGTTTCATTGCTCGCCGCCATCTTTGTTTCATTGCTCGCCGCCATCTTTGTTTCATTACTCGTCGCCATCTTTGTTTCATTACTCGCCGCCATCTTTGTTCCATTACTCGCCACCATCTTGTTCCATTACTCGCCGCCATCTTGTTCCATTACTCGCCGCCATCTTTGTGCCATTACTCACCGCCAACTTTGTTCTATTACTCGCCGCCATCTTTGTTCCATTACTCGCCGCCATCTTTGTTCCATTACTCGCCGCCATCTTTGTTCCATTACTCGCCGCCATCTTTGTTTCATTACTCGCCGCCATCTTTGTTTCATTACTCGCCGCCATCTTTGTTTCATTACTCGCCGCCATCTTTGTTTCATTACTCGCCGCCATCTTTGTTTCATTACTCGCCGCCATCTTTGTGCCATTACTCGCCGCCATCTTTGTGCCATTACTCGCCGCCATCTTTGTGCCATTACTCGCCGCCATCTTTGTGCCATTACTCGCCGCCAACTTTCTTCCATTACTCGCCGCCATCTTTGTTCCATTACTCGCCGCCATCTTTGTTCCATTACTCGTCGCCATCTTTGTTCCATTACTCGCCGCCATCTTTGTTTCATTACTCGCCGCCATCTTTGTTCTATTACTCGCCGCCATCTTGTTCCATTACTCGCCGCCATCTTTGTGCCATTACTCGCCGCCAACTTTGTTCCAATACTCGCCGCCAACTTTGTTCCAATACTCGCCGCCATCTTTGTGCCATTACTTGCCACCATCTTTGTTCCATTACTCGCCGCCATCTTTGTTCCATTACTCGCCGCCATCTTTGTTTCATTACTCGCCGCCATCTTTGTTCCTTTACTCGCCGCCATCTTTGTTCCATTACTCGCCGCCATCTTTGTTCCATTACTCGCCGCCATCTTTGTTCCATTACTCGCCGCCATCTTTGTTTCATTACTCGCCGCCATCTTTGTTTCATTACTCGCCACCATCTTTGTGCCATTACTCGCCGTCATCTTTGTTCCCTCAGGCGCCACCATCTTGATTTTTATCCCACTCCACAAAGTGGGAAAATAGTACTTCCGGCTATTAGATACCGATGCCATAAAACAAAGATAAATTCCATTCAAAAACAATTATGACCTACATCCATCAATCCTCCTCGTGCCAACGAAAGTACAGGCCAAATATGAACAACCCGTGTATATTAATTTACTCCGTATCGACGATTGTAAATCGAGACACCTTTCACACTCCAGTCACCTACAAACAGGTACGTGCTGGGGTACAGGTGCAGCATTGCTGTGGTTGCAAAAGGCAGATGGTTTGCGAATGGCAGCGCTTGCTCAAAACGAGATTAACAGCATAAAAGACAATAAATCAATTAAGTCCGTGAGTCGACGTGCCTCACACACTCTCATATATCACTCTGACAGGTCCTTCGGTGAGGGGGACTTGGGAATTGAGCCAAAGCTTTTACTGTGGCCTTGGTGACACCATTGTGGATTGCTGAACATGTACTGTCACTTCTTTCAGTGACTGCCTTGCCCGTTGTGGGTATTGAGAGTCACTCCATCTGTGAACCGGGTCTTTAAAGGTAGGTCGACTTGTTTAGCTCGATTGGTTAAAGACTTGTGGATAATGTCCAACTTGTTTGCTTCTTTTTTCTTTCTTTTTTACGAAAAAGGACAGAGGCCGAACGTGGATAAATTTGGTTGTTCAGAAACTGATGCGACTTCATCCTTGTGAAGACCCCTTTAATAATTGTAACTCCAAAGGAGATTGGTGAGTCATGCCTGATGTGACATAGGGGGTGCAGCATCCTCGAGTGCACCTGTTTATTTCTTCAAGATTAGAACTTAAAAGAAGATGAAGAAGAAGAACCACTTATTTTGCGTCTTCTGATGCATGGGGCTTTTCCTTGGATGGGTCACCCACTCCGGTGCAGGATACTCGAATAACTCGATATTCCCAGTAAGTTGGGACAGTACTCATTTACCAACATCCAAAAGAATGACAGCTGGAGTCAATTCCCACCTGGTGGTATTTTAAGGCCAAGAAAGAGGCTCAAACTCAGGATCCCAAGATATTCAGCCAACCGGCTCGACCAAGTGTTTTTGTCTGAATTGGTTCTATTCTCCCCACAAATCATTTCGAGAGGTTGGAAAGAACCTTCAAGCAGGAAGTGTGTGACTATGCTCAGATCTGGTCAATTTGGAATAAAAGAGAACGGTGCCAGAGAGGAGTGCAAACCCAGAGAGTTCTGCAGGTGTAGTATGTATGTAGATGGAACACTTCTCCATCCGCTGGTGACCTGCTGAAATCTAGGCCTTGGGTCGGTTGAGGCCTGGTCATTAATACACATGCATGGCCATGCAACTCGAAGCGAATTGAAATCCGAAGGCATGTCGAGGTCTGCCCGAACCATTGTTCCAGTTCTCACAACACAACCAAACTCCAGAAACTGTGAGGTTGAACTCTTTGTTCTTCTCCACATTATTTCCCTCATCTTGGCCAAAACGCAACAGCGCCCACAACAGACATGGAAACGTTTTTTTTTTCCGCGCAGACACACTGAGGTTCAAACTGAACTTATTCCCCTTTTTGGTCCTAATTTATCATGTATAAGCAGATATAATGCCATTTCAATTTCCCCGTGTAGATTGATTGCCGAAAGCATTATTACTGTGCATATGATAACCTTGAAATAATAGATTGAAGATTTTAATTATTCTTGCACGTATATTATATCTGAAGCATTGTTGCTGTGCAAAATGAATTTAAATGGTGGGATAATTTTGAAGTTATTTCTTTTGTTGAACCGGTTCTTCTTTTGTTTTCTTGCCTGGTCCATTCCTGCAGGAATTTCCGAGTCTATCACATCCACGTGATTAATCAGTTTGCTACATTGAACTTAATGATTGTAATTGAAATTGCCGCTCGGCTATTCTTGCAACATGGTTACAGCAAGACCTTGTTCGTACCCCTCCCTCAACCCCCTCGCTCCCATGTATTATTCAAAAATGGAGTCGCTCACCAGCGCCACATTTCCATAAACGCTTTCGAAGCAAGATTGACTCCAAGCGTGGATAGTCCCATGAATGATGTGGAATATATGATGTTTTCTAAAAAAACACCTTGCACACCCGTTTGTGATGCAACCTAGCAAATGCTAAACCCAATTTGTAAATGATCCTAAACCCAGTTTATAGTTAACCCACTTTGTAGTAATGTTAAACCCAGTTTATGAGTAACACTAAATTCACTTAATAGCTAACCCTAAATCCATTTATAGCTAAACCTAAAATAAATTTATAGCTAAACATAAACCCACTTTAGAGTTGACCCTAAACCCAGTTTAGAGCTAACCCTAAACTCAATAGCCAATGCTAAACCCAATTTGTAACGAACCTTAACCCCATTTTATAGCTTATGCTAAACCCAGTTTATAGCTAACCTTAAACTCAGTGTATAGCTAAACATAAACCCAGTTTATGGTTAAATGTAAACCCAGTTTATAGCTAAACATAAACCCAGTTTACAGCTAAACATAAACCCCGTTTATAGTTAAACGTAAACCTAGTTTATAGCTAAACATAAACCCAGTTTATAGCTAAACGTAAACCCAGTTTATAGCTAAACGTAAACCCATGGTGTATCTAAATGTAAAACCAGTTTATAGCGAAACATAAACCCAGTTTATAACTAAACATAAACCCAGTTTATTGCTAAATGTAAACCCAGATTAAAGATAATAATAAACCCAGTTTAAAGCTAATACTAAACCCAGTTTAGAGCTAACCCTAAACTCAATAGCCAATGCTAAACCCAATTTGTAACGAACCTTAACCCCATTTTATAGCTTATGCTAAACCCAGTATAAAGCTAATACTAAACCCAGTTTATAGCTAACCTTAAACTCAGTGTATAGCTCAGTGTATTTAACTATAAACCCAGTTTATAGTTAAATACAAACCCAGTTTATAGCTAAACATAAACCCAGTTTACAGCTAAACATAAACCCAGTTTACAGCTAAACATAAACCCAGTTTACAGCTAAACATAAACCCAGTTTACAGCTAAACATAAACCCAGTTTACAGCTAAACATAAACCCAGTTTACAGCTAAACATAAACCCAGTTTACAGCTAAACATAAACCCAGTTTACAGCTAAACATAAACCCCGTTTATAGTTAAACGTAAACCCAGTTTATAGCTAAACATAAACCCAGTTTATAGCTAAACATAAACCCAGTTTATAGCTAAACATAAACCCAGTTTATAGCTAAACATAAACCCAGTTTATAGCTAAACATAAACCCAGTTTATAGCTAAACATAAACCCAGTTTATAGCTAAACATAAACCCAGTTTATAGCTAAACATAAACCCAGTTTATAGCTAAACGTAAACCCAGTTTATAGCTAAACATAAACCCAGTTTATAGCCAAACGTAAACCCAGTTTATAGCTAAACGTAAACCCAGTTTATAGCTAAACGTAAACCCAGTTTATAGCTAAACGTAAACCCATGGTGTATCTAAATGTAAAACCAGTTTATAGCGAAACATAAACCCAGTTTATAGCGAAACATAAACCCAGTTTATTGCTAAATGTAAACCCAGATTAAAGATAATAATAAACTCAGTTAATAGCTAATACTAAACCTCGACCATTTAGCTAGATTTAGTTTCTATATTAAGAAATATGACTTTTAAACCATAAATCCGAGCTCCTGCTTAAATGTGCATCTTCGAAGACGTGGAAGCGAATTGTGATGGAAAACATGAATCCAAATCTCTTCTGAATAATTATACTCCAATAGCAATACTTTGTTGTCGCTGTCCTTGTTGGTGCAGTAATCGTCGGAGTCGTCTGGGAATGATCAGTTGTATTTGTATCTACCCCAAAAACAAGTTTGGCTGGTTTGGTGATCCCTTCTGAGCACATAGCTCAATATGCTGGTACCCTAGTTTAAAATCCCATATAATGTGTTGACCTGTCCATTGTCTATGTAATGCCTGGCTCTTGCATGTGTTATATATGTAGCAGTTCCACCATGAGCCTGTTTGTGACCGTGTTGATCCATGTCGTGAAAAAAAATAATCTGAACCCGTGTGACAAAAACCTACTCAAATAAAGCAATTTCTTTAAGCTTCCTCTCATTTAGAATTGCATACACGTGAGAACATGAGTAGAAGTATTTGAGAATTAAAACTTTCGCTCGAGCTGGCTTAATTCCTTTTCATGGAGGCTTGAAAGCATCAAGACTTTACAATTAATAACCAATTATCTGTGGAGAGAGTGCTGTGCAGGACCCGAAATGTACAGCTGGAACGCTTTCGAACTCAGACAGGCTGGGAATTGCTCCACCAAAGCCACGGGGTGGGGAGGGTGTTGGGGAGGGAGGAGGGGGCAGGAGGAGGCAGAGGGCTTAAGAACGCATCTGGAGAGGGGGAAGAGGAGCGCTTTATAAGGTCCCGAACGCCCCTCCCATGGCACTCTTTCCTCCTACTCCTCCTTTTCCTAAAGAAGGAGCACGTACCATTTTAAAAGTCTTTGGATTTGACTCTGCCAAGGTTCAAAACAACGACCGACTTCTGAGACTATTTATTCTTCAAATCCTCAACCCAACACCCCTACCTCAATATATATATATATATATGTTTATATATATATATATATATATATATATATATATATATATATATGTTTATATATATATGTATATATATATGTATATATATATGTATATATATATATATATATATATATATATATATATATATATATATATATATATATTGTTGTGGATTTGAGAATCCTGTGTTTTTTTTTATTGTTGTGTCATGAGAATTGTTGTAAATATCACCCTCCGTGTTGGTGTGTAAAGGTCAAAGGTCGTCCTCCTTAGTTACTCCATATACATACACGTAGCCAATCATATACCCTCTTAAATAGTTATCTCCATATTCTATGTAGTTGAAGGCTCTGTTCCCACTAGTTGACACTGCATTGCATCAAATTGAAATAAGGTAGAATCCCCTGAAATATCCCCATGGCCTCCGAAAACCTGCCAGCAAGGCGGCGTTCGCCGCTGCTGCTTTGGGGTTGTGTTCTTCGCCGCAAGACTCCATTAGCCACGAGGTAATCTCGGAGAAGAAAGGCGTGTCTCCACCTCGTCAAAGAGGGGAGGAGTGAGCCAGCCCCGAACAACCAACCAAGTACAAGGGGTTTGGCTTGAGAGGGCGGGGAGAGAACGCTCGGGGAGGTTCGCGAAGGTTCGGGGGTGTGGTCAATATAACCCGCGGCGGGACGCCCCCACCTCAGATGAGATACAGGAGATGCGTCAGAGAGAGAACCCGTCACGCAACGCCCCCACGAGAGAGAGGAGATACGAGAGATGAGCTTTGAGTCCACCACGCAGCTTTGCATCCACCACGCAGCTTTGGAACAATCGCAGCTTTGAACGACCGCAGCTTCGGGGCTTTGACGGCAAGTTCGACCGTGGCCGCGAAGGAACGGCAGCTGCTGAACGCGCCGATCGAGAAAGGGTGGCGGCTGCTCACTCCCGGCCCGACCGTGCTCCGGTTCCAGCTGAACCTGCCTCTCCCTCCAGCCATCCACCTCCTGCCATTCCTGTCATCATCCCCCGTGTACGTGTGCTTGTAGTCTGTTTTGTGTGTCTTGTCCTGGGTTAAGTAAGACTGTTTATAGGTAAGCTAATATTTGCACTGTGTCTCGTTACTCCTTTCTGTCTTTATTTTTGTATTCTTCCTCCTTCCTTGGTTTCTTTTGACTTGTAAATATTGGTAATAAATAATATTTGTATTTCCTACCTTTGTTCTTCTTTCCTTTACATCCATTTCGTCCTTGTCTTTTCCCCCATTGAAAACCTGTGGCACGATTTGGCCAACGTACAAGAATCGGGTCTAGTTCTTGTTAATAGTTCGTGCCGCGGTTGCTAAACCGCTCGGCAATTAACATCTGTCCGCGGACGCGAACGGGGTTGCGCACCTGCCTTTCTGGAGGTAGCTGTGCAGCGTCAGGAGCAGAGACGGCCAGTGAAAATAGAAGGGGCATTAACCCCCCCGTAAGGGGAGTGCCGTACTCCGTTTCCGTAACATTTGGTGTCAGGAGTGTCGGATTTGGACCTGAAGCGCGCGTAGCGCGCTCAAATTACGAGTGGCCCACAATTTTTATTTATAACATCTAAATTAAAATCGTGCCATGGATGGTCAAGGTGATCGGATGCCGGTTTGGGAGTTAGAGGGGTTAGAATCAACCCAGGACCCCAGGGAAATGTATATGGGGGAGAGGGAAGAGGAGAGCAAAGAAGGTGCGGTCGTGGGGGTTACAGGCACACAAAATGGCGCCCTCGCTCACGTGGTTGCAGCGGCACCAAATTTTGCCGTGCCCGTGACCGTAGCAGCGCCGCCAATGGACTGGGGCCTATTAATGCTACAAATGCAGGCCTTCATGGCCAAGGCGGATGAGGAGAGGGAAAACAATAGGGGGCTGGGAAACCAACTTGTGGGATTGAGGGCTGATCGTGAGCAATTGGGAAACCAAATCGAAGGGATGGAAAGCAGAATGAGGGACGAAACGAGGGCTCAGAGAGAAAAATTGGGAAATCTAATTGAAGGGTGTTGTAATAGAATAGAGGGGGACAAATCACGGGCAGAAATGAGGGCCGATAGAGAGCCAATGGGAAATGATTTGAAAACCAAATTCGGGGGATTGAGTAAGGAGGTGGAAAAGATGGATGCAATGCCAATGAGGGAAGAAGTAAGGGCCAACACCAATAACTTGGGAAGCAAATTGGAGGGACTCGGAAGCAAATTTGAGGGAGTCGGAAGCAGATTAGGGGACAAACTGGAGGGCATAATTGGCCAAGCCAAAAAATTAATGAGTGGTTGGCGAGGGGGCAAGCCGCGTATGAGGTGAGGGAAGCGGAGAGGGACAGAGACCGCAGGTTGGGCGAGCAGGTCCCACGGGTGCACAAGGAGGTAACGCGACTCGAGGAGCACTGGTTGGGCGAAGTGGAGAAAAGCACGGGTAACTGGACCGGGGTAGAAATCGCGACCCGGGGTATGGGGCAGCCGGCGACCGCTGAAGTAGAAGAGGGAATTTTAATAAAGCCAGCGGTCGTCGTGGTGAATAAAGAAAAAGCAGTAGTGGGTATAATTGAAATTGAAAAGACGACAGAGGTAGCCCAGCAGTTGGAGGAAGGAATGGAAACTGTACAAATTCCGTGCTCACATCACGATGCTGTGCTTAATAATCCTTATGAAGATTTTCAGGTGTTGGTGCAGGGAGGAAGAAGAACCCCGAAGGTGAGACGGGCTGTATGTTGTGCCGGGAGATTTTGTAAGAGGATGTTTGGCGCGAAGAGAATTGTCGCGCGATTGGGGTCAATATGGCACCCGGGCGTTGGTGAAGGGTCCCCTGTGAGTGGAAATGGCGCGCTTGTGGAAAAAAGTGTGCGTCGGCGAGTGGGTGTGTTATAAAGTGTGGGAGTGAAATCGAGTGCGAGCGGGAATGCACGACGGAGTGTACGTGCGAGGGTGAGAGTGAGTTGGTGGAGGAGCGGGTGCGAGGATGCACGTATGGGTTGGTTGTGGCGCGTGTGCGGGAGGGCACATCGGAGCGCGTTAGTGGGTGGATGCAAGAGTGCACGCCCATGGTGAGTGTTACGGAGGACGTAACGGCGGAGAGGTGTGGACCGAAGTGTGCGAACGGCGAGTGTGCGCAAGAGGGGTGCGCGAGAGGTGTGGTGTGTAACAGGGAGTGCGGTGGTGGAATGGACGGAGTGTGTGGGATGCACTGGAGGCGCCGAGACGCCAGGTTTTGTGAGTGTGGAACGGGTCGCGTATGCGAGTGAAGCATCGACGTTGACCGGGGCAGCGTTTAGGGTGACGGATAGCGTGCGCGGTGCGTTTTGTTTGCAGCGAGGACCGGCCGGGACCGTAAGCGCGTCGCTCTTCGGAGCGTCACGCACGAATCGGGCCGGGTCCCGCACTGAATGGTCGGTGCCGTGTCAGAGCGGCGATCGGCGCGATTCCGGGGGAGGGGGGCCAGGTCGAAGGGATCGGAACGGTGCCCCCTGGTGGCGGGGGCGGGGTTCCGACCGGGCGAGATTGAGCCATCGGGCCGGCGACCGCAAGGTGCCGCGCCGAGATGGTGCGTGGAATCTCGGCCCAACGAAGCCTCCTCCCCAGAATCATGAATGCCGGACGGACTCAACCTGCAGGCGACCAAACCACCCAAATTCATTGCTCGGCTTTGCGAAGCCGAGTTTTAATGATGTGACGACGCACCGAGGCTCGAGTTAAAGGACATTTGGTAGGTATAGGGAATTTGTAAAAAGCAAAATTTGATGATTGGCAACTGATTGGTAGTGATTGGCAGTTATTGGCAAATTTTTGATTGGTTGCAATTGGATGGGAAAAAACATTGATCGTGGGAGATACCCGATGTGATGGGATGGCAAAATTGATAGTGAGACATACCCGATGTGATGGGATGGCAACTCTGCCATCCCTCACAACGGGGGCAAAGGAGCAATAGTTTTATGGGGTTTGGCAGTGAAAACTAGCCAGAGAGGGTTAGGATAAAATGATAGGGATCTAGAGAAGAAGGGCCATAGGTAACGGTAAGGTAAGTAGCAACATTGGACAGGTAGTGGGGACATAGAGAGGGTAGTTGGATTATAAGGACGAGGGAGCGCAATAATGTAAGGGGCGACGGGGAAGCGCGAGTTTTAGCAGGGCACCAGGTAGGTCAGATGATGCCGTGTGTATGTGTAAAAGTGTACTCAGAAGTGTATTGTGAAAAGGTGATTGTGAGTTGTATTGAGCGTGGAAGTGTATGAAGCAGCGTATGAGGAATAATTGATTGTGCATTGCATTGAATGATTGAAGAAGCCTGGGAGGAAGGAGGGTGCAAGTGCCACCAGGTGTGTGATTGCACAGGTGTGCAAGTGAACAGGTGTATGAGTGAGTAATGGTGATTGAGTGTTGTGTTGAGCAAATGGTCCTGGAGGAAGGAGGGTGCAGGAGGCACCAGGTGTGATGGCACAAGTGTGCAAATACAGGTGTATGGAGAATGGTTGTATGGAATAAATGGTCTGGAATATATGGAGTATGGAATATATGGAGTATGGAATGGATGGTGTGGAGTGAGTATGGTGGAAACTGTGGAGTGGAGTGGATGGTGCGAAGGTGTGAATGGGGGAAAAGTGGAACCCTATCACGAATACCCGGGGAGGGTAGTTTAGGAGTTAGGTAGAGGGAGTAGGTAAATTGTGGTTGGATATTGGCATCTGTGGTGCGTGTGGAAGAATGGAGTTTGGATGGGTGCATTAGTGACGTGGAAATGGCTGGGCGTGTGGCCTGTTAGTGTGTGTAGTTGAATGGACACTCCGCCACTGTTAGGATGTCGGCCAGGTGAGGCCGCAGGTGGGCTCTGGGAGCCGGTAGAGTTGTGGATGGGGCCCGAGGATCCAGAGGACGGACCCGGGTAGCCCAGTGCCAGAGAGGGCACCGAGTGGGGAGAGCGCCAGAGGGCCTTCCCCAGGTAGATAGGTTAGGTAAGGAGCAGGTAAGCTCGGAGGCAACTGCAGTGGTGGGGGTGTGCAGGTGGGTAGACCTGCTGGGAGAGCCACACGACCCAGTCTTGAAATTGTGCAAAGGCACAGGGAGTTGAATTGGGGGAGTGAGACCCCAAATTGATGAAGCACCACAGTTTGGTCAATGGGAATTTGGTTCTTAGAACCGCATAGAGTAAGATGGCCAATGGTTCGGCAGGGAAAGACCGGGGTAGTGTAAAGTGTGTTAAAGTCATTTAGAGGATAGTTAGGATTGAAATCTCCTTGCACCATCTACATCCACTCACCTGAGGTAACGACGGTGCTCCGCACCATGCCATGTGTTTTGGTTGTTTTTGTGCAAATGTTTGGAATGTGAGACGCATCATGACGTGGGTGTGACATTGTGCTTTGTTGTGTTCCATCTCTCCCTCCTTATGAGGATTGATGATGAATTGGGGATGGCAAATTTTAGACAAAGGGATTGTGGTGACAAATTTGGTATAGGGGAAATATGGGGAAGCCGAGACAGTAGCGACGAATTGGTAATGTGTAGATTTTTGTAAATATGGGGTAAGGGCAAGGGTAGAGTAGGTAACAGGGGGGGGTGACGTACGGTAGGGACCAGCTTTTCTCCGCTCAGTCTCCAGACGCACCTCGCCTTGCATTGCCTTTATTGATGTGTACCCTTGTGACCTTACCCCTCGCTCACCTGTCTTCTGTTCCCCTGTCTCCCACCCGAGGACTGTGCTCTCTGGGCACCGAGGGGAGCGTGCGGGAGTCCGCCATTGTGTGCCAGAACCCCCGTAACCAGCTGCTTGCATCAATGCACCACTAATGGACCACATGTCTGTGGCTGAGCACCACTCATGGACCCAACGGGTTGGGGGCATGGCCCCTCTGCTGGAACCGGCCATGATGGCCTGAGATCTTGCTGGCGGACCTTGGTAACATGGCACCTATGCCATACAGTTGAACCACTCCTAGTCGGCCCTGTGGGCCATAAATAAAAACAATGGACACGTTTTGTGCATGTTTATTTCCACCAAATAGGCCGCCAGCAAAGAAGAAAGACAACATCTGGAAGAACGACAATGGCCAGCAGAGGGAGCCGAAGAGCAAGACACCAGCAGGGGTTGTTATTTTTGTTATGAACTGTGATGACTGTGCACTGACTGGTGCGTTTATGGTGCTGTATGGGGCTTTATGGTGCTCGTTATTGGTGCTGGTGCGTCGATGCAGGGCAGGCTGTCTCCCCCCCAAAAGAACAATCACAGGTCCTGGGTTAGTGTTGTAAATACCAGCGTCAATTGTAAATAATGCTCCCCACCGTAAATGTGTAGTTTGAAGACAATTCCGCAATTCGGTTAGCTGTGGGCGCAAATCTGTTAGATAGGGTGCAATGCAGCAGAAGGGACATACTTATTTGTGTTTTAAAACTGTCGCACTCAGGGTCAGGTTAAATGTAGAGGGAACTACACCTACGTGCCACACTAAAGTTAGGTTTTATAGGCCCGAGCGCGTGCCTGGAGGATGAGGGTGCAGTGTTGCGGATTTGAGAATCCTGTGGTTTTTTTTATTGTTGTGTCATGAGAATTGTTGTAAATATCACCCTCCGTGTTGGTGTGTAAAGGTCAACGGTCGTCCTCCTTAGTTACTCCATATACATACACGTAGCCAATCATATACCCTCTTAAATAGTTATCTCCTTATTCTATGTAGTTGAAGGCTCTGTTCCCACTAGTTGACACTGCATTGCATCAAATTGGAATAAGGTAGAATCCCCTGAAATATCCCCATGGCCTCCGAAAACCTGCCAGCAAGGCGGCGTTCGCCGCTGCTGCTTTGGGGTTGTGTTCTTCACCGCAAGACTCCATTAGCCACGAGGTAATCTCGGAGAAGAAAGGCGTGTCTCCACCTCGTCATAGAGGGGAGGAGTGAGCCAGCCCCGAACAACCAACCACGTACAAGGGGTTTGGCTTGAGAGGGCGGGGAGAGAACGCTCGGGGAGGTTCGCGAAGGTTCGGGGGTGTGGTCAATATAACCCGCGGCGGGACGCCCCCACCTCAGATGAGATACAGGAGAGGCGTCGGAGAGAGAACCCGTCACGCAACGCCCCCACGAGAGAGAGGAGATACGAGAGATGAGCTTTGAGTCCACCACGCAGCTTTGAATCCAACACGCAGCTTTGGAACCATCGCAGCTTTGAACGAACGCAGCTTCGGGGCTTTGACGGCAAGTTCGACCGTGGCCGCGAAGGAACGGCGGCTGCTGAACGCGCCGATCGAGAAAGGGCGGCGGCTGCTCACTCCCGGCCCGACCGTGCTCCGGTTCCAGCTGAACCTGCCTCTCCCTCCAGCCATCCACCTCCTGCCATTCCTGTCATCATCCCCCGTGTAAGTGTGCTTGTCGTCTGTTTTGTGTGTCTTGTCCTGGGTTAAGTAAGACTGTTTATAGGTTAGCTAATATTTGCACTGTGTCTCGTTACTCCTTTCTGTCTTTATTTTCGTATGCTTCCTCCTTCCTTGGTTTCTTTTGACTTGTAAATATTGGTAATAAATAATATTTGTATTTCCTACCTTTGTTCTTCTTTCCTTTACATCCGTTTCGTCCTTGTCTTTTCCCCCATTGAAAACCTGTGGCACGATTTGGCCAACGTACAAGAATCGGGTCTAGTTCTTGTTAATAGTTCGTGCCGCGGTTGCTAAACCGCTCGGCAATTAACATCTGTCCGCGGACGCGAATGGGGTTGCGCACCTGCCTTTCCGGAGGTAGCTGTGCAGCGTCAGGAGCGGAGACGACCAGTGAAAATAGAAGGGGAATTAACCACCCCCCCCACCCCCCCGAAGGGGAGTGCCGTACTCCGTTTCCGTAACAATATATATACATATATATATATAAATTTTTGTATACAAGGTCGAGGCTCGTTCAAGAGCTAACATTGATCACAAAAAAGACAAACAGACACAAAAAACATAAAATATATATATATAAAACAGTTTGTGTGTGTGTGTGTAATGTTACCGATAGACTCCTAAACGGAGAGGCTTACGTGCCTGATATTTGACATAGACATGGCCATTGAGCGTGGGACGAACATGGCCGAACTCAAAATATTTGACGATCCATATTTTTTATTCATATTTACCTCAGCGTATTTCAGCGAAGTCCCGCTAATCTCAGCCGGTTCCAGAGCAGCTCGCTGATTCGCTCAGAGCGATCACGTGATGTTCCATTCCCGCCGCCAGACTGATTCGCTCAGAGCGATCACGTGATGTTCCATCCCGTCACACGTCACTTCACCTTTTATGCGATCGTGTTTTGTATCGATTTTGTGCGATATGAATTAAATGTCTTTGAAACAGCTGTGAAACGTCTTTCCACAACCCTTCCGTAACCGATTGGAGCAGTTTCTTGCCGCACAAAACGAGATCCGCGAAGCGAGTTGGTCGAGTCGTGCTGACCAAGATGGCGACACGGCGGCTTCACTTTTCACGGAGTATGAGCGTTCTATATATTTTCAATTCAGTGCGCCCGTGATTTGTGGCATAGACATGACCATTGGGCCTTCACGGTGTAATTTGTGCGAGGCTTTTGTCCGAGTGAGCTTGAGTCGAGAGGGCGAATGTACGGGTTGGGAATGTACGGGTCTCCCTTCCCCCGCCCGGCAACGCCGGTACTGGAGGACGTCACAGGATCGGTGTCTCCAAAATCCGCTTCGTGCTGTTGCGAATATGCAGGACTATGTCCGATTGTTGTGCTGCTCTCCGACCATGAGAACTGAAACGTCATTGTTGACTGGCCATCCCCTTCCCTCCCCCTTCCCCCTCCCCCCTCCTCCACCCTACCCTTCTCCCCTCCCCCGCCATTTTCCCCTCCCCCTCCCTTTTCCCCCTCCCCCTCCCTTTCCCCCTCCCCCTCCACCTTACCCCCTCCCCTTCTCCCCTCCCCCTCTTTTCCCCCTCCCCCTCCCCCATCCACCATCCCACCCCCTCCCCCTCCCTCCCATCCCTCACCCTCCCCTCCCCCCTTCCCCCCTCCCCTCCCCCTTCTCCCACCCCTCTCCCCCTCCCCCTCTTCTCCCCTCCCCCCCGTTCCCCTCCCACCCCCTCCCATCCCTCACCCTCCCCATCCCCCCCTCTTCTCCCCTCTCCCCCTCCCCCTCTTCTCCCCTCCCCCCCGTTCCCCTCCCCCCCGTTCCCCTCCCCTCCCCTCCCCAATCCCCCCCCCTCCCCCGCCCGGCAATGCCGGGTACTTCTGCTAGTATATGATAAAGGGAGCAGGAGAACAAGATGATGGAGAGCAGGGACATCAGGAGATCTGTGGAAGGGAGAGGGCTTTGGGGGAGGAGGCATGTGAAGGGGGAGGGGGGAGGGGAGGGAGAGGTAAAAAAACAACAACACGTGGACACTGCTCGGACTTCCAGGAAAGTCGTCTGTATTTCAAAAAAGTGGATTTGGGGAGAATTAATGGTGGTAGAAAAGATCAAGGTTTTGGATGAGTGAAGATAAGAGATGGTGGTGGACAGCTGTTTTAAAGACCTGGATGGAGGAGTGGGATTGAAGAGAGTGAGGGAGTTTGTTCCAGAGGCGGGAGTAGAGAGGAATGAAGGAGTGGAGGTGAATAGAGAGTCTTGATTTTGGCAGCTTAACCATAAGAGGGTTGCAGGCAGATCTTGTGTGACCTGCAGGAATATTTGGGGGACAGAGCACAGAGAGAGCTGGGGGAGCAAGGCCGGAGAAGAGTCGGTAGAAGACAGAAAGACCACCAACCTGCCTGCGGTGAGTGAGTGAAAGGCCCTCGGAGTTAGCTTCATCGCGGGAGATTCAAATGATTCTGAAAGCTTTGGTTTCAACATCGTGAAGCCGAGCTAGGTGTGAGGCAGGAGCTCCGACCCAGATGGGAAAACAGTATTCCATTGAGCTGCAGATGAAAGCCTTGTATGTGTTGAGGAGCTCAGGTTTGCCAAGGAAGGAATTCGCACGACGGAGGATGCCCAGTCGGCGACTGGCTTTGGAGGCCAGCTTGGAAATGTGGTTTTCCCAGGAAAGATCATGGCAGATCGTGAGACCCAAAAGCTTGAGTGACAGAACTTCTTGAAGAGGATTGTTGAGAAAGTAGATTGGAGGGTTGTCCAGTCGGTCTTTTCGGAGAGACATTGTGAGAGTGTGAGATTTGTCAGGATTGAAAGACATGTTCCACTTGTTTGACCAGCCTGATTTTTCCAGGTCTGCAGAGAGTGAAGCGGTTGCAGACTGCCGATCTGAGGGATGGAGTATGGAGTGGCAGAGAGTGGAGTCATCAGCAAAGAGATAGAGAGGATTTTCCAGAGTCGGAGAGATCATTGATGAAGACGAGAAAAAGCATAGGGCTCAGAACACTGCCTTGGGGAACTCCAGCCTGAACAGGAAGGGGAGATGGGAGAAAACCTTTCAGGGCCACACGTTGACTACGACCAGAGAGGAAGTCCGCAAGCCATGCGTGGAGATGTCCATGGATACCATAAGAGGAGAGTTTGGTGAGCAGAGCGGGGTGCCAGACCGTATCAAAGGCACGTGATATGTCAAGGGAGACAGCTCTGATTTCCTGTTTGGCATTCAGGACCTCCATCCATTGTTGAGACAGCAGAAGCAGCATGTCTAGAGTAGAATTGCCTTGGTCTGAATCCAAATTGATGATCCGAGATCAAGCCATGGGAGAAAAAGAAGGATTTGATGTCAGAAGCGATGATTGATTCTATGACCTTGCTGATTATTTGGAGCAGGCTGATTGGTCTGTAGTTGCAAGGATCTGTTTTTTCACCTTTTTGTGTAAAGCGGTAATGTTGGCTGATTTCCAAGCAGATGGCAGATGACCTTGAGCAAAAGAGAGGGTGAAGAGAACAGAGAGAGGGTGAGATAGCGTGGCAGAGCAGGATTTTAGGACCCGTGGGCTGATGCCGTTTGGTCCATTTGCAGAATCAGAGACGAGGATTGACAGAGACTTCTCCACCTTGTCAGGAAAGAAGGACACAGAGTCCAGGAGCAGCTGGGTACGACTGGGTACGGTGGGTACAGAGAGAGACGGGTTTGGGACACAAGAATTTGAGGCAAACACAGAGATATTTTCTCTCATCTGGGCAATATCTCAGGCACCTTTTGATGTAGGAAGCTGATACTTGCACACGGCAGTGACCAAGTGATTTGGCTATAAATAATATTTTTGAATTATGATTTTTTTTGATTAATTACTTAATTTTCAAAAAGCTACAGATTTAGATGAAACAGTGGCAGTTTAGGTCGGCTATTAGGCAATTGATGAATAAATTAATTATTTTACGATTATAATTTTTTTTTGGGATACAAGATCGAGGCTTGTGTAAGAGCTAACATTAATGACAAAAAAACATAAACGGACAAATAAAACATAATAAAGGGAGCGGGAGACAAGATGGGGAGAGCGCGCACAAGCACAACAATAGTAGAGAACAGGGACATTGGGAGATCTGTGGGAGGGAGAGGGCTTGGGGGGATGGGGATTGGGAAGGGGGGGGGGGGGGGGAGAGAGGTATAAAACAAATGGACACTGCTAGGACTTCCAGGAAAGAAGTCGGCATTTCAAAAAAGTGGATTTGGGGTGAATTAATGGGGGTAGAAAATATCAAGATTTTGGATGGGGGATAAGAAGATAAGAGATGGTGGTGAACAGCTGTTTTAAAGACCTGGAGGGAGGAGTGGGACTGAAGAAAGTATGGGAGTTTGTCCCAGAAGTGCGAAAAAGAGGAATGAAAGAGTGAAGGTGAGCAGAGAGTCTTGATTTTGGCAGTTTCACCAGAAGAGGGTTGCTGGCAGTTCTTGTGTGTCTTGCAGGAATATTTGGGGGACAGAGCCCAGAGAGAGCTGGGGGAGCTAGGCCAGAGAGGAGTTGGTAGAAGACAGAAAGACTGCCAACCTGCCTGCGGTGAGAGAGAAAGGCCCTCAGAATCAGCTTCATCACGGGAGATTCCAATGATTCTCAAACCTTTGGTTTCAACAGCGTGAAGCCGAGCTTGGTGTGAGGCAGGAGCACCAGCCCAGAGGGGAGAGCAGTACTCCATCAAGCTGCGGATGAAATATTTTTATTTTTATTACACAATTAATCAATTATTGTACACCACTCCCTCCCAATTCGGTCTCCATGTGCTGCACTGCGACATCGCTGAAGGCACCCCGGCAATGTCACGTGCTGGAGGATATGTTATTTATTTATTTGGCATTGGGGCTGTGTATTTTTAATTTCCAGTCACGTGAAAAAGTAAGTACACCCCATGTAAAGTTTTCACTTTTTTAACTTATTTCACCATACAGCTATTTGATCTTCATTTCAACAATATTGATAGATAAAGGTGATATAATTAAACAAATATCATGAAACATTTACATTTTGTAGTCCATTGTATAATTTAAATAAACATAAATGCAAATTTCGCATGTGAAAAAAGTAAGTACACCCCTACATTTATCACTACTTCAAATACCTAAAATTAGAATCAGGTGCACCAGCTCAGGTGCAAATGATTAGAACATCGTTAGAGAGGAAGAAGGTTAAAAGAATGGATATCCACTGGACCTGCTTGACAGTGCTAATGACATTAAAAATAACTCCACCCACGTGATGTTGCAAACTGCAATCCGGGGAACCTTGACAATACACTACTCACAATAAGTTAGGGATATTGTGGGAGTGAGTTAATTTTTTTATAGGGGTTAGGGTTAGGGTATTGAAATTAAGAATGCTGTGATTTTTCACTCTCATTAATAACCATAGAATTAGGACCAACAACTTTTTTCAACATAATTAATACACAAAATCAACCACACCGAAGAACCTGCCAATATCCCTAACTTATTGCGAGTAGTGTATATCCAAATGGTCTTGTTCATGACGAATGTGCTTTTACCAAAGGCATTGAAAACTATTTGTAAACGAGATGGTATTCATAGAATAATAATTACCCTGCGCAGTTAAATTGGTGTGAGCCAACTCTTGTTTCTGAAGGTTCTTTTTTTCTTTGATCCAATATGGATGCCAGACCATGTGAGCGATTACATCATAAATTTATTTCCTTTAATATAATTGTTGCGTAGATCACGCTCAATAAATTTCAAACAGATCAGACTAAGTGTTGTCCCTGTCAAATTATGACGTAATAATTAAGGTACCAATGACGTCATCATCAACAACACTTATTCCCCATGCGGAGTTCTTTACAATGAGTCACGTTTCAATTTTCTTCCATCGAGCAGTTTTGGAGATATAGAGGTGCAACGTTTTTTTCCAAGAAGGCGCCTGTATCACGTAAACTGTGATGTCATAATTATTTTAAAATTGTACAGGAAGAGGCGCTCCTATGGTGAAAATTGTGTCCATCAGCCAAACAGTTGCAGAGAAAAAAATTCATACTGATTGAATGAAGTGTTATAATTTGTTGAATTATGACATCATTAACATAATCTTATTCCCTATGCGGAGTACTTGACAATGAGTCATGTTTCAATTTTTTCCCATGGAGCGGTTTCAGAGATTTTGAGGTGCTAAGGTTTTCCAAGATGGCGCCCATACCACGTGACCTATGACGTCATAATTATCACATAATACAGGCGGAGGCCCTCCCATGGTGAAAATTTCGTGTCAATTGGACCAACGGTTGTTGAGATAATGAATTTTTAAAATGCAGACACATACGCTACACGTACGCAACCGATCGCCTAACCTTGCTTTTCGCTTCGTGAGCGCAGGTTCATGATTGCTTACATCAGGCAAATTACATCAGGTCTCATAGACGTATGGTAGGCACTGTAGGTGGATGGGCATCTCAGCAAATAGGAGCTGATGTAATTCTTTCAACATTTAGAAGTAGAAAAAAAATCAGTTCTTAATAGACTTCAGCGGGGAAGTTTAGGGCACCGTGCTATCATTGAATGGATGAGAAGAAGACGAGAAAGGATGAAGACAGATTAGTTAGAATGAAGGAAGGTGAGAAGAGGGGAGTCAGAGTGTGCAATGGGGATGAAGTTGAAGAGGGAAAGGAAGCAATGGGGGGGAGAGAGGGGTACAGTATGGGTGGCGGGACTTTCTGGCCAAACAAAGTGGATAAATTGTGCCACCATGAAGAGGCTTTGAAATGGGTGAGAAAAACCTGAGTCTCGCTCTGTCACCCAAATGCTGTGCAGCATTGGCTGGAATGCTGGCCATCAGGAACATCATGAGGCTTGCCAAGGGAATTCCCACAGCTTTTCTCACCATCCCAGTTCCATATGGCTTCTGCTTTTTCCGATTCTATGATGTCAACCTGCAAAAGCTCTGGGAACATGATTGTCCAACAATGGTGGTGCAGAGGGGCAATTGCAAGATCAGCAGTCAGAAACCTCCACCATGATGAACTCGACCCAGTGCTGCATTCCATATTGAATGTCTTTGTTTGTGACATCACACTATTATAGACAGTAATTAGCACACCTTTATTTTTTAAACATTTTGTTCAAAAATGTTTTACAAATATCCACAAACCAGACCCTTCTTCCCAAACATTATATTGATTTATTGATAATGTTAGGCTGAGTATTGACTTTGCAGAGTGAATGAATGTGATGCACTCATTTAGCCTCTGTCACTATCAGGCAGCATTGGATGAAGCAATTTTATTTTTCGGATATAGAATTTTCGAAACTGTCGAAGACCCGAAAGATAAGAGGAAGGATGGTGGATCGTGTGGGACACCCTCCATTTGAGGGCACTTTCTTCTGGCTATCCTGTCTGCAATATGAATCAGGATGTAAAGGACACCATGGTATCTTTTAACAAGCCCTTGCACTGATATTTAGATAATCTCCATGCATGGTTTGAGTATATGGTCCCTTCCTGATGTAGGTATCAGTTTACAGCAGCCCCAAAAGACTCCATCAATGATGATCCTCAAAGGCAACCAATTATGAAAATAATTGTCCAAAAGGCCAATTAAAGAAGTTATCAATATTAAAGGCTGCATTTTGTTTAAGATCTTCTCTGAGGGTCAATTAAAGAAGGGTCACGACTTTCTGAAAACCCACCTGGACTGTTGTGGAGGGGTCCACTGGCTCTTTGTGCTCCCAAGCAATGACTCATTTGCCTCCTCTAGCGGTTACGGCTGGAATGGATCGATAACCTAAACAATATGTGTACTGACTGTACTAACCGGTCACAAAACCTACAAAAGAAATGGAGTGGTAGTGATTTAATTGAAATAAGAAGATTGAAGGGCCAGTACTGAGATACAACCCAATCAATCAATGAGGGGTTAATATCAGTGAGGCTAAAGGGTCATCCAGTGAACATAATCATCATTCAGATATATACTCCAACTTCTGCATGAGATGAAGAAAATGTGGAGAAGTTTTATGGAAAGTTACAGGAGCTGCAGGGGATTGCAAGAAAGCAAGGACTTGGCATCCAAAATCTGTGTGGAGAATGGTCTCGTAATTGCAAACACATGGTTGAACAACCCAAACGTATACGGTACACATGGACTTCACCTGATGGTCAACATGGAAATCAGACAGACTACATTCCAATCAACAGAAGGTGGAGAAGTGCTGTGCAATCTACCAATACTCCGCCAGGCACAAACTAAACTGTGGGACAAGTCATGAACACCTTGCGGAAAAACTGAGTAAAATCGAGAAAGGAGAATATATATAATATCACACACACACACACACATTAATAGTAAATATTATAGTAAATAAATTGATCGTAAATATTTGATCTCCTGCGATGAAGCTAACTCCGAAGGCCTTTCACTCACTCACCGCAGGCTGGTTGGTGGTTTCTTTCTTCTCCCGACTCCTCTCCAGCCGAGCTCCCCAAGCTCTGTCTGGGCTCTGTCCCCCAAATATTCCTACAGGTCGCATAAGATCTGCCAGCAACACTTTTATGGTGAAACTGCCAAAATCAAGACCCTCTGCTCACCTTCACTCCTTCATTCCTCTTTTCTTCCGCCTCTGGAACAAACTCCCTCACTCTCTTCAATCCCACTCCCCCCTCCAGGTCTTTAAAACAGCTGTTCACCACCATCTCTTATCTTCCCCCATCCAAAACCTTGATCTTTTCTACCCCCGTTAATTCACCCCAGATCCACTTTTTTGAAATACCGACTTCTTTCCTGGAAGTCCTAGCAGTGTCCATGTGTTTTTTGTTTTTTTTACCTCGTGTAGGTCTCATGTGGCACTGCCTGGAGGTAGTCTGACACCTCCTGCTTCAGATCATCCAGTGTGACAGGGTGGTTGACATAGACAGAGCGGTTTCTGAAGAGCTGCTGCAGGAAAGTGATGGTGTCACCAGCTGTATGCGGGGGTGCACCATCCTGCATAAACCAGGCCATGCTAAGCTGGTTTGGGGTGACCTTTTGGGCGAGATCATTATGGAACTTCTGGAGCACGGCCCGGTAGCGCTCACCGTTGATTGTCACCGTCCTGCCATTGTCATTCTCAAACCAGTAAGGCCCAAGCATTCCCCAACTGGCATTGAAGACGCAGAAGCATGTGATCTTAGGCCATTTCAGATATCTCTCAGTGATCTCTTCAGGTGGTTCTGCCCCCCCCCCCCCAAAAAAAATGTTGTTGTGGTTGTTGATTTAGTCTCATACCACAGAGCCAACACTTTTGTCTTCTGATCTGCTGTCAATGGCATCGTTGAGCTACAGAGCTAAAAATCACAGGGAACAAATACCACGATAACACCACCAAACCCTAAAAAGGAAAACTTTATAGGTCAAAAAAGAAAAAAAATGGCAGGAAGTCAAAGTTGTATCAATCTTTTTGAAACACCCTGTGTGTGTGTATGTATATATATATATATACCCTGCAAAAAAAGAAACGCAAAAGTAGTAAAATCGTAAATATCTGACAGAATGTTGCCGATATCCATACAAAATTAATACCAAAAATGAATCGGTAATTTCTGCATGGATTGGGATTGATTTGTGTGGAAAGAATGAGGTACTGCAGAAATTTGGCGAAAAGATGGAACAATCGCAAAAACACAACCACGTGAGAGCCTGGTGCCGAAACACACCAACATGACATGCACATGCAACATCACTTGTTGGGCTATAAAAACGTTGGGTTTTCATTTGCATGCCATCACAATCTTACAGCAAGTGAACAGCGAAAACATGCCACGACTCACGGATGAGATTCTTCGGCCACACGTCCTTCCCATTATACAAGAAGCGAACGTCATTTTCCAACAAGACAACAACGCCCGACCTCACACGGCAAGACTGACAACAGCCTTTTTGAGGAACCACAACATCCAGGTCCTGCCATGGCCCTCCAGGTCTCCAGATTTAAACCCAATCGAACATTTATGGGATGCACTGGATCAACGACTGCGAGCACGTCAGCAACAACCACAGAACCTCCGACAGTTGGCACAAGCACTACAAGCAGAGTGGGTGAACATTCACCAGGCCACAATTCGGGATCTGATTGCTTCCATGGGACGACAATGCCAGTCCGTTTTGGACTCTAATGGTGGCCATACAAGATATTGAGCACAGATGACCCTCACCTTGAAAATATACTGTTCCATGTGTGCCATATGGAACCTGGGTCAATGAGAATGATGTGTGCCAATTTTGAACAATCGATTACCATCTGTTGATTTATTTATATGATATATAAAATATACATCTAAAATGCGTTTCTTTGTTTGCAGGGTATATATTATACATATATATATATATATATATATATATATATATATATATATAGATATAGTCCATATATATATATAGTCCATATATATATACGTATATATATATATATATATATATATATAGTCCATATATATATATATATATATAGTCCATATATATATATATATATATCATCCAGCATAGTCCATATATATATATATATATATATATATATATATATATATGGACTATGCTGGATGATATATATATATATATATATATATATATATATATATATATATATATATATATATATATATATATATATATATATATATATACATACATATATATATATATATATATATACATACATATATATATATATATATATATATACAGTATATATATACATATATATATATATATATATATATATATATATATATATATATATATATATATATATATATATATATATATACATATATATATATATATATATATACAGACTTGGCATTTAATATGGAATATATATTTTTTCTTGACTTGGGTTTACTTTCTTAACTCAGTATATCAATCTGGTGAGTTTCTTTTACACTTTGGTGATTTGTTTGTTAAAAGAACCATGTCACTGATTGTCTGTCGCAGCAAGAAGTCAACAACAGGATTATATCACAGGTGGCGTGGCAAAATGTACGGACAGGTGCATTTGATGATTGGCTTCACAGTCTGGTATACAAGGGTTGTTGCGTTCTGTATTAGTGAAAAACAACTGCTGCACGTCTCCAAAAGTTATTGCCGCATCCTCTGGAGATGGTCCGTCAACTCGACAATGCTGTTTGTCATGGAGCGGTGGCTTTACGAAATTATGGCATGAAACAGCGTGCTATTGCTCGGCAGTATGGCATCACTCAAGGTCATGTGTCAAAGATCCTGAAACGAAATGCTCAGAGGGGTGTCCCTACTCCAATACCGAGGCCAGGACGTCCCCGCAGAACCACAAGGAGGGATGATCGCCAGCTGCACCGGTTCGTCCGCAATGGCTGTACCAAGTCAGCTAATCGGCTTAGGGCTGAGTGGCAGCAACTGACAAATGTGCCTGTATCCAGAAGGCTAGTCAACCAACGACTGGTTCAAGCAGGCTATCGTGCCAGGCATCCCCTGAGAAAGCCATGCCTGACCAGACAACACTGCCAGCGCCGATTGCAGTGGGCCAGAGAGCACCGTCAATGGCAGCCAGGACACTGGAAACACGTGATCTTCAGTGACGAGTCTAGATTTCTGGTCTATCGTCAAGATGGCCACGTCCGAGTGCGCAGACAAGTGCATGAAGCCTACAACAAAGATTGTATAGTGCCAAGAGTCCAAGCTGGAGGTGGTGGGGTGACTGTTTGGGCTGGTTTTCATGCAGGGGGCAAAACTGACCTGGTTGTTCTGAATGGAAACCTGAACCAGTTCAAGTGCAGGGCCATTCTGGAAGAAACATTGCTTCCATTTGCTCGTGCAGCCTTTCGAGGAAACTTTGTCTTCCAAAATGACAATGCACGGCCTCATCGTGCTCGCATGATCCAACACTTTCTTGCTGACCGTGGTGTTGAGCATATGGAGTGGCCTGCCATGTCCCCGGATATGAATCCGATAGCGAACTTGTGGGCAGAATGAACGCGTCAAATCGACCACTTGGACCAGCAGCCGACCTCTGTGCATGAATTGCAGCAGGCTATTGTCACTGCATGGCAAGCGATTCCTGTCCAAACCTTGGCAAATCTCGTGAACAGCATGCCTCAACGTGTACGTGCTCTCCTGAATGCTCGTGGGGGTTACACGAAGTACTGAACTGTAATTTTACTGTCCGTAATCCCAGTCGTAATTTAACTTTTGTTTTTGTTAACAAAAAATTTGGCTAATGTGCAAAATAAAGAGATACTTCTGGAAAACGTACAGAAGTTTAACACAGTACTGTCCATGAATTGAGTTCGATATCAGTTTACATCACTTTCAAGGATCAATTTATTTGTTTCGAAATGTCAAATGTGGTTTTTGTTTCTTTTAAAGGTCACATTAACAAAATCTAGAATAATTTCAACATAATTCCAATGAACTTTTTGTTCGAAGACATCTTGAAAAGTAAGTTCACCCCCACAAAAAAAATATTCCATATTAAATGCCAAGTCTGTATATATATATATATATATATATATATATATATATATATATATATATATATACATATATATATATATATATATATATAAATATATATATATATATATATATTGTTGCGGTTTTGTGTTTTTATAATAAAGGTTAATGTCCCCTCCTAGTTAGTACACTACAACATGTAGCCTCGTTTAAGCTCAGTTATTTCTTAGTAAATGTAAGCGTAGACCTTTCCTGTTTAGTTTTGCGTTGAGTAGGATAATGAGAATTAGGTCCCCTTACGATGCTTCGATGCTTTTGGTTTTGGCGCGAAATACCACAAGGCAGGCCCAAACAAGTCGATCGAGGCCGAAGGAAAGCGGAGGAGGAGCCAACGGTAAGCGCGAGCCACCAATCAGGGCTCGAGGGGAGTGACTTACCACTGCGGCAAAAGGCGGGGTTTGGAACATTCGATTCGGGCTAGGGCGGGGCGATATAACCCTGTGCCCAGAGGCCCCGCCTCAGTTCAGTTATGAGCTGGAGTCTTTTTTTTTTTTCTTTTCTTTTTTTTTTGTATACTGAATCGAGGCTCGTGAAAGAGCTAACATTTATTTCACAAAAAAATCAACCAGACAAACAAAATATACAAAAAGAGGGAGCGGAAGACAAGATGGGGAGAGAAGCGGCAGCACACAACCACAACATTTGAGAGCAGGGAGAAGTGTGGGAGGGAGAGGGCTTGGGGGCAGGAGGCGTGGGAAGGGGAGGGGGGGGGGGGGGGGAAGAGGTATAAAACACAAGGGGACCGAAATTAGCGGGGGTAGAAAAGATCAAGGTTTTGGATGGGGGAGGATAAGAGATGGTGGTGAACAGCTGTTTTAAAGACCTGGAGGGTGGAGTGGGATTGAAGAGAGTGAGGGAGTTTGTTCCAGAGGCGGGAGAAAAGAGGAATGAAGGAGTGAAGGTGAGCAGAAAGTCTTGATTTTGGCAGTTTAACCATAAGAGGGTTGCAGGCAGATCTTGTGCGACCTGTAGGAATATTTGGGGGACAGAGCCCAGAGAGGGCTGGGGGGGGCAAGGCCAGAGAGGAGTCGGTAGAAGATGGAAAGACCACCAACCTGCCTGCGGTGAGTGAGTGAAAGGCCCTTGGAGTTAGCTTCATCACGGGAGATTCCAATGATTCTGAACGCTTTGGTTTCAACAGCGTGAAGACGGGCTAGGTGTGAGGCAGGAGCACCAGACCAGAGGGGAGAGCAGTATTCCATAGAGCTGCGGATGAAAGCCTTGTATGTGGTGAGGAGCTCAGCTGTGCCAAGGAAGGACTTCGCACGACGGAGGATGCCCAGTCGGCGACTGGCTTTGGAGGCCAGATTTGAAATGTGGTTTTCCCAGGAAAGATCATGGCAAATAGTGAGACCCAAAAGCTTGAGTGACAGAACTTCTTGGAGAGGATTATTCAGAAAGTGGATGGGAGGGTTTTCCAGTCGGTCTTTTCGGAGAGACATCGTAAGAGTGTGAGATTTATCAGGATTGAAAGACATGTTCCATTTGTTTGCCCAGTCTGTGATTTTGTCCAGGTCTGCAGAGAGTGAGGAGGCTGCAGACTGCCGATCTGAGGGATGAGGAATGGAGCGACAGAGAGTAGAGTCGTCAGCAAAGAGATAGAGAGGATTTTCAAGAGAGTCAGAGAGATCATTGATGAAGACCAGAAAAAGCTCAGGGCCCAGAACACTACCTTGGGGAACTCCAGCCTGAACAGGAAGAGGAGATGAGAGAAACTCATTCAGGGCCACACGTTGACTACGACCAGAGAGGAAGTCCGCCAGCCATGCGTGGAGATTTCCATGGATACCAAAGGAGGAGAGTTTGGTGAGCAGAGCAGGGTGCCAGACCGTATCGAAGGCATGTGAAATGTCAAGGGAGACAGCTCTAATTTCCTGTTTGGCGTTGAGGACCTCCATCCATTGTTGAGAAAGCAGAAGAGCATGTCCAGAGTAGAGTGACCAGGTCTGAAACCAAATTGATGATCAGAGATCAAGCCATTGGAGAAGAGGAAAGATTTCATATCTGAAGCAATGATGGATTCCATGACTTTGCTGATAATTGGGAGAAGGCTGATTGGTCTGTAGTTGCTGGGATCTGTTTTTGCACCTTTTTTGTGCAAAGCGGTGATGTTGGCCGATTTCCAAGCAGATGGCAGATGACCTTGAGCAAAAGAGAGGGTGAAGAGAACAGAAAGAGGGAGTGAAAGAGCGGAAGAACATGATTTTAGGACCCGTGGGCTGATGCCGTCAGGACCAGTTGCAGAATCAGAGTCGAGGGTTGACAGAAACTTTTCCACCTTGTCAGGAGGAAAGGACACAGAGTCCAGGAGCAGCTGGGTACGACTGGGTACGGTGGGTACAGAGAGGGATGGGTTTGGGACACAAGATTTAGAGGCAAACACAGAGATGAGGCATTCAGCTTTTTCACGTGCGGAGTCAGCCGTTAAGCCGTTTGAGGTGAGGGAGGGGATGGAGGAGGAACAAACACCAGAAACAGATTTGACCAGACGCCACCAGGATTTGGAAGAGGGAGACAGATAAGAGAGTTCGGTCTTGAGAACGGTGAGATATTGTTTCCTGGCTCTCCTGAGGGTGGACACACACTTGTTTCGGGCTTTGTGAAAGGAAATGAGATTTCCTTCCGTTGGATTTGCTTTCCAGGAGACGAAAGCAAGTTGTTTCAGGGCAACAGCCTCACCACAAGATTCCGTGTACAATGGATGGGAGGAAGGGTATGACAACTGAAGACGAGATGGGATAAATCTGTGCATGAGAGAGAGCAATTTACTTTGAAAGAATTCCCAGGATGAGTTGATGTCAGAGGCGGTAGAGATGGGAGACCAGTCCAGATGATTGATGGCTGCTTGAAGACCGTGCCAGTTGGCCTGAGTGAAATGCCAGACTCGCCGACGCTGAGGAGGCTCTCTGAGAATGGTCAGAGAGATGTCCACTTTGACAAGCACATGATCAGATGAGCCGATTGGAGCAGAAGAAGAGCAGCAGACATTTTCAGGGAAGTTTGTCATAACCAAATCCAGAAGAGAAGATGCTCCGTTGACTGAGATCCAGGTCGGGAAATTGACAGATTGTGTCAGTCCCAGTGAGTCGCAGAAGTCCTTTGCTGAAGAGCCATGGCTGGTGAGAGAGGTACATGAGAGGATCATCACCCAGCCAACTGGCATGGTGACAATTGAAATCACCACATATGAGGAAGAGAGAGTTGGGATGGGTAGATAGAAGTTGGTCCATATTATCAGACAGCGAGATGTAGATGGAGTCATCGCTGTTTGGTGGACGGTACAACACACATATGAACAAAAGGTGGGAGCGAAGGGGAAGCCGTAGCCAAAGGTATTCCTGGGGGTGAGGTGGAGAGAGGGCAGTGGAGGGCGAGTGAGGAAGAGAGTTTTTTATAAAGATAGCTACCCCACCTCCAGGACGAGGCTCAGGTCTATCATACCGGAGAAGGGAGTAACCTGGGAGAGATACCAAGGCATCAGAGACATCATGAAGGAGGAAAGTTTCTGTTAAGCAGATCACATCTGGTTTGTCAGAAGCAACCTGTATGGAGAGATCAGTCAAGTTTGAGTGAAGGCCCCGGATGTTTGAGGTCCATACCGTTAATGAAGAGGAAGGGGGAGCATCGGGTCCAGAACAGGGGGGGGGGGAGGGGTAGGGTAAGATGTGGAAGAGGAGGAAGAGGTAGGGAGAGCTGTTGAAGGTGTGTCAGAGATTTCAGAGATTTCAGAATAGCTTGGAGAAAGGGAAGAATGGGGCGGACAAAAGGTTTGATGGAGATTGGGTGAGGCACAGTGAGGTGTTATTTGAGGAGGGGGAAGAGCGAGGAAGAAGGTTGGGGGAGATGAAGGTGAAAGTTGGAAGGGGGAAGAAGCAGGGAGGATGCTTTGAGGAGGAGGGGTGAGAGGGGAGTCTAGGAGGGGAGGAGCGAGGAAGAGTCTCGGAGGGGAGGGGTGTGGGGGGAGTTTAGGAGGGAGGGGAGGGAAGGGGCAAGGGGGGAGATTTGAAAGGGATGGGTGATGGGGAGGATTTGGAGGGGAGGGGTGAGATTGGATTTTGAAAAGTGTACGATTCATGGGAAACAAACATTTTTTGCAAAATGAGTTTGAGACCTTCGAGTCAAAAATACGTTTGAGGACACTGAAGGAGGGGTGGAGTTCTGGATAGTTTAGGGAATGTAGAAAGGAGGAACTGTAAGAGATGGTATTATATATATTTTTTGGAATGAATAGATTTGGTGAGCAAGACGAAAGCATCCTTTTGTAGGAAAAGAAGAAAAGGGTGTTATAATATATGAGAGAAAATAGTTGTTCAGGGGAGAGATTATACATTTCTAACCACGTGATCGCGAACGAAGAACGAACGAACAAATAAGAACAACAAATAAACGAATAAGACCTGGGAAGGAAATATTTTTTGGGGTTTTTTTTTTTTTTTGAGTAGAGATATTAAACAAGGAGGTATGGGGTGAACGACTGGGACGAAACAGAGAACAAAAATAATTGCAGCGCATTCGACGAATCGCTGAGAGAAAAACAAAACCACAAGGTCGGAGACGGTACGGTAGCCTAAGCCTACGAGTACGAGGCCGCAGAATACTCGATACGCATTAACCGACGATTGTGTATACATGTACGAAAAATTAGCACCGAAAAGTTTCCAAAAGATACGCTGTAGGTACATACACGGAAAGATAGATACAGTCTCGACAAAAACACAATTGAGAAAGATCACTTAGCTTCGAAAGCGTGAGCGCATGGAACAGCTTCAAAAAGACGTGACCTCGCCGTGATCTATCCGTGAGTTGGAGTTCAGTTATGAGAGTGTGGGGTGTTCAGTTGAGTTGGTGAGTCAGCAGATGAGTTGCGCAGCCCATGAGAAGAGTTACGAATCGGAGTTGTGAGAAGGCGCGTGAGATTGCGTTGTGTCGAGTCTTATCGGAGGAACTGAATAACTCCGTGTATACGAACTTTGCCCTGCTCCCCGCGCTCCGCGCAGTATTAATCGCGGCTGTGAAGAGAGACCCGCGCCGGGCCACAGAAGCGCATATTACCTTCTGCCTGCCTTTGCCGAGATACGCGCCGCGAGGATTTTCACGCCTGCCTGCCTTCGCCGGGATACGTGCTGTGAACGCCAGAGGGCCACACCGAGTGAGCTGTTCCTGGAGCAGCCAGAGCAGGCGCGTTCGGCGCGCGAACATTCTCCCTTCATCTCCCTGTGTGTGTAAGTGGGCCCATTGTCTGGGCTATAAGTTACGACTGCTTAAGACTTCCCTGTGTCTCTTCTTCTACCGAATCATTGTACATTGTGTAAATAATAATTAAATCGTGGTATTCCTTTGATTCGACCGCTTTTGTCTCTCCATCATTGGCTCAGCATGGTACGAATTAGATCGCTCTGATCGGGTTCCATAAAAAAGGTAACAGCATGGGTCACGTGGTACGCCATCTGCCCGGGTGTACTCAATTACGCGTGGTTCGTGCGAGACTCGATCCCCGCTTCTGCTGCGGCGTGGGTACTCAAGGTACATGCGAAATTGTCCGGAGACCCTTTCCCACGTCTGCCCGGAAGTGGCGACTCAGTCTCGCGGTTCGAAGACCCAAGGAGAAAAAGGGGCTTAATCTCCCCTTTGTAAGGGAACGGGCTTCGCAAAACCGCAACAATATATACAGACTTGGCATTTAATATGGAATTTTTTTTGTGGGGGTGAACTTACTTTTCAAGATGTCTTAGAACCAAAAGTTCATTGGAATTATGTTGAAATTATTCTAGATTTTGTTAATGTGACCTTTAAAAGAAACAAAAACCACATGACATTTCGAAACAAATAAATTGATCCTTGAAAGTGATGTAAACTGATATTGAACTCAATTCATGGACAGTACTGTGTTAAACTTCTGTACGTTTTCCAGAAGTATCTCTTTATTTTGCACATTAGCCAAAAATGTTTTAAACAAAAACAAAAGTTAAATTACGACTGGGATTATGGACAGTAAAATTACAGTTCAGTACTTCGTTTAACCCCCACGAGCATTCAGGAGAGCACGTACACGTTGAGGCATGCTGTTCACGAGATTTGCCAAGGTTTGGACAGGAATCGCTTGCCATGCAGTGACAATAGCCTGCTGCAATTCACGCACAGAGGTCGGCTGCTGGTCCAAGTGGTCGATTTGACGCGTTAATTCTGCCCACAAGTTCTCGATCGGATTCATATCCGGGGACATGGCAGGCCACTCCATATGCTCTACACCACGGTCAGCAAGAAAGTGTTGGATCATGCGAGCACAATGAGGCCGTGCATTGTCATCTTGGAAGACAAAGTTTCCTCGAAAGGCTGCACGAGCAAATGGAAGCAATGTTTCTTCCAGAATGGCCCTGTACTTGAACTGGTTCAGGTTTCCATTCAGAACAACCAGGTCAGTTTTGCCCCCTGCATGAAAAGGAGCCCAAACGGTCACCCCACCACCTCCAGCTTGGACTCTTGGCACTATACAATCTTTGTTGTAGGCTTCATGCACTTGTCTGCGCACTCGGACGCGGTCATCTTGACGATAGACCAGAAATATAGACTCGTCACTGAAGATCACGTGATTCCAGTGTCCTGGCTGCCATTGACGGTGCTCTCTGGCCCACTGCAATAAGCGCTGGCGGTGTTGTCTGGTCAGGCGTGGCTTTCTCAGGGGACGCCTGGCACGATAGCCTGCTTGAACCAGTCGTTGGTTGACTAGCCTTCTGGATACAGGCACATTTGTCAGTTGCTGCCACTCAGCCCTTAGCCGATTAGCTGACTTGGTACAGCCATTGCGGACTAACCGGTGCAGCTGGCGATCATCCCTCCTTGTGGTTCTGCGGGGACATCCTGGCCTCGGTATTGGAGTAGGGACACCCCTCTGAGCATTTCGTTTCAGGATCTTTGACACCTGACCTCGAATGATGCCATACTGCCGAGCAATAGCACGCTCTTTCATGCCATAATTTCGTAAAGCCACCACTCCATGACAAACAGCATTGTCGAGTTGACGGACCATCTCCAGAGGAAGCAGCAATAACTTTTGGAGACGTGCAGCAGTTGTTTTCCACTGATACAGAACGCAACAACCCTTGTATACCCGACTGTGAAGCCAATCGTCAAATGCACCTGTCAGTACATTTTGCCACGCCACCTGTGATATAATCCTGTTGTTGACTTCTTGTTGCGACAGACAATCAGTGACATGGTTCTTTTAACAAATAAATCACCAAAGTGTAAAAGAAACTCACCAGATTGATATATTGAGTTAAGAAAGTAAACCCAAGTCAAGAAAAAAAAAATATTCCATATTAAATGCCAAGTCTCTATATATGAATGACGTTTTGTATCTTTCTGTTAAGTGATTCTGGAGAAAAGGGTTTTTAAAGGTTTTTTTTTTCTTTTCTTTCAATCCAGTATGGCTACCAGACCAGATGATGTCATAACTTTAAAACTGAACTCGAATTGGGAAGATCACATATATGAAGTTTCAATTTTTTTGGATAAGGATGTTGATTCATTCAATTATGGTTGCCACACCGCTTCACGAATGACGCCATAATTATCAAACTTTATACCCCTTCGGGAGTTGATGACATGTCATTTCAATTTTGTTCCATTCAGCGGTTTCATGAGTAGATCATCAAAGTTTTTCCTTTAATCCAATATGGCTGCCACGCCACATGACCTATGACTTCAGAGTTGTCAATAGAAAATTCTCCATGGATAGTCACTCCTGTGTTGAAAGTTTCATATTGATTGGTCAAGCGGTTGCAGAGAAAATAAATGTGAAAGCTATTAAAAGTGAAAAAAGTGCAAAATGGGGGTTCGTATAACTAGTGAGCTACCCGTGCTATGCACGGGTGGGAGGCCAGAAGCAAACAGACAATGCAGAAACGGCGAATGAAAAAGCATGAAACCAATAAATTCCACATTCCTGTAGCACCTTCAGTCACACGTCAGACATGGACAGCAAGTTCGTGAAGGACTTCCATGAAAAACGTACCCGTTCGCAAACAAACGGGTACGTTTGTTCCATACCCAGTCAATGGCGAATCTGCATATGGCGATCCACGAATTTCACGTTTAGAAAGTAGAAACCGTCACGGCATTTCGTCATTCACTTGAACTCGATATCTCTTTTTTTCATTCCAAACAGCATAACTCCAATTACAAATTAAATAACATTAATATAAAAAATAAACTTTTAACAACATTCGTGACATAAACAAATATTTAAATCCTGATGTGAAGTTCCGTATGGTTGGGTGAATACAATTACGAATTCAAAATCGTAATTGTATTCACTCAATTCCAATCATCAATTGATAACTTTAACAAAATGATTAACACGATTAACGTTTAACGATTTAACATTACAATTGAATGACTGTTGTATTTGGTTGGTTATTATCAAACCGATTTTGATATGTCCGTCCGTCCTCCGTATCTCCGTATCACATTGCCGTCATCTGTCCACTTCCGCATTCGCGGCAGGTTCATAATTGTCATCAAAATGTAAACAGTATTTGTAGAATTTCAATAAAAGCCACATCACTGTTCATATCAGTAAATATTATTCCATCGTGTTTGGAAAAACTGGAAAATTGGAAAACTTGGAAAAACAATATAGCCTATTTTACTCCCAGGGATCCCAAAAATACCCACCCAAAATATCGTTGTGATCGGTTGAGCCGTTTTTGCGGTACCTTCGAACGGACGGACGGACATTTGGTGAATTATAGTAAGATAACAATATGAACAGAAATAATATGGTTCTAGCCTGTAATGCTTGATCCCCCATCTAGGATAATGGAGGCAAATACACGTGGCTTTGAAAACCGGCAGGACACAAGGTGCACACTATAAAGAGCATCTTTTTTGTATAGACTATAGAGTGTGGAGGCTCATGGAGAAGCTAGGACATAACAGAACTAATGAAACAGGAGAAAGAAGGGATGGGGGGAGGGCGGACGGGCAGCACACCAACAGCAGGGTTGAGGGACAAAATAGAGGGAGATTTTCGGGAAGAATGAGGGAAAGGGGGGAAGTCTTCTCCATGGGTAGTCGCAACAGTTGGTGAACAACATGAATGCAGGAGGTGAACAACATCAATGCAGCTGTACCCTCTCAAACACAGAAGTAGAAGGAAAAACTGGAAACCCATATAGAGGTGGGTTTGGGGAGGGTTAGATAGGGTTAACAGGAGTAAGATTGCAGGTACAGAAGGGGATGACAAGAGATGGTGGTTCACCACTTGCTTCAAACCCTGGAGGGTAGAGTGGGGTTGAAGAATCTCCATTAGACTTCCACAAAGGAAGAAAAGAAGAACTAGAACAATGTGACTGTGTCGCCAATATGCCTCCGCATAGTCGCACAACGAGTAGATGCCATCATTCTGCATATGTATGGGTAGGGGATCACGTTTGTGAAGTTTCGTGTTGATTGAAGGTTCGTTTTTCTATCCAAGATGACTGCCAAAACACGTGACCTATGACATCATTTTCAAACTGTGGTATCACGTTCACTCTTTAATTCCTCTTTTCTCACGCCTCTGGAACAAACTCCCTCACTCTCTTCAATCCCACTCCTCCCTCCAGGTCTTTAAAACAGCTGTTCACCACCATCTCTTATCTTCCCCCATCCAAAACCTTGATCTTTTCTACCCCCGTTAATTCACCGCAGATCCACTTTTATGAAATACCAACTTCTTTCCTGGAAGTCCTTGCAGTGTTCATATGTTTTTGTACACCTCACACCCCCCACGCCCCTTCCCACACCTCCTCTGCCCAAGCCTTCTCCCTCCCACAGATCTCGCAATGTCCCTGCTCTCAAATGTTGTACTTGTGTGCTTCCCCCTCTCTCCCCATCTTGTCTCCCGCTCCCTTTATTTTGTCTTATGTGTCCGTTTGTTTTTTTGTCATTAATGTTAGCTCTTACACGAGCCTCGATCTTGTATACCAAAAAAAACAAACCACATCAACATGTGGTGAGAGTATAAACCTAACACCCATGAAGATTGTAAAAGGCTTTTGGAAAACAGTTAATGATTCAAAAAGTAAAATGGATAGGCCTTTCGAGGAAGTCCTTTTGCAAAAATGATCCGTACTTTGTCGGATTTGAAAAAGATAATCTCAAACTGGTTAAAAACAACTTTTCACCGCACTGTTCCCCATTCCCCATTGGCTCTAAAGAGCACAAGGAGACATTCTTGGCATGGCTTATTCGAATCACAATTAGATTTGTGAACCAAAGCTATTTTCCATCAAGGTTCACGTAAATGGCATTCCAATGACCCCAATCCAAAAGGAACAACTGAATACCAGAAAACGCAATGTTGATGAGAGTACTTTATAAATGTAAACAACATGGTACATTAATTAATCAAGTGCCCCGAATCCTTACTGTGGTGATGTTCCAGTTATCAACTTTAGACATTTTGCTATTCAGGTTCTACTTTTCACTTCCAGGCAAGACCCGGTGCCAGCTCTTTGATCACCACCTGATGGTGGTTACAACTCCCTTTGAAGCTGTTGCATGAGCCCCCGTCTTGCCCCCTGGTGCATGTTCGAATCCAATTTCCCTTTAAAACACGCATTCAACATCAACATCAACCGTTGCAGGTGCATATGGGCAGAAGCAGCTCAGCAATCAGACTTTGAATCCTCAATTACTTTTAGTTGCAACACCAAATGGTGCAACAAGCACGACTACTCCAACTACTACTTCTTCTTCTTCAACGGCCTCAATTATTGTCCCCCGTCGCACCGCGGAGCGAAAGGGGGACTATGGCTTTCCCCTCCGTCCGTGTATCCGTGCGTGCGTGCGGACGTGTGTGCGTAAGCGAAGGACCGAATTCTAATTTGGTGTGTGGGTGCAACCCACGTCAAAATCCAAGATGGCCGCTGCCATGTATGTCTGACGCCATGTATGTCAACCTTGTGAGCGGAATATCTTGAAAAATAAACGAAGTACCAACTTCTAATCTGGTGTGCGGGTGTATCTAGGCATAAGGAAGAACCCTATTAAAATTGGGTCGCCACGTCAAAATCCAAGATGGCCGCCACCATATATATGTCTGAACCTTGTGAGCGAAATATCTTGAAAAATAAACAAACTACTAACTTCTAATCTGGTGTGTGGGTGTATCTACGCATAAGGAAGAACGCTATTGAAAATTGGGTCACCACGTCAAAATCCAAGATGGCCGCCGCCATGTATGTCTGAACCTTGTGAGCGCAATATCTTGAAAAATAAACGAACTACTAACTTCTAATCTGGTGTGTGGGTGTATCTACGCATAAGGGAGAACGCTATTGAAAATTGGGTCGCCACTTCAAAATCCAAGATGGCCGCCTTGCGTCTTCCACTTAGTCAACTCACATCACTTCACCGACGGGGGACCTACGCGTAATGCTTGTTTCCAGCTTATTGTGGGATCGGCCAGGGGAGAGGTTTTGGCCCAGGTGCTTTACAAACAGGCTAAGCAGGCTAAATATTCGACTGAAGATAGCAGGAATTTGTAATTTGGTCAGGATGCCAATGATAGCTCACCTACTCTTTGTGAAAGACATCGTGGGGTATTTATCGTTCATCAACTGATGCTAGCAGATGATATACCTGGCTTCACATCCATCTAAGGGACAGAACACGTCAACGCAATGTCATGCATGTGAAGCACCAATCCGACAATTTATAGTCGGGTTGGGAATCAAACCAAGACGAGACAGCTCAAGGGCAAATGCGTTACATCTGTACCATCATGTCGGACACTACATGTTGCATAATTGACAGTCCAATTGACTTCCTGTGCTTGATTTTAGGAGCAGTACCAAATGGGTGCTGTAAAATGGTAGCCCTCAAGGTGATTCCCCAGACATTGTGGACCATCCAAGCATTCTGAATGCCTTCTGGCTCAAAACATTGATAGGCAGAAAATGGAACAGATCACCCAACAGCAACTTAAAGCCAAATCTTCAACAGTACCAATATATAGGATTAATAAACCCAAAATGGTTTACAAAAGAGGATAAAAAAGGAAAAAAGAATGTTAAAAGGTGTTTTTTTTCCGACAGACTGCAAGCTAGCCATACCATGTAATGGGATTAGTTCCAGACCATTTCGGCACTTTGGGAAGAGCACTAAAGGAGCATTGCACAGCTTTGGATAATATCGGGACACACATGGAGGAAGGATGTGGACACGCGGAGCAGCACGAGAGACAAACTGCTTGGGGTGAGGGTTGAAGGTTCTCACATATTTTGTGCTGCCCTTTGATGGGGAACTTAAGGCGCAGCTCCTGGGGATTCTCACAGATGAACAAAAATGGCGAATCCGACTCTCCGTCAGGGAACTGCACAGAAAAAGGGAAGATTTAATCAACTGGAAAGGGGTTGGCACAAGCTGTCTTTTCACATTGTCATGTGCGTGTTCATGCGGGTGTTATTTAACAGCACCGTGTGTAACCCGCCCAGTGACAAGGTGGGGTAACTGGGCCGCATCCATGACATGTTAACCCAGCAGGATCGTTAACTCTAACTCCCAATCAATGCTTGGAATTAGCCACCCTCCCCTCTTGCCTGTGCTCGATACTGTTCTTGTGTCAGGCAATCCGTGAGGATCAAGCAACCAAGAAGGCAACTGGTAGGGTAGTCCTTCGGGAATGGCAACTTCTCATCTGGTCAAATCACAAACAACTTACCACAACCATGATATATAACTTGATTAATAAATGTACACCTTAATAAATAAATAAAAACACAAGGCACAATAACACATGCTCTTTTTGCCATGTTAAGACCATGGTGGTTTTTAGGCCTAAGATAAAACGTGCACAGGCAACCAAGCCTTAATACACGAAATTGAAGTCATTTCATCTTGGGCTTTATCTGAAATGAAGAGCAAATGAAACCAGTACATTCTACTTCCATAATTAGGTATAATTTTAGATTACGGTGCCTCGCGTTTATGGCCTTCACAGTCCACCATGGCGACGGCGAAACCCCTGAAGAGGCACGCAGGCAATTAAAGCTTGCACTTGGCATTGAAGGAATCGGGACGAAACGGCCATTTCCCAATTACAATGACAAAAACCAGAGAAACCCCTGCACGATGAGAGCAATGCCCTGAAGTTATACCAAAACATGCATGCTCCAACTCCCAAAAGGGTGATTGGTCGAAGACGCTCCAGTTGGTCGATGGTCCATGAAGATGGTCGATGAAGCAGATTCATATTCTTGAAAAGAAAAAATATGAGGAAGCATCAAATGGAAGTCTGGCGAAGAATGAGGAGTCGCATAACACGTAGCCTGTACTGTGTGAGCATGGTCGTGACAAACGCTCAGATTAGCAGCTCAGGGAGGCCACTTGTTTAATCACTAAAGGGTGGGCAGACTGCCAGGCTTGGCAAGAATGATACTTGGCGGTATTAGCCATGGATTCCCCAACCACTATTGCAGCACCTCAAGAGACCCGTTTCTCCATTCAACCGCCTCGCCCCCTTTTCCACCGCTTCCACATCCACGATAAAAAAAAAAAATAAGAAAAGGGAACCCTGGTCCAAAGTGTAGCGTGCAGAAGTATCACGCTCACTCCGCCTGCATATAATATATAAAACCCACAACCCGTCACGGGCCTGCTGGCATATGACAGGAAAATAACTCTATGCTCTGTACTTTCCTTTCATGCACCCCCACTTTACCCCACCCTACACACCCTCACCATATGGAAGCAAAACGTGATCTGGACTCTGTCTCACATAAAAATGTAGCATTTGCTTGTGGGCGTTAAAGATCCCACAGAACCCTTTTATAAAACGGCCATTGTGTACCGGAACCCCGGCCAAGTTCTAAATTGTCGCGGCGAGGTCCTGCACAAGCATGAGGGAAAAGGGGATTCAAATTGCACACATCAAAGTGCATTTTCCACTGAGCTCCAAGCATGAGGAACCATTTCTTTCAGCATTAAGTTTTCTGATTATTATCTTTCTTTACAATTAAGCACCTTGAGAAAGTCATTAAATAGGAAAGGGAAAGAACCCACTCATGCCCTTTGTTCAACCTTTCGGAAACACCTTACCTTGATTGAGGTGCCGACACATCTCCTCCGTACTAGCTACCTCCTCGGGAGTTGGCCGCGCGGCAGCGGCTGCGATCCACAGTCGACCACGATGGGCTGTGTACCATGACCGTCCTTCTGTCCTGGACACCCGTCGTGCATGTGTCAAAATAACAACGGTGGAGTGCAGTCTCTTTGGTTTAAGTGTAGCTCATGATTACTGGGAACAGGAGACACAGTGTAACAAGTTTTTAAAATGTCAATTATCAGAAAGATAAGTTTTTTAAATACTCAAAACACGATCATTAAATTATTGGTTTGATATACAAACTACTTTTATAATCGTATGTACGAACCAATCTTGGGATGAAGCAAGTTATTTCGTTTGATGCAAGCCACCAAGACCAGTACACTGAGTTTACCAGCTCACGCGATTGCTCCAACACTCAGCAACCACCCACTCCCCTTTTCCTCTACAAGCTCCTTCTCAAACTTTAACACGAAAAACAGGCTGCTCAATCCGTGACAATAAACATGCCACTCAATCCCAGACACCAAGCACAACACTCTACGGAAGCAGCGACAGTGAACAAGATGCCACTCAATCCCTGACATGAATCACAACATGGCGCTCAATATGCGACAACAAAAACAATACGCCAGCTCAATCACGACATGAAACAACATGGCATTCAATCATTGGCAACAAAGAGAACACGCCACTCAATCCCTGACACCCTCAACAACACTGCTCAATCCCTGACACCAACTCAACATGCCACTCAATCCCCGACACCAAGTCATTCAATCCCCGACACCAAGTCACTCAATCCCCAACACCAAACCCTGCATGCCACTCAATCCCTGACACCAAGTCACTCAATCTCCGACACCAAGTCACTCAATCCCCGACACCAAGTCACTCAATCCCCGACACCAAGTCACTCAATCTCCAACACCAAACCCTGCATGCCACTCAATCCCCGACACCTAGTCACTCAATCCCCGACACCAAGTCACTCAATCCCCAACACCAAACACTGCATGCCACTCAATCCCCGACACCTAGTCACTCAATCCCCAACACCAAACACTGCATGCCACTCAATCCCCGACACCAAGTCACTCAATCCCCAACACCAAACCCTGCATGCCACTCAATCCCCGACACCTAGTCACTCAATCCCCGACACCAAGTCACTCAATCCCCAACACCAAACACTGCATGCCACTCAATCCCCGACACCAAGTCACTCAATCCCCGACACCAAATCACTCAATCCCTGACACCGAATAACACGTCATCTCAATCCAGGACACCAAAAAAACAACACGTCAGCTCAATCCCTGACACAGAATAGAGCACGCCGCTCAATCCCTGACACCAAACCCAACATGCCGCCCAATCCATGACACCAAACAACACGTCGGTTCAATCCATGACACAAAACATAACATGGCACTCAATCGCTGACATCAAATAGAACATGCCACTCAACCCATGACAGCAAACCCAACATGCCGCTCAAACCCCTGACACCAAAAACCACACGCCACTCAATCCCAGACACCAAGCACAACACTCTACGGAAGCAGCGACAGTGAACAAGATGCCACTCAATCCCTGACATGAATCACAACATGGCGCTCAATATGCGACAACAAAAACAATACGCCAGCTCAATCACGACATGAAACAACATGGCATTCAATCATTGGCAACAAAGAGAACACGCCACTCAATCCCTGACACCCTCAACAACACTGCTCAATCCCCGACACCAAAAACAACACGCCACTCAATCCCTGACACCAAGTCACTCAATCCCCGACACCAAAAACAACACGCCACTCAATCCCCGACACCAAGTCACTCAATCCCCGACACCAAAAACAACACGCCACTCAATCCCCGACACCAAGTTACTCAATCCCCGACACCAAAAACAACACGCCACTCAATCCCCGACACCAAGTCGATCAATTCCCGACACCAAACACAACACGCCACTCAATCCCTGACACCCTCAACAACACTGCTCAATCCCTGACACCCTCAACAACACTGCTCAATCCCCAACACCAAACCCTGCATGCCACTCAATCCCCGACACCAAGTCACTCAATCCCCGACACCCCAAGTCACTCAATCCCCGACACCAAGTCACTCAATCCCCGACACCAAGTCACTCAATCCCCGACACCAAGTCACTCAATCCCCAACACCAAACCCTGCATGCCACTCAATCCCTGACACCAAGTCACTCAATCTCCGACACCAAGTCACTCAATCCCCGACACCAAGTCACTCAATCCCCGACACCAAGTCACTCAATCCCCGACACCAAGTCACTCAATCCCCAACACCAAACCCTGCATGCCACTCAATCCCCGACACCAAGTCACTCAATCCCCGACACCAAGTCACTCAATCCCTGACACCGAATAACACGTCATCTCAATCCAGGACACCAAAAAAACAACATGTCAGCTCAATCCCTGACACAAAATAGAGCACGCCGCTCAATCCCTGACACCAAACCCAACATGCCGCCCAATCCATGACACCAAACAACACGTCGGTTCAATCCATGACACAAAACATAACATGTCACTCAATCCCTGACACCCTCAACAACATACTGCCCAATCCCTGACACCAAGCACAACATGTCACTCAATCCCCGACACCAAACACAACAAACCACTCAATCCCCGACACCCTCAACAACATACTGCTCAATCCCCGACACCAAACACAACACGCCACTCAATCCCTGACACCAAACACAACATGTCACTCAATCCCCGACACCAAACACAACATGTCACTCAATCCCTGACACCCTCAACAACATACTGCCCAATCCCTGACACCAAGCACAACATGTCACTCAATCCCCGACACCAAACACAACAAGCCACTCAATCCCCGACACCCTCAACGACATACTGCCCAATCCCTGACACCAAACACAACATGTCACTCAATCCCCGACACCAAACACAACATGTCACTCAATCCCTGACACCCTCAACAACATACTGCCCAATTCCTGACACCAAACACAACAAGCCACTCAATCCCTGACACCCTCAACAACATACTGCCCAATTCCTGACACCAAACACAACAAGCCACTCAATCCCCGACACCAAACACAACATGTCACTCAATCCCCGACATCAAACACAACACATCGCTCAATCCCCGACATCAAACACAACACATCGCTCAATCCCCGACACCCTCAACAACATATTACTCAATCCCTGACACCAAACACAAAACACCACTCAAGCCCCAACACCAAACACAACATGTCACTCAATCCCCGACACCAAAGACAACATGTCACCCAATCCCCAACACCAAACACAACATGTCACTCAATCCCCGACACCAAACACAACATGTCACTCAATCCCTGACACCCTCAACAACATACTGCCCAATTCCTGACACCAAACACAACAAGCCACTCAATCCCTGACACCCTCAACAACATACTGCCCAATTCCTGACACCAAACACAACAAGCCACTCAATCCCCGACACCAAACACAACATGTCACTCAATCCCCGACATCAAACACAACACATCGCTCAATCCCCGACATCAAACACAACACATCGCTCAATCCCCGACACCCTCAACAACATATTACTCAATCCCCGACACCCTCAACAACATATTACTCAATCCCCCACACCAAACACAAAACACCACTCAATCCCCGACACCAAAGACAACATGTCACCCAATCCCCAACACCAAACACAACATGTCAGCACGATATATAAAATATGACATGGCGCTGATGCAGCGACACCAAACACAACATGCTGCTGATGCAGCGACACCAAACACAACACAATTATTCATGCCAAGATACCAAAAATAAAATAATTGCCTGGATAAAGAACTGCACACAATATCATAAACACATAATCGATTAACGAGAAGGAAGAAAAGAGGTACAGCAAAAGGAAATTACATACTTTGAATCAAAACTCACTTTTTGATACCCCTGACAAGGAGCGAGGCCCAGGGCTGGTGAAGGCTCAGGCACAGACCAGCATCTGAGACTTCGAGGAAACCGCGATCTTGGATGCGTGGCCGCATGCAGTCCAATTCTCGATCCTCAGGCCAAGGATTCCTTCCAATGGATGAGCTGTTATGCAAGTCCCTCGTGTCTTTCACTTCGACCCACTGTGTTTTGGGGCAATTTTTAAAAATCCCAATCAAACACTTGACCTGTGGGACTGCGCAAGCTTCCTTAAAGTTAAAAATGCTGTTCAATATCAAATTTAATATATGTATGAACATTATAAATTAATATATCGAATATGCAGAAACATACAGTAAGCAGGAAATTTGATGACATGTGAAATTATATGGCCAGTTTGTTTAGCGCTTTTGAGCTTCACCCAGACAAATCATTGTTAACGGGCAAAGAGAGAATGTCATTTATAACTGACATTCAATTATAACTCTTTATATTATATAACTTTATATTATATATTATATAATTATATAATCTAAAGAAAGGCACTCTTTGTATGATATCTCATCACTCTTTCCATTTACCATACCCTCGGCCTTCAGGTACCCCAGTGTGCTTTCAATACTTGGTTATAAACTTTTGTGGCTTAAACTTGACAATTAGTATCCCTACGCTTTTTTGGGGGAAAAACCGGAGCTACATTTTAATTGGCTCCTGTCTCTCTGTCCATTCAACCGTCTGTCTGTCTGTTCTTCCGTTACCCTGGTGTTGGGCTAGCGGCTAGGGTGTCAGCTTAGGATCCTAGGATCCTGGGTTCGAATCCCGGTCCATGGCTGAATTAACGCCAGGGGGGTTGACTCAGCCTGTCATCCTTCCGAGGTCGGCTAATTGAGGACCAGTTCACTGGTAATTCCCTGTTTGTCGTTAAAGGCGGCAAAAAGGGTTGGCGTCAGGAAGGGCATCCGGCCGTAAAACATTGCTTCAAAAAGGGGACCGAAAAACAACAACAACCACGGTTCCCGAAAAAGGCCAACCCCCGCTTGCGGGGAAAAATGGCCTCTAAAGGTGGTTTTTTATTCAATTATAACTGAAACTGCATCAGCAAACTGACATTTATAACTGAAACCCTAACCCTAACAACTAACTGATAAGTGCCATGGTTTCCAGACCTTACTAGTTATCTCCTTCAGTTAAAGCACTGGCTTTTGTGCAAGATCGGATTGCAGCGAGTAGTGCGCAAAAACGTGGATAATGTGCATTATTATTGCCTATAATTATAGTGGGGATGGATGCAAGGTCAAGAAAGAACATCCGCATGAAAGAAAAACAAAAGGTTGGATTTAAGAACGGCAAGTGAGAACGAGTGAGTCGGTGATAGCCAAATACAGAATTAGACTTAACGACAAGTTGATAGAACAAACCTGTGTGGATGTAAGGAGATCGACTTATGGAAAGCAAAACTGAATTAACTTCAAGTGTGTGTGTGTGTGTGTGTGTGTGTGTGTGTGTGTGTGTGTGTGTGTGTGTGTGTGTGTGTGTGTGTGTGTGTGTGTGTAAAAGAGAGAGATAGAATTGTGAGGAACAGAAATGAAAAAACCAGGTGTGTGTGTGTGTGTGTGTGTGTGTGTGTGTGTGTGTGTGTGTGTGTGTGTGTGTGTGTGTGTGTGTGTGTGTGTGTGTGTGTGTGTCACAATTGGCTGTGCTCTCTTTTCTGCAACTCTGAATTCCAATCACTGCCATTTAAATATGGATTTCCATTAACTTTCTCAATCTCAATGCTGCTTACAGTGACATGATGGTTCATGCCCCTCATCCCTTACTTATGTATTTTTGTTGTATACAAGATGAAAGAACAAGGTTGCAGGGGTAACTAGAACGGCAGTCAGTAGAGCGCATACCCCCACCAGGCTGAACAGTTTATGTTTTGTATCCCACTGATAGACCGGATCTGGATCCGGATCTGAACCAAAATCTAATCGGCTTGTTCTTGTCACAAAATCAACTCATCCCTCAAGTTTAGTCACAACTCGTCCACAACTTTTTGAAATATCATGTTGGGTATCGCTTTTCGCCCGATCTCTCAATGGTGAAGAATCACTTTAAAATTCTACCAGCTGGATCCGGATGGATCTTCACCAAAATCGAATCATTTCTTCCTTGTCACATATGCAGCCTCTCTGCCAATTTTCGTCCGAATCCATCCACAACTTTGAGATATCTTGTTCACAGACAAACAGACAGACAGGGGTGAAAACATAACCTCCATCCACCTTCGGTGGTGGAGGTAAAAAGGCAACATTCTGACAATGGAGCAGCAGTCGATTATAAGCTTCTATCGACCTTGTTCACTCACTCCCTGTACCTTCTTCCGTCATTCCCTTTACTTTCTCATTCTTCCCCCATGTGTTCCTCTGCCGTGTCCCTCACCCATGCTGTTAATGTTTTTCCCTACATGCCACTGTTTGTTGCAGCCGGGCCATCCCATTCCATTCGAATCCATTCCATTATGACTTTGTGTACAGACGGACTGACAGATGGATAGACATGACCCAATTGCTTAACCCCACTTTTCGCGTTGTGTGTGCGGGGTAAGAAGATGCACCAAACAACAATTCCGATGAATACGAAGCTAAACAACAAAGAATCACGATATAGAAATAATAAATAAATAAACCACCTGGGGAGCCTCTCCCAAAACCCGGGGATTAACGAGCTCTCGTCCCGACTTCTTCAGTACGTACGACTCCTGTGCCTTTTGGCATGAAATGAGAGCTGTCGTTGATGCCACGTGACTGTGGGGGGAAAGACATGTACAGCGATAATAAATAATAATGACAATAGAATTATCAAACACCTGCAGCTTTGTTCACAAAGTAATCTTGCATTACGCTCCATCTCCAGTGCATTTTATTAGCAATTACCCAAAACTTATGGGGGATTGGACACAAATCCCATGATGGACACAGACATTCGAAGACATCGATGTACCCTCGGACCCCGCTATTCGCGGGGGATACGTTCCTGGAAAATCCACGAATTGCGAAAACGCGAATAGCGGGTCATCTTACTATAATTCACCAAATGTCTGTCCGTCCGTCCGTTCCCAGGTACCGCAAAAACGGCTGAACCGATCGCAACAATATTTTGGGTGGGTAATCCTGGGACCCCCTGGAGTAAAATTACGCCATATTGTTTTTCCAATTTTCCAGTTTTTCCAAACAGGATGGAATAATATTTACCGATATGAACAGTGATGTGGCTTTTGTTGAAATTCTACATACCAGGAGAGAGTAGATCGACTCCTGACGAACTCTTCCTATATAAACGTGCGGCTCCGAAGAAACACGGCAGCGTGTGCAAAGCGACTGAGAAACCGGTGTAGCGGCCGCTTGCGTGTTACAGATTCGGCGCGCACTCTTCACACATAAACGAGCGACTGAGAAAGACGTGTAGCGGCCACTTCCGTTTTGCAGAATTCAATCTTTTTTCAAAATTGGCGCCATGTACTGTTTAGATTTTCATGATTTGCGTGTGATATGATTTAACGGATGTCTATATAAATCGTTTAAAATAAAAAAAAGCCTTCCATTTCTAATATTTTGTCTTTTCATTTGGGCCCCCCAATTGAAGCCCCGCCCATAGGGCGGGTACCGTCGCTAGTTGTTTCAATGGCAAAAGGGGGGATAGGTTCCCGAGTCGCGAAATTCCACGAATAGAAAGGAACAAACCATGAATGGTGAGGCAAAATCCGCGAATGGCGAGGCAAAACCCACGAATGTCGATGAAAATCCGCGAATTCTCGGACCACGGCCAGAAATAGGAACAAAGAAAGCCGCGAATTTGCGGAACATGGCCGCGAAGAAGAAAAAAGAAAACCCTGCAAATTCGCTGAACACGGCCGTGAATAGGAAAAAAACCGCGAATTCGCGGGAAACTTTTCCACGCATAGAGAAACAGGTTGCATTTTATCACCCACGAATACACGGAACCGCAAATAGCTGGGTCCGACAGTACTTTAAAACGAATTGCAAGGACCTTGATGGATAATGTATGAATCAACACAGTACATGGGATTTGAATACAAGTGCTGAGATAGGAACACAAAATGTTGATCATGCTTTGCCAAGTATTGCTTTTTCCATGTTTCTTTAGTACTGGCATCAATTATAAATGAGGGAGAAATTAAACAGTCTAAAACATTACTTTAATCTCATTTGTACTTTAGCTTACTGTCGAAGAATAACAGATTATATTTTAGTGTTAGGTGCTTCAGCTCAGATAACGGTGTTTGAGCTGGCAACGCCATTCTTTGTTCAGAACTACGTGGAGTATGCCACCAGCCACCCACATTGTCATGGAGCGCTGCACAACTGAAGGATCACAATTTCAACAATGCGTGAGAGGTGATCAGCAAGCTATGGCCCGACAAAAAGTCTATTATCATTTTCCCCTCCTCCCCAACCCTCACGCTCAACCACGTAATTAAAAAAATAAAATAAACAACTTTCAAACAACAAATCGCCACATTACTCTATTTGCTGCTTATAGACCAAATTCAGAGTTCTGGGTTGGATCAACCACCTGGAGTTCTGGATGACAAGCTGGTAATTGCAGGATCAAATGCCAACCCCACTGAGAGGGTTATGGCAAACCACCCAGTGGATTGTTTTTATTAACCGTGATCAGGTAGATGCTTTGGTAGCACGACCGTCCTCAAGGGACGGCACACGGCCAGCAGTGGTGCGGATTACAGAATTATCCTTGTGGATATGCCTTCTCCCAATTTGTACTTGCTTCCTTCTTTTGGATCTTGAGGCGAAACCTTTGTTTCAGCAATATGAAAGACGAGCAGAAGTACCCGGCATTGCCGGGCGGGGGAGGGGAGGGAAGGAGGAAGGGGAGGGGAACGGGGGGAGGGGAGGAGAGGGGGGGAGGGGAGAAGAGGGGGGGGAGGGGAGAAGAGGGGGGGGAGGGGAGAAGAGGGGGGAGGGGGAGAGGGAGGGAGGGGGAGGGGGAGGGGAGGGGGAGGGGGGAGGGGAGGAGAGGGGGGAGGGGGGGGGGAATGGGGGGAGGGGGAGGGGATGGGGGAGGGGAGGGGGGAGGGGAGTGGGGGAGGGGGAGGGGATGGGGGAGGGGAGTGGGGGAGGGGAGGGGGAGGGGGAGGGGGGTGGGGAAGGGGTAGGGCAGAAAGGAAGGGGTAGGGGGGAAAGGGAGGGGCATGGGGGAAAGGGAGGGGGGAGGGGGATGGGGAAGGGGTAGGGCAGAAAGGAAGGGGTAGGGGGGAAAGGGAGGGGCATGGGGGAAAGGGAGGGGGAGGGGAGGGGGAGTGGAGGGGAAAGGGGAGGGGGGAAGGGGAGAGGGTAGGGTGGAGGGGGAAGGGAGGGGAAAGGGTAGGGGGAGCGGGAGGGGGGAAAGGGAGGGGGAGCGGGAGGGAGGGGGAGGAGGGAAGGGGAGGGGAGGGATATAGATGGTTACTGGCAATTGATCACATCCACAAAAACAATTTATGTACTTTACATAACGTTAATAGGAATACATGGCCGTGTCGATGGGAAATACAGTTTGTTTGAAATAAATCACAAATATCAGATGAAAGTGAAAAAAAACCTATGTGGTGTGAATGGCAATGTTCCTCGCTGAAATGTGAAAAAACTGAATTACGTGCGAACGCATAACTGTGAGATTATGGCGGCAAAGTTGGAACATCACGTGATCGCTCTGAGCGAATCAGCGCGCTGCTCTGCGACCAGCTCAGATGCCGTGTATTATATTCCTCGCTGAAATGCGCTGAGGTAAAAATATGGTTTAAAAAATATTATGAAATAATTATTTTTAGGTCGGCCATGTTCTTCCCAGGCTCAATGGCCATGTCTATGCCAAATATGAAGCACGTGAGCCTCTCCGTTTAGGAGTCTATCGGTAACATTACACACACACACACAAACTGTGTTATATATATATATATTAGTAATGGAGGACTTAAGATGGAAGTCTAAAGAGCCGTTATTTATTTGTGCTGGACTCAAGACCAGGCAACTTCACTGCCACAACACACAGGAAAATTGACATCCATTTCTGCTCGTTTACCCATTTGTTCGTTATTCAAGGGCAATGAGCTGCAAATGAAGACATGACACGGGCATAAACGACCAAGTCACCTTTTGTACATTTTTTCCCCTCTTCAATTTCCTGGTATTAAGTGGAAAAAAAAATGACAAGGTCGAAATAAATATTAAATGTGCATAAAACTATAAAGTTAATTTGCCATGCAATGAAAAAGGGGTAGCACATAAACGAGTATTGCTAATGGATCATTATTCAAGGCTGAGCTCTTAACGCCAAATAAATGCTCACACATGCACTCACTTGGCACTGATGTCGGGAATCGATGGTCCATCGTCCAGAAGCACACGACGCCCAGCCAGGTCCAACTTTACTCCGTGGCTGAGTCGTGAGGCATGACGCGTAGCATGTCGTTCCTCCTCTAGCTTCTTCGATGCCTCACGTTCAGTCGTGCTCATCCAGAGATTTGATTCAGATGCAAAGTAGTCCGACTGATCGTCGATGACCTGCGTCCTCTTTATGCTGAGGAGGGAGCGGGGAAGGAAAGTAAAACCAACCTTCTCCATTGCCAAGTCCTCTTGTGAGCTCTTTTTTTTTTCGATACAAGATCGAGGCTCATGAAAGAGCTAACATTAATCATACAAAAAGTCAAACCGACACACAAAACACAAAATAGGGGGAAGGACACAAACACAAAATAGGGGGAAGGACACAAACACAACATTTGAGAGAAGGGACATCGAGAGAACTGTGGGAGGGAGAGGGCTTGGGGGGAGGTGGGAGAGGTATAAAACATATGGACACTGCAAGGACTTCCAGGAAAGAAGTTGGAATTTCAAAAAAGTGGATCTGGGGTGAATTAGCGGGGGTAGAAAAGATCAAGGTTTTGGAGGGGGGAAGATAAGAGATGGTGGTGAACAGCTGTTTTAAAGACCTGGAGGGAGGAGTGGGATTGAAGGGAGTGGGGGAGTTTGTTCCAGAGGCGGAAGAAAAGGGGAATGAAAGAGTGAAGGTGAGCAGAGAGCCTAGATTTTGGCAGTTTAACCATAAGAGGGTTGCTGGCAGAACTTGTGCGACCTGCAGGAATATTTTGGGGACAGAGCCCAGAGAGAGCTGGGGGAGCAAGGCCGGAGAGGAGTCGGTAGAAGACAGAAAGACCACCAACCTGCCTGCGGTGAGTGAGTGAATGGCCCTCGGAGTTAGCTTCATCGCAGGAGATTCCAATGATTCTGAAAGCTTTGGTTTCAACAGCGTGAAGCCGAGCTAGGTGTGAGGCAGGAGCACCGGCCCAGAGGGGGGACCAGTATTCCATTGAGCTGCGGATGAAAGCCTTGTATGTGGTGAGGAGCTCAGGTGTGCCAAGGAAGGACTTCGCACGACGGAGGATGCCTAGTCAGCGACTGGCTTTGGAGGCCGGCTTGGAAATGTGGTTTTTTTGTTTGTTTGTTTTTTTATTTTATTTTGTTGTATACACGATCGAGGCTCGTGAAAGAGCGAACATTAATCACACAGAAAGACAAACAGACACACAAAACAAATAACATCGGGAGCGGTAGACAAGATGGGGAGAGAGGGGGAAGGACACAAACACAACATTTGAGAGCAGGGACCGAGAGACATGGAGACATCGAGAGAACTGTGGGAGGGAGAGGGCTTGGCTTTGGGGGGGAGGCATGGGAAGGGGGGGGGGTGGGAGAGGTATAAAACATATGGACACTGCCAAGACTTCCAGGAAAGAAGTTGGAATTTCAAACAAGGTGGATCTGGGGTGAATTAGTGGGGGTAGAAAAGATCAAGGTTTTGGATGGGGGAAGATAAGAGATGGTGGTGAACAGCTGTTTTGAAGACCTGGAGGGAGGAGTGTGATTGAAGTGAGTGTGGGAGTTTGTTCCAGAGGCGGGAGAAAAGAGGAATGAAAGAGTGAAGGTGAGCAGAGAGCCGAGATTTCGGCAGTTTAACCATGAACCATTTTCGGCAGTTTCTCTGTGAATGTGGTTCTCTTTGAGAGGTGTCAGACATTTCGTGAACTCCAGGAAGCTGCATTTCAACCAGAAGGCTTGTGAGCAACATCATCATGTTTAACGTTCTTTATCCTCCACTTAGGGCTAGCAGGATAGCCGAGAGGTATGTGCACTCGCCTCCGAGCTGTTTTAGCCTGGGTTTGCATCCCGACCCAGCTGTAAACTGTCATCCGGGTGTTTCTCATCAATGCATGTGCCATCCATAGGATGGACTTTAAGCTGGGTGTTTTGTCAGCTATCATTAGCTAGTGGATGGTAAATACCCCACGGTGTCTTTTGCAAACAGGACGCGAGTTATCGCTGGCATCCTGAACAAGTTACGAATTCTTATTCGAACCCACAGAAGGCACTGTATCTACTTTCACAGCAAAGATGCAAATGAGCTACGACGTGCTTAACACAAAATCATGATGATCCTCCACATCAACGGTCCTGTTGTTTTCCCAAAAAATGTTTTGGCAAAATTTTTTTTTTTTTTGAAAAAAAAAATTTTTGCGAAAATTTATCTAATCAGGCTGGTCAAACAAATGAGGGGGAAAACAGGTGCACGTAAAAATTCCTACACACAAACTCTCTCATCAGGAAACCACGTGTTAACATATTGCTGAGAAATTGCAATCAAACGAGATTTTAATGTTAATGTGATCTTAAATAAACAGATACTCTCTCTCCAAATGATTGTTGAGATGCCAGCTGGTGATTTGCTGGTTATAGTACCTTTTAAGATGCAAGCTAATCATCTTTATAGTTCACAATTGAGTCACAGGTACAAAAAAGGAACAAAGCAACACTATAAAAACCTTGTGGTGCTATTCAACAAAGCAATATTGACTTGGAACCCCTTTTTAATGAAAATCTTTGTGTCAAAAAAACAAAACAAGATTAGCCATGATCACTGCATGAAGGAAAACAAAAGAAGATGACTAATGGCAGGTAGTACTCCAATTAGCATTGTAAATAGGCCTGAGGAAGTTAGGCCAAACTGAAGGAAACCCCAAAGCCAATCCAAATGTGTACCCGTTCTCTTGAACACGGATTGACTACAAAACAAAGCTTATCCGGGTTCTCCTGCAACCCACGTTGACAGGTCAACCAAGTCGAGTTAAAAGACTCATCTATATGTAATTTTTTCTCCAACAACCTCATCTCAGATCACCAATTCCGTTTCAGACCAGGTCACTCCACATTGGCCATGCTGCTTCTACTCACCTAACAATGCATGGACATCGGATACCATCTCTGTCAAACAAGAGATCAGGGCCTTCTCTCTAAACATATATCTCGTGCATTTGATACAGTCTGGCATCGTTCCTTACTCTCCAAACTCTCGGCCAATGGCATCCAAGGCCAACTCCACACATGGCTTACTGACTTCCTCTACTGTCGTAGCAATATTTGGCACTCAACAGAGTCCTTTCATCTCCTCTCCCTGTCAAGGTGGAATGCCCCAAAGCAGTTTTCTGGGCCCATTCCTATTCCTGATCTTCATCAATGATCTCTCTGACTCTGGGAAATTCTCTTTATCTATTGCTGATGACTCCACTCTGTGCCATGACATCCCTCATCCTGCCGACAGACAGGCTGCAGACTCTTCCCTCTCTTCAGACCATGAAAAAAAAAATCACAAGATGGTTAAACACTTGGAATACGTCTTTCAATCCTCACAAACCACACTCTCACCGAAAAGATCATCTGGCAACACCCCCATCTATTTTCTTAACAATTATCTTGAGGAAATTCAGTCATTCAAATTCCTGGGTCTCACTATCAGTCATGATCTTTCTTGAGTAAACAACATTTTAAAGTCGGCCTCCAAAGCCAGCTGCCGACTGAGCATTCTCCGTTGTACAAAGTCCTTCCTTGGCACACCTGAACTTCTACCTACCAACAAGGCATTCATCCGCAGCTTGATGGAGTACTGCTGTCCCCTCTGGGCTGACTCCCCTGCCTCACATCTTGCTCAGCTAGACTCCATGGAAACCAAGACCTTCAAGATTATTGGAATCTCCCACGACGAAGCTGAGTCTATCATTTTCCTCATCACAGAAAGGTCAGTGGTCTCTCTGTCTTCTACCACCTCCTTTCTGGTATTGCACCCTCTGCTCTTTCCGTGCTTTGTCCCCCCCTCCCCCAGGTTTCTGCAGGGTTAACTCAGTCCACCATCGACCCACTTCTGGTGAAACTACCTAAATGCAGGATCACTGCTCACCTCCACTCATTCGTTCATCTTTTTCCCCACCTGTGGAACCAACTTCCACATTCTCTTCAATCTTCATTCTTCATTCTTCCCTCAATGTCTCCAAGACAGCTCATCATCACCATCTCAGATTGCTCCCAATCTTAAACCATGATCTTTTCTACCCTCTTTAACCTCCCAACTACCCACCATCCCACCCCATTTCCTCCTTCTGCCAAATTTCCAGTTTTCCCTCCTGAGAGTTTCCTTCTGTATCCATCTTGTCCACTCTTTGCATCCTCTCCTGCCCCTCTTTCCTCCCCACACCCATTATTTGTCCAGGTCTGCCCACTATCTTGGCCTTAAACTATGCTGTTTATGTTTCCCCCCCCTCTCTGAACTGTTCCTTTTTGCCTTTTGTGTCCTGATCCGTTCAGTGTACCATTACTCGATTTATTTTTTTGATACATGTGGGCTGTTGTTCCCCAGAAAATTTTGCAGTGAATGTCACATTAATTTGTGCACAATGAAGACAATCTCAACAACTTTTCTTATCTCTATTCTTAACCCCATCCCTCCAATTAAATTACGTCATTATCTTGGACAGAATTATTTAATCTGGTGTTGGTGTAGCGCAGGCCAGATGGGCCGAATGGACTCGGCCATCAAATTTACAGCGGATTCCTTGTGAACTCTTTGGAGCTATTTTGTTATGACAAATAAAATAAAATATATGGGAATATTAAAGCACAGAAAAAACCAGAAGCAAACCCAATAAACCTGGATATGGATTAAACGTTTAAGCCCCCTTCGCTTGATTGGTCAGTACTGTGATGTACTTCCACAGATCCTGCTTTTGCCCTCTTTGGGAGGAGGTCCACAAAAACATCAGGGACAGCTCGAATTGCCAGCTGATTCGGGTGGGCTAATTTAACATGGAAACACAGCATCAGGGTCAGCAAGGTTCACAACGCAGAATGAGTTGAGCATGGAAACATTGCACGAGAAGCCTCACATAACTGGCCAAATTACCCCCAACAAAAGGCTCACTGAATTCCAACAGACCAGTTTTTGTCGTAGTCCAGCAACTTGTCGCGGTGTTGGATGGCTTTATTGAGGCCCTGCCCGACACGATCTTCACTGTTTCCTAGCAACTTCCTCCGGAGTTTCTCACTCTTGTTGGAATTATGAGACAATACCTCCATCTCTTCTTTAGTACACACCTGTATAGGACAAAAAAAGGCTTCTCACTTAAAAAAAACAAGGTCAACCCACAATACTTTATGGTTTTTCCTTACTCTCCACCTATCTGCCCACTCTTCCCCACCGCCCAGCTCCACTCACTAAATTTCCACAGAAGAGACAAGGACCCGAGCCCTCCTGCTTGCATACGATGCGCCCACATTCCAAGCAGTTGTTGATGAGGGCGTGCTTTTGTGCCAAGCAGTCACACGGGTGTCGCCCGGGCAGTATCACAGCCAGCCGATTCTCACCCTCCTTGCTATACAGGGAAACAAACTTGGTCTTCTGTGTGCCACCATCTGTAGCATCCTGCTCTCCACAAGTGGGTTTGAAGGAAATGAGCTGTTCCATCTCAATCACAACTTCTCGTTGATTTTAGAGATTCCAGAAAAAGAAGATTTATTTTGTCTTTTTTAAGTACCAAAGTCCACTTTATTGCTTTACTAGCAGGGGATACCTGGCGCTGCCCAGCTGGGTGAGCTTTTCTCGGTGGTGGTTTCGGGATGTGTTGGACATTGAAACGCTATGGAGTTTTTGACCTCGTGATGGTTACTTTTTGCCTGCTGGTTGGCGGCAGCACTATCTGACCCCACATCCCAAATATACATTTTATAGCACCCTAAGGTGGCCTTAAAACCGAGGTCAACAGGTCATGAGGTTTTCCGAGCAAAGGTCTATGTGAATGGAAGATAGTCTGTCAAAACTTTAGAGGAGTCAATCAGATTATGGATTACTTATCGGGCATAAGTTTGTGTGAATATAGCACAACCATATGGTTTGAAGGTGCAGCACGCTGTCCAGGTGGTGCGATACGCTGTCCAGGTGGCGCGACATGCTGTCCAGGTGGCGCGACACGCTGTCCAGGTGGCGTGACACGCTGTCCAGGTGGCGTGACACGCTGTCCATGTGGTGCGACACGCTGTCCAGGTGGCGTGGCACGCTGTCCAGGTGGCGCGGCACGCTTTCCAGGTGGTGGATGTGCTGTCCAGGTGGCGCGATGTACTGTCCAGGTGGTGCGACATGCTGCCCAGGTGGAGCGACACACTGTCTAGGTGGTGTGACAAGCTGTCCAGGTGGCGTGACTCTCTGTTAAAGGGTGTTGTCTGCATAAATTATGGCGGCAACAGCAATGAAGTGTTCCACTGCCAAGCCTTCTCCGGTCACTAACTCGTTCGCTTCCTGACACCTAGCCCATGTCAAATATCTTCATGTGAACGCCAAGCTTTTATTATGGATCCAAATTCTTGGGAATTAATTTGGACTAGTTATTTCAGATTAACTGTGTGAATGCAGCTTTACATTTGTTGATTTCCTAGGGAAAGGCTATTAAAGAACATTGCAGTACACGTCAGCCTTTCATAATAAAAGTATGAGAGGCTGAAATGTACCTTTCATAATCTCCCACTATTTGAAGCATAATGGCCTCATCTCAAAAGCTGTTCTGAATGGTTTCAATGTGAGTTTCTCACTGTTTTTGTTCTGAGGAATTTCCACCCAAAATGATAAATGCAAATTTGGTCAGTTCATGTTTATATTGGGGATTCATTTCTCAAAGGTCTTTATTTTAGTCTGCAAAAGTTACTAATTTAATGCTCAAATTATCCCAGATAGACATATTGCATTTACAAAACATCAACTGCACCACTTCAGTAAAACAACTAATGCAAGGCAACACGAGCAACATACAAAGTTATTTTTCCATGACGCAACCGACAATTGCAGCAGAACTTATCTAAAAATGGACCTCAATCTCAATGACGACATGCAGTGTTTCCTTTGGTAAAACCTGGAATTTTGACTTGAATTCCTGGTACAACCTGTAATATTCCATGTACCTTTTAATCCAATCATGATATATGCCACCTGTTATCATTACACAATGATAACCTTTGATAATCATATTACTGTACTATTTTCCCAAGAATGTGGAAATTCATTTTTAACAACAACAAAAATCATCATCATCATCATTGATTAGGAGGTTATGGAACCAAAATGTCTAATATTTTTCTGCTGTTTTCATTTACACCCATTTTTCCAGATCTTCCTGATTGTCTGCAATCGCCAAATATGGTAATATGGCACCATTGATATCTCTCCTTTAAAGCAATATCAAAATTAACTGACCCTGGTTACATCCCACAACTCCTTGCGGCAAACAAGTCATGAGGTAATTAGCTCTGGGGTCCATAACATCCATTGCAGTATTAACTATTTCTCTAGTTGGTTGGGTACAGCAGTCTTCTTGTGCCGAATGGCAGAATTAATCTAAAACCACCATATTCAAGTCTCACCTTGCCCTGAACTGCAGAATCTCTCTCTGAAGACGTTTGAAGGTCAGAGTTCAAATAGGAGCCCTTTGTTTCCGCCTTGTTTTTTCCTTTCTTCTTTCCCTTCTCTGGCTTCTGGAACTTGTCTTGGTCTGCACAGAAAGGGTATATGCGTTGTTTGAGAATGTAAAGCAAACATCTTGGCATAACCAGGGCGGAGCCTTTTGATATTCAAGTAATTAATAAGGGATAGATAAGGATAATGGCTATGCCATGTCGGTGGTATACGTTAAAAGACAAGTCTCAAGCTCAGAATTCCTGCGATGCACCTTTTACACTTTCCATGAAGCAAGACAGTCATTTGGGATTTCTCATTAGGTTAACACTAAACAAAAAACCACACTGCTGCAATAGTGCATTGTGGTTCTGTTGGTAAAGGAAGTTTATAGCAGGAACACATGCCGATACCGATAAGACAAACTCTCTGAAAAGGATACATGCATGACCTCATGACTCTTTTAACACAGAGATCATGAGCAAATGCACACCATACCAAAACCATCAGAAGAGCATGTAAGCAATTCCTATCAATTCCACAGGAAATAGATTTGTGGTATATAAAAATGTCAGAATCCTCAAGTGTAAAAAGGCCTGGTGTTGGCTTTTTAAGCCTGGTGTTGGCTTAGCGGTTAGGGTGCCGGCTTGGGATCCTAGGATCCTGGGTTCGAATCCCGGTCGATCGCTGAATTAACGCCAGGGGGGTTGACTCGGCCTGTCATCCTACCGAGGTCGGCAAATTGAGTACCAGCTTGCTGGGATGAATGATCACGGTGTGTACCCCGATTTAGAATAGGTACACCGTATCCCTGCGCATCGTAAGAGCGTGACCAAGGGTTGGCGTCAGGAAGGGCATCCGGCCATAAAAACATTGCCTCAAACAGGGAACCATGATTGTCATGGGGCCCGCAAGGCTAACCCCCGCTCTAGCGGGGAAAATGGCCTTAAAACGATCATTCATTCCTCAAGTGTAAAAGGCCAGCCTGTGGTGCCAAAGTAGGCAGACTGTGGTTTTGATAGGTTTGCATGACAACACAGCCAAATGCATTATGGGACAGTAACCACGCACTCAAGTGCACGACATTCTTCCATATGAAACTACGGTAACAAGCCGCATTGCCTACAAAGTCACAAATTGTGCAACAGAGTGGTCTTTCATTTATTTCAATCACTTTTTGTCCTCTGTCCCTCCAACAAAGTCGGAGACAGGGAACGTTAAAATGAGCTCTGTCCGACCGATGGATCATCCGTCCATGTACTTTTGTGTACGCGATATTTCAAAAACTTCAAAAACCGAAATATTTCAATAGCTTTCATAATAATACAGATATCTATTCCTAATGACATTTGTCAACCTGATTAGATTACGGATGTGATTGGCTGAATTATGTTGCCATAACAACCATCTCGGTAATTTGTCTTGTGTACAATATTTGAGAGGCTCTTCTTGCATTGTTTCTTGTTAAAGAGTGTGTGTTTGTGTGCGTGCATGTGTGTGCATGTGGCAACCACCCAAAAGCCAAGAGACCTTGAGTATCAGCTCCTAGTTAAATGATGAACAACAAAGAAAAAGGCATTTTGGAAGTGAAGTAGGTTGAGAACAACTTAACATAGCCAGATTGCTCTTTCATAATTTCCTATTTCAGCTCTTGCGTGAAGTCCTGAAGAGAAGAGTGTGAGTGAAGAGCCTCCGGAAAGCAATTCCACAAACAGGACAGAAGAGGAACAAAAGAGTAGAGGTGAACGACAAGCATGGATTCTGGGTGTCTAACCAAGAGGAAATTACTGGAACACACTTCAGTATTATTTGCTCAATTGCATCCCCAATTTCAAATGAGCTTCAAAATGACGGGATCTGCCATTTCAATTAAAATAATATCTTCATTTTTTTTAGACCTATAACTATTTTCAACATTCCACTCAGTCATGAGCATGCGTGAATTCAACAGTGGTGAAATGGTTGGCGCACTACAACGAGAACTCAACAACATTTCCACCTCTGTCTGTCTGTCTGTGTTATATGAACTCCTAAACCGCTGGACAGAATGAGTGGAAACTTGCGAGTTGTACTCGGGGTGTGCAGTGAATCTTTTAGAAAGTTGGGATGGTTACGATCAATTTATGTTTTAACATTAAAGTGAGCGAATCATCATTTCTTACATTTCAACATTAACAATTCTCTGTATGAAAACTCATTCGCTTCAGGCTCAGCTTTTAAATCTAAACTTGGGTGCATTCATGGTCCAGGGCCCGGAAGGAGAAGGCAGGATTTATTATCTATCCCGTACGTATTACGAATGTTTTCTCAATAGATGAAAAAAAAAACTACATGGCCTCAAAAGAACCAAAATATTGGAGGGGAAACGAGTAGTACGAAGTGAACATGTGAAGTCAGAGCTGTGAGCACCAAAGAGCCAGGAGCACCAAAGGCATCGGCACAAATGGCATGATACTGATTGTTCTTTGCAATCTGAACACAAGCAAGGCCTGTGCAATGGTACAAGACTTATCTTCATAACTTTTTCGGAAGTTTACCGCTGTTGACACAGCGTCTATTACACCACATTATTTAACATGTTATATTAGTTATTCGTGCCTGTTGTTTGTGTCCTTTATGACGTCCTTAAAAACAGTAAGCTTTCTTTTTGGAATGATTTTCAATTTTGTTACTACCAGACTGGCAGAGTATAAAAATTATTGCACTGCTCTCTGCGCATGCGCAATCTGGAGAAATTCGGAGCCAAAGTACTGCTAAACTAGAGGTTAGTTTTCCAATTCATGTTCAAACTAGAATGGCACTCAGTAGAGACTGGTGAACATTTTACGTTTTGTATCCCACTAATAGGCCGGATCTGGATTCGGACATGAACCAAAATCGAATCTATTTGTCCTTGTCAGACACCCAACCGGTCGACCAAGTTTTTTTTTTTTTTTTTTTGTTTTTGTTTTTGTATACAAGATCGAGGCTCGTGAAAGAGCGAACATTAATCACACAGAAAGACAAACAGACACACAAAACAAATAACATCGGGAGCGGTAGACAAGATGGGGAGAGAGGGGGAAGGACACAAACACAACATTTGAGAGCAGGGACCGAGAGACATGGAGACATCGAGAGAACTGTGGGAGGGAGAGGGCTTTGGGGGGAAGGCATGGGAAGGGGGGGGGGGGGGGTGGGAGAGGTATAAAACATATGGACACTGCCAAGACTTCCAGGAAAGAAGTTGGAATTTCAAACAAGGTGGATCTGGGGTGAATTAGTGGGGGTAGAAAAGATCAAGGTTTTGGATGGGGGAAGATAAGAGATGGTGGTGAACAGCTGTTTTGAAGACCTGGAGGGAGGAGTGTGATTGAAGTGAGTGTGGGAGTTTGTTCCAGAGGCGGGAGAAAAGAGGAATGAAAGAGTGAAGGTGAGCAGAGAGCCGAGATTTCGGCAGTTTAACCATCAGAGGGTGGCTGGCAGATCTTGTGCGACCTGTAGGAATATTTGGGGGACAGAGCACAGAGAGAGCTGGGGGAGCAAGGCCGGAGAGGAGTCGGTAGAAGACAGAAAGACCACCTACCTGCCTGTGGTGAGTGAGTGAAAGGCCCTCAGAGATAGCTTCATCGCGGGAGATTCCAATGATTCTGAAAGCTTTGGATTCAACAGCGTGAAGCCGAGCCAGGTGTGAGGCAGGAGCACCAGCCCATAGGGGAGAACAGTATTCCATTGAGCTGCGGATGAAAGCCTTGTATGTGGTGAGGAGCTCAGGTGTGCCTAGGAAGGACTTCGCACGACGGAGGATGCCCAGTCGGCGACTGGCTTTGGAGGCCAGCTTGGAAATGTGGTTTTCCCAAGAAAGATCATGGCAGATGGTGAGACCCAAAAGCTTGAGCGACAGAACTTCTTGGAGAGGATTGTTGAGAAAGTAGATGGGAGGGTTGTCCAGTCGATCTTTTCGGAGAGACATAGTAAGAGTGTGAGATTTGTCAGGATTGAAAGACATGTTCCACATGTTTGACCAGTCTGTGATTTTGTCCAGGTCTTCAGAGAGAGGAGGCTGCAGACTGCCGATCTGAGGGAAGAGGAATGGAGCGGCAGAGAGTGGAGTCATCAGCAAAGAGATACAGAGGATTTTCCAGAGAGTCGGAGAGATCATTGATAAAGACCAGAAAAAGCACAGGGCCCAGCAGTTTGGAGGGGATCCGTCCAAATCCGTCCACAACTTTTTGAGATATCTTGCTATGTATCGTTTTTGGCCCTATCTCCCAATGGTGAAGAATCACTTAAAAAATTATAGTAGCCGGATACGAATCCGGATCTTCACCAATATCTAATCATTTCGTACTTGTCACATATGCTACCTCTCTGCCAAATTTCGTCCGAATCTGTCCACAACTTTTTGAGATGTCTTGTTCACAAACGGACAGACAAACAAACAGACAGACAGACAGACAAACAGACAGGGGTGAAAACACAACCTCCATCCACCTTTGTTGGCAGAGGTAAATATAACATTCAATTGACATTCAGTTGTTCCACGTTCCAGTTCAAAAGGGGACCACGAAAAACAACAACAACCACGGTCCCCGAAAAAGGCCAACCCCCACTTTGCGGGGAAAAATGGCCTCTAAACGGTGGTTGGTTGGTTGGTTGTTTGACATTCAGTTGTTCCTTGCTCATAGACTGACATCTGCAGACAGACACACAGATAGAGTGAACCCATTCCTTAACACTTCACGTGCGAGGTAATAAATAAAAGCTCGTTATTCCAAGATGTCATCTCCTTTCTACGCTATCACCACCAGCCAAATTATGTGAAGTCAGCAAGGAGACACAAACCTTCTTTCTTGCGGTAAACCTGCATATTGTCAGGAAGAGGAGGAAGGCATTCGGTGTGACGGCGTTGCAGAAGCTGCTCAATAAACCTTCTCTTTTCTCTATCGTCACCACGCAGCTTATCCATCAGATATATCCGAAGCTCTTCAGCATTGACATTAGAGAGGATTTCCCTGTGGAAAATACCAATTTAGAAAAAAAACAAGAACATGACATGACAAGCACACATGACAACATGACATTCCAAGCATACGACTGCCTTTCAATCTTACCCGTAAATATTAAATTACCATGGGATTTACCACAGGCTAAACCTCCATTGCCCAGCGAGAATGATGGAATGGTGACAATTTCGAGCAAATAGGGCCAAATGGGACATCGTTTAGAAAGACATTGATCACGGGTTATTTCACACTGAACGCGCAATTTTGGACAAACAATGCAGTTTAAATAGAGAGTTCAACCAGTGGAGAAATTGTGCTGTTCAAGCGATACTAAAAGGGGAAGCGTGGTGGACAATGGTTCCTTTGAAGAATAAATTTGTGGTTTTAGAGGACATCAAATTTTGGAAACGGAATGAACCTCAAAGGCATTTATACTCGAACAACATCCAATCATCAGCAATCTGGTTGGTCCAATGGAGAGAGGGCAACACTGTGATTATAAGGGCTGATGGGCACTGGTCAATTGCCTAATGAATGTGTTGGTGGCACACAATTCATCGTTTTCTGAATCCTTTGCACCTGCATACAAAATTTTAAAAATGTAACAATCTATTTCAGGCATTATTTAACCAGTTGTTAATAAGTAGGCATAGCACTGCACTTGAATGATGTGACATTTAAACATATACCATGACTTCAAAGGCTGAATCTTGTACATGGTGTGATTAAAGGTGTTTATAAAGGATTTTCATGCAATAGTCTCATCTCATAGAAGAGCGAGTTAACAAGAGGGTAAAAAGGCAACAAACTGAACTGTAGGGCCTACAGTTGGATGCAATAAGCAATATACTATAAATGGACGAGGTTTTGTGTGTGTGTGTTTGTGTGTGTGTGTGTGTGTCTTTTTTTGTGGAATTCTACGAAAGCTTTCTGATGTGGAATGTGAGACACCGAAATAATCGTTATGATCTTTTGCTTGATTAGGCTAGTCAACTACGAATAATCCTGAAGAATTCCCATGTTTTAAAAGCACACCATGTTAAGGTGTATAGAGAAGTTTAATAGGTCCTTCCATGGTATGGCATTCTGATTACAAAATAAATAATAATAATAATAACATTGTAACAAAGCATATATTAATTAATACAAATAATATTAACAACAATAATAATAGTAGCATCATTTGACAATAATAATAACAAACATATATTTCCCCCCCCCTTACTCCCACCCTGCCCATCTCCCTGACCCAATCCCATCAGGGTTTGGTGAAAGACAAGCTAATGCTCAAGCAGTACAGTAAGCAGGTATGCTACAAGGCCGTGAAGACCAATGAAAGTTTGGTCCTTTGGACCAACGTCCCCAATAGTTCATGAAACGGATCCATGAGGGTTGACGAAGAGTCCCAGCAATTTATGATTACCTCACCCTCGCGAAGCAAACAGTGGGGTTAAGCAATTGGTCATGCATGTGTCTGCATTTTGTTAAGAGCATACATCAAAAACCATTCAACGGAAGAAATTTAAACTTTACCACGTGCATATTGAGCATACATCGAAAACCGTTCAACGGAAGAAATTTAAACTTTACTACATGTTACATGAACATTTGATATAGTGCATATTGAGCATACATCGAAAACCGTTCAACGGAGGAAATTGAAACTTTACCACATGTTACATGACCATTTGATATAGCGCAAATTGAGTATACATCGAAAACCGTTCAACGGAGGAAATTTAAACTTTACCACATGTTACATGAACATTTGATATAGCGCATATTGAGCGTACATCGAAAACAGTTCAACGGGGGAAATTGAAACTTTACCACATGTTACATGAACATTTGATATAGTGCATATTGAGCAACAACAACAACATGCATTTTAAAGGCCATTTTCCCTGCTAGAGCGGGGGTTAGCCTTGCGGTCCCCATGACAATCTTCTCCATTTTGCCCTATTTTCTGCATCTCTCCTTGTTAACCCCCTTGCCCGCATTTCTTCTTCCACCATTTTTAGCCAAGTCTTTCTCGGTCTTCCCCGTCTTCTACTTCCTTCTACATTCATTTCCATCACTCTTCTCAACCAGTCACTTTCATCCTTCCTCAACACATGACCAAACCATCTCAACCTGTTCCTCTTCACAGCATCAATCACAGGCTCTATTCCCATCATCTTTCGCAATTCATCATTTGTCTTCCTCTCTCTCAACGATACTCCGCACATCCGTCGAACCATTCGCATTTCCACCCTTTCCAACCTTCGTTGCTGCTCTACGTTCATTACCCATGTCTCGCTCCCATAAATCATAACAATTCTCACACATGCAGCATACACCTTTCCCTTCAGCTTCAACGACACCCCCTCATCATCAGCACGCCACTCAATTCCCGAAACTTCTTCCATGCACATCTCACTCGAGCAACCGTTGCCGAGTCTGATCCACCTTCTCCATTCAGCATGTCTCCGAGGTAGCAAAATGTTTTCACACCTTCCAGCTTCACGCCGTCTCCAAGATCCAACTCAACATTTCCTCCATCTGCAGCTCCCTCTGTGCACACCTTACATTTGAATGTAGCTGCCACACTGGTTAATGACCCTCTCAGACCACTACATTTTTGATGAACCCACTCAGCGCACATTGTACACTGAATGGAGTTCACTCCGACACCTTTCCTACACACAGCACAGGGCCACTTCCCAGTTCTTTCCACCTCACCACATGCTTTACCACTTGCCATCACCTTCGTCTTTCCGATATTCACCTTCAGACCTTTTGTCTCCATACATTCCTTCCACGTGTTCATCTTTTCCTTCAGTCCATCCATACTTTCCGCAATCAACACCAGATCATCTGCATACAACAACTCCCACGGTAAACCCTCCTTTACGTTCTGAGCCAGCACCTCCATCACAGCTACAAATAGTAGTGGACTTAGTACCGACCCCTGATGCACTCCCACCTTCACCTCAAACTCACCACTGTTCCCGTCCTTCGTCCTTACAGCTGTGCGCGCTCTTTTGTACATTGCCATCACTACTCTGATCAACCATTCCTCCACTCCTAACTTCCTCAATGCCCATGTTTCAATACTTTGCGTGGAACCCGATCGAATGCTTTCTCCAGATCAACAAACCCAAGAAACAACTTCTTCCTCTTCTCCGTGTACTTCTCCTGCAACTGCCTCACAATGAAAAGCGCGTCTGTCGTTCCTCTTCCTGGCATAAATCCAAACTGCATTTCGTCGATCTTCACTTTCATCCTTATCCTCCTCTCCAACACCCTTTCCAATACCTTCATTCCATACTCCAATAACTTTATCGCTCGGTACGAGCCACACTCCAGAGGATCACCTTTCCCCTGGTATAGAGGGACGAGGGTACTCAGTTCCCAATCCACTGGAATGTGGCCTTCTTTCACCACCAGATTACAGATCTCTGTCATTCTCTTCACACCCCAACTTCCTGCTGCCTTCAACATATCTCCCACAACTCCCGTCGGCCCTCCCGCTTTTCTACCCTTCATTGCTTTTATCACTTCCTCAACTTCCTTCTCAGTTATCTTCTCTGCCGGTCCTAAAACTGGGTTACTCTCTATGTTGCCATCCCATTCATTCTCTGTATTCAACAGCATTTCCATATATCTTTTCCATCTTCCTTTAATTCCATCTGGGTCGACAACGATTTGTCCCACTTCATCCTTCAAGCAGCTCACCCCCATCACATCACACCTCTCTTTCGCTATCTGCTTTGCAATCCTGAATACTGCTTTCTGACCCTCTTCCGAATCCAAGCGTTCTCCAAACATCTTCCTACATGCCTCCTGCGCCTTTGCTACCTCTTTCTTTGCAGCCTTCCTGGCTGCCTTATAACTTTCATGCTCTGCTGTTTCTGCTCCCGTACCCTTCGCCTTCTGCCACTCCTTGAACTTCTTCCTCTTCTCGTCAATCCTCTTTCCAACTTCATCATCCCACCACCATGTTTCCGAGTGCCTCGGTGGTCCTTTTGTCCATCCACATACCTCACCAACGGCTCCCAACAGACTAGCTTTCATTGACATCCAACCACTTTCAAGCTCAACCACATCATCCTCGACCCTACTCAGCCTCTCTTTTAATGCCTCCCTTACTGTCACCTCTTTCAACCTCCACACCTTCATTCTCGGTTGGTACTTCACCCGCCGAGCTCTCCTCGCACCTTTCACCCTTACGTCGCAGACAACCAAGTGGTGCTGTGAAACAGCCTCCTCCCCCGGGATCACCTTTGTGTCTCGGAGGTGCCCCCTATCTCGCCTACGCACCATCAGGTAGTCAACGGTTGTCGTCGACCCACCTGACGTGTATGTAACAAGCTTATTATCCTCTTTCTGGAACTGAGTATTACAAATCAACAAATCAGCTCCATCAGCAAACTCCAAAATCCTTTCACCTTCTCCATTTCTCACACCATATCCGTAACCCCCATGAACTCCATCAAAACCATCCATACTCCTTCCCACATGTCCATTTAGGTCTCCTCCTACCACAACAACTTCCTCATCTTTCACGTTTTCCATCAGCTTCTCTATCGCACACCAGAACTTGTCCTTCTCTTCATCGCTCCGACCAACCTGCGGAGCATATCCCGAGATGACGTTCACCAAGAGCTTTCCAATCATCATTTTCACCATCATCAACCTGTCACTCACTCTAGTCACACTCACCACACTGTCTACAAACTCCTCAGAAAACAGGACACCAACACCATTCACGCCCTCCAGGCACCCTTGCCACACAAACTTGTATTTCTGTCCCTGCCTACCCTTCACCATTCTCACACCACTTCCCTTCCATCTCGTCTCTTGCACACAACATATGTCCACTCTTCTTCTGACCAATACTTCCACCACTTCTCCTGATCTCCCTGTCATTGTCCCTACATTCCATGTCCCAAACCTCAGAAACCGATCTCCTCTTCGGGCTGTACCCTGCCCACATGTAGTTGTAATTGTCATGGTTCTCTTTTTGAGGCAATGTTTTTTATGGCCGGATGCCCTTCCTGCCGCCAACCCTCTTAGTCGCCTCCTACGACACGCAGGGATACGGCGTACCTATTCTTATCCAGGGTACACACTGGGAAACGTTTAAAACATGGAAATCCTGGGGGGGGGGGGGGGGGGGGGGATCACCGCTGCGGTTTAAACATATTTAAATAAATATTTAAACAAAACCATGAAAACAATCTGGGAAAAGTCTCTAAGTGAGAACATGGATTTGAGAAAGCAGGAGCAGAGGTGAAAGAACAAACGAGAATATAGGGGGCGGGGCACAAGTCGAGACGAGGAGGCCGCACGAGACACCAGGCCGCACGAGGCGCGGACAAAGAAACGACTAATTACACACAAATGTGCAACAACTACAAAACCAAAACCAAATAGAAACACACAATAACACATACACAACAAAATACGCAGCGGAAATTTGACAAAGAAACGAACGGGAAAACACTCAAACTTTGATGCCGTGGAGAGATCAAAGCAAGCCCCGTCGCATATTGAGCATATTGAGCATACATCGAAAACCGTTCAACGGAGGAAATTCAAACTTTACCACATGTTACATGACCATTTGATATAGTGCATATTGAGCATACATCGAAAACCGTTCAACGGAGGAAATTGAAACTTTACCACATGTTACATGAGCATTTGATACAGCACATATTGAGTATACATCGAAAACCGTGTGAAATTAGGATCATTATAATCGTATCAGCCTTTATTGTGCTCGGGTGGTGAAAAATAGGAAAGAAGAAGTATAATGTGGCGTTTTAACGATGTCTTGATTTATACTTTAGCGATCTATTCTGGCGTCCTCATCAGCGTTGGTAGTTATATGAAAACACTCGAGGATGAGAATAGAATCCACTTTATAAAGGCTTATTAATGTACTCCATAGCAGATTTTTGAAGTATAATTTGTACACATTTACCTCAGAAGTGTATATCGGTGAAATTACAAATTTGTAAGACTGCGCAGGTAAGTATTCTATGAATACCATCGATCTAGTTACCTCCGCCACCAAAGGTGGATGGAGGTTATGTTTTCACCCCTGTCCGTCCGTTTGTCTGTCCGTTTGTGAAAAACAAATCTCAAAAAGTTGTGGACGGATTCGGACGAAATTTGGCAGAGAGGTGGCGTATGTGACAAGGATGAAATGATTCGATTTTGGTGAAGATTCGGATTCGGATCCGGCTACTAGAATTTTGAAAGTGATTCTTCACCATTGGGAGATAGGGACAAAAACGATACAAAGCAGGATATCTCAAAAAGTTGTGGACGGATTTGGACGACACTTGGTGGAGAGGTTGGGTGTGAGACAAGGACGATTCGATTCGATTTTGGTGAAGATCTGAATATGGATTCATAATATGAGAAATATTTAATTATTCAAGTGATTCTTCACCATTGGGAGATAGGGCCAAAAGGATACATAGCAGGATATCTCAAAAAGTTATTGATGGATTTGGACGAAACTTGTTGGACAGGTCGTGTGTGTGACAAGGAAGAATCGATTCAATTTTGGTGAAGATCCGGAACCAGCTAGTATAATTTTTAAAGTGATTCTTCACCATTGAGTGAAATGGCCAACCAGGTGGAGGTTTGCTCTCCACTGAGTGCCGTTCTAATTCACCCTGTGCTCATTTAAAAACAAGTGCTCCGCATTGTAAACATTTCTTAATGGTCTTGTAGCAATTTACCAGATGTGATTGTGCACTGAATATATATATAATAAATAAATAATTTCTATAACAGATCAGAGGTAGTCTTGGATTGGAAATCAGACTGGCGAGTCTGGCACACCTGAGTCCTTCAGGCCACAGATCCATGGAGAATCTCTCGGAAAGCTCCTTCTTACACCAACTCTCCAGTGACAGTGGGTCGGACATGACCACAGCGAGTCGTACTCTGTTACGGTACCGTTCACAATGTCCACCACTGTCACAACTCCAGCGACCCTCGCTCGCCCCCGCCCGAGTCTGTTACGTGATCTCTTCAATCCAGGAAATACACGCGATAATAATTACATCTCACCTTTTCTTCCTGTCATTGCACTGGCGGCTAAAACTTTAACCTTTTTATCTATAACAAGAGGTAACACTAAGGAAGCGATAAAATAAACTTGTAAATTCTGGAAACAAATTAACAAGATGAATTAGGCTCTACCTTGCACTATACCGCCATGGCCGTCACAACAGGTTTAAATAAACATGCAACTATCAAACAAACATAATGAAACAGTATTTAAATTGATCCACAGTTATAATAACTAAGCCATCAAAATAACTATCATGCGAATGTATGAAATACAAGTAAAAAACGAGGTAACACAAGTTAGTTCAAACTTGAAACTTTAAAGAAAAACCCCGAAATGAACCGAATTATTTTGTACATGTTAATTTTGAGCAATTCCGTTTTAGGCAGCAGTGTAACTGAGAAGGTCGAATGCTGTCCACAAAACCTGTCTAGTCTGGGTTCCATCTCTGATAGGGTGAGACCAAGACCTTGCACCGCCGTCCTGATGCGTTGCCAGCAGGGGGTGCTGCATTCTGGAGTACGCCTTCATTCAGTCGAGGACGTAAAACTACAGCTAATGTCTGCATTTACATTGTGTACATTTAAGATCTTACAGTTAATTTCATTGCGTGCTGTACCCAGGCTAAAAACTCTAACAGCCAGCCTACCGATGACCGCCACCTCCTCCTACGGACAGCGTGCTCCACGGTGCAGCACACCCAATTCCGACACTGCAGTTTTAGTCGGACTCGGATCTCATTCCACTAGGAATCGAACCCTTGATAGTTCGGCAGATAGGTGAAATATTTGGGAGATTTATGACTGATGATACAAGCACAAGAGTTGGCACACAGTTACAGTATGCCCTAAGGAAGATATTTGGCTATAGGGCCATCGCAGATTTGTCCTGTGACAACAATGGCGGCCATTTTTCAAAAAAGGACAAATCTGCGATGGCCCTATGGCCAAATATCTTTCTTAGGACATACTCTGACTGTGTGCCAAATGCCATGCTTGTATCATCAAAGGCATAATTCCTGCACCGATCTGCCATACTTGGCCCCGACCCAGCAAGACGAAGATAACAACATGCACACGTTTGACCAGCAGGTGGCGCTGTGTATAAATACAAACTTGTAATTTATTGCAAGCTGACCGCAGCTATTTCTTTTCCATTGTGACGTAATACCTGGCTTTATCGCTCTCTGACTGACTTGCGATATCTCGATTGCCTCCACACCTGAATGTCAGGTGAACCTCTTCGTATTTCCAACGAACGGCGTTGCAAGCACTGATCAAGCATAAGTTACTTTCTGAAAAGTGTACTTCGGTCGAAGTCCATCAGTGAGCCCATAAAAGAGGTATCGAGTTCAAAATGAAAGGTTGTAAAATACAACGTATTGTTTATTATACCACCTATATATTAAGGGACGCAAATATGGGAACAGTTTTCACCGGTCTCACCTGTTCATCCGCACCGGCCCATCCCACTCTCCCCTCTTCATACACACCCCCTACCCCACTCTCCCCTATTCATTTGCCCCTCCAACCCACTCTCCCCTCTTCATCCGCATCCTCCCACCCCACTCTCCCCTCTTCATACATACTCTCCTACCCCACTCTCCCCTATTCATTTGCCCCTCCCACCCACTCTCCCCTCTTCATCCGCATCCTCCCACCCCACTCTCCCCTCTTCATCCGCATCCTCCCACCCCACTCTCCCCTCTTCATACACACCCCCTACCCCACTCTCCCCTATTAATTGGCCCCTCCCACCCCACTCTCCCCTCTTCATACACACCCTCCTACCCCACTCTCCCCTATTCATTTGCCCCTCCCACCCAATGTCCCCTCTTCATCCGCATCCTCCCACCCCACTCTCCCCTCTTCATACACACTCTCCTACCCCACTCTCCCCTATTCATTTGCCCCTCCCACCCACTCTCCCCTCTTCATCCGCATCCTCCCACCCCACTCTCCCCTCTTCAAACACACCCCTACCCCAATCTCCCCTATTAATTGGCCCCTCCCACCCCACTCTCACCTCTTAATACACACCGTCCCATCCCACTCTCACCTCTTAATTTGCCCCTCCCACCCACTTTCCCCTCTTCATCCGCATCCTCCTACCCCACTCTCCCCTCTTCATACACACCCCCTACCCCACTCTCCCCTATTCATTTTCCCCTCCCACCCCACTCTCACCTCTTAATACACCCCCTCCCCTTCATCCACACCCTCCCACCCCACTCTCCCCTCTTCATACACACCCTCCCTTTCATACACACCCTCCTACCCCACTCTCGCCTATTCATTTGCCCCTCCCACCCCACACTCCCCTCTTCATACACACCCCCTACCCCACTCTCCCCTATTCATTTGCCCCTCCCACCCCACTCTCACCTCTTAATACACACCCTCCCACCCCACTCTCCCCTATTCATTTGCCCCTCCTACCCCACTCTCACCTCTTAATTTTCCCCTTCCACCCCACTCTCCCCTCTTAATACACACCCTCCTACCCCACTCTCCCCTATTCATTGGCCCCTCCCACCCACTCTCCCCTCTTCATACACACCCTCCTACCCCACTCTCCCCTATTAATTTGCCCCTCCCACCCACTCTCCCCTCTTCATACACACCCTCCTACCCCACTCTCCCCTATTCATTTGCTCCTCCCATCCCACTCTCCCCTCTTCATACACACCCCCTACCCCACTCTCCCCTATTCATTTTCCCCTCCCACCCCACTTTCACCTCTTAATACACCCCCTCCCCTTCATCCACACCCTCCCACCCCACTCTCCCCTCTTCATACACACCCTCCCTTTCATACACACCCTCCTACCCCACTCTCGCCTATTCATTTGCCCCTCCCACCCCACACTCCCCTCTTCATACACACCCCCTACCCCACTGTCCCCTATTAATTTGCCCCTCCCACCCCACTCTCACCTCTTAATACACACCCTCCCACCCCACTCTCCCCTATTCATTTGCCCCTCCTACCCCACTCTCACCTCTTAATTTCCCCCTTCCACCCCACTCTCCCCTCTTAATACACACCCTCCTACCCCACTCTCCCCTATTCATTGGCCCCTCCCACCCACTCTCCCCTCTTCATACACACCCCCCTATCCCACTCTTCCCTATTCATTTTCCCCTCCCACCCCACTCTCACCTCTTAATTTGCCCCTCCCACCCACTCTCCCCTCTTCATACACACCCTCCTACCCCACTCTCCCCTATTAATTTGCCCCTCCCACCCACTCTCCCCTCTTGATACACACCCCCCTATCCCACTCTCCCCTATTCATTTTCCCCTCCCACCCCACTCTCACCTCTTAATTTGCCCCTCCCACCCACTCTCCCCCTTCATCCACACCCTACCACCCCATTCTCCCCCTTCATCCACACCCTCCCTCCCACCCCATTCTCCCCCTTCATCCACACCCTCCCTCCCACCCACCCAATTCTCTCCCTTCATCCACACCCTCCCTACCACCCCATTCTCCCCCTTCATCATCCACACCCTCCCTCCCACCCCATTCTCTCCCTTCATCCACACCCTCCCTCCCACCCCATTCTTCCCCCTTCATCCACACCCTCCCTCCCACCCCATTCTCCCCCTTCATCATCCACACCCTCCCTCCCACCCCATTCTCTCCCTTCATCCACACCCTTCCTCCCACCCCATTCTCCCCCTTCATCCACACCATCCCTCCCACCCCATTCTTCCCCTTCATCCACACCCTCCCTCCCAACCCATTCTCCCCCTTCATACACACCCTCCCTCCCACCCCATTCTCTCCCTTCATCCACACCCTCCCTCCCACCCCATTCTCCCCCTTCATCCACACCCCCCCTCCCACCCCATTCTTCCCCTTCATCCACACCCTCCCTCCCACCCCATTCTCCCCCTTCATACACACCCTCCCTCCCACCCCATTCTCTCCCTTCATCCACACCCTCCCAACCACCCCATTCTCCCCCTTCAGCCACACCCTCCCTCCCACCCCCATTCTCTCCCTTCATCCACACCCTCCCTCCCACCCCATTCTCTCCCTTCATCCACACCCTCCCTCCCACCCCATTCTCTCCCTTCATCCACACCCTCCCTCCCACCCCATTCTCCCCCTTCATCCACACCCTCCCACCCACCCCATTCTCTCCCTTCATCCACACCCTCCCTTCCACCCCATTCTCCCCCTTCATACACACCCTCCCTCCCACCCCATTCTCTCCCTTCATCCACACCCTCCCTACGACCCCATTCTCCCCCTTCATACACACCCTCCCTCCCACCCCATTCTCTCCCTTCATCCACACCCTCCCTCCCACCCCATTCTCTCCCTTCATCCACACCCTCCCTCCCACCCCATTCTCTCCCTTCATCCACACCCTCCCTACCACCCCATTCTCCCCCTTCATCCACACCCTCCCTCCCACCCCATTCTCTCCATTCATCCACACCCTCCCTCCCACCCCATTCTCCCCCTTCATCCACACCCTCCCTCCCACCCCATTCTCTCCCTTCATCCACACCCTCCCTACCACCCCATTCTCCCCCTTCATCCACACCCTCACTCCCACCCCATTCTCTCCATTCATCCACACGCTCCCTCCCACCCCATTCTCCCCCTTCATCCACACCCTCCCTCCCACCCCATTCTCCCCCTTCATCCACACCCTCCCTCCCACCCCATTCTCTCCCTTCATCCACACCCTCCCTACCACCCCATTCTCCCCCTTCATCCTGTCATGTATGCAGTGCAAATGTTCACCGTTGTATCCCTACACCGGGACCGGGTTGTATCCCTACGCCAGAGCTCGGATGGCGCTGCTGTGAATCGGGCCTTGATCGGCAGAGTGAATAAACGCGTACGACAATTGATCGCAGTTTGTCGAGATACTTTACATGGCGACGAAGGTAAACATCTAGACCATGACATCTTTCGGCCATATCGATGAATTCGACCCTCATGAGGGGGATTTTGACACGTATTCTGAGCGTTTGTCTTTCTACTTTGAGGCGAACGGCATTGCGACCGAAGGCCTGATGAAGGCCGTCTTCCTGTCCGTTTGCGGAGGTGAGACGTTCACACTCGTTAAAAACCTGATTCGGCCTCGGACAATCCAGGAGCTCACGTATGCAGAGCTCAAGGCCGCTTTGAAGGAACATTGCAACCCATCTCCTTCAGTCATCCTGTGTCGGTTTAATTTTTACATGTGCAGACAGCAGCAAGGTCAGTCGATCGCAGACTTCATTGCACACCTCAAAAAACTGTCACATCTGTGTGAGTTTGGGGACACGATTGATGACATGCTTCGTGATTTGCTGGTGGTTGGCATGTCCGATGACCGCACTCGTAGACGCCTGCTTGCTGAGAGAAGACTGACGTTCCAAAATGCCAGAGACACCGCAATTTCCATGGAAAGTGCTGAACGCAACGCTACAAGCATCGGTGCCACTCGCTCATCTGGTACCAGCCCTGCTGTGAATCGGTTGGATCATGTTCAGCCACAACGTTGGAACAAGGCTCCTCGTCAGAAGCCAGTGCAGTCTCAAACCCACAACAACTGTTTTCGGTGCAACGGAAAGCACCCTCCGGAGACGTGTCGGTTCAAAGATGCCACCTGCCATTTCTGTTCGAAAACTGGCCATATTGCTCCAGCTTGCATCACTCGCAAATCGGGAAAAGGAAAAGCTGCTGACAAGATTCATCAGTTTATCGGTTCGGAGGAACCCGAGCTTGACCAGGTGAGCTCTGTTTCCGACAACTCAGAATCGTATGACCTGCTTCATATTGATTCTCACCATAGGCGGGACCCTCTTCTTGCCAATGTTGTCGTCAACAATCGACCATTGCAAATGGAGGTCGACACTGGTGCGGCCGTCTCGCTCATCAGCCATGCTGTTTTCACAAACCTGTGGAGTGATGCTGACCGACCCCATCTGAAACCTACTACCTATGGACTCTCCACCTATACAGGTGAGAAGATTGTTCCCTGCGGTACATGTGATGTCACGGTGGGCTACGATAACCGTGAGTTTCACCTACCCCTGATCGTCATTCCTGGAAAGGACCCTTCCTTACTCGGCAGGAACTGGTTGAGCATAATTCGACTGAAGTGGGAAAGCATTCATCAACTCCGGGCAGCCAATGTTTCTCCTACCGCAGCATACACACTCAAAAATGTGCTGGATACGTACCCGGATGTCTTCAAGGATGAGCTTGGAACCTTGAAAGGACATACGGCTAAACTCAGGGTTGACTGGGATGCCAATCCTATATTTTGCAGGGCTCGCCCAGTCCCTTTCGCCCTGCGTGAGCGGATTGACAAGGAACTGGATCATCTTGAAAATCTGGGGATCATCGAGCAAATCCAGTATGCCGAATGGGCGGCGCCCATCGTTCCAGTCATAAAATCGGACCAGTCCATCCGCATATGTGGAGATTATAAAATGACCGTGAACAGGTGTTCTTCATTGGATAAATATCCAATCCCGAGGATCGAAGACCTCTATGCTCGTCTCACGGGAGGCAAGACTTTTACGAAACTCGATCTCAAATCCGCCTATCTACAGCTCTGCTTGGACGAGAATTCGAAACAGTATCTTACCATCAACACGCATCGTGGGTTGTATAGGTACCACCGACTTAGTTTTGGAGTGAAATCTGCACCTGGAATTTATCAGCGTGTTATGGACAGTTTGTTTGCCGCCGAACGCAACGTCGTTTGTTACCAGGATGATATTCTGGTTACTGGTCGTACGGACGCGGAACATCTACAGAACCTGGAGAGAGTTCTGAAGAAGATTTCGGACTCCGGCCTACGTTTGCGTCGAGACAAGTGCAAGTTTATGGTGCCATCAGTCACGTACCTGGGTCATACGATTGATGCCGAGGGTCTACACCCGACAGATGAGAAAGTCCGAGCTATCAAGGATGCTCCTTCTCCACGAGATGTGACCGAATTGAAGTCATACCTCGGTTTGCTTCAGTTCTATGGTCGTTACATCCCGAATGTGACCGACGTTTTGGGCCCCCTTTATCGGCTTTTGAGGAAAGGAGTCTCCTGGAGCTGGGGGTCTAGTGAACAATCAGCATTCCAGACCTCTAAGGATCTGCTCAAATCGTCCAATGTTCTCGTTCATTTTGATCCAGAGAAGGATCTTGTGCTGACATGCGATGCCTGTCGGTATGGAGTGGGGAGTGTATTATCGCACGTGATGCCTGATGGTACAGAAAGACCGGTTGCATTTGCATCCAGAACGTTGACCCCGGCAGAGAAAAACTATTCCCAACTTGACAAGGAAGGATTGGGAATCGTTTTCGGCGTTGGCAAATTTCGCCAGTACCTTCTTGGACATCATTTCACGATTCGCACTGATCACAAGCCGCTGATCAGTCTGTTTGGTCCAACTAAGGCGACATCTGACACACTACCGCCCAGGATCATCCGCTGGTCCCTGTTTCTCGCTGCTTATGACTACACCATATGTTATAAGCCCGGTTCGTCTATCACAAATGCAGATGCCATGAGTCGGTTACCCCTTCCAGAATCCGTTGATGATTCGCCTACACCAGGATCCATTATCGCACTGATGGATCATCTGGAAGATTGTGCTGTCGATTCTGGCCAGATCCGCACTCATACTCGACGAGACCCCGTTCTGTCCAGAACTGTCCAGGCTGTACAGCTTGGATGGCATTTGCTACCTGAGGGTGACCCAGATTTTGCGGCTTTTAAAGCACGTAAAAACGAACTCAGCGTGGAAAATGGTTGCCTACTCTGGGGATGTCGTGTCGTGATCCCGAAAAATCTGCGTTCCAGGGTCATGGATGAAATCCATGACTGTCACCCCGGGATTGTGAAGATGAAGTCACTCGCCAGAAACTATGTGTGGTGGCCGAATCTTGATGCTGATATCGAACATCATGTTCGACATTGTTACCCCTGCCAGAGCACCCGGAATACACCTGCGAAATCGCCACTGCATCCCTGGGAATGGCCCAGCGAACCGTGGCATCGCCTACATCTCGATTATGCCGGGCCTATTAACGGCAGCATGATTCTAATAATTACGGACGCGCACACAAAATGGATTGATGCCTATGTGACGCGTGGTACTACGTCAGCCATTGTCATCGAAAGACTCAGACGCTGTTTCGCCACTCATGGTCTGCCCAGGATGATCGTGAGTGATAACGGTTCGTGTTTTTCCAGTACCGAGTTTGCCAAGTTCACACGTCGGAACGGCATCAAACATAAGTTTGTCAGCCCACATCACCAGGCTTCAAATGGCTTGGCCGAACGATCCATGGGAATCATCAAATCCGGATTGCAGAAACTTCAGGAGGGAACCCTGGAAACAAAGCTGTCTCGTCTCCTGTTCAAATACCGCATCACGCCACAATCAACAACCGGTGCAGCTCCGTCTGAGTTATTGATGAAACGACACTTGAGATCGACACTTGACAATCTCAAACCAGACATATCATCAAATGTTTATCAGAGCCAGCTTAATCAAAAGTTGGTGCACGATAAGACGTCCAACAGTCGATGTATCAACATTGGAGATCCAGTGTTTGCCCGAAATTTTGGTGCAGGTGCGACGTGGCTACCGGGAGACATCATCGAGAAGCCAGGTCCACTGTCCAGTGTGATTAGCCTGCAGGACGGCCGCGAAATTCGTCGACATCAGGACCACATAACCTACCGTCACTGTGAGTCGATGGAGCCTGTAGCATCGTCACAGTCAGGACAACAGTTCGACCCGCCACTGCCGGAGATCGTCGTGGCCGCTCCAGCCAGCTCGGATGCCCCGAAAACCTCTGCAAACGCTACACCCTTCGTGGAGACCAAAGGAATCACCTCGGACTCTGTATCCACTGGTACACCGCGACCCAAAGGAATCACCTCGGACTCTGTATCCACTGGTACACCGCGACGCTCAATGCGTGAGAGAAAAGCACCCGACCGGTTGAATCTTTGAAGATGTTTTTTTTCACGTTGACACATGTTCTATTTTCACGTATTTTCATTATTCTCATAACCGTTTGCACACATATTTTCACATGTTTTGGAAATGTTGCTTTTGAAATGTCAATTCTGGAAATCTAGCACGTATATTGCTCTTGGTAATTTTGGACTTAAAGGGGAGGATGTCATGTATGCAGTGCAAATGTTCACCGTTGTATCCCTACACCGGGACCGGGTTGTATCCCTACGCCAGAGCTCGGATGGCGCTGCTGTGAATCGGGCCTTGATCGGCAGAGTGAATAAACACGTACGACAATTGATCGCAGTTTGTCGAGATACTTTACACATCCACACCCTCCCACCCACCCCATTCTCTCCCTTCATCCACACCCTCCCTCCCACCCCATTCTCCCCCTTCATACACACCCTCCCTCCCACCCCATTCTCTCCCTTCATCCACACCCTCCCTACCACCCCATTCTCCCCCTTCATCCACACCCTCCCTCCCACCCCATTCTCTCCATTCATCCACACCCTCCCTCCCACCCCATTCTCTCCATTCATCCACACCCTCCCTCCCACCCCATTCTCCCCCTTCATCCACACCCTCCCACCACACTCTTCGCCACTCCGATACTCTACTTTCTTAACCTCATTTCTCTCTTCTATCAAGCTCCATTCTCCTGTTTTCTCAATCTTTTTCTTCATTTCAGGTTCCCCCTTGTGAATATTATTGTCATCTTGATTAACTAAAGACAGACCTGGTGTTAGTTTAACGGTTGAGGTGGCTGCCTGAAGATCCTTGGGTCCTGACTTCGAGCTCCTGCCATGTTGTTGAAGTAACACCAGGTGGGTTGACTCAATCCTGGTGTAGCGGTTACCGGAAGCATGACACAATTACCGTGCACCGGCCGATGATGCAACCGGCGAGCGGTCACGTGTCCGGACTCGCCCGGGCGTGTCCAGACTTTCCTTTCTCGGGCGAATACTTGCCTTGCATACCACGCCCCGCCTGAGAGGCGTGGCTTTGGTGTGTTCAGTTTGCGATATAAATTGCCGCCCGTTCGAGGGGCGGATTCAGTGTGCTTTTGAGTTCTTTGGTTTTGAGCGAAATAAATAGCTCGGTGAAACTTCGTTCCTGTGTCGTCCATTTTGTCTGGCTTTATCGTGCGAGCACAGCTCCCACAATTGGTGACCCCTTTCTAAGAACACGGCGATGGAGTCAGCTGTAGCTTTGAAGCTCCCGGGCTTCTGGGAGTCGCATGCGGCCGTTTGGTTTGCTCCAGCGGATTCTCAATTCGCCCTGCGGAAAATTACAGAGGACACGACGTGCTACCACCATGTGGTCTCCTCCGCTGCCCGGGTCCTGAGCTTCCTCCAGCACCGCCGAACCCCGACAAATACGGGGCGCTCAAAGGCCTACTCCTCGGTGCGTTTGGACTCACGGAGACCGAACACGCACGACAACTACTACACCTCCCGGAGCTGGGCGAGGCCTGTCCATCCGAAAGCATGGACCACATGCTTGCTCTTCTCGGTGACCACAGCCCGGACATCCTCTTCCGCGAGCTGTTCCTCCAGCGGCTACCCGGGCAGGTACGGTTAGCTTTGGCTAATTCGCCCATCACGGACCCTCGCACCCTGGCCAAGGAGGCCGATAAATTTTTCTTGGCCGGGCGACATGTCGGAGCGGCCGCCTGGGACCCTGGACCGACCGAGGCAATGCCCGTGCCACGACCGGCGCCTCCACCGGCCGAGTCCGCGACACTGGCGGCAGTGGCCGCCGCGACGCCCCGTCGACCGAACCCGACGCGACCGCCGGAGCCTCCACCAGAGCGGACCATGTGCTACTACCACGCCAGGTTCGGGCAGAAGGCCAGAATGTGCCGCCCACCTGTGCACTTTCGGCAGGTCGGGAAATGACCAGGCCGGCGCTCGCTGCCTGCCATGAGCGTCGGCCATTCAGGCAGCCTTCTGTTTATCATGCACACGGAGTCCGGGCGGCGTTTTTTGTGTGACACCGGCGCTCAGGTGAGCGTGATACCCGCCTCGGTGCAGGACAAACAGGCCACCCTATGCGGCCCCGCCTTGGTCGCCGCAAACGGTTCCTCCATCCGCACCTTTGGTTCGCGCAGCGTCGCATTCTGATTCGGGGGCTAGCGCTTCAGGTGGGACTTCATCACGGCGAACGTGCCCATGGCCTTGCTCGGTGCAGATTTTCTTTGTGTGCATGGGCTTTTGGTCGACGTCAAATGGCGTCGGCTCATCAACGCGGAGACCTTCAGCTCACTCGCTTGCTCATTGAGCGGCTCCGCTCCGACCAAGCTAGCCTGCGCGCTCCCAGCCGTGGACGAGTTCACCCGCCTACTCGCCGAGTTTCCCGCCCTCACGCAGCAGCCGTTTTCGGCCGTCGCCGTCAAGCACGGCGTCGAACACCACATCCCGACCACAGGTCCACTGGTCTACGCCAGGGCTTGCCGCCTCGATCCGGCTAAACTCGCCGTGGCGAAGGCGGAATTCGATGCACTGGAGCAATTCGGCATTGTGCGGCGCTCAAATAGCGCGTGGGCCTCGCCCCTGCACATCGTGCCCAAACCGGGTGGCGGATGGCGACCATGCGGCGATTACCGCCGCCTCAACGACGCCACCACCCCCGACCGGTACCCGATACCACACATACAGGACTTTTCCGCCCGTTTGGCGGGGCGGGTGATCTTCTCCAAGGTCGACCTTATTCGGGGCTACCACCAGGTACCTGTCCGGCCGGCCGACGTTCCGAAGACGGCTGTAATTACACGTTTTGGCCTCTTCGAGTTCCTCCGAATGCCGTTCGGCCTTAAGAATGCGGCCCAGGCCTCCCAGCGGCTGATGGACAGTGTGCTGCGCGATCTCACCTTTCTGTTTGTCTACCTGGATGACATTCTCATCGCCAGCACTTCCCGGCGGAGCACCTCGTCCACCTGCGCACGCTTTTCGAGCGCCTCGGCCAGCACGGCCTCATCATCAACCTGGCGAAATGCCAGTTTGGCGTAACGGCCGTCGACTTCTTGGGGCACTGCATCACGAAGCGCGGGGCCGTCCCGCTGCCTACCAAGGTGGAGGCAGTACACAAGTTTCCCGCGCCCCCGCTCCATCAAGGCCCGACAGGAACTTTTGGGGATGGTAAATTTCTACCACCGGTTCGTGCCTCGCGCCGCCCAACTCATGCTCCCCCTGTACGAAGCCCTCCGGGGCAAGCCGGCCAAGCACGACGTCGCCTGGACCACAGAGATGGACGCGGCGTTCACGGGCGCTAAGCTGGCCCTCGCCGACGCGACAATGCTGGCGCACCCGGCGCTCGACGCACCCATCGCCCTCACCACGGACGCTTCCGACTACGCGGTGGGTGCCGTGCATGAACAGTGGGTGAACGGGGCTTGGCAACCGCTGGCCTTCTTCAGCCGGCAGCTTCGCCCTAACGAGTGCAAGCAAAGCACTTTCGACCGCGAGCTCCTCGGCCTTTACCTGGCTGTTCGCCATTTCCGCCATCTTTTGGAGGGCCTCCCGTTCACGGCGTTTGTGGACCACAAACCCCTGGTTTTCGCTATGGCCAAGGTTACGGAGCCGTGGTCGACCCGCCAGCAGCACCACCTCTCTGCCGTGTCCGAATTTACGACGGACATCCGGCACGTCGCGGGCAAGGACAACGCTGTGGCCTATTGCCTCTCCCGGTCCGGGGCGAACACCGTCCACCTGGGTGTGGACTTCGCCCGCATGGCGGCCGACCAGACCGCCGACCCCGCGATGCAAGCCCTCCGGACAGCAGACACAGGCCTGCGGTTGGCCGACGTCCCCTTCGAGGACACAGGCACAGTTCTCCTGTGCGACGTTTCCCTGGGCCAACCTCGCCCCATCGTGCCCACCGGATGGCAGCGGCACATTTTTGACGCCCTCCACGGCCTTTCCCACCCGGGCCGGAAAGCATCACAGAAGCTTGTGGCAGCAAAGTTCGTCTGGCACGGGCTCCGTAAGAACATCCGCGACTGGGCCAATGCCTGTGTCACCTGCCAGCGCGCGAAGGTTCACCGACACACCCAGGCCCCGTTGGCACCATTCGACGTGCCCGCGCGGCGCTTCGACCACGTCAATGTGGACCTGGTGGGACCCCTTCCCTCCTCGCGGGGCTTCACACACCTCCTCACGATGGTCGACAGGACCACCTGGTGGCCAGAGGCCGTCCCGCTGGCATCAACAACATCCGCCGACGTGACGCAGGCCTTCATTGGCACTTGGATTGCCCGTTTTGGCGCGCCCTCGGACATCTCCTCCGACAGAGGCCCGCAATTCACCTCCGAGCTTTGGGGCTTGGTCACCCAGGCCTTGGGGGTCAAGCTTCACTGCACCATGGCCTACCACCCCCAAGCCAATGGCTTGTGCGAGCGGTTCCACCGCTCGATGAAGGCCGCTCTCAGAGCCAGCCTCCAGGAAGACGGTTGGGCCGACAGGCTCCCGTGGGTCCTATTGGGCCTCCGAACGGCCCCTAAAGAGGACCTCCAGGCTTCCACTGCCGAGCTGGTCTACGGCCAGCCACTGCGCGTGCCGGGCGAATTCATCCCTGATGCCACCGGCCCCTGGTCCGCGGATCGCCAACGCTCGGACCTCCAGGAGGCTGCCAGGAGATTTGCCCCAATGCCCACGTCCGACCACGGCTGCCCCCAACCCCACGTCCCCCCAGCACTTCGCACTGTGGAGTACGTTTTTATCCGGCACGACGCACACCGGGGACTGCTCCGGCCGCCGTACGATGGACCTTTCCGGGTCCTGAAGAGGGACGACAAGTCATTCATCGTCGACATCGGCGGCAAGCCGGACCGCATCTCCGTGGACCGCCTCAAGCCGGCCCATTTGGACCTCGACCAACCTCCACGGTTGGCCCTTCCTCCACGACGGGGCCATCCCCCGTCAACCAAGCCCCCCGCCCGACCATACACCGCCACGCCACCTACCACCCCCACACGAATCGCCAGGGGTCATTTCGGCCGGGTCATCAGGACCCCCCTCAAACTGACTCTCCCGGTGCAGGTTCATTCTGGGGGGGCGCATGTAGCGGTTACCGGAAGCATGACACAATTACCGTGCACCGGCCGATGATGCAACCGGCGAGCGGTCACGTGTCCGGACTCGCCCGGGCGTGTCCAGACTTGCCTTTCTCGGGCGAACACTTGCCTTGCATACCACGCCCCGACGAGAGGCGTGACTTACCTATTTTGCATACCATGCCCCGCCTGAGAGGCGTGGCTTTTGTGTGTTCAGTTTGCGATATAAATTGCCGCCCGTTCGAGGGGCGGATTGGTTCAGTGTGCTTTTGTGCTTTTGATTCAGTGTGCTTTTGAGTTCTTTGGTTTTGAGCTAAATAAATAGCTCGGTGAAACTTCGTTCCTGTGTCGTCCATTTTGTCTGGCTTTGTCGTGCGAGCACAGCTCCCACACTGGCATCCTTCCGAGGCCGGCAAAATGAGTACCTGTTTACTGGTAATGGGGGACACTGCATCAGTGGTGCAGCCACGACCCCAGAAAATGGTGCAACCAAGCGACCATAGGTGGCTGTATACAAACCGCCACCACCACTTAAAGACATCATTACAGACGAATCGTGGGACGAATCTATGACTGAAACGAGAACGGCACTCAGGAGAGCAAACCTCCGCCTGGTTGGCCATATCACGCCATGGTGAAGAATCACTTCAAAAATTACAATAGCTGAATCCGGAACCGGATCTTCACCAAAATTGAATCGATTCTTCCTGGTCGCACGCACAACCGGTCCACCAGGTTTCGTCCAAATCCGTCGACAACTTTTTGAGATATCCTGCTCTGTATCGTTTTTGGCCCTATCTCCAAATGGTGAAGAATCACTTAAAAAATTAAATAATTCTCATATCCGAATCAATATTCAGATCTTCACCAAAATCGAATCGAATTGTCCTTGTCACACACACAACCTGTCCAACAAGTTTCGTCCAAATCGACCCATAATCTTTTGAGATATCCTGCTATGTATCGTTTTTGACCCGATCTCCCAATGGTGACGAATCACTTTAAAAATTATAGTAGCCGGATCCGAATCCGGATCTTCACCAAAATCTAATCATTTGTCCTCGTCACATTCCCTACATCTCTGCCAAATTTCGTCGGAATCCATCCACAACTTTTTGAGATATTTTGTTCACAAACGGGCAAACGGGCAGACAGACAGACAGGGTGAAAACATAACCTCCATCCACCTTTGGTGGCGGAAGTAACAAGGAAATGAGAAGGAAAAAGATGGATAGACATGCCCTTGCATTTTCTCAAAATTGTTTCTCCTTGTCCTTTTAAAATTATAATCAGTGAGTAATGGGTGATGATACATAGTGATGGTTCCTTTTACAAGTCTCGTCTTGCAGTTGCCACTAAATATGACGAAATAATAAAGAGTGATTAAAATAACTGTTACAGTTAATTAATGCCTGAATGATGCACGATCTAATGTCTCCAAAGGATCATGGAAGTTCTGAATGTGCACAGCAAGACAGCATAGTGACGTCACAGCAAGCACTGTCCAAAATGGCCCCAATATACAACAAAGATTGTTCATTCAGCAGAGAGACAGCAATTGGTGAAGGTCGTCCAGATGAACTGATATTCAATAGTAAAACAATTGATAGATTTAATGATTCATGGGATATCGATTGTGACAAAATTCATTCATAGGGACCTTTGCTAAAAGCCATGTAATTGTATCAAAATGGCAATGGATACCTCTGTAACAAGACAAATGGGCCACCATCCTTCCTTCCCACCTGTTGTTCATAATTGATTACCACAACCGAAATTGCTCGTGACACCACCTTCCTTCATCATCTCTAATTATTGCATTATTTGGAATTATCTGACAAATTAGGGATATTCTTTACTGTGCCAGCTCTTATGATATGTTACTCCACAAGGAGCTCTTGTCATGCGGAAGACTGGAGTGATGGAATGACCCGATTCAGCCATTCAAAGCTTGTGGAGGCCGCCATCTTGTAAGCCTCACGTACTGATTCCCTTCCACTTTAATAACTGGTGATGATGTCACTCGTGACGTCACACAAATGTGCACAGCGTAACTTGAGCTCGAATATGCCGTATGAACATGTCTGCTCCCATTGATGAGATGCTGACCGCAGAGCTCGGATCAATAAGGATTCTTTATGCCAGGTAATTATTGAAGGACGGAGATAGAGTTTTGGAAAATGGAGACAACTTTTATGGATTTGTCTGAGAATCACACAAAAGAAGCTTCTTGGATATCAAGTGGTATATTGTTCCCAGATCTCTCATATTATTTGACATCAGGGTCGACTGTTGGTTATCTCAGAATGTGGTTGCTTTGTGGGAAGCAGCTTAACACTAAACAAATTTATGCACCCAGGTGTTCGCAGCTGGGTCATCTGCAGGCGGCCATCTTCAATTATGAAAGTGACGAACCATAATTAAATAAGTTTCTTGCATATCACAATTGGACATGAAGCATTTTTTTGGAACACATTTCGTATGTATATATACAGTATGTATATATATATATATATATATATATATATATATATATATATATATATATATACCACTCAGAAGATATCCGAGCCGACGCTGGATCAGCATGTCCATCCATGGACTGCTCTTCAGCACCATCCCAACACACACCGCTGTGTGTGCTACGGAATGAAGTGTTGTTGCAGCGGCCGGATTGCAAATCCTGCCACCAACCTCCTTGAGACCTTGGTACTCATTTCGCCGACCTCTGAAGGAGACAGGCTGAGTCAACCCCACCTGGTATTAATTCAACAGCTGAACGGGATTCAAATCAGGCCCTTAAGATCCCAAGCCCACTGCCCTAACCATTAGGCCAACACCAGGTATACACATTTAATACAATTCTAACCGGATTATCATGAAACTTTACGAAGCTGTAGAGGTAGTCACAACTGAAAAGCTTATTGATTTTTAGGTCAAAGGTTATCTTGAGGTCAAATTTCTAAAATCGTTATTTTTCATCAGATTGACTTGAAAATTGAACAGCATTTGCAGAGGATCTCACTGAACTGGGAAACCAACTATTTTTGAAGTCAAAGGGTCAAAGGCAAATTCAAGGTCAAACCTCTAAAATCATCAATCTTCATCTGAAAAAATCATCAATTTTCATCCTATTAACTTGAAAATTCAACAGGAATTGCATAGTACATCGCTGAATTGGAAAAGCAACTATTTTTGAGGTCAAAAGGTCAACTCAAGGTCAAACTTGTAAAATCATCAATTTTCATCTGATTATTTGATATCTGGAAAGGGTGGAAATGCGAATGGAGGTGGATTTTGCAAGGATGGATGCCTTTCTTGTTTGTTTATCTGTCATTTTTGTCATTAAATCTCAAGTTTGCCAAATGATGGAATACAGCTCACACATTTGGGGCAGAGCTCCTCCATCTGTGCTGTGTCTCCTTGCCTTGTCGATGACAGCTTACTTATTGTCAGCCTTCTGCCCATAATCTGCTGCAGAGCAATTTCCTCTGTATCACCTCTCTACCATAACAGTACTACCATGGCCTCTACAAAATTATCAGCTACAGTTCCTCCACCAATAATATGTTCTCGTTCCACTTGCCTGGCTTCAGTCGGAGATCATGTTTAAATATTGATGTATATTCTGTGTGGTACGAAGTTAAATTCCATTCATATCGTGGCACAACTCTCAGTTATTGAACAAGCGTGCCCAATCAAGCAATTCAAGCCTGAACCAAGTAATCGTTTTCCCCTACATCTCACATTACAGTGCAATCTGTGAAATTTGTGTGACAATGCAATAATCTCACCTTTCACAAGGGGATTGTTGATGCACAAAACAGAATTAAAATAGAACACCACTCAGAGTGCATACCTTCGCCAGGCTGAACAGTTTGTTTTGTATCCCATTGATAGGACAGATCTGGATTCGGACCTGAACCAAAATCTAATCAGCTTGTTCTTGTCGCCTAACGAACTCCCCCACCTAGTTTTGTCCAAATCTGTCCACAAATTTTTGAGATATCCTGTTCACAGACAGACAGACAGACAGACAGACAAGGATTAAAACATAATGTCGCGTTCCTGGCGATTAAAATCTTTCCAAGGAACGGATAGCCGAACAAGCTGTTACTCCAAGGCGTTCATCAAATGTGGCGGAGTTAATACACGTGTGGGGGGTGAGGGGGTGGGGGGGGGGGAAGGGGAGGAGGAGGAGGATGCTGAAGAGCACTTACCTGCATGGATCCCACTGGCAGTTCTCATACCTGCAATAAATAAACTCAAACGAAACCGGATTTAAAATGTCCAAAAATACCGGCTTTATTAAAAGAAATGCCGGTAATACAAAATAAAACATGGTCAAATAAATTCCTAAATTGGGACGTCCCCACAACAGACTTGAAGCACGGACACAGGAAAAGATAAAATAACTGGAAAATAATTAATTGTGTGTGGGTGCACTTAACTCTGATCACTGGTGGGGTCTCGTCAGGCGGTGGTCAAGGTCGTTGGCGAGAACCGCTCGTTCCCGCACTGCTAGGCCTATGCATGCCCTCGCTCACTAGGCTGTGCCCATCGGCACGCAACAGGCCTTCCACGCGAATCGAATGGGCCGTTAGGGCGGGTCATACTCAGGTGCCAAAATCAATCTGAAGGAAATCCTAACATGAGGGGTGTCTATATTATGTGTTTCTTTATGGGGAATTCAAATATGAGTTTATTTTTTGGATAGGATAACTCTAACCTACATCAATTTGTATTTCTAAATTGCCAATTTTACCCTTTCGAACCCCTTTATAAGATATTAAAAGATATAAGGGAAATCATTCATATTGACACAGCCAAATCAAATGTACATATTTATTAACAGGTGAACTGTATGTATATCACTGGTTACAATTACAAAGATCAATCTCCTTACTTCTTGAACTTTACCAGGTTGCACAAGTCCTGCTTTGACTCATTCCTGGACATCAGCCTCCTGCTGGTCTCCTGAGCCCTGATGCCTCCATCCCTCTTTTCCTGTGAGAAGTACTTAGCAGAAGCCTCAGTCACCATTTTAACAACCCTCTCAATGCTTTGTGTGTGGCAAAGCCAGTTGAGCACCTCCATGGGGGTGTTGATGAAGTTCTTCACCTCCGAGGTGCTTAGAGAGCAGGTGAGAGGTGGTTCTGACACACCTTCTGACCAGCTGATCAAGTTACCAATGCTGAAGCATCACAGTTGATGTCAGGTGTCTTTCTGGTCCTGACAGAGGAGTCCCCCAGCTGAGTGTCTGGGGCCCCCTCTCCCCTGATGGCCAGGATTCTCTCCACCCCCTCAGTCCTCTCCTTCTGATCCTCAGAGCACAGCAGTGTTTGGAGGATGGCTTCACTGTGGGCATACCAAGCAGATCTCATAGTCGGCATCACAAGGTCCAGCACCTCCTTCCTCTGGGACTTGAGGCAGTCCAGCTGAAACAAGATGTGCCTAGGTCCTTCGATCCAGGAGTGCTTGATTTTCACGTTGAACCAACATGGATAATACACTCCAATGATGAATTCCACAATGAATTGCAGATTCTTCTGGTTCTTTCCTGTCAGTCCATGCTTTGACACCCAGAGCCTGAGAAGTCTGTTCGCTGTGGTGAGCCAGCGGCTGTGGTTTACTGGTCCAATCTCCACTAGAGCCAGCCTTGCAGGAAGCACTCCATCCCTGATTGCACAGACAATTTTATAGCCATAGTGTTGATCAGTTGAGAGATCTTCAATGGCCTTGTCAGACAGCTTCATCAGTGGAGGGCCAACAAAGATCCGGGTGAAGTTTGGATTGATATCCAAGTCTGTAGCAGAAGCAAGGAGCTTTCCTATTGGCCTGGAAAATGTGTTGTCTGACAGAGTAGGGCCATCAAGGTGAACAATGAGATGGCGCAGGGGAAGTTCACCAGTGTGCAGGTTGCACACGAACCAGACCAGCTTTCTCCCCAGGTGCAGCTCCAGCTTCCGCATTACTCCAGCTTTCACACCAGTGTTGACATTTGTTGAGTCTCCTCCAATGGCCCACAAGGTCTTATCAAAACCCCTCTCTTTCAGCCAGGCAAACAGGACCTCAGCAATCTGCTCCACATGTGACTCCTCTTTAGTTGCTTTTTCTGGGGTAAAGTGGAGCAGATAGTAGCTACCAGGCTCACTAACAACAGTATAGTGTTCTTCCTTGATCTTTGCAGGAAAAGATTGGTCATTGCCCTCAGCTTCCATCATCACATTGGTCAGGTCAATCCACCCATCAAAGAGGATGCAGGAGATCCCCCCCCTACTCCCTGCACTTCTCATCAAACTCTTCCCCCAGCTCTGTCATCAACTTCTCCTGTGCTCTATTGACCTTGTTCTTATCAATCACTTTACTTGTATTGTCTTCTGTGATGATTCCTGCATCAATCAGAGCTGCAGTTGCTATCGCTGCAGTTGGCCTCAGCCCTATGCCATACCTTACACTAGCAAGGGCAATGTTTGGAATCTCATCATAGTTTTTCTGGACCTTTGCTGAAGCTGCAGGCTCAGTGTCAGTTTCAGGGAAGAGCTCAACTTCAGTGACATCTTCAGCACCACTTCATCTTCATCTTCAGCACCACTTCTCTCCAATTCCAGATCCTCATCACCATCTGACAAAAATCTCTCAACATCCTTCCTGGCTGCCTTCTCTGCTGCTGCAGCATTTTCCTCCTGGCTCCTTCTCCTTTTCTCTGCATTCTTTTTATTTTCCTGCCTTTCCAATGTCCTCACCTGTCTCTTGTGCTCTGGCAGATCAGGGCTCCCCATTTGGTGGGGTCCTTTACTTCCAACCTTCTCTTTCTGTCCCTTAATGTAGGCAAGATCTTTCACAGGAATCATTTTCTCTCTGCTGCAGGAACAGTTAATGTGGGCTTGGATCACACAGCCCTCACCGGCCTCACAGCCTTCCCCCTCACAACTGGTAATCTGACACTTCCAAGTCAAAATATGAAATAACTTGTCTAACTTGACAATGAACCTCTCTTTGGCATCAAGTTTGCCCTTCCCAAGAGAAAACTTCACTGCCTGATTCCAGACCTCCTTGAGCTTGGACATGATGGTCACCTTTTCATTGATAACAGGAGGCTTGAAAAGAGCATTAGCTTTGCTCCACTGACAAATCAGACCAGGGTAGATGTCAGACACGAGCTGGTCCACTGGGTAGTTCCTCCTGTCATCTTCACTTTGCTCCCTCAAGTAGATGCCATACCTCAGGATATCCCTCACAGTTGGCAGTTCAGACACCAACAGCTCCTGCCCAGTGCCAACAAGATTACTTAAATGAGAACTTGATTTCATCCTTGTTCTGACTTGAGCCATTTTTAGTAGTTCACACTGAAATAAAAACAATAATACACAGGTAAGTATCCACTACAGACAGATATTAAGGTATTACACAGGTATTACAGAAAACCATCAAAATATTCACTTCACAGGTCACTATTTTCCTTCACATGTAACTCAGGCTGGCAATAGGTAAGTACACAAATCAATTAACAAATATAATATAAAACAAGGTAATTTACATCTAAAATTATTAACTATTTGTTCCTCAGGTTCCTTATCAAAAACGTACTTACTGGCAATGTCATAAGAAGAGAAGAGAAGACGGATGGATAAGGATTGCCAACCTCCTCAACATCGAGCTTTCAGCAACAAGATGGCTACAACTGCCGTCCCAACAGGAAGTTACCAAAATAAAAGCCCGAACTTCAAAATAAAAAACTTCTCTTTTTTCCAGAAGAATAGCAAAATAATCAAAAATTTAATAATAATCAACTGCAAATTGATGTAGGTTAGGGTTATCAGAATTTTTAAAAAACCTCAGATTTGTGTTCTACACACCAAAATACGTAATATGAACACCCCTCTCGATTGATTTCCAAAAAAAAAAAAGTATGGCCCGCCCTAATGGGCCGTGTGCAGCTCGCCCCTCCAGCCGGGCCTGTCCCCATCGTCCCCGGTGGGAATCTGCAGCCCTCGGTCCGTGGCCCTGCCATTTTCCTCTGCACGTCCACCAGTGGTGTCTCCGAACATGACCGGTCCAATCACTTCCTTGAGCCCGTGGTCCATACAGGATCGTTCGCTTTATTGTCCAGAACGAGAGAGACAAATGCTGACTGCCGCGATCCAGACGCAGAGAGCAGAGAGGAGAGAGAAGCGAAGAGGGCGAAGAGAGAGAGGGAAGTGAAGAGAGAGAGGGAAGCAAAGAGAGAGAGGGAAGCGAAGAGAGAGAGAGCGAAGAGAAGAAAAGAAGCGAAGAGAAGAGAAGAGAAGAAGCGAAGAAAAGAGAAGAAGCGAAGAGAAGAGAAGAAGCGAAGAGAAGAGAAGAGAAGAAGCGCCGAAATGTCGCTAGCGCGTCCTTTTTATCACCCATGCTCTCACGTCATCGGCCGTGATTTGCCAATCAGCGAGTCCCTTCTTACCAGTCCTTCTGTCGATCAAGAACCCTGACCAACCACGGCTCCCTGGGGCGTGGCCTCGGCCTGCCCATCCTGTGTTTCCCTCTCAAGTCGGGGTTGTCAGCTGTAGGGCTCAACGCATGACTTCTGGTAGTTTTTATTTATTTATTAATGAGTGTTTAAATGTGGGATTCTAGCCCTACGTGTCTATGGTGCGGTGCCAAAAGAGACAAAGGAATAGATAGAGGTAATGACGTAAAAGGGATAATTTTACCCATAATCCCTGAGCTAATTAGCACAAGAGCCACCCTTTGTATGGCCACATGTAACACTTAATCCGAACACACGACCTACCGGATCCCTACTTATTACATGGTGGTTCTTCTTCTTCACAACGATCGAGCACACTAATCTATACAAATCTACCTGGTCTAAAGTAATCACTGCCTACCCCCTACAAACGTAACAATAACCTTCGGTGGCAGAGGTAATTACTTCCGTTTTACGTGACACACTTACCTTCACAGGTGTGTTTTCTGTTTTAGGCTCTTTATGAATGTTTATAGCATTACAATCTATCAGCAATACATGACTTGCATCAAACAGAAGTCATTCAAGCAGCTTAAGATGTGTTAGGTGCACCTGACCGGGGTTACTGTTCGTATCCTCTTGATGCTTTAGAGTAATCTTCCCAAAGAAGAGAAAAGTTTCCATTGTTAAAATAGCTATAAAATGTGCTGTTGATACAATGGAAAAACCTTCTGATACCAGGCACAAGATTTATTTTTCTGTTAGCTGTCATCTGCATTGTTTATGCCCTATTTTCCCCAATCTATGATTGTAATTTCCACATCTCCTGTAACACTGTCTCGCTTTTTCCAAGAATGCCGGAGTAACTGCAGCTGCCCAATAATGCACTTCCAGAAAGACAAGGGCAAGGTCTTCCAGTGTGATGAGTAAGGCGGCATGCGGGCATATTAAGTGTCTTGACTTGGGGTGAGGCCATTATGATTGTGGCAAATATGTTTCTCAGAAATGTGCTTTGGGTTGCAATAGTATATGCGTTGTCGTAAATACTATTGAAATATTTTAACACAGCTTGTACAAGCACATTGTTTAATCCTAGAAACCGTTTTATCCGATTTGAAATCATCAACCTGGCTTACAGAAACGTGTTGGGTCCTGTTCTAATTGCAGAAAACATCCCAAGAAGAACACAATTGAATAAACACCGTTGGATCCTTATAACATCCAAACGATTGCAGATGGGACAGCCAGATTAATTGCACAAAGCATCAGAGCCCTTCAACGCAAGTCCGATTAATATTAAATTTAAATTGACTCCAGCAGACATCTAATCATAACATGATGACTCAGGAGAAAATAAGCATCCAACATCCTTCTGGAGACAAAGAAAATGTTTCCCCAGGATCAATGGATGTTGCGCAACCAATCGATGATGACGAATAATTTGATTTAGTGAATTTTTTTTTCAAGCATTGATTTAAAAAAAAAAAACACTTTATTTCATCAGTATGTTGCGATAAATGACGTCATTAATTATCCAATGCATTATGAGCTTGAACAGAGCAGATCTAAGATGAGTAGCATATACACTTATCCTAAAGGATTCCACAAACCCTGTGGTTAAAAGCAGAGCAATTAACGACGGCTGCTAAGAGGCAATTATGGCGTCGTTATTTGACAGCCACAGCAGGCTTGTCTGCTCACTCTGTCGTGTCGAAGCCCCATGTAATGCGAAGATAGTCTGCAATGGCTTGGCAAGGGTGAGCTGCAGCTTGGATGATCCGTCTGCACATCTTGCTTCATCGGATTTAAAATGCGCAAAAAAGGCAAGGATTGCACCGGGTGGTTTGCCATTGCTTTCGCAGCGAGAGTCTAGCCAGGGAAGTTATAATTCGTGCAGGATTCTGGTGATAACTGTTCTCCTTTTTGTGAAAAATCAACGTTGTGTAGCGGCTACCGCTGGGTTTTCACAATCGCCTTGCACCTATCAAGGACGCGGAGCGATCACCATGCCGGGCTCGTCCAGGACGCCCGGGCAGGCTCGCCCTCAACTTGCCAGGCCGCAGCCAGGACGCTGGGCCACGCCCCCTCTCGCCTTTCCTGGGCAAACGCTCCGGGATAATATGTATATATATTGCTGCCCGATAAACGGGCTTTTCAGAGTGCCTGAGTGTTTGGTTTGATTAAAGCAACTCGGATGAATTCCAGCTTTTTGTCGCGTCCATTCTTCCGATCGACGTGGGAGCCCCAGCTCCTTCATTGGTGACCTACCGACATGGACACGGCAGTCGCCCTTAAACTGCCTACCTTCTGGGAGGCTCACGCGGCGGTTTGGTTCGCACAGGCGGATTCCCTGTTCGCCCTGCGAGGCATCACGGCCGACGACACCCGCTTCCACCATGTGGTAGCAGCGCTCGGTTCGGCCACCGCGGCCCGCGCCCTGAGCCTCCTCAAGAGCCCGCCAGCCGCTGACAAATACGGCACGATTAAGAAGCTTCTCCTCGACGCTTTCGCCATCCCATCGGCGGAACGCGCATGGCGCCTGCTCGACCTGCCCGAGCTCGGCGACACGCGCCCTTCCGAGCGAATGGACTACATGCTTTCACTGCTCGGCGAGCACTCTCGGGCATTCCTGTTCCGGGAGCTGTTCCTCCGTCAGCTGCCTAACCCGGTACGCCTCGCCCTGGCAAGCACGATGATCACAGATCCCCGGGCCCTTGCCAGAGAAGCCGACAAGATCTCCGCCGCAGGTCAGCGCATCGCAGCGGCGACATGGGACCCACCGCCGTCCGACGCAACACCCATGGCGCCCGAGCACCCGGCACGGTCGACGACCGAACTGCCGACGCAATTGGCGGCCGCTACACCGAGCCGACCACCTCCAGCACGACGACCGGGGCCTCCACCTGACCAAGCGTGGTGTTACTATCATGCCAGGTTCGGACAGAAGGCCCGGACATGCCGACCCCCGTGCACCTTCGGCAGGCCGGGAAACGGCCGGGCCGGCGTTCATTACCAGCCATGAGCGCCGGCCACACGGGCAACTTACTGTTCATCATGGATAAAGCGTCCGGACGGCGCTTCCTGTGCGACACCGGCGCCCAACTGAGCGTCATACCCGCCTCTGACCAGGACAGGCAGTCCGCGGTTTGTGGCCCCTCCTTGGTTGCGGCCAACGGATCGACCATCCGCACCTTCGGCCCGCGCAACGTCACCCTCTGCTTCGGCGGCCAACGCTTTGCTTGGACGTTTGTAACCGCAAACGTGCCCATGGCTCTGCTAGGCGCCGACTTCCTCTGCGCACACGGACTGCTGGTGGACGTCCAACGGCGTCGTTTAATCAACGCCGAAACCTTCAGCTCCCTGGTATGCACATTGAGCAGCTCCGTGCCGACCGAGCTGGCATGCGCCGTCCCGGCGGCAAACGAGTTTGCTCGCCTGCTCACGGAGTTCCCGGCCCTCACGCGGCCGACGTTTTCGGCCGTCGCAGTACGGCATGGGATCGAGCACCACATACCAACCACGGGCCCGCCGGTCTACGCCAGGGCCCGCCGCCTCGACCCAGCCAAGCTCGCCGTGGCGAAGGCCGAATTCGACGCGTTGGAGCACCTCGGCATCGTGCGGCGCTCCGATAGCGCGTGGGCCTCGCCACTGCACATCGTGCCAAAGCCGGTGGGTGGATGGCGTCCGTGTGGCGACTACCGCCGTCTCAATGACGCTACCACCCCCGACAGGTACCCGATCCCGCATATCCAAGACTTCTCCGCCCATCTGGCGGGACGGGTCATTTTTTCGAAAATTGATCTCATACGGGGATATCACCAGATACCTGTCAGGGCGGCCGACATCCCTAAAACGGCAGTCATCACGCCGTTCGGCTTATTCAAATTCTTGCGGATGCCGTTTGGTCTCAAGAACGCGGCTCAGGCGTTCCAGCGCTTGATGGACGGCGTGCTGCGTGACCTGCCGTTCCTTTTCGTTTACCTGGACGACATCCTCGTCGCCAGCACGTCCCGGGCCGAGCACCTCCTCCACCTCCGAACACTGTTCGGGCGCCTCAGCGAGCACGGCCTCATCGTCAACCCGGCCAAATGCCACTTCGGCACGACGGCCGTTGATTTTTTGGGCCACCACATCACCAAGAACGGGGCCGTGCCGCTGCCAACCAAGGTCGAGGCCATCACCACGTTCCCGCGTCCCCGCACCATAAAGGCCCTGCAGGAATTCCTGGGAATGGTGAATTTTTATCACCGCTTCGTGCCCCGCGCTGCTCAACTCATGCGGCCCCTCTACGAAGCCCTCCGGGGCAATCCGGCCAAGCACGACATCGCCTGGTCCGCAGCAATGGATGCGGCCTTCCAAAGCTTAAAGCGGGCCCTCGCCGACGCAACACTGCTCGCTCACCCGGTGCTCAACGCTCCCATCGCCCTCACCACGGATGCCTCCGACTACGCAGTGGGCACCGTACATGAGCAATGGGTGAACGGGGTTTGGCAGCCACTCGCTTTTTTCAGCCGGCAGCTCCGGCCGAACGAGCTCAAATACAGCACGTTTGACCGGGAGCTCCTCGGTCTACACCTGGCCGTCCGCCATTTCCGCCAACTCCTGGAGGGCCGACCTTTCACGGCGTTCGTCGACCACAAGCCGTTGGTTTACGCCATGGCCAAGGTCACGGAGCCGTGGTCGGCCCGCCAACAGCGCCACCTCTCCGCCGTGTCGGAGTTTACCACGAACATCCGGCACGTCGCCGGCAAAAACAACGCCATGGCCGACTGTCTTTCCCGGGCCAGCGCGAACGCGGTCCACCTGGGCGTGGACTTTGCGCTTATGGCGGCGGACCAAACCACCGACACCACGGTGCAAGCCCTCCGGGCGGCAGACACGGGCCTCCGCCTGGCCGACATCCCCTTCGCGGACACTGTCCTGCTCTGCGACGTCTCCCAAGGCCAGCCTCGCCCCATCGTGCCCGTCACCTGGCAACGCCGCATCTTCGCCTCCCTCCACGGCCTTTCCCACCCGGGCCGGAAAGCTTCCCAGAAGCTGGTGTCGGCGCGATTCGTCTGGCACGGCCCTCGTCGGGACGTCCGCGATTGGACCAGCACCTGCACGGCCTGCCAACGGGCCAAGGTCCACCGACACACCCAGGCCCCGCTGGCACCTTTCACCGAGCCCGAACGACGTTTCGACCACGTCAACGTGGATCTGGTGGGCCCCCTCCCCCCGTCACGGGGGTTCACACACCTGCTCACCATGGTGGACAGGACCACCAGGTGGCCGGAGGCCGTTCCCCTCGTCTCCACCACCACCGCCGACGTGGCGCAGGCTTTCATCGCCACCTGGGTCGCCCGCTTCGGCGCACCGGCGGACATCTCGTCAGACCGCGGACCACAGTTCACCTCCGAGCTGTGGGGCGCGGTCGCCCGCATCCTGGGGGCCAAGCTCCACCGTACTACGGCCTACCACCCCCAAGCAAACGGGTTGTGCGAGCGATTCCACCGCTCCATGAAGGCCGCGCTCATGGCCGGCCTTCAAGACGGCGGTTGGGCCGACCGGCTGCCGTGGGTCCTTTTGGGCCTCCGCACGGCCCCCAAGGAGGACCTCCAGGCATCCACCGCCGAGCTGGTCTATGGCCAGGCGCTACGCGTCCCGGGCGAATTCGTGCCCGATGCTACCAGTCCCTGGTCCGCAGCTCACCAGCGCTCGGACCTCCAGGAGGCCGCCCGACGGTTTGCCCCCGTGCCAACATCCCACCACGGTGACCCCCAGTCCTACGTCCCCCCAGCACTTCGCACAGCGGAGTATGTTTTTGTGCGTCACGACGCACATCGGGGGCCACTCCGGCCGCCGTACGACGGGCCCTTCCGGGTGCTGCGACGGGACGACAAGTCGTTCGTCATCGACATCGGCGGCAGGTCGGACCGGATTGCGGTGGACCGCCTCAAGCCGGCGCACGTGGACGTCGACCACCCACCACGGGTGGCCCTTCCGCCGCGGCGAGGCCGCCCCCCGTCCACGGTGCCCCCCACTCGACCGCCCACCACCACACCGGACCCCCTCCCACGACCCGCCAGGGGTCGCTTCGGCCGGGTCATCAGGACCCCCCTCAAATTGACCCTGCCGGTGCAAGTCGATTCTGGGGGGACGTGTGTAGCGGCTACCGCTGGGTTTTCACAATCGCCTTGCACCTATCAAGGACGCGGAGCGATCACCATGCTGGGCTCGTCCAGGACGCCCGGGCAGGCTCGCCCTCAACTTGCCAGGCCGCAGCCAGGACGCTGGGCCACGCCCCCTCTCGCCTTTCCTGGGCAAACGCTCCGGGATAATATGTATATATATTGCTGCCCGATAAACGGGCTTTTCAGAGTGCCTGAGTGTTTGGTTTGATTAAAGCAACTCGGATGAATTCCAGCTTTTTGTCGCGTCCATTCTTCCGATCGACGTGGGAGCCCCAGCTCCTTCAGTAGGATCTATAACGTCCACTAACTAATGCTAATGCGAGCAGACAGGACACCCAGCTTAATGTCTATCTGAAAGACGGCGTTTTCTGTAATGGAACACCTTGCCTGTGAAACACCAATCGGAAAGTTCATAGTCCGGTCTGGAATCGAACATAGACTGGATGCCTCAAAGGTAAGTGCGCTGCGCCAAATTGTCGGACACGCAAGCGACTGTGGATGTCTATCACGAAACGAAATTGTCCCATATGTACTGTATTTCATGATTCATGTAAATAATCTCGTTTTATATTTAGTCCCGGGAGGAAGGCCTGCCTGTTGACCTGCTACTTGTAAAAAATTCATATCTGTTGAAATTTCTAGTATATTGCAGTGATTACACTACCTATGGCTCATAGAGGAGCCCCTACATATATCACATACTGAACAAGGACATTTGGACACACCAGTGTACCTGAAATTTAATTACATAGATATTTATGGACAATCAACAAATCATCACAGTATTATGGGAGGATCCCAACATCATGGGCCAACTGTTGTGTTAAGATATTTACATGTTGAGCATTCCTTCCTGTGGATGTCTGTTCTCTGAAGAAAGAGCTAATGGTACCTTTACATGGCTAAGATGATCAGCCCTTATTTGGGGGACACATGTGAGCCAAAAGACCGAGGGTCGAGCTAGTTGTGTAAAAGATAGCTATCCCAGGTTTATTGTCCTACTAAATCTATAAACCCAGGCAATGAAGATGATACGAGAACATTGTCTGGCATTATAGGCAAACTGGGTAGAAACAATTATGAGGCGCACAGCAATGAAGCAATCAAATTCTGATTGCACAAAAGCACGAGGGTAATCAAATGAGAAAACATGAACTGTATGAAGCTCAAAGTACAGGAGCTGTATGTCGGGGTAATAGTTTGCGAACGTCATCTGCACAGCAAGGCTTCATGCAGTCGGTGAGCATGGATTAGAGGATAAATGAGCATTTGCAATTGAGGAATCTACAATATTGTTGTGGGAATGCCTTATAGGTGGGCAACAATGTATATCATAATGATAGTTATTTCCCTTGGTGCAAGTATAGCGTCAGAGTGAGGTAAAATGACCATATTTCAGGAAATGCGTCGTTATTCATATAGAAAGCTGTTGTCAACCTTCCCCCACATGTGGTGAAAACCACTTTCCCATGAAGCCTTTTTAATATTGCATCCCTTTGTAATCTGTCCTATATGTTCTTTATAAATATTCACCAGGCCATAGGCAAGAGTTTTCGCAGAAAAGCCAACACCACCACCAGGCCCACACCAGCATCTAGGGTAGAGATTACGGCAGGATGCCCCACCCACCAATTGGGCCTGCGGACGTATCTATTGTGTGGGGTGGGGCAATAATGTCACGAGCTGAGGTGGGGGGTGTGAGACGATAAAGGAGTGGGGTGGGGACTCCAGTAGAACAAGACGTGCCTGACCAGCCAGGAAAACTGCGCACAAGATGTACCCTGCCTGCAGCACGCCTTCCTTCAGCCAGGGGCCCCCACCACAAGCCACGCCCAGAAACAGCCTTCCCATCATGCCGGCTCGCGCTTCCAATAAGGAACTGATTTCCCGTCGGACCATACTCCACCTTGAGTCTCGCTGTGTCCCGTCGGACACATCCCCAATATTTCTTCTTGTATAATTGTCCCTGTTTTTTCTTCTTTGTAGAATGTCTGAGGCCTAAATGTTTTTGGTAAAGATGAGCTACCACTAATGCGATAGTCGGGGAATATAGGGGTTTTATGCACAAATAGTTATTACTTTGTTTTATCCCCTCCCGGTTGTTTGTTTCAATACTCCATGATAAAATCACTTGGTCTCAGAGTGATTTGAGATGTTCTTTATCACAAATCACATTGGCTATAAACATTCGGTGAAGGACCGATTTGGTTTTGGGTGATTAGTGCCCATTACAAAATGTACCTGCGGCTGGGTGACTACCGCTCAGGTCACTAATCTGGTAACTGGATGTGCGATATCCCCAGCATGTCGCCTGAAACACCCGAGTGTTTCACCTGAACACGGTAATGTGGCAAATAGGCCCAAAACCCTGCTCTGAGTGCCAAAATCAGTTGGCCAGCACGACTACTTTGGCAAGGTTTGTCGGGATTCAGACTCGGCCACTGGGCCAAGATTGGTGACTGCAACAATATAATGGTCAATTTTTCAGCAGCGCAAGCATCTAAATTCTACACAAGTGCATCACATACACAGATACATATGACTACCTGAAACAAATTTGGAATCATTTTGTGCCATTCTTTTAAGTGACTGTCTGTAATAGCATCAAGAGGAACTGAAATGTCTCCCAATGCAAAAAGCTTTTGAGTGCAGAAGATGCGAAGTGAGGGTTTGGATTTCCTTTCTCACAGTTTGTGGGGAGTCCAAACAAATGTGCTGAGAGTCAGTAATGGCTATGAGCAGCTGTGTCGCTGAGGAACTTGTCATTGTACCATCCTGAGGAACAACATACACCAATGGGACCACAAAGAGGAATAACCACCATGGTGCAACACCTGATGGGTGGTCAGTGAAGATTGCATGCCCAGAGACAGAAAACTCGGGCATTGTCTCAAAACAGAATACAGTTTGAAGATCATTTATGGCTCTCTAGAGTGAACGCTCACCATTAGCGCCGTGCATGCCACAACAACCAGCACAATTAATTCCACTGGCTATTCATGCACTCTGACTACCGAGTCTGCAATATGACAATTTAGTTTTTGTTCCGTTGCCTTCGCTGGTGTGAGTTCGTTTCCCATGGCATAAATAACTAAATTCGACAATGCACCTCTACCAACCTTCATATACTTTTCCGGCATCCTCGCGTGATTCTACTTCTCGACTTAAATCTGCACTCCTGCACCTCGGTGGAGAACCAGTACTTTGAAGACCCCTTTTCACACCTCGGATCACCCAAAATATTTGTTGAGTTTGTTTCCAAAACCCCATTCAGGTGCCTGGAAAGCTGGATGTTAAGGAACAACTAGAAAGCATCTGAAGATGCAAAGCCCGTCCACGTCCGTTTGTATTCAGATGTCTTATTTTACCGTATGCTCAAGATAATGAAAACAGTTTTTTAAAAATACAAAATGAAAATTAATGATTTTATGCAGCCTTGACTTTTGAGCTTTAGATCTAAAAATATAATCAGCTTGTACCTTTTGATTGGTGAACCAAGTCAGTGACCCAATATGCAAATTCTTTCAATTTCTGGTCAATCGGGTGAAAATTGGTGATTTTACGCAACCTTGACCTTTTGATCTAAAAAAAACAATCAGCTTGTCGTTTTGATTGGTGAACCAGGTCAGTGACCTAATATGCAAATTCTTTAAATTTCAGGTCAATCAGGTGAAAATTGGTAAATTTATGCAACCTTGACCTTTTGATCTATAAAAAAACAAAACAATCGGCTTGTAGCTTTTGATTGGTGAACCAGGTCAGTGACCTAATATGCAAATTCTTTAAATTTCAGGTCAATCAGGTGAAAATTGGTAAATTTATGCAACCTTGACCTTTTGATCTATAAAAAAACAAAACAATCGGCTTGTAGCTTGTGATTGGTGAACCAAGTCAATGACCCAATATGCAAATTCTTTAAATTTCAGGTCAATCGGGTGAAAATTGGTGATTTATGGAACCTCGACATTTTGATCAAAAAAAACAAAACAATCAGCTCTTAGCTTTTGATTGGTGAACCAAGTCAGTGACCCAATATGCAAATTCTTCAAATTTCAGGTCAATCGGGTGAAAATTGGTGATTTTACGCAACCTTGACATTTTGATCTAAAAAAACAAAACAATCGGCTCTTAGCTTTTGATTGGTGAACCAAGTCAGTGACCCAATATGCAAATTCTTCAAATTTCAGGTCAATCGGGTGAAAATTGGTGATTTTACGCAACCTTGACCTTTTGATCTATAAAAAAACAAAACAATCGGCTTGTAGCTTTTGATTGGTGAACCAAGTCAGTGACCCAATATGCAAATTCTTTAAATTTCAGGTCAATCGGGTGAAAATTGGTGATTTATGGAACCTCGACATTTTGATCAAAAAAAACAAAACAATCAGCTCTTAGCTTTTGATTGGTGAACCAAGTCAGTGACCCAATATGCAAATTCTTTAAATTTCAGGTCAATCGGGTGAAAATTGGTGATTTTACGCAACCTTGACCTTTTGATCTATAAAAAACAAAACAATCAGCTTCTAGCTTTTGATTGGTGAACCAAGTCAGTGACCTAATATGGAAATTCTTTAAATTTCAGGTCAATCACATAAAAATTGACGATTTTATGTGACTCTGACCTTTGACCTTTTGCCAAAATTATTAATTTGCCTTCTCGATATTATCATAATAAAGCTTTGTTGAAAATTCGATGACAAAACTCGAACGGTAAATTTAAATTCAGGTCAATTTGATGAAAATTGATGATTTTAGGTGATGCTGACCTTTGACATTTTGACCAAATTATTGATTTGCCTTCTCCATATTATCATAATAAAGTTTTGGTGACAATTTGATGACAACCCAACAAGACTGATTTCATACAAACAAAACAATATTGAAATCCATATTGGTAAACATACTGTACACTCCATAATCCTGCAATGCCCTCAACAATAACAATACGATAGAAGAATTGAAAGCTTTGGCTGCCCGTCAGACCTCTGCTGGCAACAGGCCATTCACAATCTGACATGTTCTCCCTTGTCATTTAGTGAATGGCATGCCGGAGGATTCTTAACATTGGCAGAGCTGGCGAGAGTAACCCCTAAAGGGATCAACGTTCCTAATCTCAGCATTGGTTTCCTTTGCACCCACAGAATGGTGGGTGGTGGTGGTGGTGGTGGTGGTGGTGGTGATTTCCCATCTACCCTTTGTCATAGCAATAGGATGCTCACAGCAAGTAGGGAACGCTTCTGCGGATAAGAACCAATTACGGACAGGTTTTCGACTTCATCGCAAGTTGCGGAAATTTCCACTGAGCAGCCATGGGAATCGAACCCACACCAGCGGGGGCAATAATGGGGGAAAAAAGCTTTGCACACTCCCAACACCCAGCAGAACGAGTCTTACAAATCACATATCTCGCAAGTTGGAGGAAGAAAGAAAAGAACTAAAAAAAAAGAAGTGCAATCTGAAGATGTTTCATCCCACGAGATGTCACCACCAAAGCAGATGAGTGATCCAACTGATGAGGCAGCTGTACTGTCATGTTGCAGCAGAGCCAACGAGAGTGCCAAGGCTCAAACCACACACACAAGTGTAACATACAAATGGCATTCACAAAAGTGACATTCCTCCAGAGTCTGCAGCAAGGAAAAAGTGTCAAAGCCATGGAAACTGTTTGGTAAGGCCATCTTCCGAGGTATCCTCTGACATCCAGAACTATTATTGTGCAGGGGCAGCACCACGTTGATCAGTCAGCATAAGATCAGTGGGCTGATATTAGTCACTGTATCCACGTGGGAGTCAAGTCACTGCCAGAGCTCATTAATGTTTCATTGCTTGGCTCACTGGAGAGGTATGTTTGCTTCATCGGATAAATAGAGCAATGCGTCAGCAAGACCGTAGCTCAAAATGGTTCAGCTGACGTCACCGGCGAGTGTTGCGAAGCAGCACAGAAGGTGTTCAATAGGTATCTGAATTTATGCTCAACTGTGAACTACTTACAATTCTCTGGAGGGTGGTGTGAGTGGGGGCATAGGGGGATGGTTTCTGTGTAGTACATATACCTTAGGTTCCTTGTGGCTGCACATTTGAAGGTAGTCGTTTAAGGATGAATAGCAGAGATGTGGAGGGAATTAAATAATTGGTGAAGGTTGTTTAATGGGTGAAGAGAAATTCGAAAATGTTTAAATATTGTTACGGAACTGGCCTTGAGGTAAATTGGGGCATATATTAGAATAGTTATTTCATAGCAAAAGTTAGAATAAGTGTGTTGTAATTGCTGTATTTGAAGATTAAAGAGATAGCTTTGAGCAAGTGTTTAGAGAGTGCTTGTCTTTCTCGACCCGGTGTTCATGGCTATGTTCATGTCATGTCTGGTGTTCATGTTCATGTCAACTCTGTCCTTCCCCCTTTCCTACATTCTTCAACAATTCTGTGTTGTACGATCTGTCTATGTGTAAATTTTAATATGGAGCAGCTTGAAGCAATCCATGGCCCACACCTTGACTGCTTGACATAACTGTGTTAAAGGTCATGATGTGCTTAGGATATGACCTATATAGACATCTGGCACGCTCAATGGTATGGAAGTCCCATGGCTTGACCTGCGATACAGTGCAGGCCATCGATCATCACCTGACAGGCCACGTCGGCCGATGATCACGCGCTGAGGGTAGTCCGATACATCCCACAGGACTTCGTGTAAGCCTGCAAACTGTGCATCTCTCTCCACTCTTCTTCATGGTGCTAAAGGCGTTTGCTTCTGGGTTCCTGCTGCTGGTAGTTGGTTGCGGTCACTGCTGTGGCTCAGTGCCTGCACGTGTCAGGGTGCCTTTCCAGTCCGCTGTTCCTGTAATTTGTGGTGCGCTTGCATCTTTGGTTCCTGGCCTGTCAGGTATGTCCCCAGGCAAGCAGAAACATCCATGACCGATCTGCTGTGTACCCAGAGGAAAGACTGTGCCACGCGCATGAGCATCGTGTGTAGCAGGTTTCACTCTTCTCTGTTGGTTCACGAGTTATCAAACAGAGTGACCATTACATTCGTCATGGGTGTGTGTCTTTCTGTCTGTCCGCATGTCTAACTAACCTCATAACTGATTATACATTATTTTCTATCTCATTTCAAGGTCAGTAACCTTGGTTTTGACATTTCCGGACCTGGCCTGTCCGGGCCTGTTTTGGTTATAGTCCGTCCTTTGTCGTTGAATACCGCTCGCTCGTGAACCATTGTCGTCTCCTGACTTGTTGGTTCACGAGTTATCAAGTGACCACTGTATTCGTCATGTGTGTGCGTCTGTCTTTGTGTGTGTCTGTGTGTGTGTCTGTCTGTCCACAGCATAACTACCCGATGATATCATCCGATATTGATGAAACTTGGGTGGGAGGTTGATATCATGATCTAGTTGTGTCCTGCCTAGAGTGGGCGTATTGCGCCCATTGTGGGCGGAGGCACGCCCGAAAAAGATGTCTTTTTAGGGGGTAATCGAGTTCAAGCTACATCTTCTCCGAGGGAGTTGGTGGAATCTGACAGGGGTTTCGGTATTTGGTTAGGCCAATGTCATGTGTCTAGCCCCACGGAGCTCGATTTTTCATTTTCGCCCCCAAGGTCAAGGTCACAAGGTCACGAAATTTAGAAAAGTCGATTTTTGATGGTTTTATTACATTGTTTGTTTCCTGAAAGGGTGAAATGTCGTACATGATCTTATATTATCACATACATCATGAAATACAAGTTTTCCAAACAAATTTCAGAATTAGTGTGGTATGAAGTGTAATCCCGTGCGATTTGCGTGCTAAAATTGATTTTTTTGCATTGTTGGATTAATTCGAGGTCAAAATATTGAAAAATAATGGGGTTCAAATTTTCCGACCCCCGGACCCCCTTTTATGGGGTGTTTTGTTTCCAGTGACCCCCGGGACTGACCATGCGACTTTCTCCCCTAACAACTGAGAGATTTTATCGATCTCGGGGTCGTTAGAGAGGTTTTCGATGACGCTAAATCCATTTATGATACTTTCGAAGCGACCGGAAGTGGCGATCCCAGATTTCCGTTCACCAAAGATGCTAAGGTCAAGGTCATTTCAATTGTAGCAATAAACCTAGGCATGTAATACCTCTTTTTTATGGTTTTCAGGCACAGGAAGACGTTTGGTGCAGTTAGTTTTGCGATATAGATGCCCTGTCGCGAGATAAGGACAAAAAAATATTGGTAAAATGCTCAAGGCTTTTTTTTTTTTTTTTTCAGAAAGAAGGCTGACAGAGACTAGTACAAAACCATCTAGAGGTCATGTCTGAGAAGAACAGCGTGTGCATCATCTGCAATGAGGGAGCTACATCAAAGAAGAGACTGATAAACAATCCTGATATGATTGGCGAACTTATTTATTGTGCTAACGAGCGACTGTCTTTGGGTCAGGGTGATATTAAGCGACTTACAGATCGGTTAGCTAGCTTAGGTGAATCTGAACGGAAATCAGTATGGTATCATAGCGAATGTCGAAAACCCATCGTCAACACAAGCATGATTGAACGGCTAAGGGTTAAACGAGTCTGCTTTGATTCTCCTGCATGCCCTGCGCGTGGGCCTGGACGACCTTCCAGTGTGGCTGACTCTACCCGACCTAAAAGAACAAAAACCATCCCGAAGGAAAAGGTGTGTCTGTTCTCGTCATGTAGCTTTTGTTCTAATAACATATCAGAACCCCTCCATCGCGTTTACTCTGACAAGATGGGTGAAAACTTCCTCGAGATAAAGCTCAAGACTCAGGATGACCGCATCAGAACTTGCGTGTCCGAGTTAGAAGACACTGGGGATGCCTCTGCTCTTGAAAAATACTATCATAGGAAATGTTTACGATACGCGCAGTGCACTTTAACGCGAAAAGATCATAGTAATACCCAGCTTATTGGCTCTCTATGTGATGAACAGTTGCTTCTCTCCGTCCAAAATACTCTTACTGCGGACGATCTTACTCTGAACATGGCTGAAGTGAATGGTGCATATTTGTCCATTTTGAAGAGGTATAATGTAGAGATCAATCAGACAACCAACTACCGCAAGCATTTGAAAAAGCTCATTACTGAACGGCTTCCGAATATCCAGTTCGTCCAATCACTATGCAAAAATGAGCCCGACAACCTCGTTCTTTCACTGGCGGTTAGGAAGGCCATGCAACTGAGGTCTGCACAGCTGGATAACGACGACACAGTTGGCAACTTGAAGAACATGGCAAACATTCTAAGGGAAGAGATAATGCAGCATCGAAGCTGGTCGTTCAGGGGAATGTTTGAAGACTTTGAGAATCCTCCACTTCTCCAGTTCTTCCTCACTCATCTCCTATTTGGCCGTCATGTTCTCAAAGTTTCGGAAATGCGCAATGCACAAGTGGACAAAACTGTTGATGTTGCTTGCCAGTTTCTCGTCCAGAATACTCGAACCGATCGCCAGGTAAAGCATCAGCCAAAACAAAACGAAATCTTTCAGCAAACTGCCCATATGCCCCTCTCAATAGGCTTGCCGCTCACCATTCATTCCAGAGTTCGTGACAAAAACCTCGTCAATAACCTATCAGAAGTTTACATTGGGAGCGACTACCAGAGGCTCCTTGATCTCGAAAAGCGCATAGAGCAAGGCGTTCTTCAGCGAATGAAGGAGGCTGGTGGATTTTGTCTGCCTGATTTCATCAAGAAGGGATTGAACATCTGGTTCGCTGTTGATAACATCGACCTCTTAGAAGACACACCGACTGGACAGAACACATTCCATGGCACAGTGATCGTGATCAACCAGCGAGCAGAAGATGGCGAGCCCATCAACCAACCACTTGTCATCCCAGAGAAACTTCTCGCACCGGCACCACTCGCGTTCGAAGTCAATTACCTGCAAGAGCCAATCATTAAACCTAAACCAATTCGATTTGAGGTCTACCATCTAGAAAAGCGGAGGAGTAAGATTTCCAAAGACTTCACTCACACCTGGGCGCTTGCCAACTACTACGGTACTGATGACAGAGGTGGTGAAAAGCTAAATGACCAACGTGTGGAGAATATAGAGCAGCAAGAGACTGAAGAACTGCAAGGTCAGACCGCAGGTCAAAACCCCAGATATTCCGACGATCCTATTCTTTCAGTGACAAAACGAATCCTTAAAGGTAAGGAGTTAGCAAAGGAAGAAGTTATGCCAACATGGGGTGCTACTAAATCTCTTCTGTTATCACGCTCCTGTCAGAGTCTGAGCCCGACAAACACAGAAGTGATCGCTCCGCTATTCAAGACTTCTCCAACGGATTACTCGACCCTCTATCTATACTGTTCTGATGTTGACTCAGGGCATATCTGCTTTTGTGGTTGGTCCTGAGAGAAGAACCCTCATAACGCTCGATCTTGATCTTTACAGCCGCGCCCTCAAGATTCAGCAGTCAGTGAATAACACCAACTGGATTCTCCGAGCGGGCGTTCTGCATATTGCGTTTGCTGCCCTGCACGCTCTTGGCAAAACAATCGATGGAAGTGGCATTGACACGTGTGCGATTGAAAGCGGCACATACACTTCTGCAGGTCTTCGTGGGGTCTATGGTGGCAAGGCATACAAGCGAGGAGTTGAGTACCACATCACGACTAGCCTGGCGATCATGATGATGAAGTTTGACGCCATTTTCTCTGATCATCCACCTGAACCACTTCGTGACCAATGCGTTGCTCTCAAGAAAGCTCTCCACGACCGTAGCCAAGACATGGTTGATATCTACAACGACATCCGGTCCTCGTACTCAGAAAATCCCCATGAGAAAGAAGATGACAACATCGGCGAGCTCGCTCAATTTCTCAACCAGTACCTCGAGCAAGTGGAAAGTCTTTTGCATCTCATAGGTGCCTGCCGTTCAGCTGACTGGGAAGGTTACTTGGCTGCCTTAGAGAACCTCATCAAGTATTTCTTCGCGCGCGATCTCCTGAATTATGCTCGCCTAATGCCAGTCCATCTTGCACAAATGAATGCTCTGGAAGAGGATGATCCAGTTACGTGGGAGGCCCTGAAATCAGGAGACTTCGTTGTGGCAAAATCAGAAGTTCCCTTCACTCATCTTTTCACCGACCAGGCCCTGGAGCAAGAGATCAAAGGGTTGAAGCGTCACGGCGGGATGGTTGGATTGAGCCAAGACGAAGCTGCCCTAGACCGACTTCTTATTACCACACCTCACCTCGCTCGTATAGTGAAGCAGTATCTCAACAGTTTCCCTCAAGCCTCTAAATCTACTGAGCGAAGTGAACATTACCAGCTTTCGGGACAAGTTGCAGCGAGATCGAGAGAAAACGCTCTGAAGATCCGTCACTCCACCGAGTTGCATTGCGCGGGCAATCCGTTTGCAGTAAAGCCTGCTTTGAAGAGCCTGGTGTCTTCAGCCCTTGTTCCAGAAGATGCGAAAGACGATATCTTGCGATTTGCAGGGAAGGTACAGAAATGTTTTAACGATTTCGTTCAAGACAGATTACTGCCCACATCAACACTTTCGGTTTGGGACCCAATGAAGAAACTGAAGCTAAAAACCTTTTCGAACTTGATGGAGAAAACTAAAGTTCGCGTTGGTGATAAGGTCATCAAGTTGCATGAAGATCGTGAACTGCTCGGCAGATTTCTTATCATCCAAAGAAGCCGGCCTCAGCTGGTGCCAAAACTAGAAGAGACAATCGGAGAGTATGAGATGTCAGTGCTACCCCGCTCCCTTTGCGCTGTTGATGGGTCTCCGTACATTCCGACGGACAAGGCCAGTCTGAAGGGGCGAAGGGGCAACCACTTCAATCGCCTCCTCTTCTCGATATATCTCCGGTGGATGGTCCATCGCGAGTTCTTGTCATTGACGCCATGGCTGTGGTTCAGAGTATGAAGAAAACAACGATAATGCGAAAGCTATCGGACCTCCAAGACGCATTTATCAAGCGGATTGAGTACATGCTGACAGGCTACAATGAGGCTCGAGTGGTATTTGATCGTTATCTGGATCAACCTCTGAAGAACAAGCTGCGCCAGAAGAGAAGTAAGACCTCCACAGAATATGCCATCCACCCAGATATGAAGCTCACAATGTCTCTAAAGGAGATTCTGTCTGCATCAAGTTCTAAGAGTAAACTGACTTCTATGTTCGCTCAGGGTTTGTTGGAACACTTCTCTGGTAACAATACCTTCAAACTAGTCGTCGTGTACAACACCAAGATCAAGGGTCACAATTGTGAAGAAGATCATTCACACGAAGAAGCTGATACACTGATACCTCATCAAGTCTTGGCTTCTATCGCTGAAAGTGCTGAGAGATACATATGTGTTTGGTCACCCGACACAGACGTCCTCACGCTTCTCCTGGACCTGGTCTCTTGTGGTCGTCTTGGAGCTCAAGCTCGTCTGAAGTTTTTAACTGGTAAGGGAACGAAGTACCGCGAAATTGATGTGGTGGACCGAGTAATAGGGCTTCGGAAATGTCAAGGACTGATTGGACTCCACAATTTCTCTGGCGCTGACTGGGGTGGGAAATTCATGGGAATCACCAAGAAGACCTGGGTTGGTGCCTACATGAAGCTTGATGAAGATGATCCTGCCATCAGCTGCTTCCGGGAGCTTGGTGAGGGTCCTATCCCGACCACGCTGACGAATGGTGAACTGCCCTCTCAGGTCAAGGATTTGGAGAAGTTTGTCTGTCGCATATACTTCCCGACCGGTCCTACAACCCTACCGGCGCTTAGATGGGAACTATTTCGGTCAAAAAACTTAGAGGGAGAGATGTTACCTCCTACTCGCACTGCGTTATTGCCCCACATCCATCACGCAAATTACATCGCCATGCGGGATAAATCATATACTACAAACTGCCCGACTCTGCCTTCTATTGAACAAAATGGATGGACTGTAAAGAAAGGTCTATATGTTCCGGTGGGATGTCTCAACCTCCCTGCCCCAAAAGCTGTGATTGAGCTTACGAAATGTAAATGTAAATCAAGCTGCAAAGGCAGATGCAGTTGTTGGAAGAACGGTCTTCCATGCACTCCTCTATGTAAATGTTATGTCGATAACTGTGTAAATTTGGTCAGAAATGATATACATAGCGAAGACGTTGACGAATAATCCGTCCAGTAGTTTAGTTTGCATGATTCTCGGATGTGTTATCTTGAGAATTTAGAGGAATTGTGTTACATTATTACATACTTGTGTAAACAAAAACATTTTGTGACATTAGACAAGCTAAACACACATAGTTCTGTATTTATATAATTTGTAAGACTTTTGCTATTTCGGTAAATATTTTCTAAATTTGACTAAGAATGGCTTTAAAACGTAGATTTATTTGTGACTGGCCAGTCTGATCGCAAAAATAACTGCTTCAGCCGTCTTCTCGTGCATGAAAACCCTCAGAGAGTGGTACTATATGACCAGGTTTTATCGCTACCTTCGAAATGACCTTGACCATGGCATGGAACCTAACCGGAAGTCGGGGATCGCCACTTCCGGTCGCTTCGAAAGTATCATAAATGGATTTAGCGTCATCGAAAACCTCTCTAACGACCCTGAGATCGATAAAATCTCTCAGTTGTTAGGGGAGAAAGTCGCATGGTCAGTCCTGGGGGTCACTGGAAACAAAACACCCCTTAAAAGGGGGTCCAGGGGTCGGAAAATTTGAACCCCATTATTTTCGAATAAATTGACCTAAAATCAATCCAACAAAGCAAAAAAATCAATTTTAGCACGCAAATCGCACGGGAGCTGTTTTTCATAACACCTCATACCACACTAAATCCTAGACTTTAGACCTTTGAAGGTCACAAAGTTCAAATTTTCAAAGTTGTCGGAATCAAACCGAATTTTCGGTATTGTGTAGCTAACTAACCTCATAACTGATTATACATTATTTTCTATCTCATTTCAAGGTCAGTAACCTTCGTTTTGACATTTCACGGTCACAAAGGTCAAATTTTCAACGTTGTCGGAATCGAACCGAATTTTCGGTATTGTGTAGCTAACTAGTCTCATAACAGATAATACATTCCTATTTATATATTTTCAATGTCAGTTTTGACCTTTGTCATTGAATACGGCTCGCTCGTGAACCATCGTCGTCTCCTGACTTGTCTCATCTATTTTCTCTCTACTATGTGTGCACCCGAGTGAATGTGATAAGTTATTTGTTTGTGTCCGCTGAGGTCCTGAGGGGATATTGGGTAATTTATTTTCACCTATCTGTTGCAGTTGGTGATCACTGCTTTATGGACGTGGTCTTCTTCTCCTTCGCCCTATCCCCCCCTCCCCCATCCTCCCCATTTTCTTGTAATAAACCCTTTCCTGGTAATGAGAACTTGTGTATGTTATCATCTGGAGTGGGCTCCATAGTGCATAGTAAATTGACAAATGCACATATTAGATGGGTAAATTGGGTTCACACATAAATGCTTGCAAAGTGAATCGCTTGGTAGGCTCGTTCGGCCAATTTTGTCAAGCAGATTCACTGCGGTCATGTGTTTTTGAATGCCGATTTGCGTTATATTCAATTGGTGGGACCTTTTGGACCTTCACCCGCTGGCAGCACAACAATAACATTATTACAAAAACTTTGCAACAACACGTCCCAATACTAGAACGGCACTCAGTGGAGCGCATACCACCACCAGGCTGAACAGTGAACAGTGTATGTTTTGTATCCCACTGATAGGTCGGATCTGGATTTGGACCTGAACCAAAATCTAATCGGCTTGTTCTTGTCACCAAACCAACACGTCCACCAAGTTTTGTCCAAATCCGTCCTTTTTGAGATATTGTGCTATGTATCAGTTTTAGACCCATCTCTCAATGGTGAAGAATTACTTAGAAAATAAATTTTAAAAATTTTCGTATCTGAATCCATATTCAGATATTTACCAAAATCTAGTCGATTAGTCCTTGTCACATACGCAATCTCTCCACCAAGTTTCGTCCAAATCCATCCACAACATTTTGAGATATCCTGTTCACAGACAAACAGATGGACAGGTAAACAGACAGGAGTGAAAACATAACTTCCAGCCACCTTTGGTGGCTTTCTTTTTCTTTTTCTTTATTTATTTATTTATTTTTATTTTTATTTTTTTGGAAAAATAGTTGTAGGCAGAGCAAGCTGCTTTCCAAGGCACCTCTTCCTAGCATTACCACCCCAAACATGTGCTGTGGTTGCTTCCCTCTTCCAGGTATACCTGCTGAATTGACATCATTGGTGCGTTATCTGAAGTCCCAGGTTTGCAATGTCTGGCTGGCACAATAATTTGGCACATTGAATCGTATCACTGATTAAGTTGCATTTCCTCAAGCGTGAAGAGGTCAGCAAGGCATAATCACTCATTGTTGCCAGCACATCATCCGGAAGTCGCAGCCAAGCAGCAAATGAAGTGAGATGGTGAGAAGCCGTACACGTATCACAAAGTACAGCGGGTAAGAAAAGTGAAAGGCTTCCAGCAAAAGGTCTCTCCTTTAGAAGTTGGCTGCAGAGCATGCGAACGCTCGACTTCGGTCTAAACAGGTGGTATATATAATTAGCACTGTCAAAGCAACTCTCACCCACAAGGAATACCACAGTCCATCTGTTTACACATCCACTTGCTCTTACTTCCTTGAGAACAATGACATGCCTTTAAAGTCAACGATGACAATGTCTTTATGGGTATTGTGGTTTTGTGGGGCACCAAGGTGCAGGAAGGACCTCATTGGAAGAAAACATGAAGTTAATGGATACTTGCTGCAGATCCCAAGTGTTCGATTTGAGCCATTGTCATTGGACAAAACCCCAAATGAACTGTCCTTCTACACTTGACTTACATACAAGAATACATGCACAAGGAACTTTGATAAAGGAGGTCGTTTGGCCCGACATGCCTGTGCCGCACCAACCCCAGTATCCATCAACGATCAAACACAAGCTACTCTGCAAACTTCATTTGACCCGGGGAAATGCTCAAAAGCATTACAATATCAGCTGCAAATAATTACTCAGTTGAAACTAATGTTGACAAATGTGAGCATAAAGTAAGACTTTAGAAAGTAATTTCTTTAGAAAGTCGATGACTTGCTACTGCTGGACCACAAGACAATGTGGGAATCATCCCAGGTAGAACCAACATCGTCATGCCCTCTAACTTTTGGAAGAATTCCTCGTAAATCCCTTGTAACAGACTGCAACCTCATGAGTTCCTTGTCTTCACAATCACGTGTGGCAAAGCCATGGTAGGACGTATTTGCAATAACATTTCTAAAGTCGTAGAAATAGTTTCCACAAGTCAGGGTGTAACAAACCTGACAAGGATATACTGTATGCCTCCCTCTCCCTGACCTTCACTTCTTTGTCCTCAACTCCGATCTTTGGAACACCCCCACAATTATCTTGCACATTTTTGCAACTCATCACCTTTTCATGTCATCCCTCAAACATACCTGCAATTTTTCTTTTTGTATACATGATTGGGGCTCGTGGAAGAGCAAGGGCAGCATTGAAGAGAACAAAATGGAAAGGTGGAAACACCAACAGCAGAGTAGGATTGAAAGTGATATTTTACTGTGGGGGGGTGGGGGGGGGGGGGGAAGACATCCGAGATGTTCGGATTCCGAGTCCAGTCTTTATTAAACTGCAACCGTAAAAACATCTCAAAACCCCATCTCGGAAATCCTCCAATAAACCAAAGCGAAAGCATATTAACATGTTGTAAAACGAAAGACAAAATGATGCCGATCAAGATCAAGTGCAGGAGGACGAGTGGACATGGGGGCAAACGAGCTTCGCATGAGCTGAATGAAATACAGCAAGAAGAGGAAGGTGAAAGCGAGGATGAAACAGAAAAGGAACTCGGAACGGCACTCGGGAGAGCACATACACCTCTGCCAGGCTGAACAGTTTACGTTTTGTATCCCACTGAAAGGCCGGATCTGCATCCAGACATTAACCAAAATGATATCAGCTTGTTCTTGTCGCCCAGCCAACTCATCCACTAAGTTTTGTCATAACCTGTCCACAACGTTTTGAGATATCCTGCTATATATCATTTTGGCCCAATTTCTCAATGGTGAAGAAACATAAACAAGTACAGGTACATTCAAAGTACACCGCTCCCATGCCAAATAATTAAATATACTCCAGCGCGGCATTGCCGCCGTGCAGCTCATACAGACTGTATTGGGAGGGAGGGGTGTACAATAATTGATTGATTAATTGCATAATTAAAATCAACAAAAGATTATCATAAAATGTTTTCTCAATCAATTGGCTAATAGCATAACTAAATCACTAGTGCTTCATCTGAAGATGTAACTTTTAGGAATTTAATTAAATAAGTCATTAATAATAAAATTAAATAATTAATTTATTAATCAATAAATAAATTGATTGATTGATCAATAAATCAAAAATATCCTTCATAGCCACATCACTTGGTCACTATCGTGCCCAAATATCAGCTTCCTTGCTGAAATGGTGCCTGAGATATTGCCAAGATGAGAAAGAAAATAAATAAATGACTAATAATGAAAATAAATAAATAATAATCATAAATAAATGAAAAATTAATCAATTGGCTAATAGAATACATAAACCACCACCATTTCATCCGAATCTGTAACTTAAAAAAAAATTAAGTCATTAATCGAATAATTAAATAATTAATCGATTAATTGATTAATCAATAAATCAAAAATATTCTTCACAGCCAAATCACTTGGTCATTGCCATGTCCAAATATCAGCTTCCTAGCTCAAAAGGTGCCTGAGATAATGCCCAGAAGAGAAAGGAAATATATAAATACTTAATTAATCGATAATAATTAAGTAACTCATCAATAAATTGATTAATCAAAAAACAAAAAATACAGTTTTTGACAAAGTACTTATTCATTATTGTGCCCAAATTTCAGCTTCCTAGCTCAAATGATGGCTGAGATATTTCCCGGACAAACAAACAAGAAAACAAGAAAACAAACAAACAACAAGAAAAAGAGCAATCAGAGATTGCAAACCCTCGCCAGGATGTATTTTCAGTGGTTTTTAAGGCTTTTGTGTTCGAACAAAAATGGCGGCCGAACCACGTGACCAATGACGTCATCATTATTTTTTTTCTAAACTAATTTATTCCTAGATTATGCTCAATAAATTTCATCTTGATTGGATGAAGTTTTATAATTGTCGAATTATGACGTCATAATGGAGGCACTTATGACATCATTATTAACATATTTTATTCCCCATGGAGAGTTCTTTACAATGAGCCATGTCTCAATTTTTTCTATTCAGCACTTTCAGAGATATAGAGGTGCAAAATTTTTCCGTTTTTCCAAGATAACGGCCGAACCACGTGACCGATGACGTCATAATTTTTTTTTTCTCCACCAGTTTATGCCGACATGGCGCTCAATAAATTTCATCTTGATTGGATGAAGTTTTATACTTGTCGAATTATGACCATAATGGAGGCACCTATGACATCATCATTAACATATTTTATTCCCCATGGAGAGTTCTTTGCAATGAGCCATGTCTCAATTTTTTCTATTCAGCGCTTTCCGAGATATAGAGGTGCAAATTTTTTCGATTTTTCCAAGATGGCGGCCGAACCACGTGACCTATGACGTCATAATTATCATTAGAAATTTATACAGGTGGAGTTGTACTTATGGTGAAAATTTCCTGTCAATCGGACCAACAGTTGCAGAGAAAATCATATTTATTCCATGCAGACAAACAGACAAACAAGAAGACGTCATGCGGAGCACGATACTTGCAAAATCCGCCCCCACCCCCAAGAAAAAAAATTCCATTGATACATCAAATTGTCCATTTCATCACGATTAAAATTGACAATCTTGATCAAAGCTCGAGTCAAGCTTTAAGATGGTGGAAGCTTTAAGAAGTCAAGCTTTAAGATCAAGTCCGTTTCTGGTGTTTGTTCCCCCTCCATCCCCTTACCTCAAATGGCCACACAGTTGACATCGCACGTGACAAAGCCGAATGCCTCAACTCTGTGTTCGCCTCGAAATCCTTAGTCCCAAACCCATCTCTCTCTGTTCCCACCTTTCCCAGTCGAACCCAACTGCTCCTGGACTCTGTGTCCTTCTCTCCTGACAAGGTGGAGGAGTTTTTGTCAAACCTCGACTCTGATTCTGCAACTGGACCAGACGGCATCAGCCCACGGGTCCTAAAATCCTGCTCTGCCGCTCTATCTCACCCTCTCTCTGTTCTTTTCACCCTATCTTTTGCTCAAGGTCATCTGCCAGCATCCTGGAAATCAGCTAACATTACCGCTTTACACAAAAAAGGTGCAAAAACAGATCCTTGCAACTACAGACCAATCAGCCTGCTCCCAATTATCAGCAAAGTCATGGAATCCATCATTGCTTCGGATATGAAATCTTTCCTCTTCTCCAATGGCTTGATCTCTGATCATCAATTTGGTTTCAGACCAGGTCACTCTACTCTGGACATGCTGCTTCTGCTGTCTCAACAATGGATGGAGGTCCTCAATGCTAAACAGGAAATCAGAGCTGTCTCCCTTGACATATCACGGGCCTTTGATACGGTCTGGCACCCAGCTCTGCTCACCAAACTCTCCTCCTATGGTATCCATGGAAATCTCCATGCATGGCTTGCGGACTTCCTCTCTGGTCGTAGTCAACGTGTGGCCCTGAATGGATTTCTCTCATCTCCCCTTCCTGTTCAGGCTGGAGTTCCCCAAGGAAGTGTGCTGGGCCCTGTGCTTTTTCTGGTCTTTATCAATGATCTCTCCGACTCTCTGGAAAATCCTCTCTATCTCTTTGCTGATGACTCCACTCTCTGCCGCTCCATTCCTCTTCCCTCAGATCGGCAGTCTGCAGCCTCCTCACTCTCTGAAGACCTGGACAAAATCACAGACTGGTCAAACAAGTGGAACATGTCTTTCAATCCTGACAAATCTCACTCTCTTACTATGTCTCTCCGAAAAGATCGACTGGACAACCCTCCCATCTACTTTCTCAACAGCCTCTCCAAGAAGTTCTGTCACTCAAGCTTTTGGGTCTCACTATCTGCCATGATCTTTCTTGGGAAAACCACATTTCCAAGCTGGCCTCCAAAGCCAGTCGCCGACTGGGCATCCTCCGTCGTGCGAAGTCCTTCCTCGGCACACCTGAGCTCCTCACCACATACAAGGCTTTCATCCGCAGCTCAATGGAATACTGTTCTCCCCTATGGGCTGGTGCTCCTGCCTCACACCTGGCTCGGCTTCACGCTGTTGAATCCAAAGCTTTCAAAATCATTGGAATCTCCCGCGATGAAGCTATCTCTGAGGGCCTTTCACTCACTCACCGCAGGCAGGTAGGTGGCCTTTCTGTCTTCTACCGACTCCTCTCCGGCCTTGCTCCCCCAGCTCTCTCTGTGCTCTGTCCCCCAAATATTCCTACAGGTCGCACAAGATCTGCCAGCAACCCTCTGATGGTTAAACTGCCGAAATCTCGGCTCTCTGCTCACCTTCACTCTTTCATTCCTCTTTTCTCCCGCCTGTGGAACAAACTCCCACACTCCCTTCAATCCCTCTCCTCCCTCCAGGTCTTTAAAACAGCTGTTCACCACCATCTCTTATCTTCCCCCATCCATAACCTTGATCTTTTCTACCCCCACTAATTCACCCCAGATCCACCTTGTTTGAAATTCCAACTTCTTTCCTGGAAATCCTGGCAGTGTCCATATGTTTATACCTCTCCCACCCCCCCCCTTCACATGCCTCCCCCCCTTCACATGCCTCCCCCCCAAAGCCCTCTCCCTCCCACAGATCTCTCGATGTCTCCATGTCTCTCGGTCCCTGCTCTCAAATGTTGTGTTTGTGTCCTTCTCCCTCTCTCCCCATCTTGTCTACCGCTCCCGATGTTATTTGTTTTATGTGTCTGTTTGTCTTTCATGTGTGATTAATGTTCGCTGTTTCACGAGCCTCGATCTTGTATACAAAAAAAAAAAAAAAAAAAAAAAAAAAAAGTCTAAAATTTAGCCGAGAAAGACTTGGCTAAAGATGGTGGAAGAAGAAATGCGGGCAAGGGGGTTAACAAGGAGAGATGCAGAAAATAGGGCAAAATGGAGAAGATTGTCATGGGGACCGCAAGGCTAACCCCCGCTCTAGCAGGGAAAATGGCCTTTTAAAATGCATGTTGTTGTTGTTTGTTGATCAAAGCTCGAGTCAACAGGAAGAAAAGTGACGATTTTTCATATGAAAAATGGTGATTTTGGAAGGTTGACCTTGAGTTGACCTTTGACCCTTTGACCTCAAAAATAGTTAGTTTCCCTATTTAGTGGCTTAATGTGCAAATGCTGTTCAATTTTCAAGTCAATCGGATGAAAATTGAGGATTTTAAAAACTTGGCCTAGGTTGACCTCAAAAATAGTTGGTGGTTGAATTCAGTGACCATATATGTAAATCCTCTTAGAATTTCAAGTCAATCAAATGAAAATTGGTGATTTAGAAATTCGGCCTATGTTGACCTTTTGGCCTATGTTTACCTAAAATATAATTTGTGGTTGAATTCAGTGACCAGATATTCAAGTACTCTTCAAATTTCAAGTCAATTCGATGAAAATTGAGGATTTTAGAAATTTGGCCTATGTTGACCTTTTGGCCTATGTTGACCTCAAATATACTTGAAGGTTGAATTCAGTGACCAGATAGTGACGATTTTTCAGCTGAAAAATGATGATTTTTGGAAGGTTGACCGTGAGTTGACCTTTGACCTTTTGACCTCAAAAATAGTTAGTTTCCCTATTTAGTGACTTAATGTGCAAATGCTGTTCAATTTTCAAGTCAATCGGATGAAAATTGAGGGGTTTTTTTCAGATAAAAAGTGATGATTTTGGAAGTTTGACCTTGAGTTGACCTTTGACCTTTTGACCTAAAAATAGTATGTTTCCCAATTTGGTGACTCGATATGCAAATGCTGTTCAATTTTCAAGTCAATCGGTTGAGAATTGGCGGCTTTTTAGATGAAAAATGATGATTTTTAAAATTTGACCTTGAGTTGACCTTTTGACCTCAAAAATAGTATGTTTCCTAATTTAATGACTCGATATGCAAATGCTGTTCAATTTTCAAGTAAAGCGGATTTAAAATGGCGATTTTAGAAATTTGACCTCCAGATGACATTTGACCTTTGACCTCAAAATCAATAGGCTTCTCAATTGGGACGACCTATACAACTTGGTGAAGTTTCGTGACGATCGGTTTAGAATTGTGACCTGGCGTTTCTGTCAGTCTGTAAACACTTGCAACTTTTTCTCCGAAGCCGCTGAAGAGATTTTGACCAAACTTGGCACAAATGATATTTGTTATGTTGTGACTAAAGTTTGTACACGGCATTTTAAAAATCGGGGTCTAAGGGGTCTACCGGGGCTGAAAGTGGATCCAGGTGTGTCTCCCCAAAATAGGAATTTGCTTTTTCCTCTGAAACTACACAAACAATTTCGATGAAACTTGACCACAACCTTCATCCCCCGTGATGTACCGAAGTTTGTTCACGGCATTAGAAAAATTGGGGTCTGAGGAGGTATACAGGGTTGGGGTGCGGGAGGAGGTTGCCCCCCAAAATATGTGTTTTTTTTGTTTGTTTGTTTAAAGTCTTAAGATTATGTTAGTATGATTCTGCATGCTGCCCTGTCTTCTAGCAACCATTGAAATTGGTTTAAAATACCTTTAGTCAGTGCAGTATTCTGTTTATTCTTCCAGGTGAGCCCCAGGGGTGTTGCCCCTATGCTTATTTGAAGTGGCCTTGGAAAAACGCCAATGATAAGCTGTCTATACACCTTAACATGGATTCGCCGAAGGTGGAAACCCTCTTGGGGAGGGAGGCAAATTAAGTTGCTACAACCTCCATCGTGTGACCCTTAGTCTTCGTGTCTGGTTTGGTTGAGATTTTCTAAGTAACGACCGAATGTATCACAGTCAGACAAACAGACACCAAATTGTGCATTTCAGTTTGATTATGTGCACCTGTTATCTTCGGCATATTTTTACCACTCTTTGGTCTGGCTTCGGAAGGAGAAAAGGTGATTTATTTTGTTTCTTGGCTGATCTTCTTCGAAAGAGAATGATGTCACTGGAAACGATGAAAAGAACGGTGTGAGGAGGACAAAAGGACTCATGGCCTTGCAGGGAGCTCAATTCTAGTTCCCACCGAATTGGAGTTATACCCAGTGAAGTATCACTTTTCCTGAGACGTCTCTTACGTGACCTGGTTGTGGATTCTACTTTAACGCTTGAATTTTTCGCTATACTTGTGCTTGCCAGAAGCGTTTTTCTTTTATTCATGGATATTCCACGTCTTCCCTGAGGAGTTTGTCTCTGAGGCCTGGGATTTTTTTTATCACGGACTTTTGTCAATTTATTTAAATTTCTCAATACTGCTCACCATTTACTTCATATCGTGATTCCAAAGTGGAGAAGGTTTTATTATGAACTTGAAGCTGAATTTTTACGAGCGAATGTTTGTTAACCTGTATTTTATTTTTTGGAATCTTTTCATTAGCTTGGAGCTTTGGTTTCCTCTTTTGAATTGCTGCATTCATCCCGTTTCCATACTGAGTTATTCACTCAATGTCATTAGCTCCGCCATTCCGTCGACGTGTGCCAGGGTGAGCCAAAGGCCAAACCAATGCCTTGGTGTGCCTCTCTGTCTTCTCCTATCTGTTGCCTCAGTATGATTCTCCCGGAACCATGTCCTGTGTGTAACTAATCCTGCCCGTTTTGTCTCATTCTCTTTATTGGCTCGATTTCGTGTGTACGTTTAGATAGATGGGAAGTTCTCCCCAACCGATTGGCTATGTAATTAGCCAGTGCGTACTTGATGGTTCTGCTCGGCCGTACCTAATAAATAAATGAGTACGCACTGAGGATACGTGACCCCACTGGCATCGCCAACCCAATGGAAAGGTAACATGTTTGTAAAAGGGAGAGGACCCTGCCAAGTGTGGTGTTATCAATCGGTGTCCGTAGTTGCTTGCCAACCTGAAGGCCTGCGGACTTATCTGTGGCACGTAGCCTCAGGACCGGAGTTCGGGAGGAGTCAGAGAAGTCCCCATCTTGGTAAACCCTGAAGCTCGGTTCCGTAACAATTTCAAAAAGCTATGGACGGATTCGGATGAAACTTGCTAGATGCGTTTTGTAAGTGACAAGAACAAGCCGATTAGATTTTGGTATCAGTTGAATACAAAACATAAACTGTTCAGCCTGGTGGAGGTATATGCACAGGTAATACATTGAATGGTCTCCCTGGAAAGGTTGTGGCAGCAGAAAAGGTCGATAGATGTAAGCTGGAATTATTGGAAGTTGTAGAATAATTTTAGTTGTAGAAAGATAGAATTATTGGAATTATTGGAATTCCTTGTATGGAGGACCTCCACAGAATCAGGAGGCTTTGCGTGTAATTATGACAGCAAAATAAAAAAAAGGAATATGAACAGATAAAGATGGCCATGATGGAATAGTAAATACTAGAGCCTGAAACTTTTTCTCTTTAAGGGTTGCAGAAGCACCATTCTTTGAGGCATTAATTATTGCTGGCAAAACATATTGTCAAAAATAAAATAAAATTAAATGTGATTAATTATGATCATTTAAAGGGCCAACTGCTGATGAATGTGCATTTTCAATACAATATTGAGGCGGAAAAATTACGTGAGAAGCGGATGTGATGTCATTATGACGTTGGTTCCTGGCCCACGTTTCCTGCCTCGCCCCCGTTTCTCCCGCCTCTTGTCCGAAGCGCAGACGGCACTTGGAGCAGAAAATAAAATCGGGGTTTTCCCCCCTCATCTTCTCTTTTCTTGCTTTTCTAGTTTTTACTATAATTGGTGACATTTTATTGATTGCCATTTTAATCACTTTTCTAACGATCTCAAACCCTCGTTCGGTTGGCATTTCCATGGCCATGAGATTTGGTTGAGGTTCTTTGTGTTTGAAGCGGATGTTCAGGGAAAGCGGTGAAGAGATCACGATATCCTTGGGGTCGTGCAAGTCATGACATTGAGTCCCTGAGAGCTTTCCGTCCCACGGGTAAGAGGTGCTGTCCGTCCCGTGTACCCCGTGGAAGACCGTCCGTCCCGTGTAAACCGTGGAGGACCGTCAGTCCTGCGAACCCCTCGGAGGGCCGTCCGCCCCGCGTACCCCTCGGAGGGCCGGGCCGCGTACCCCGTGGAGGACCGTCCGTCTCGCGTACCCCGGGGAGGGCCGTCCGTCTCGCGTACCCCGGGGAGGGCCGTCCGTCCCGCGTACCCCGGGGAGGACCGTCCCTCCCGCGTACCCCGGGGAGGGCCGTCCGTCCCGCGTACCCCGGGGAGGACCGTCCCTCCCGCGTACCCCGGGGAGGGCCGTCCGTCCCGCGTACCCCGGGGAGGACCGTTCCTCCCGCGTACCCCGTGGAGGACCGTCCGTCCCGCGTACCCCGTGGAGGACCGTCCGTCCCGCGTACCCCGTGGAGGACCGTCCGTCCCGCGTACCCCGTGGAGGACCGTCCGTCCCGCGTACCCCATGGAGGACCGTGTACCCCGTGGAGGACCGTCCGTCCCGCGTACCCCGTGGAGGACCGTCCGTCCCGCGTACCCCGTGGAGGACCGTCCGTCCCGCGTACCCCGTGGAGGACCGTCCGTCCCGCGTACCCCGTGGAGGACCGTCCGTCCCGCGTACCCCGTGGAGGACCGTCCGTCCCGCGTACCCCGTGGAGGACCGTCCGTCCCGCGTACCCCGTGGAGGACCGTCCGTCCCGCGTACCCCGTGGAGGACCGTCCGTCCCGCGTACCCCGTGGAGGACCGTCCGTCCCGCGTACCCCGTGGAGGACCGTCCGTCCCGCGTACCCCGTGGAGGACCGTCCGTCCCGCGTACCCCGTGGAGGACCGTCCGTCCCGCGTACCCCGTGGAGGACCGTCCGTCCCGCGTACCCCGTGGAGGACCGTCCGTCCCGCGTACCCCGTGGAGGACCGTCCGTCCCGCGTACCCCGTGGAGGACCGTCCGTCCCGCGTACCCCGTGGAGGACCGTCCGTCCCGCGTACCCCGTGGAGGACCGTCCGTCCCGCGTACCCCGTGGAGGACCGTCCGTCCCGCGTACCCCGTGGAGGACCGTCCGTCCCGCGTACCCCGTGGAGGACCGTCCGTCCCGCGTACCCCGTGGAGGACCGTCCGTCCCGCGTACCCCGTGGAGGACCGTCCGCCCCGCGTACCCCTCGGAGGGCCGCCCGCCCCGCGTACCCCTCGGAGGCCCGCCCGCCCCGCGTACCCCTCGGAGGGCCGCCCGCCCCGCGTACCCCTCGGAGGGCCGCCCGCCCCGCGTACCCCTCGGAGGGCCGCCCGCCCCGCGTACCCCTCGGAGGGCCGCCCGCCCCGCGTACCCCTCGGAGGGCCGCCCGCCCCGCGTACCCCTCGGAGGGCCGCCCGCCCCGCGTACCCCTCGGAGGGCCGCCCGCCCCGCGTACCCCTCGGAGGGCCGCCCGCCCCGCGTACCCCTCGGAGGGCCGCCCGCCCCGCGTATCCCTCGGAGGGCCGCCCGCCCCGCGTACCCCTCGGAGGGCCGCCCGCCCCGCGTACCCCTCGGAGGGCCGCCCGCCCCGCGTACCCCTCGGAGGGCCGCCCGCCCCGCGTACCCCTCGGAGGGCCGCCCGCCCCGCGTACCCCTCGGAGGGCCGCCCGCCCCGCGTACCCCTCGGAGGGCCGCCCGCCCCGCGTACCCCTCGGAGGGCCGCCCGCCCCGCGTACCCCTCGGAGGGCCGCCCGCCCCGCGTACCCCTCGGAGGGCCGCCCGCCCCGCGTACCCCTCGGAGGGCCGCCCGCCCCTCGTACCCCTCGGAGGGCCGCCCGCCCCGCGTACCCCTCGGAGGGCCGCCCACCCCGCGTACCCCTCAGAGGCTGCCTGCCCCGCGTACCCCTCGGAGGGCCGCCCGCCCCGCGTACCCCTCGGAGGGCCGCCCGCCCCGCGTTTCCCTTGGATGACCGTACGCCTTGGCAGGCCGCACGCCCCGCGTGCCCCCTGGGGAAGGCCGTATGCCCCACGTGCCGCTTGGATGGCCATCCGCCCGACGTATCCCTCGGAGGGCCGCCCACCCCGCATAAGCCTTGGCAGGCCACCTGCCCCATGTACCGCTTGGAAGGCCGCCCACCCCCGGGAAAGGCCGTCGGTTCCCGCGTGTTCCCCGGGGAAGGCCGTCCGCCCGCATGCCCTCTGTGGAAGGCCGTCCGCCCTGCATGTCACCCCCCCCCCCCCCGGAAGGCAATCCGCCCCGTGTGCCCGCCCTCCCCCATTGCTTCGGCCACCGTACAGTGACAGGGTACCCTTTCTCCCACCCCTACTGTCACAGGGCACCATTTCTAAGATCATATCACTACCCAGGGGAGGTCATTCCCAAAGTGCTCCTGGCATATGTGGCGATGTGCCCATGTGTCCTTAGACATCTGATCTGTGACTGGAGAGGGATGAAGGGAGGGAGTGAGGGTGGGAGGAAGGAAGCCACTACTCGCTAATTACTCACAGGAGGTATTGAGAAAATATTCAAGACACAAATTTGTGCACTCTGGAAAAACATTTGTGGCTGGGTGGGGTGGGGTGGGTGATGGTGGTGCATATGTCGTGAATATCGGTGTGATGGTAATTTTAACTGTCGTAGGTTCACAGCAATAGATACACCTGTAAATCTGTGGTGGATCGAGTTGAGGTGGAGCGACGTCTTTCACTCGGTGTAATTGACTAACTACCTCGCAAGTCTAGTCTAGATGCAGAGTGAGAGAAAACTATATTGCGTTCTATCTTCCTCGGAATCGGCATTATCTTTCGTATTATTTTGCCAAACTTTGTTCACACAACACCAATGGCATTTGTTTTCACAACAGCCTCACCTTGCCTTTGTGGCCCAGGGTGTGGTGTTGCTCCATGTGCCCTTTTCTCTACACTACGTTTGCAGTTTATTGTCCCGATTATTTGTTTTTTAAATAACAATGTATGAGGACTTGCACGATTATTGTGTGCTTTATCGCTTCCCAGTGAACTGTGATTGGTCGGTCCTTAAACGTGTGCGTGGGTGCGTCTGTCCGTCTTGTTCCGAGTGTGCTCGGTGGCTGAACATATTGGTTTATGGCAATGATGGTGTATTTCTTTTGTTTGCCGCAGGAACAGGAGCTGTGCCTTCGGTTTCATACAATCTGGAGGAAAGCGTAGAACCTTTGGCTCGCAGGGTATGGAGAACGATTGGGGCTGAGGAGCCTTTTTCCATTAACCAGCTGTCTGGAGAGCCAGGCGGTGCTGGCTGTACTCTGGAATAAGGCGAGTGGCTGTGCATTGCACGGCGCCCTGGCGACCAGTCCCAACTCGGTGTGGCGACGGGTAGCGCATGGCCGACCCAAAGCGCTTGCCACGGCCGAGCAGCGGTGGGCGCAACGGCCCTTCTGGTCGGGGAACTGGCTCTGGCGTTCTTATGGTTGGACCCAACTTCCGGGTGGGCAAGAAGATTGGCTGCGGGAACTTTGGAGAGCTACGCCTCGGTACGCGTTGACCCAAACGAGACCCATTTACTATCCACTGCCAACCTGTCATGATGGACGAGTCCATTTTATTCCACCTGAGTGTAGATCAATTGTCGCTGATTAGTAAATACTTTTGAATCAAACACCTAACTTAACCTCTTACCTGCCCTTCACCTTTTACCAGTCGTTCTCTTCCTCTAGTTGAGTGTGATGTTCCAACTTCACGACTTTCTATTCAACTTTTCATCTCGGTTTCACCTGCTCAAACCCCTTCATTCAATTACTGAACTTTCACCTGCTCAAACCCCATGACCCCATCTCCCCCAACATCTTGTCTTCCCTCCTCCAACCCCTCCCCACCCACCAACCCACCAAACCGTTTTTTTTTCTCTTCCTCCTTTCCATCCGCCATACATTGGTTGTGCTTCAGTTTGCATTTCTGTTAAGGTACAACAGCAATTTGGCCGCCTCGAGGTTTAACCCGAACTCTTCTTTCTCCACCACAGGTAAAAACCTCTACACGAATGAATACGTGGCAATAAAACTGGTAAGTTAATCCCAAAGCAACACAGTGTCGGTAAGTTCAGGTCTGAGGCTAATTGCATGACACATGATCAACAGCCTTTATGCATTGTCACACCATGCCTGTTCTTCATTGTGTTATCGACAGGAACCCATGAAATCGAGAGCACCTCAGCTTCATTTGGAGTACAGGTTTTACAAACAGTTGGGAAATTCAGGTGTGTGCCTCGATTCCCTCCACCTTTCCTCTTTGTTCTCTCTGACCGTTAAAGCTTCTTCCTCTTTTCTTTGCACCTCTTCCTTTCACCGTTCCCCACCCCTTTCCCGTTTTAGCTGCTTGCGTAATCCTACACTAAAAGCTGCCTTGTGGCTGAAACCTCAGACCCAGCCAGTGTCCTTGTTGCAAGTTTACAGTCGTTTTGTGGCATTGTTTGATCCACAGTGTCATCTTCGAATTCTCCAACCATTCTGCAGTATTGTATTCCCGTTATCGGAAGTCTTGTGCGAGTTCATCGATTCGTGGCAAGCTCTCAAAATATGCTTTATTTATTTATTATAATTTCAAATGCATTTGTGACCTTTCTGGTTTCACACCCTTGGTTCTGCTTTTCCCCCAATCGCTCTGGCTTATCTTCCGTAAAACTTGTTTGGTTTGCTCGCACTGTCGTGCTTGATAAGTTGGCAGGATGCCAACAACTTTACGTACAGGGTCACTCTAAGTGACTTTACGTACAGGGTGGCCTGAAAGTCACTTCGCCACTCTAAATTTCTCGCACCTCCCTCCCTGCTTGGCGATGAATACAGGTACAATGATTGATTAATTATTGTAAATCCTGCACAACAAAACCTGTATATTAAGAGTTTAAGAACTAATGCTTTACTTGGGACGGGTAAAGGGACTTTCAGACCTCCCTGTACACATGAGGGTCTTGCTCGATGAAACGACATTTCCGTGTCAAAAGGAAGTTGCTTTAATCCAAGAGAGGCCCACCTGCATTAATATTCTTGCTCACCATTTGGTGGAGAGGTGAGGGTGGGCACTGGGCAGCATTTTACAATGGAAACATTCGATTGGGACACGACCTCTTAGGGTGAACGCTCAAAACTACTTAAGTGTTTGCTCGCTGCACGCGTGTCTATGCTGCTTTCCTGTGTATTGTGGAGGGGTTACATTGCATCATAAGGTATGTTGTTGTGAAATAGCATCTGATCGTATAGGAACCTGGTTTTATGACCCATGTCATCATACCCAGTCGTTCTTGTTAGAACCTGCCATGAACGGCATCAAATTGGCCGCCCTGGTGCGATCAAATAATAAGGGTTGTTTTTAAGAAAACGGCCGAGCTTGTTGGAATTGGATCGAAGTAGTCTGTCGGATTTATTATTGGGGTGTTGTGCACTTGGTGGGGAATTTGGGGAGGGAGGGTGAGGTTTAGTGTGGTTTATAATTGTATCTGGCTTGGTTGGAATTTGGACTTTATATTTTGAACCTGTATTAGACGATGGACAAAATGTGCACAATGTACGTGATATTCTTCTTTCGTATGCAGTGCTTGGCTGTGGCCGGTGTTATTTGTTGGGGGCGCAGCTGTGCCGCTGATGCGTTGTCCCCTTCTCGGTTGGGGGATGAATTTGGCCAGGGTGCCGGCGATAGCTCGTCTGCTGTCCGTCAAGGACACCATAGGATCTTTAATGTCCAACTAATGTCGGCAGATGGGACAGTCAGCTTAAAACGTCTATCTGAGGGGCGGCACGCATTAAACCTTTTCCCTGCAACCCAAAACACCAGGATGACACTTTACAGTTGTTAAACTCATGATATAAAGTTCAGAAGCCAGTGTGCATACCTTCTGACCATCCTGCTATCCAACATATGCGATTGGAACCTAGGATACCAGGATTGAGCGATTGGAACCTGGGATCCTCGGACTAGATCAACCCCCCTCCACCCCCCTCTCCCCGACCCAAAATAGAAACGTACTTTCACTCAAAAAGTTTGTACATTCTGTTTCAGATTTTGTTTACGAATCGCTTTGATGAAGACATTGTTGTTTCCATGTTGTTTACGATGGAGCAAAGTGTCGCTGTCTTTCTACGTACTTGACTGCCTGGCTTTTCCATGGGCCATACCTCCACGCATGAGCAATTTGACCTTCATGAGCTTGCTCTTTCATGTAATGGCCTTTTTGATGTCTCCTCAAAGGGGAGTGAGTCCAGCACTTGAATCGAGGCCAGGGAGGCCGATGCCTGTAATGCTCCACTACAAATACAGCGAGGGCATCGCAGGATTTGAATCAAAAGTGCCCTCAAAGCAAACCATGGTGCTGTTGGGGATGAGCTATCTTGTTCGCTGCGGTTACCGAGGTGACGACCGGGAATTCATCCTCGTATTGGCAGGGTCCAGCGTGGGAATGGCATGCAGCTTTCACTGAGCTCGGTCCGTTTTAAGTGGCGGACACTAATTTGGCTGTAATATGCCAAGTTGGTATTTTGTTTGTCTTTGGCGAATCACCATTGCACCCATTAAGTAGGAACAGGTGTGTTTTGATTGGAAGATTTGAGATGCCATTAACGGTTTTCCACCATGAATTTGAGATTTGAGATGCCGTGGATTTTAAACCCGCACCCTTTGCGGCTGTTTCAGGAGAATGCTCTCGTATTGTGAGAAATGTTCTCATTAGGTTATTTTCCTGCAGTACTGTGAACTTTATTTGTTCTTCGTCTCGTACTATCTCCTTGTTCTGTACTGCACTTCAACTGCGTCATTGAATTGCAAGTGTGCTCTGCACCTCTCGTGTTGTGCACTCTATTTCTGTGTGAGGTTTCCCTGTTGAAACGTTTTTTTTATAAACACCGACTTGTGCGTTGCTGAATTTCGGTTGAATGCACGACGCTGTGTTCAAATTCCTTGCCGTCGTTTGGCAATTTGCTGTGCATCGTAAATTTTGCAGCACCTGGCTGTGAGAGAACACTGCAGGGTTTATTTTGATTGGCCAGTATCTCAGCATGCGCCGCTTCCTGATCAGCTGTCACTTGCACCTGTTGTGCTAGAAGCCACCTGAGTTTTTCCTTCGCCCAAAACTCGGCAGGGTATTTGCCCCCGGCTCAGATAAATAATTATTATAATCGGTTCATTCTGCTGCTTCATGCAACAAATGAACAAGATGGTGAAATTTGTTTTTGGGTCATTACATCCATAACTGGAACGCCGCTTGGTAGAGTGCATACTTCCACCGAGGCAGAAGTTTACGCTTTGTATCCAACTAATAGGTTGGATCTGGATTTGGACCTGAACCAAAATATAATCGGCTTGTTATTGTCGCCTAGCCAACTCATCCACCAAGTTTTGTCAGAATCCGTCCACAATTTTTTGAAATATCCTACCATATATATATATATATAGTGCATTCAGAAAGTATTCAGACCCCTTCACTTTTTTCACATTTTGTTATGTTGCCGCCTTATGCTGAAATCATTTCAACTCATTTTTTCCCTCATCAATCTACACTCAATACCCCATAATGACAAAGAGAAAACAGGATTTCAGAAAGTTTTGCAAATTTATTAAAAAGAAAATACTGAAATATCACATTGACATAAGTATTCAGACCCTTTGCTATGACACTTGAAATTTAGCTCAGGTGCCTCCCATTTCTCTTGATCAGACTTTGAGATGTTTCTACACCTTGATTGGGGTCCACCTGTGGTAAATTCAATTGATTGGACATGATTCGGAAAGGCACACACCTGTCTATATAAGGTCTCACAGCTGACAATACATATCAGAGCAAATACCAAGCCATGAGGTCGAAGGAACTGCCTGCAGAGCTCAGAGACAGGATGGTGTCGAGGCACAGATTTGGGGAAGCCCACAAAAAAAGCTTCTGCTCCATTGAAGGTTCCCAAGAGCACAGTGGCCTCCATAATTCTTAAATGGAAGAAGTTTGGAACAACCAGGAGTCTTCTTAGAGCTGGCCGCCCGGCCAAACTGAGCAATCGGGGGAGAAGGGCCTTGGTAAGAGAGGTGACCAAGAACCCGATGGTCACTCTGGCTGAGCTCCAGAGATCCGGTGTGGAGATGGGAGAAACTTCCAGAAGGACAACCATCACTGCAACACTCCACCGAACTGGGCTTTATGGCAGAATGGCCAGACGGAGGCCTCTCCTCAGTGAAAGACACATGAAAGCCTGCTTGGAGTTTGCAAAAAAAGCACCTAAAGGACTCTCAGAATGTGAGAAACAAGATTCTGTGGTCTGATGAAACTAAGATTGAACTGTTTGGCCTCAATTCTAAGCATCATGTCTGGAGGAAACCAGGCACCGGTCATTACCTGCCAAATACCATCCCAACTGTGAAGCATGGTGGTGGCAGCCACCTGTGGGGGTGTTTTTCAGCAGCAGGGACTGGGGGACTGGTCAGGGTTGAGGGAACAATGAACGGAGCGAAGTACAGAGATATCCTTAATGAAAACCTGAAACGGAGTGCTCAGGACTTCAGACTGGGCCGAAGGTTCACCTTCCAACAGGACAATGACCCGAAGCACACAGCCAAGACAATGCAGGAGCACACAGCCAAGACAATGCAGGAGTGGCTTCGGGACAACTCTGTGAAGGTCCTTGAGTGGCCCAGCCAGAGCCCTGACCTGAACCCAATCGAACGTCTCTGGAGAGACCTGAAAATGGCTGTCCACCGACGGTCCCCATCCAACCTGGCAGAGCTTGAGAGGATCTGCAGAGAAGAATGGCAGAAAATCCCCAAATCCAGGTGTGCAAAGCTTGTCGCGTTTTACCCAAGAAGACTCGAGGCTGTAATCGCTGCCAAAGGTGCTTCAACTAAGTACCGAGTTAAGGGTCTGAATACTTATGTCAATGTGATATTTCAGTTTTTTATTTTTAATAAATTTGCAAAACTCTAAAATCCTGTTTTCTCTTTGTCATTATGGGGTATTGAGTGTAGATTCATGAGGGAAAAAATGAATTTAAACGATTTCAGCATAAGGCTGCAACATAACAAAATGTGAAAAAAGTGAAGGGGTCTGAATACTTTCTGAATGCACTGTATATATATATTTACCCCATGCAGTCTTGAGAAAAATGACATGGGAAGAGTTTTATAAACTCTTGCTTTGCATTTTGCACTGAACAAACAGCACTCGGCACCGCCATATTTGTTTGAATGCTGAATCTCAGTTACTGTGCCCTCAGGGCTTGACTCAGCATCCATTATGACATCCCATAAAAGAGTAAGTATCCTGTTTGGAATTGTTTTCAATTTTTTTTTGACAGACAGACAGACTAAAAAAATATTACCTTTCACCTCTGTGCATCCACGATCGGAACGAGATTTGGTACAGGTTTGACAAATTCCGAGCTAAGGTACTGCACTGCTAAACTGCAGGTTTGGGTTCCGATTATTGTTCAAAGGTTTTCAAAATGTAAAACTTAATTGAAATTAAGTAATTCCTTAATCATAGGCTGACATCTGTAGACAGACAGACAAGGTGAACCAATTGCTCAACCCCGCTTTTCGATTTGTGTGCTCGTGTGAACTATGCATTTGTTTGCTGTGCAGTTTAAAGGTCCACAGAATCCGAAAAAAGATTTGACGTGATAATATTGATTTGAAGTAATAAACAAAGAACTGAATGTGGTTTTTTAATTCCAATAATTTTTGAGGTGTTAAAGTTAAAAAAACAATCTGGCTGGTACTTCCCCTCAAAATTCCAGAAAACCTCCATTTTCATTACATCAACTGTGTGACATCATCACCAGATAGATCGTCTCAGCATGCAAATAATAATGGCCGCACAACTCACTTCAGACTTGTCAGAAAGTGAATTTGAAGAATAATTTTCTGATTAAGAATCCTCAGATTACGACAACAGTCAAAATCATGATGTAGAAGGTGCTGTCGGACCGTATATGTATGAACCCGATGTGGAAATTGTGGATGACAACAACAACAACAACATGCATTTTAAGGCCATTTTCCCTGCTAGAGCGGGGGTTAGCCTTGCGGTCCCCATGACAATCTTCTCCATTTTGCCCTATTTTCTGCATCTCCCCTTGTTAACCCCCTTGCCCCCGCATTTCTTCTTCCACCATCTTTAGCCAAGTCTTTCTCGGTCTTCCCCGTCCTCTACTTCCTTCCACATTCATTTCCATCACTCTTCTCAACCAGTCACTTTCATCCTTCCTCAACACATGACCAAACCATCTCAACCTGTTTCTCTTCACAGCATCAATCACAGGCTCTATTCCCATCATCTTTCGCAATTCATCATTTGGCTTCCTCTCTCTCAACGATACTCCACACATCCACCGCACCATTTGCATTTCCACCCTTTCCAGCCTTCGTTGCTGCTCTACGTTCATTACCCATGTCTCGCTCCCATAAATCATAACACTTCTCACACATACAGCTTCTCACACAATCATAACACTTCTCACACATAACACTTCTCACAGAAAGGTCGGATGAACCCACCTTTCCCTTCAGCTTCAACGACACTCCCCTCCTCATCAGCCCGCCACTCAGTTCCCGAAACTTCTTCGATGCACATCTCACTCAAGCAACCGTTGCCGAGTCTGATCCACCTTCTCCATTCAGCATGTCTCCGAGGTAGCAAAATGTATTCACACCTTCCAGCTTCACGCCATCTCCAAGATCCAACTCAACATTTCCTCCATCTGCAGCTCCCTCTGTGCACACCTTACATTTGAATGTAGCTGCCACACTGGTTAATGACCCTCTCAGACCACTACATTTTTGATGAACCCACTCAGCGCACATTGTACATTGAATGGAGTTTGCTCCGACACCCTTCCTGCACACAGCACACGGCCACTTCCCAGTTCTTTCCACCTCACTACATGCTTTACCACTTGCCATCACCTTCGTCTTTCCGATATTCACCTTCAGACCTTTTGTCTCCATACATTCCTTCCACTTGTTCATCTTTTCCTTCAGTCCATCCATACTTTCCACAATCAACACCAGATCATCTGCATACAACAACTCCCACGGTAAACCCTCCTTTATGTTCTGAGCCAGCACCTCCATCACAGCTACAAATAGTAGTGGACTTAGTACCGACCCCTGATGCACTCCCACCTTCACCTCAAACTCACCACTGTTCCTGTCCTTCGTCCTTACAGCTGTGCGCTCTTTTGTACATTGCTATCACTACTCTGATCAACCATTCCTCCACTCCTAACTTCCTCAATGCCCATGTCACTACTTCGCGTGGAACCCTATCGAATGCTTTCTCCAGATCAACAAACCCAAGAAACAACTTCTTCCTCTTCTCCATGTACTTCTCCTGCAACTGCCTCACAACAAAAAGCACGTCTGTCGTTCCTCTTCCTGGCATAAATCCAAACTGCATTTCATCGATCTTCACTTTCTTCCTTATCCTCCTCTCCAACACCCTTTCCAATACCTTCATTCCATGCTCCAATAACTTTATCGCTCGATACGAGCCACAGTCCAGAGGGTCACCTTTCCCCTTGTATAGAGGGACGAGGGTACTCAGTTCCCAATCCACTGGAATGCGGCCTTCTTTAACCACCAGATTACAGATCTCTGTCATTCTCTTCACACCCCAACTTCCTGCTGCCTTCAACATATCTCCCACAACTCCCGTCAGCCCTCCTGCTTTTCTACTCTTCATTGCTTTTTTCGCTTCCTCAACTTCCTTCTCAGTTATCTTCTCTGCCTGTCCTAAAACTGGGTTACTCCCTATGTTGCCATCCCATTCATTCTCTGCATTCAACAGCATTTCCATATATCTCTTCCATCTTCCTTTAATTCCATCTTGGTCCACAACGATTTGTCCCACTTCATCCTTCAAGCAACTCACCCCCATCACATCACACCTCTCTTTTGCTATCTGCTTTGCAATCCTGAATACCGCTCTCTGACGCTCTTCCGAATCCAAGCATTCTCCGAACATTTTCATTCATGCCTCCTGCACCTTTGCTACCTCTTTCTTTGCAACCTTCTTGGCTGCCTTATATCTTTCATGCTCTGCTTTTTCTGCCCCCGTACCCTTCGCCTTCTGCCACTCCTTGAACTTCTTCCTCTTCTCGTCAATCCTCTTTCCAACTTCATCATTCCACCACCATGTTTCCGAGTGCCTCGGTGGTACATCCCACCTCACCAACGGCTCCCAACAGACTATCTTTCATTGACATCCAAGCACTTTCAAGCTCAAACATATCATCCTCTACCACACTCAGCCTCTCTTTTAATGCCTCCCTTACTGTCACCTCTTTCAACCTCCACACCTTAATTCTCGGTTGGTACTTCACCCGCTGTGCTCTCCTCGCACCTTTCACCCTTATGCCGCAGACAACCAAGTGGTGCTGTGAAACAGCCTCCTCCCCCGGGATCACCTTTGTGTCCCGGAGGTGCCCCCTATCTCGCCTACGCACCATCAGGTAGTCAACGGTTGTCGTCGACCCACCTGACGTGTATGTAACAAGCTTATTATCCTCTTTCTAGAACTGAGTATTACAAATCAACAAATCAGCTCCATCAGCAAACTCCAAAATCCTTTCACCTTCTCCATTTCTCTCACCATATCCATAACCCCCATGAACTCCCTCAAAACCATCCATACTCCTTCCCACATGTCCATTTAGGTCTCTTCCTACCACAACAACTTCATCATCTTTCACGTTTTCCATCAGCTTCTCTATTGCACACCAGAACTTGTCCTTCTCTTCATCGCTCCGACCAACCTGCGAAGCGTATCCCGAGATGACGTTCACCAAGAGCTTTCCAATCGTCATTTTCACCATCATCAACCTTTCACTCACTCTAGTCACACTCACCACACTGTCTACAAACTCCTCAGAAAACAGGACACCAACGCCATTCACGCCCTCCGGGCACCCCTGCCACACAGACTTGTATTTCTGTCCCTGCCTACCCTTCACCACTCTCACACCACTTCCCTTCCATCTCGTCTCTTGCACACAACATATGTCCACTCTTCTTCTGACCAATACTTCCACCACTTCTCCTGATCTCCCTGTCATTTTTCACTTACATTCCATGTCCCAAACCTCAGAAACCGATCTCCACTTCGGGCATCAGACGTTTCGTCGTCATAAATGGAGTGATTTCCACCCTTGCTTCGATCGGGTTCCCCACCTTGAGTTTTGACGAGAGGGAGTGGGGTCCCCCACGGGGTACTTCGGGCTGTACCCTGCCCATATGCAGTGTAATTGTCATGGTTCTCTTTTTGAGGCAATGTTTTTATGGCCGGATGCCCTTCCTGACGCCAACCCTTTTTATTCGCCTCTTACGACACGCAGCGATACGGTGTACCTATTCTAAACCGGGGTACACACCGGGGAAATTGTGGATGACATTGGTTGTAAAATACCTGGCGTTCAAAACAATCAGGTCGATGCCGAAGAAAGACTCGGCAATAACAACTGGTAAGTGAAAAATAATGGAGTTAGAACGTGGTAAATGTGGACCTTCGTGGTATTTTGATCTAACACTTCTGTATTTCTTGTCGTAATGATAAATGCATTCATTTAAAAGCAAAGAGTCAGCAATTGTCGACCCCAATGGCGTGGCTCGTTACCATACTGGATGGGACTATCCTCACAAATGTTTATTCTACATGTAGTGAGTGAGGGATGTACAACAGGTTAATTAGCACTGATTGAACTTAACTATTCAACCTCCATGGCAACAGATGCTGTTTCCCCTCAGTTTTTGGCATTTTCTGTCCTTTGGCTTCTTTTCCATTAGATTAGATTAGATGCTTCAATTTTCAATTGCTTCAATTTTGTTTTGTCGATGATGTGATTACAGTGATTTTGTATAACGCGTATGTGGACCGCACGTAAACACAAATCCAGAAGCAAAAATGTTCTGAAGAAGACGTAGCAGGTCACGTGTATATGACTTAATCCCATCGGTGTATTTTGGGGGCGGGGCCAATCGAGAGTACAAAGACACAAAAAACATTTAAAATCTTCGTTTCAAGATATTCAATAAAAAAAACGATCAAGTGTTTCATGAAGCCATATTTATTCATGAAACTAAACATTAATTTCTGATTCTGTGGACCATTAAACATTGAAGTTTAAAATCAATTGAACATTTTCTGTTCTCGATATAATGTATGATTAAATGTAACCTTGTAGAAGTTGTTTGCTCAGATTATTTTGTATTTTCTGATTGTGCTTTGAATATCTTTTATTACATGCCGTCCTCCTGATTGTTGAATCATTTGGCGCATCGTTGGCCCAGTCCAATTGGCGTTTTGTGTCAACGTATTTATTAGCCTGCCCCCCACACTGCAAGAGACTGGGTTTTGCAATCACTTGTCTGTTTTTTTTTTAATGCCTGGAGGATTAGGCAAAGTTGCCGACAAAGTTGCCGGAAGCATTAGGCTTTCAGTTTGTCCGTCCGGCCATCCGTCCGTCTGTGATGGGTTTTTGTTACCGCGATAACTTGACAACGGCTGAAGGGATCTTGGTCAAACTTGGTGCAGGTATGTATAATGAGTTAAAGATGAACTGATTAGATTATGGGGTCACGAGGTCAAAGGTCAGAGGTCATGTTGGGTAGAAATACTGTTACCATGATGGGATTCTGACCAAGTTTGGTAAACTCATGTAGAATGATGTGAATATGAACTGATTAGACTTTGGGATCGATAGGTCAAAGGTCAAAGTCTGTAATATGTCTATAATATGTCTATAACTTGAGAACGGCTGAAGTGATCTAATTAAAAGTTGGTACAGGTATGTATAATGATGTAAAGGTTAACTGATTATAGTTTCGAGTCAAGAGGTCAAAGGTCAAAGTCTGTTATAGGTCTATAACTTGAGAACGGCTGAAGTGTCCTAATTCAAACTTGGTACACATGTATAATTGCGTAAAGATTCACTGATGAAATTTTGGAGTTGAGGTCAAAGGTCAAAGTCTGTAATATGGTACAGATATGTTTAATGATGTAAAGATTAACTGATTAGATTTTGGGGTCCCTGAGGTCAAAGGTCAGAGGTCATGTCAGGTAAAATTGTGATAACTTGTGAACAGCTGAAGTGATTTAATTTAAAACTTGGTACAGGTATGTATAATGATGTAAACATGAACTGATTAAATTTTGGGGTCAAGAGGTCAAAGGTCAGAGTTTGTCAGTTAAAAATGTGATAACCTGAGAACAGCTGAATGAATTTAAATCAAACTTGGTACAAGTATTATAATGACTAGGGCATGCCCGTACTATATATATATCTAAAATTATATCCCCCCCCTCTATTTACATGAAATGGTTTGGTCCAAAGCGAACGGCTTGCGAGTACGGTGACAATCCCCCCCCCCTCTATTTACATGAAATGGTTTGGTCCAAAGCGAACGGCTTGCGAGTACGGTGACAATCCCCCCCCTCTATTTACATGAAATGGTTTGGTCCAAAGCGAACGGCTTGCGGAGTTTGGTAAAGAAATCGCCATAGCGTGCACAAACGCGCAGGAAAGCGAAAGAATCGCAAAGTAGTTTTAATTAGTTTTAAAACATAGTTTAACGCCAACATAGTTTGCCAACGTGAAATAAATGAATACGCTCTCAAATGTGCCGTCCGAGGCAGAGTCTGTTCGCCACGTTCGGCACACGTGATAGCTCGCTGCTCTCTGATTGGTTGAATCGTTTTTTGGACATAGCTCGCTAACTACTTGTCCGATTAATATGAAACCTTGAAAAGGCACATCCTCGGGTCCCCAGCAATATACCTGGCAAGTTTAAAGTATATCGGACCCGTGGTTGTCGAGAAACAGCGGTCACAGACATACAGACATACATACATACATACATACATACACAGAGATTACTGGAATTATAGATAGATGTAATAATGTGGGTGGAGGCATTTCGGTCGACGTTGTGACGTCGAAGAGTGTCGGTCTAGTTTCCCTTTGTCCGTAACTTTTTTTTGAGCTTTTGTCATTAAAATTTTAACAAAGCTTTAGAAGAATATGGAGAAAACAAATTCCCAATTTGGTCAAAAGTTCAAAGGTCAACAGCACATAAAATGACCAATTTTCATCCAATTGACTTGAAATTTTAAGAATTTGCATTCTGAATTGGTTCACTAATCAAAGGTAGAATCCGATTGTTTTTTTTAGATCAAAAGGTCAAGGTCACCTAAAATCGTCTTTTTTTTTTTTTTCCCTCATGTTTAGTATACGGAAGAAGTCCGAATACAATTACAAAGCGGATGTGGATGGGCTTTTCATTTTCAGATGCGTTCTAGTTTATTACTGTATCGCATCAGGCTTGGGAGACTATTTCTGTGTTTCTGTGGTCCTCAGTATTAGTAAAACAAGAGCGAGTTGACTAGGAAGATCGAGTTGACAAATGATTAACTAGGTGACGTAGTGACAGTGTGGGCCACAGTTGGATTCAACAAGCAATGTAATACTCACAACAAAAGAGGGGAGGAAAGACGGTAACCTGCAAGTTATAGGGTTATCCTATAACTTGCAGGTTACCGTCTTGCAGGTTACCAATTACCCCGATCTAACGGTAACCTGTTAGATCAGGTTAATTGGGGTACAAAAGATTGCAAGTTGCCATGGAGATGACGAGATTGTGGTGGATCGCTTGCTTGAAGTCTTGGAGGGAAGAGTGCGATTGAAATGTCTTCTGAAGGCAGGTGGGTCCAGGATTGAGAGAAAAGAGGAACGAATCAGTGAAGGTGTGGAAGAAAAAAAAATAGCCTGAACTTTTGAAGTACAACTAGGATGAGGTTATTCAAACATGTGGTGTGCATCCTGCAGTAACTGCAGTACAGCAGAGGGAATTACACCAGAGGAAGCCACTGCAATGTAAATGCTGTAATGTAAATGCTGAGACCTGTCTGCCATGTAAGAGCAAGAATCCTTGTGCTTCGGCCTCATTGGTGATGCTACTAATGTTTATAACTTCAGATCCCATGGAATCCAGAACAGCATGAGAATATATGCTGGAGCACCAACCCATAGGGGAGGGCAGTTCTCCATTGAGCTATGGACAATGGCCTCATTTGTAAGCTGTGAGTAGACATGACTTTTTGGCAGATGAAGGGCAGCAAGTAGGAGCCAAGAAGAGAGATACGAGATGAACTATGATCGACTTGGAGGGATATGGAAAATGGGAAGATTCCCTGGTTGGCACAACCAGGAAAAGTAAGGGAATATATAAAATATCTGAGCACAGCTTATGCTTTGACAGATATCGCAATGATTTAGTAATGCGGATGTTTGGTGATCGCAACTCTTGGCGTGGAGTGGCCCACTTTTGAAACTCTTCCCCAATGTTTATTTTCGATTGCTGAGCCTTGCTGCAGATTTGTTGGGCCTATTTCTCAGATGGTGCTGCATACATATCTGAGGGTACTTGTGTGTTCCTGTTTTCTTGCTATTTAAAAAATGAAATGATTTTTTGTCAGGTCCGTGGGCCTTTCCCAAATCGTAATCTTGTGTTTTAAGTCCAAATTAACATAATATGGTTGTTATGGTTCACACCGTAACCCCATATGTGTTTTTGGTTGTACTGTATTTATTTTTGTCCCTGGCAAGACAACCTGTCCATGGAGCCAAAGTTAAAATGTTCAGTTTTGCAATTTATTGCAGAAATGTGTGCAATGCTGTCCCTTACCAACCTTAACATTACCATCAAGATGATTACCCAGCTTTGTATGCCGAAAGTGTTTTCTTATGAAGCTTTTAATTACCTCTGCCACCAGAGGTGGGCAGAAGTGGTTTTCTTCCGTCTGTTTGTTTGTCTGTCTGGCTGTCTGTGAACAGGATATCTCAAACAGTTGTGGATGGATTCCGATGAAATTTGGTGCATCGGTTGGGTGTGTGACTTGCAAGGAAGAATTTCTTAGATTTTGGTGAAGATCTGGATCCGGATACTGCATTTTATAGCGATTCCTCTCCATTGAGAGATAAGGCCAAAAAGGATATATAGTATCGCATGGTACATCCTCTTTTCACCCTATCATTTGCACTAGGTTATCTTCCATCTACTTGGAAATCCACAAACATCACTGCATTACATAAAAAGGTGCAAAAACTGATCTTAAATACAGACCTATCAACTTACTTGCAATCATTAGCAAGGTCATGGAATCCATCACAGTTGATGTGAAATCCTTCCTTTTCTCCAACAACCTCACCTATCTCAGATCACCAATTTGGTTTCAGACCAGTTCACTCTACCTCGGACATGCTGCTTCCAATCTCCCAACAATGGATGGAGGCTCTTGATGTCAGACATGAGACCAGGACCACGTCTCTAGACATATCTGGTGCATTTTATTCAGTCTTGCATCCCACCTTTCTCTTCAAACTCTCTGCCTTAAGGCATCCAAGGCTGACTCCACATGGCTTACTGACTTACTCTACTCTCGTAGCCAATGCTGGCATTCATTGGAATCCTTTCTTCTCCTCTCCCTGTCAAGGATGGAGAGCCCAAAGTAGTTTTCTGGGCCCTTGACAAAATCACAAGCTGGTCAAACACTTGGGTCTTTCAATCCACACTCTCACTACCTCTCCAAAAGCACTGTCTGGCAACCCCCTATCCCCCCATCTACCTTCTTAACAATCCTCTTGAAGAGGTTCAGTCATACTAATTCCTGGGTCTCACTATCAGCCATGATCTTTTTTGGGCAAAACTACATTTCAAAGTTGGCCTCCAAAGCCAGCCACCGACTGCGCATCCTCCGTCGTACAAAGTCCTTCATTGGTACACCTGAACTTCGACATAACAACAAGGCATTCATCCGCAGCTTGATAGAATACTGCTCTCCCCTCTGGGCTGGTGCCCCTGCCTCATATCTTTCTCAGCATGAGGTAGTGGAGACCAAGGCCTTCAGGATCATTAGAATCTCCCGCGGTGAAGCTTAGTCTCTGGGCCTATCACTTTTCACCATCGCAGAAAGGTCAGTGGTCTGGTCTTGCACCCTCCGCTCATTCTGTGCTTTGTCCTCTCCTCCCCACCCCTCAGGTTTCTGCAGGATGCACACGGTCCACTATCAACCCCTTTCTGGTTAAACTACCGAAATACAGGATCACTGCTCACCTCCACTCATTTGTTCCTCTTTTCTCTGCCTTTGGAATCAACTTCCACATTTTCTTCAATCTCATTCTTCCTACCAGGTCTTCAAGACAACTGTTCACAACCATCTCAGATTGTCCCCAATCCAAAACGATGATCTTTTATGCCCTTGTTAACCCTCCTCCCCACCTTAATCCCTCCTCTTTCCAAATTCCCAGTTTTTCCTCCTGAGAGTTTCCTTATGTATCCATCTTGTCCACCCTATGTATCCTCTCCTGCTCCCCATTCCTCCCCACATCCATTGTTTGTGCAAGTGTGTCTCAATGTTGGCCTTCAACTTTGCTGTTGGTGTTCTTCCTCCCCCACCCCCTTCCTCTCCCTCTCATTGCTGTCCCTTTTGTCCTGTTGTGTCCTGTTCCATTCTGGGTACTAGCTCTTCCATGAACCTCAACTATGTATACAAAAAAAAAATTCTCCAAGTTGTGGACGGATTATGACAAATCTTGGTGGATGATTTGGGTAGGTGATGAGGACATGCTGATTAGATTTCAGTTTAGGTCCGGATGCAGATCCTCCGGTCTATCGGTGGGATACAAAACAAAAACGCAAACGGTTTAGCCTGGCAAGGCAGAGTATGCGCTCTTCCGAGTACCATTCTAGTTATTTGATTTTCACTTTTGATCCTGTTATAGTTTAGCGTATTTGTGCTTCCGCCTTTACTTGGCAGCCATGGCTCGCGGTACCGCTGCAGCTCATGAAGGATGATCTTGCTTGTGCAACCACATTTGTGTTTTGGCCACCACGTCTGTGGAAAGATATAATTGCCATAGAGAAAGTTCATTGATGTAGGGTTACTAGATTGATTGCAGGTCTAGGTAGACTACGCTGAGGAACGGCTGAAGGAAACAGGACTTTATACTCGTACATTGGAAAGTAGGCAATTACGAGGGGATCTGATGGAGATGTTTAAGGTAATGAAGGGTGTGGACAGGAAAGGTGTCGTGCAGTTTTTCAGCAGAATGGACAGTGTTGGGCCCAGGGGCCAAAGCTTGAGGGTAAAGAAGATGAGAGGACAGTTTTAAGGCAGGGGTCTTTCAGTTAGAGACTGGTTAATGGACTGAATGGTAGTGGCATTGGTGGGGATGGATTGGTTTGAATTGAAATTTGAGATAGAGGGGGGATATTGTCAGTGGCTCGTATATGGATGGGGAAGATACTGGGGTTGGTGCAGCACGGGCATCACGGGCCGAATTGCGTCCTCCTTCGTCAAAGTTCCTTGTGTAATGAACATAATTCTCTTCGTCTTGCAATGAATGTACAAAATCCTTTCTTCCCTTCAAAGGAATGGCTGTTGTCATGGACGTAATAGGATTGTACTTGTCGACTTGTTCATCCCTTGAGGGCTAGAGCGGGAACTGCCTTTATCATACATTTGCTCCCAGTCGTCGGTCATTTGGCTATCATGGCTGCGTCTAATCGGTAGTACATTAAATCCATCAGTTGATCTCCTTTTTTGCAATTGATGGAGGGCTGGAGGGAGGGGGGGGGGGGGGCGAGTAGGTGGGGTTGGTAGTGGATGATGATGAGGAGGAGGAGGAGGAGGAGGAGGAGGGGAATAGTAATGCAGACAGACCGTCAGGATTAAATATAATTTGGTTGGAGGGCCTGGGTGGGTGTTAGATGCACAGAGTGTTGTTCATTGAGGAATGAACAAACACCGACAGCACATTCACTTTTTGAGGAGACCCTTTTACAGACATCACCCATCCGTACCTCGTCATTCCAATGTCCATGTACCCCGGCCTCCACTCCCCCACCCCCTCATGTTTTTCTGTCTGGATTAAAATGTCTTTATTTTAGTATTGCTTAAGATCGCATCAAATTCCACACTGATTGGGTGCCTCGAACAATGCCGATTGGTTATACACATCTTCCCTTTCAGTTTGAGATCAAATCCTTTCGCTCATCCCTCCATGTTTAAAATCCAATGAGATTGAGGGAGGGTAAAGGCATACAGAAAGAGAGATTGCCTTGCGATGTTCCTGAAATATTCATGGTACAGGCAACCTGTTCCCACCGATTTTGTCCCATTGGAGTGGATGCGAGTCTGCATTGTGCAAAACCGCACACGGGGTGTCTGGGTATTTGTACAGTGGTGTTGTCTTGCGCTAAGCGGGGAGCCACAGCAGGAAGCAGACGGTTGTGTTGGATAGATTGTGGCGTCTGCGAGGAGATCACTGCACCAGGGGAGTGGTTTTTGAAGGTTTTGGATTAGAATCCCTGCAGACAGACTGAAGGCTTTGATAATGAAGGTTTCTTGTGTGTTTCTGATGTCCGATTCCTCACTCGGCTGCAACCTGGCTCCGTCTGTTTTTGCTCTCATCATGGGTGATGCAGGTGTTGTTGTCCTTTTTGATAACAATTTGCCTTTTTGAACCACCAATGCAATAGCTTTAAGAAAAAAAAAAAGTAACATGGGAGTTTTACAAACAGAGGTCGTGTGGATTCCATCATACACGAAGCTGTTTGTTTTTTTTTTGGCTCCAAGCGTTGTCCATTGTGTCTTCACGGCAAAGCCGCACTCCTCCGTACTAATGAAATAAGCTGCACTCCTCCGTACTCTGTACCTGTATTATGAGATGACCCTGAAAACCAATTGAGACTACACATACTTGTCCCCACCACCTTACTGTCCTGCCCCACTCCCCCAGCCCCCCCCCCCCACCAACGAACTGTCATGCTCCCACGCCCACCACCTTACTCTTCTGCCCCCACACACCATCCTCCTTTCCTCTCCCCATGCCATTCCACCCTCCCTTCCTCTCCCACCCCTGTTATTCTTCCCTCCTCTCCCCCACATTCCACCCTACCCCCTCCATTCCACCCCACCCCCTCCATTCCACTTCTTACTCTCCCCCCCCCCCCTCGACCCCCACCCTCCCTCCACTCCTCTCTTGGTCAGCACGAAAAACAACAAAAGTTAGTTGGAGACCCCAAAATAGAAATATACATCCTAGACATTTGGACACTTCCATCAGATTATTGCACTTGGACATCGTGTCGTCTGTGATGTGTCTTGTGAGGTTGATAAAAGATGGTTTAAGTTCCCCTGCTGCTGCAGATACAGTTGTATTTGATCATGTTTATAAACAAACTCTCTCCAAGTTGCTTGTATAAGAAATTGGCTGCAGAGCAGCCGCCTTTAAGGTATGCACCATAAATAGTTGCCAAACTGTGATCCTTGCACTCGAGCAGCTGACAGCAGCGGTTTTAACCTTCCTGTCTAATCGGATTGCTCGTACAAGCAATAAAAGTTGATGCAGGAAAATCCCAGGTGCTCTCACTCTGCGTCTTCACAAGGTTTGGCTTTTGAACCCACTAGTCGACTTAACTTGCCAACCTCTGGAAGATGTTCAGTGTCTGAAGCTTCTAGGCCTCACGATATGTTATGACCTGTCTTGGCTAGACCACATCGCCAAACCTGCTTCTCAGGCAGGCTGACGCTTCGGCATTCTGCGAAGAGCCACTCAGAGCTCATATCAGTGTGCAAGGCCATCATATGAAGTACATCAATTATTGAAACGATCAAAAGATTTTGTTTACACTTGTAGATGTGTTTCAACTCTGTCTGTCTTTGTCTGTGAGCAGAATATCGCAAGGTTTTGGACCGATTTGCCCGAAACTTGGTGTACAGGTTGGATGTTTGCCAAGGACAACTTGATTCGATTTTGGTGAAGATCTGCATCCAGATCCGAGAATTAAAAAAGCTTTTAAGTGATTTTTTTTTATTTTACAATTGAGACAACAACAACAACATGCATTTTAAAGGCCATTTTCCAAGCTAGCGCAGGGGTTAGCCTTGCGGTCCCCATGACAATCTTCTCCATTTTGCCCTATTTTCTGCATCTCTCCTTGTTAACCCCCTTGCCCGCATTTCTTCTTCCACCATCTTCAGCCAAGTCTTTCTCGGTCTTCCCCGTCTTCTACTTCCTTCTACATTCATTTCCACCACTCTTCTCAACCAGTCACTTTCATCCTTCCTCAACACATGACCAAACCATCTCAATCTGTTCCTCTTCACAGCATCAATCACAGTGAAGGAACTGCGCTCCAACGCGAGTCGAAAGAATTGACGCGACCAAAGACGGAATTCGTCCGAGTTGCTTTATTGAAACAAAACAGCTCAGGTATTCTGACAAGCCCGTTTATCGGGCAGCAATATATATACACATTTATGTCGGGAAGTTTGCCCGGCAAAAGCTATACCAGGCATGCCCGGGTGTCAAGGGCGAGCCTTGGAAAGGCGAGTCTGGACCTGCCCGGGCGTGTTTGGCTGCGGCCTGGCAAGTCGAGGCTGGGCGTGCCCGGGCGCTCTGGGCGAGCCCTGGAAAGGCGATAGCGGGCATGCCCGGACGCTCTGGGCGAGCCCTGGAAAGGCGATAGCGGGCATGCCCGGACGCTCTGGGCGAGCCCTGAAAAGGCGATAGCGGGCATGCCCGGACGCTCTGGGCGAGCCCTGGAAAGGCGAGAGCGGGCATGCCCGGGAAAGACGAGACCGGGCGTGCCCGGGAGGTTCGGGCGTGCCCGGGAACAGTGAGTCCGGGCATGCCCGGGAGAGGCGCGTCTGGCCGTGTTCTGGCCGGTGCAAGGCGATTGTGTGCATCCAGCGGTAACCGCTACACACGCCCCTCCAGAATGGACCTGCACCGGCAGGGTCAATTTAAGGGGGGTCCGGATGACCCGGCCGAAGCGACCCCTGGAGGGTCGTGGGGAGGGGTCCGACGTGGTGGTGGGTGGTCGAGCGGGGGGAACTGTGGACGGGGGGCGGCCTCGCCGCGGAGGAAGGGCCAACCGTGGTGGTCGGTCGACGTCCATGTGCGCCGGTTTGAGGCGGTCCACAGAAATCTGGTCCGGCCGGCCGCCGAAGTCGACGATGAAAGACTTGTCGCCCCGTCGCAGGACCCGGAAGGGCCCATCGTACGGTGGCCGGAGTGGCCCCCGGTGCGCGTCATGACGCACAAAGACGTACTCCGCTGTGCGAAGCGCCGGGGGGACGTAGGACTGGGGGCCACCGTGGCGGGACGTCGGCACGGGGGCAAATCGTCGGGCGGCCTCCTGGAGGTCCGAGCGCTGGCGAGCGGCGGACCAGGGACTGGTAGCGTCGGGCACGAATTCGCCCGGGACGCGGAGCGGCTGGCCGTAGACGAGCTCGGCGGCAGACGCCTGGAGGTCTTCCTTGGGGGCCGTGCGAAGGCCCAAAAGGACCCACGGCAGCCGGTCGACCCAACCATCGTCCTGAAGGCCGGCCATGAGTGCGGCCTTCATGGAGCGGTGAAACCGCTCGCACAACCCGTTGGCTTGGGGGTGGTAGGCCGTGGTGCGGTGCAGCGTGACCCCCAACGAACGGGCGACCGTGCCCCAAAGCTCAGACGTGAACTGTGGGCCGCGGTCGGACGAGATGTCCGCTGGTGCGCCGAAGCGCGCGACCCAGGTGGCGATGAACGCCTGCGCCACGTCGGCGGTGGTGGTGGAGGCGAGGGGCACAGCCTCCGGCCACCTGGTGGTCCTGTCCACCATGGTGAGCAGGTGGGTGAACCCCCGCGAGGGGGGCAGGGGACCCACCAGGTCCACGTGGACGTGGTCGAAACGCCGTTCAGGCACGGCGAAAGGTGCCAGCGGGGCCTGGGTGTGGCGGTGGACCTTGACCCGCTGGCAGGCCGTGCAGGCGTTGGCCCAGTCGCGGATGTTTCGTCGAAGGCCGTGCCAGACGAAACGCGCCGACACCAGCTTCTGAGAAGCTTTCCGGCCCGGGTGAGAAAGGCCGTGGATGGAGGCGAAGATGCGGCGCTGCCAGGAAACGGGCACGATGGGGCGAGGCTGGCCCTGGGAGACGTCGCAGAGCAGGATGGTGCCCGCGAAGGGAATGTCGGCCAGGCGGAGGCCCGTGTCCGCCGCACGGAGTGCCTGCACCGAGGCGTCGGTGGTCTGGTCGGCCGCCATGAGCGCGAAGTCCACGCCGAGGTGGACCGCGTTCGCGCTGGCCCGAGAAAGACAGTCGGCCACGGCGTTGTCTTTGCCGGCGACGTGCCGGATGTCCGTGGTGAACTCCGACACGGCGGAGAGGTGGCGCTGCTGGCGGGCCAACCACGGCTCCGTGACCTTAGCCATTGCGTAGACCAACGGCTTGTGGTCGACGAAAGCCGTCAACGGGCGGCCCTCCAGGAGGTGTCGGAAATGGCGAACAGCCAGGAATAGCCCGAGCAGCTCGCGGTCGAACGTGCTGTAGTTTAACTCGTTCGGCCGGAGTTGCCGGCTGAAAAAAGCGAGTGGCTGCCAAACCCCGTCCACCCATTGCTCATGGACGGCGCCCACCGCGTAGTTGGAGGCGTCCGTAGTGAGGGCGATGGGCGCGTTGAGCACCGGGTTGAGCCAGCAGCGTTGCGTCGGCGAGGGCCCGTTTGGCGCTGGCGAAGGCCGCGTCCATGGCCGCGGACCAAACAATGTCATGCTTGGCCGGCTTGCCCCGGAGGGCCTCGTAAAGGGGCCGCATGAGCTGAGCAGCGCGGGGCACGAATCGGTGATAAAAATTCACCATGCCGAGGAACTCTTGGAGGGCCTTGATGGAACGGGGACGCGGGAACGTGGTGATGGCCTCGACCTTGGTCGGCAGCGGCACGGCCCCGGTCTTGGTGATGCGGTGGCCCAAAAAGTCAACGGTCGTCGCGCCGAAGTGGCATTTGACCGGGTTGACAATTAAGCCGTGCTCGCTGAGGCGACCGAACAGTGTTCGGAGGTGGAGGAGGTGCTCGGCGCGGGACGTGCTGGCGACGAGGATATCGTCCAGATAGACGAAAAGAAACGGCAGGTCGCGCAGCACGCCGTCCAAGCGCTGGAACGCCTGGGCCGCGTTCTTGAGGCCAAACGGCATCTGCAAAAATTCGAACAGGCCGAGCGGCGTGATGACGGCCGTCTTCGGGACGTCGGCCGCCCGGACAGTTACCTGGTGGTAGCCCCGTATCAGGTCAATTTTCGAAAAGATGACCCGTCCCGCCAAACGGGCGGAAAAGTCCTGAATATGCGGGATCGGGTACCTGTCGGGGGTGGTAGCATCGTTGAGATGGCGGTAGTCGCCACACGGGCGCCATCCACCCCCCGGCTTTGGCACGATGTGCAGTGGCGAGGCCCACGCGCTATCGGAGCGCCGCACGATGCCGAGGTGCTCCAACGCGTCGAACTCGGCCTTCGCCACGGCGAGCTTGGCCGGGTCGAGGCGGCGGGCCCTGGCATAAACCGGCGGGCCCGTAGTGGGTATGTGGTGCTCGATCCCGTGCCGCACCGCGACGGCCGAAAACGTCGGCCGCGTGAGGGCCGGGAATTCCGCGAGCAGGCGAGCGAACTCGTTCGCTGCCGGAAGGCGCACGCCAGTTCGGTCGTCGCGGAGCTGCTCATCGTGCACGCCAGGGAGCTGAAGGTCTCGGCGTTGACAAGGCGACGACGTTTGACGTCGACCAGCAGCCCGTGCGCGCAGAGGAAGTCGGCGCCCAGCAAAGCCATGGGGACGCAGGCGGTCACAAAAGTCCATTGAAAACGCTGGCTGCCGAAGCAGAGGGTGACGACGCGTGGGCCGAAAGTGCGTATGGCCGAGCCATTAGCAGCGACCAAAGAGGGGCCGCAAACGGCGTCCCGCCTGTCCTGCTCGGAGGCGGGTATGACGCTCAGTTGGGCGCCGGTGTCACACAGGAAACGCCGCCCAGACGCTTTGTCCCGAATAAACAGCAAGTTGCCCGAGTGGCCGGCGCTCATGGCTGGGAATGAACGCCGGCCCGGCCGTTTCCCGACCCGCCGAAAGTGCACGGGGGCCGGCACGTCCGAGCCTTGTGTCCGAACCTGGCGTGGTAATTACACCACGCCCGGTCAGGTGGAGGCCCCGGCCGTCGTGTCAGAAGCGGGCGGTGCGGCGTGGCGGCCGCCAGTTGCACCGGCAGTTCGGCCTCCAACCGCGCAGGGCGCTCGGGCGTCGTGGGCGTCGCCTCGGACGGCGGCGGGCTCCAGGTAACCGCGCCGATGTGCTGGCCCGCCGAGGAGATCTTATCGGCTTCCCTGGCGAGGGCGCGGGAATCCGTGATCAACGTGCCAGCCAGGGCGAGGCGTACCGGGTGAGGCAGCTGGCGAAGGAACAGCTCGCGGAACAGAAAATCCGGAGAGTGCTCACCGAGCAACGAGAGCATATAGTCCATGCGCTCTGACGGGCGCGTGTCGCCGAGCTCGGGCAGAGCGAGCAGGCGCCGTGCGCGTGCTGCCGGTGAGAGGGCGAAAGCGTCGAGGAGGAGTGTCTTCAGCGCGTCGTATTTGTCAGCAGCCGGCGGGTGCTCGAGGAGGCTCAAGGCGCGGGCCGCGGTGGCGGAACCGAGCGCCGCCACAACATGGTGGAAGCGGGTGTCGTCCGCGGTGATGCCTCGCAGGGCGAACTGAGAGTCCGCCTGAGCGAACCAAACAGCCGCGTGAGCCTCCCAGAAGGTAGGCAGTTTAAGCGTCACTGCCGTATCCATGTCGGTAGGTCACCAATGAAGGAACTGCGCTCCAACGCGAGTCGAAAGAATTGACGCGACCAAAGACGGAATTCGTCCGAGTTGCTTAATTGAAACAAAACAGCTCAGGTATTCTGACAAGCCCGTTTATCGGGCAGCAATATATATACACATTTATGTCGGGAAGTTTGCCCGGCAAAAGCTATACCGGGCATGCCCGGGTGTCAAGGGCGAGCCTTGGAAAGGCGAGTCTGGACCTGCCCGGGCGTGTTTGGCTGCGGCCTGGCAAGTCGAGGCTGGGCATGCCCGGGCGCTCTGGGCGAGCCCTGGAAAGGCGATAGCGGGCATGCCCGGACGCTCTGGGCGAGCCCTGGAAAGGCGATAGCGGGCATGCCCGGACGCTCTGGGCGAGCCCTGAAAAGGCGATAGCGGGCATGCCCGGACGCTCTGGGCGAGCCCTGGAAAGGCGAGAGCGGGCATGCCCAGGAAAGACGAGAGCGGGCATGCCCAGGAAAGACGAGACCGGGCATGCCCGGGAAAGACGAGACCGGGCGTGCCCGGGAGGTTCGGGCGTGCCCGGGAACAGTGAGTCCGGGCATGCCCGGGAGAGGCACGTCTGGCCGTGTTCTGGCCGGTGCAAGGCGATTGTGTGCATCCAGCGGTAACCGCTACAACAGGCTCTATTCCCATCATCTTTCGCAATTCATCATTTGTCTTCCTCTCTCTCAACGATACTCCGCACATCCGTCGAACCATTCGCATTTCCACCCTTTCCAACCTTCGTTGCTGCTCTACGTTCATTACCCATGTCTCGCTCCCATAAATCATAACACTTCTCACACATGCAGCATACACCTTTCCCTTCAGCTTCAACGACACTCCCCTCCTCATCAGCACGCCACTCAATTCCCGAAACTTCTTCCATGCACATCTCACTCGAGCAACCGTTGCCGAGTCTGATCCACCTTCTCCATTTCATTGCAGCACATGTCATTGCAGCACATTGCAGCACATTGCAGCACAATTTTTTTACAATTGAGAGATGAGGTCAAAAACTATATATAGCATGATGTCTCCAATAGTTGTGAACGAGTTGTGAGTAAACTAGTTGGATGAGTTGGGCAGGTGATGAGAACAAGCCGATTCAATTTCGGTTCAGGTCCGGATCCAGATCCGGCCTATCGGTGGGATACAAAACGTAAACTTTGCGGCCAGTCGGAGGTGTGTGCTCTACAGAGTGTCCTTCGAGTTTGCTCTATTTTCATCATTGCCAAAACTGCTGCTGAGCTACACCAGAATATAATATCACAGGGACATGTCACGAATACAGTAAATGCAGGCTGTGTGTAGTACTTCCTCTTCGTGGTTGTTCACAACTCTCTGGAGATATCTGTCCGAATTGTTCAATTCGTTTCTGTTGAATTATCGTCACATTACATTACGCACGTTAATCCAAGTTGGTGTAAATTGTCACTCTTGACGTGTTGGGTTGTGTAAATGAGGCCTTCCTGATTAACCTTTACCTTCTGCCACTCTCATGCTATGTTTCGTCACACACTGTACATCTTCCCCTTCCCCTTCCTTTTCTTCCTTTTTCGAACATTCCCAATCCCCAACAGCTTGGCCCACGCTCTTCATAGAAGTTAATATCCAGAGGGACACAGTTGTGTGCTGTGGACGAGGTTGCTATGTTGTTAAAGACAGCCAGGTCCAGTGCCAGTGGCTACTAATTTTAAAGAGGGACAGGTACCCTCGGTTCAAGGAGTTCACTTTTGTGTTGTGCATTAAAGGCACATTTGTTCGCTTGCTAAAGTGCTCTTTAAACTATTATTTTTTATCTTGATGCCATCTGCGTCGTTGCATTGCACCTTGATGTCATCTGTGTAGAAATCTTCGGGAGGATCTACACACACGGCATTTTCAGGACTTGCCATGCTGTCTCTAATAATCCGTAAAGTTGATGCAACCCAGACGGCTCCGCCCCTCGAGCCGTCCAGAGAGATGCAAATCACGAGATGACTCGCTGGGACGTTGAGTTGAGGGATGTTTTTGAACTTCCCAACCCGTCTCCATCTCGGTATGGCTTGGTCACATTTGCCGTGATTGGGCTTAAAGTTGCAGTGCATTCAATTAACACCCCGGCTGTCCCCGTCGTCGCCCCCGCTCCTACACCCTCCACACAGGGGACGTCCTACCTGGCCGTTGCTCGTCTTGCTTCGTGAAAGATGAGTCACTGAATTGTGCTGACAGTCTCCTGTGACATTCCATTACAGTGTGCGTTTGCTCCCATTTCTCCAGCAGGGGAATAATCATGCAAAGTAGTAATTATTAAAGTTTTTGTTGTGGAATTCCACTTGGTTCTACTGGGCACTTGACTCCTACTGGGCACTTGACTTCCTCCGAGCTCAATTCGCACTACCTGTCCACCCTCTGTGTTCCAAGACGTCCTCAGGCGGTTCTGTTGAGTTTAAGTCGGACCGATGGGGGTTATTTAACGTTGCTGTCCTCCAATCGATTCTTAACAGACGCTACAGTACAGCGAGGTGTGTTGTCATGCTGGTACATTCAAACACCATAACCATAGATTGCATCGAAGCTGATAGTGCAGCATCGTTACAAAGGTTACAATAAGACGCCTTTATAAATTACTAGCAGGAGTAGTGGGGGGTGGGGGGGGGGGGGGGGGGGTGGGAGTGGAAGGGGGTTCATCACCTTTTCGTTGGATGTATGCTGGTGAATGTGCCGTTCATCACGTTTCTGAGTTAAGTGTGATGCCGGTCAGGAAGAAGAAGCGGAAGCCTTACTAATAACTTCGTACACTTCCGGAATTGTTTGATTTATTTATGTTCAAATGTCTGATGATTGTTTTGTATTTATTAATGTGAATGTGTACTTGTATATAACTGTCATTAATTTTAAAAGGCTTAGGCACTATCGAGCTTCATTTTTTTTCCTTTTTCTTTTTTTTTCTTTAAAAAAAAAAAAAAATCCAAAAAAATGATCTTTTTTTCCCCCCAAATTTTTTTTGGCCTAAAACACTCCGAGGCTCTCACTGATGAAACTCTGAAAGTTTGACGAAGATCCATTCAGCCATGTCTGAGAAAAACAGCGACACACAGACAGACACAGACACACAGACAGACCAACGGCTCTCTTATAGTTATATGGTAGATTACAAGGCAGTATGTTGTGCTTTGCATTGTGGGGGAATTCTCTTGCCGGTTAGATTGACTCCACATATGGGTGTGGTGTCCCAATGCTTTTGGTGGGCCGTGTGTTGTTTAAAGTTGTCAAAACAACACTTTATGGATGCTTTGTGTTGGTATCGCTGATGCTTTGTGTTGGTATCGCTGATGTAGAAGGTATTTAATGTCACGAGTCCTTGTGATCTCAGTATTGTGGTCGCGGTGGACGCTGCAACCGATGTTTGTGTACTCCTCGGCTGCTGTCATAATGATGGCACCACCATCCAGCTAATCGTACACCGTGGCACATATGGTGGTGGTGCAGTTTTCTCTGCCGGTTTGTTCAACCATGTAGTTCGTCATCAATCTCTTCACTTGTGACATCTGTCAGCTTGGAATCTCCCCGATTGCTGTTGTTAGTCAGGTGTGCACCCTTAGGCCACCACGAGTGGCCAAACTATTTGGCATAAAAGGCATTCATTGGCCTGGCACTGGGGGGAAGGGTTGGGGAGGCATGCGGGCTGTGTTCATGGTAGCATCTCACCATGGCTCCGAGCACCTGCTGTCGACTTGCGTGGCCTTTTTTCATGCAGAACACAGAGCATGGCGTTCTCGGCCACGAGCTGCCCGTAATTGTACGCTCCGGCCTATTTCCATAATTTTCCACATCATTCCCTTTCACACCTGGATTTATCAGCAAGCTTTCACAGTCACCTTCACACGATGTCACGGCTTGACAGGGTCAATGAGCTCAACCAGCCACCGGAAGCCCAAAGCGAACTGTGAAGTGCACAGCGTTAGCGAGTTCACCTTTTGAGGATATCGAAGAGGGAGCGCTGATGAGACGAGCACACACATTCAGGTCACTGTTGGGATCGGTGAAGTTGGCTGTGTCTGAAGAATTCTGCACGTTCCAGCGGTTCGTTCCGGAGGGGTCGGGGGAAAACGTCACTGCAGCCCAATAATTATTAGCACCTCTAACATATGAGATGCTGACATCATAAACCTGGAGGGCCTGCAGCTTGGAAAACCTGCTCCTGAAATTTTAAAAACCTGTTGATTGTCGGAATGATTTTGGGATCCAGTATGATCGAGTCTTTGCTTCGTATTTTAGAATGGCATGTTTGTTTTGAATTCAATCCATCAACCGATGGTTTATTAGTTGCTTTCACTATGAGGGAAGGAAAACACTTTTAACATTCTCCTTTATTTTAACAATGATCTGCTATGGCTCATTATGGAGTGTGCACAAGCGTGTTTCACATGCAGGCCCCACATAATAGTAGATGTCGGTGCCCTTTAACTTTAATTGCAAGGGTATTTACAATCTACACCGGATATGCGGTTGGGGTGTGTACACTATTTGAACCCGAGGTTCCTTGCACCGTGAGCCATGGGTGCAGATGGGAGCATCAAACAGACCAACCCAATTAGAACGTGGACGTTTAAACTACCTATAATGCATTTGGTACAGACACAGACTGGTGCCACACCAAGGTACCATTTAAAATGGCAAGGTTTCGTGCTTTTTCATTTGCATGGGTTTCGGCCATTTTCCTTCTTTGTGCAATTGAAATGATGCAATCGATCACATGGTGCCTGTGCTAATATATATATATATATTTAATTTTTGACTCTGCTCTCCCCTATGCCTTTGGTAGAGGGCATTCCTCAAGTCTACTACTTCGGGCCTTGTGGAAAGTACAATGCCATGGTGTTGGAACTCCTGGGGCCGAGTCTGGAGGATCTCTTTGACCTGTGTGACCGGACGTTCTCCCTTAAGACCGTCCTCATGATTGCCATTCAGCTGGTAAGGAAATTTTGCATTTTTGACTCTCGAGGCGATTTGCTTTTAGGATTCAATCTCTGCCGGTTTGAGTGACGCCGCCGGTGTCGCGTTGATGGATACTGTCTGTATATGTGCACGGTCTCAGCTCTTTGAAAAGAATGTTCATGAGATTTATTTTTGGTGTTTATTCATGTCAAAACAGTGATGCTCTCGTTTCATATTTCACTTGTTGCAACACACTAAACTAATGGCTGACAGACTGCAGGGATGTCCTTCCTATGTACTGTTCTGCAGAAAAAAAGCAACAGTTGAACTTTTATTTTGTACCTCCGCAGCCATAGGTCTTGTGTTTTCAGGTTTTTCGTTTGGCTGTGCATCCGTCTGTCCGTGCGTGCATAGCATATTTTTGTTACCGCAATACCTTGTGAAGCACTGATGGATTACGATCAAACTTGGCACAAATGTGGACTGAAATACAAAGATGAATGTTAACAGATGCATTTTGGGGTGCAACAGATCAAAAGTCATTGCCCTTTGAGGATCATTGTGCAGACCATAACTCGAATTTGAAGCATCTGATGTTCTCTCTCTTCGACTTATCTCTTTCTCTTGTGCGTGCTCTCTCATGTGACATTTAATTACCTCCGCCACTGAAGGTGGTCAAAGGTTATATTTTTACCATTGTCTGTTTTTTTGTTATTTGCTAAATCGAAGATTCGCAAGTTTATTGGTTGGTCTAGTCTATTATTCTATGTCTGTTTGTTTGTCTGCTTGTATGTATGTCAATCGCTTTCAGGTCACAATTTTACTTCAATCTTCACAAAATGTAACCACCTTGTAGAGGTAGTGACAAGCTTGACACCTATTGCTTTTGAGAGGAAAAGGTCAAAGTCACATCAATTTCCATCTGATTTACTTGATGTGTGTATATCTACCATACAAAACACAGTCATTTTGTGTGTTTGTGCAAATGTCTGTCCCCCTTCATAAGGGTAGGTTTTAAAGGTAAATCTTTTAACGCTGTGTGTTCACTACGCTCTATTTTTGAGGATAAAACAAACTCGGAAAAACGTTTTCCATAAGAGTATAGTTGTCCCTTCTATTGGAATTGTAGACTGTGGCTTGCAAAGCAAGCCTCAATGGCGGTGTGCAGAAGCGTAAAAAAAATAAAAAATAAAATTAAATAAATACAGAAGATATAAGCACACCTGACACGAGGCCGAGGCTTCAGGCTTTGGTATGCTCACAAGACTGCACCGTCGAATAAACTGTTCCAACCCGTCATTTTCACAGGCTTTTACAAATATATATATATATATATATATATGTAAAATACATAATATATTGTTGCGGTTTTTAGAACCTTCACATGTAAATTTAGTAGTAAATTCCCTAATAAATAACTCCTGTGTACATTTCCCCTTAATTGGCTGTTAATGAAAGATTGCACCTTAGTTAGTCCATGTACAACACGTAGGACACCATAGGACCTCTCAATAGTTATGTCATTAGTATGTGTTTCAGGTAAGGCTGTGTTTCCAATAGTCGACTCTACGTTGCATCAATCAAATGAGATAGATCCCTTTCAATATCCCCAATGGCCTCCTAAAAAGTGCCAGTAAGTTGCATGGGGCTGTGTTTACTGGCTCCACATCGCGCCAAAACTCCATTGCCCACGAGGCCAGGATCGGAGAAGAAGGGTGTGGCCCCACCTCGTCATCAAAGGTGGAGCCAGGGAGCCCTCGTCATCAAAGGTGGAGTCAGCCAGCTTTACCAACCAACCAGGGCTCGGTGAGCATGGCTTGAGAGGGCGTGGCAAGAAAGATCTGGCAAGTTCGAGAAAGTTCCATGGGGGTGGATATAAAATTCTTGGCGCGAGGCCCCCAGGCAGATGAGCTAGGAGAGGCGGCAGATGAGCTTCAGAGGCGGATGACCAAGGAGCACCGAAAGACGCATAAGAAGGCAGGAGAGACCAAGCTGCGTAAAGCCCGGAGACGCTGCTTCGAGCAGCCCTGCCGCGTGAAGCTCTGACGCGCTGCTGCGAGCAGCCCGGCCGTGAGAACCCGAGTGCGGTGAGTCGGCGGCCGCTCGCTTCCAACCCTGCCGTTCTGCACGGACCCTTCTCATCCTTCATCCATTCATTCCTGCCTGCAATTCCCTATTCGTGTGAGTCTGTTTGTATTGTCCTGTTGGTATAAGTACGCCTGTTTAAGCATTGCACTGTCTTCTTTTCCTGTATATTAATTTTATTTCTTCTCTTCCTCTGGTTTTTGTATAGTTAATAATAAATACCTGTTCCTCCTTACTTTGGTTTCATTCTCGTCCGATCGTCTTCGTGTTTTCCCCATTGAATATCTGTGGCACGATTTCGGCAGAACTGCTTTATAATCGGGTTTAGTCCATTGCTCACGGCTCGGATTCCGGATTGCTAAACCGCTCGGCAAATACCATCTTGTCCGGGATTCGAGCGGTACTTGTCTCCCTGTTTTGCGGAGGGATTGATAAAGGTATTCGGGCTAATACCTGGACCAATAACCCTGATCAATCCCACCCCGCAAAAGAGCGTTACAAGTACCAGGACCGGTCGGACGGCCAGCTTAAAAAGACGAGGGGATTAAACCCCCCTCTGTAAGGGGAGTGCCGTCCCCCGGATCCGTAACAATTATCCCACTCCTGACACCAATATGTCATTAGGGAATGTGACGAGTATTGTCTTTGTTGGTATTCGCAGGACCAATACAAAGGTGGGATTAATTTATTGAGAAATATATTGACCAATGAAAACCAACGATCAAAAGTTAAGTTGTGCGTCGAAGCTTGGATGCCTCGAGAGAAAATGGAGGACAAAAAGGCAGCCAGTTTCATATCAGAGGACAGAGGATAGATGCCAAAGAAGCAGAAAACCTGACTGTCCTCCATAAAATCAAACGAATGGCCACCCCATTCATGATGCACACGTTTATTGGTGACTGAGAGGAAACTCGACCGCTCGTGGAAAACAAGAGTTCACTGTTGTCCGAATATCCACCTCATATGTGGATAGCACACATTTGTTTTATTGCACATTTTCTCTTGTACACGTGCCACAGTGCAAGTAGTTTACCAACCCCTACTGCAGACCTAGGGGATTATTAGCTGAGGCACAAAATCTAATTTGCCCCACTATCCCCCCCCACCATCCGCCAGGCTGCTCCCAAAGGGAGCGGGTGTCTCGAGTTACTGATATGTTCAATGGAATAACAGCACACGAACAATGTTTCATTGTTGTTCTTGTGGTTTATTCCAATGTCACTTGTTACAGAAAATATTTGTATTAAAGGTCCTGGAAAACAACTTTTTGTCTTGAAAACTCCTGGAAATATTGTCTTCCATGGCTGTAAGTACACGTATATACCCTTATATACCCTTACATACCGTTGTATACCCTCGTATGCCCTTATATACCCTTTTACAGTCTTTCTTTATATCCTTGTATACCTTTATATATCCTCATTATACCCTGTTAGATCGCTTGAAAACCTTGGACACCTTGGACACCTTTAGACACACACCACACAATCATCTATACTCTGAGTCTATAGTCTTCTTGCAATGTACAGACAATACCTTTTTTCAGGAAGTAATGTGCAATCTCCGCCCACCTGGGTGCTGGGTACTTGACAAGGTGGAACATAATTTGCATATTCGGTCACTGAATTGGTTCACCAATCAAAACCTCAAAGCATGCTGTTTATTTGAATGTCACAAGTATCGTGCTATGCATGGCATCGTTTGTCTGTCTATATGTTTGTTTGTGAGCAGGATATCTCAGAGGTTTATAAAAAAAATTGGTGGACAGGTTGGGAGTGTGCGAAGGACTAATTTATTAGATTTTGGTGAAGATACAGATCTGGATGCGAGAATTTCAAAATAATTTTAAGTGATTCTTCATTTTCACCATTAAGAAGATTGGGCATAAAATGATATGAAACATGCTATTTCAAAACGTTGTGGACGGATGATGACAAAACCAGGTAGATGAGTTGGATGGGCGACAAGAACAAGCCAATTAGATTTTGGTTCAGATCCGGCCTATCGGTGGGCTACAGAACATAAACTGTTCAGCCTGGCGGAGGTATGTGCTCTACTGAGTGCCCTTCTAGTTTTTCATGTGACCTTTAACTGAGATAAAACCCAACAGTGGGTTGACATCTCACATGTGTCGAGGCATGTTCATCTATATTTCTAGTTTTCAATTGAAATGCAGTTCCTCCTGTCATTCAAGCAGTGAATACGTAGAGAAGTAAGGGTGGAATTCTCGAAACGGAATGAGTTTGTCGTTGTGCACTGTTTTAGCGCCATTGCTAACAGTTTGCATTTATTGGGCAGGTTATTCTTGTTTGTCTGGTTCATAAATCACTAGTTAATAAACAGAGTGAAAAGTTATTTTCAGCCTACATTTCATCGCATCCCTTCCCAAACGCTACCCTGCCATAACTATTGACTTCTTACCCTTTGCCATTATTTTCACATCCCTAATTATTATAAATTTTATGTTCTACCTCTTCTTGCATTTAACTTGAATCACTACTTCCTGTTGGCCCATGGTCTTTTTTTATTTATATATTTTTTATTTCTAATTCTGTGTACTTAAGGCTTTTTTGCTTTGTTACAAACAAAACCTGAATTTCCTGATGAATTGGCCTAAGGCTGTTTCAATCAGCCTCGTCAAACGTACGATTTTTTTTTTGCCATTTTGGAAGACCTCACTAACTTGGTGAAAACGCAATAGTTTTATCATTTATACTTGCACCTGCATGCACCCTTTAGATCTGGGGATGGTGTTGTGGGACGGAGGGTAAAAACCATACTATCACACGACCGATGTTAAACTTGCGAAAATCCACGTGATCATTTCACACTGCCCCTTGTGGGTGGTGGTCCTTGGGTTATGCCCTATGGACAAGTCTACATGCACCCGATGCCATGATTTGGCTAGTAGTGGCACCTGAGTGGAGTATGCCATTTGGACACGGAGTGGGATAGTTGTTACGCTTGTCTTCCCTCGGGCTTTAACTATCCTGCGATGTAGCAGTCAGCATCTCAAGGTGATGACGGGATTTGTCACAATAGTCAATGAGTTTTGTTTGGTACTTTCTTGGTGAGGTAATGGTTTCAAGCTTTCTGTTGACTTGTAAAAGCAAGATGGCTGGATTTATATTAAATTTAGTTGTCATAAGCTTCCACGCAAAAGTATATTTATAATAGTGTGTGTGTGTGTGTGTGTGTGTGTGTGTGTGTGTGTGTGTGTGTGTGTGTGTGTGTGTGTCCGTGTGTGTCCGTCTGTCCGTGTGTGTCGGTCTGTCCGTCCGTCCGTCTGCCCGTCCTCATCCTCCATAACTCCAAAACAATGAAACCTAGCGTCCCCAAACTTTGCATGCACTGCATCATTCTCGATCTCCAAGTGAGTGCATGAATGAATTCTGGGTGTTTGGGTGTGTTAAAACCCCCTTTTCGAAGATTATTAACGAGGTGCTCATAGCAAAAAATCATAAAAAGCTTTACCAAAATGGCGGTCCACCATCTTGCTCAGCCCCCTGAGACTTCGCTCGGCTCTTAAGCCGCCATTTTCTTTCGGTCGATTGAAATTGCTCACTCACTAACAGGGAGCATGAGATGGATTTAGACTGTCGTGATACAGGCTTCCTGTGTCAGCCCTGTGGATACGTGTGGATACTTGGAAAGACGAGGGTGTCCGGAGAAGAATATGGTAAGTCTTACGTTTGTGAAGTTTGTAGTTTTTGATTTATTAATGTTTAAAAATATGGCCTGAAGGCCGATGGTCTTGGATAGTTGCTAGGCTGTGCCATTTTTGATGAATAAAGTTGTCTAAATGAAGGTTTTGGTTAACGTTATGCCGTGTTAGTCATTATGCTCGGATTGCTCGGGTCATACATTAACTGGCTGGGATTCCACAAGGGACAGGAAAGGGAAAGTTTACGTCATGGTAAGTGTTATTGCAGGAACTTAACCAATACACAGCTGAGAGGAGGTGGAATGGAATGGGAGGGGAGAGGAAGGGGATGTATGGTGGGGGTGAGGGGAGGGAAGGGTGGATTTGGGGTTGGAGGGAAGGGTTGCATGGAGGAGGGAAGAGGGAATGGGAGGGCAAGGAGGAAGGGGGATGGAGGTAGAAGGTGAGGGAGGAGGGGGGGGAGAGAGGAGAGGGAGGATGGGGGAGAGGAGAGAGAGTAGAGGGGAGGCGCAAGGCGAGGATGGGTGGAGCAGAAGAAGTCTTCATTACTTCCACCGCTTACCCGTGAATTCCTTCACTAACCTGACGCCTAATACCTTTTGAATGATGATGATCATCATCATCATGATAATCGTCATTTTTCCTTCAATGCTTTGAGCGGCCTCACGGGTTTATTTTAACTTTGATTTGATTTCTGTTTTCCGTTTTGGTGGTCGCGGGAGTGGTTGCACACTCGACTATAATAAATGTGGTGAAAATCCGATGACTTTTGACCAACTTACAACCTTTAATGACTTTTTAACATTCGGCATTCAGAAGCCACATCTTTCTCTCTTTTTGTCATTATTATCGTGATGGCTCCAAATGTTCTTCAAGACCTCGCAGATTCACCTTAATTCCGATTCAATTTTTGTTTTCAGTTTTCATAGCCGCTGAGGTCGCTAAAGGGCCTGGTAAAACAAATTTGGTGAGAATCGGTTCAGTTTTGACTACAGTATCGTGACATGTGGTGGGGCATCACTCTCCCCAAACAACCCCCCCCCCCCCTCTTTTCTCCCTCCGGTCTTCCCCCTTGCTCTCTCTCCCCCACCTCTTTCCACTCCCTCTCTCTCTCCCCCACCTCTTTCCCCTCTCTCTCTCCCCCACCTCTTTCCACTCCCTCTCTCTCTCCCCCACCTCTTTCCACTCCCTCTCCTTTCTTCCCTCCCCTCTTCTCTCTCCCTCCTTCCTCTCCCCATTCCTACCTCCCCATCGCCCCACCACCCCGTGAATGTCCCACCTATGTATTATGAATGCCCCATCGCCCCACCTCTCTACCCCTCTCCTATCTCTTCCTCCCCCCCCCCCCCCTTCCCCTCTTGATATTCCCATCCCAAAGTGACTCCACGCTACCCAGCAACGCCGGGTACCTTTGCTCGTACATATATATTTTTGAAGGTCGTGTGTCAACATAATATATTTTGTGACCAAGTACAGCCAGCTGGCATAGCAACAGGGGTTGGAAGCGGTGCGGGGGAGGGGTGCTAGTGTGGGGTCGGGTGAATCTAAACGTACATGTCATGCCTTTGTGTGTTTTTTTTTTTAAATTCTGCCTGGTGCCATCTGGTACCGTGAAGCATTCCATTTTCTCTTTCCTTGTCATCTTGGTTTGAACCACCCCTCCCCTCTCTTTTTATTTTTGTATTTTTCTCCATTTTTTTGGAATTTGTAACTGTCCCACTATATGCACTCTGAGTTGTAGCCTGGGCCATGTTTATTTGATAACAAGTGAGAATTTGTTGAGAACACAAGAACCAATTGCTGCTAAGTTCCAATGGGAGGAAACGCTGAACTTGTAAGATTGTGAATGAAAAGTTTTTTGTTTTTTTTATGCCTCCGCTGGCATTATTTTCAGGTTGTCCGTCCATCTGTGTGGGCGTCAGTGTTTCATGATTTTGTTACCATGATAACTTGTGAACCGCTGAAGGGATTTTTGCCAATCTTGGTACAAAGATGTATGATGCAAATATGAACCGGTTCAATTTTCGGGTCAAAGGTCATGTGACCTTTAGCTGAAAATATCAGATTCCCGTTACCACAATAACTTCTGAACCTCTCAAGGGATTTTGACTAAACTTGGCACAACTATGGACTTTAATACATAGATGAACTGATTAGATATTGGGTTCAAAAGGTCAAACGCCGAAGGTCAACTTTTCTTTAATTGAAAATTCGTGTTACTGCAATAACTTATGAACCATTCAAGATATTTCAACCATACCTGACACATGTATGGATTGTAAATCATGAAAATGAACTGATTCGATTTTGGATTGAACAGGTCGAAGGGCATGTGCCATTTGAAAATCATTTTTTCAGACCCTAACTCAAGATAGGAGCATCTGATGTTTTATTGTACTTATCTGTCTGTCCTTTCACTCTGGCTTCTCTCGTTCTATCTCAAGGGACCTTAAATTTCTCAAATGACCTTTAATTGAGATCAAACGTAGCAGTGGATTTACAGCTAACATGTAATGTGCGTGGAGGCAACTATTGACGCATTCTTGGGAAATTCTACAATACATTAGTGTAGTTTGATGTGAATTGCAAGCACATTTTTAGACATTAGACATGTAGGAAATGAGCTTTGAATCCGGGCTCACAGCATTGTTAAAGCTACAGACAACACGACAGCATCTAGTCTGGTTGCGATACCCCTAACCTGCTATAAACTGTCAGATTGGTGCTTTGTTGGTAGGGTGTTGCATTGCAAAGGCCACCATCCCTTGGATGGACATTAAGCTGCCTATCCTGTCTGTTAGCATAAGATGGTGAATGGTAGTGATCCCATGGGGAAAGTGTCTTTCGGTAGGCAAAGTAGGCAAGTGGTCACGGGCATCTTCAATTGCAAGTTTGTACCAAAGTCTGATTCAGTCAAACGTCCGGCCTGCCCAGCTAGTTCATGGAAGACTTGTGTTAACAAAAAAAAAACAAAAAAAAAAACTTTACCTTGGTCAACCCCACACGCTGTGGTTAATTGAGGGCACTAAAGAGGTCTTCATCACAGCATCATGAATGCACTTGTAATGGAAACGTCAATGGGAGTGGGTTCACACCATCATGAGCCATCCGTTCATATGGGAACGCTGAACTGGTACAAGAGAGTTAAATCCTTTCCTACCGCAAAACTCATTATTTTGACTTAGCCATAATTTGAAAGCTTTGGGTCAAGACATCATGATGGTTACTGGCGTCATCCTATCGTGGCCATATGAGAAGGCCTGAAGACTTGAAAATAGGCTTCCATCTTTGTTGCTTTCTCACATATGTTGAATGTCATTCGTTTGCAAGTTTGTATTTCCATGTTTTAAATATATAAATAAATGGCAAGGTTCAAAAGGTATGGGATGACTATTCAATGTGAAAAGTAAAAAAGACCTTTAAAAAAAACTATTATTCGTTATTATTTTCCTCCTCCCACATCCTTCCCTCTTGTCATTTGACGTCACTTTGCCATCATGTAACTGAACGTTTATACCGTGCACCCCCAGGTCACACGCATGGAATACGTACACTCACGAAGCCTGATCTACCGTGACGTGAAACCCGAGAACTTCCTGCTGGGCCGGCAGGGTGCTAGCAAACAGAATGCCATTAACATAATCGACTTTGGCCTAGCCAAGGAATACATCGACCCCGAGACGAAGAAGCACATTCCTTACCGGGAACATAAGAGCCTTACAGGGACTGCTCGCTACATGAGTATCAACACCCACCTCGGGAAAGGTGTGTTGCAAGAAGTGTCTGAGTGGATTTACTTTTGTGTTTGGGGTTTGAGGAGGGTGAGATTTCCAAAATATTGTTTGAAATAAGTTTGTCTGATCAAATTCTCTACTTAGCAATAGCTTGCTATTTATTCATTCATTCATTCATTTATTGTCATCGACTGTGCCACTGACAACAGGCCCTGTCTTATCAGCAATTTTGATCCATGCGGTTGGTGGGTATTTGGTCCGATTTATCTGATAATGCACGTTTTTTAATGGAACTTCCCAGTCGGTGTTTTGGAATTTATTTTTGTTATGACAAAAGAGGATGAGGGGATGACACCAGAACAATCCTGCCCCCTTATCTTTACCAGTCAGACCATAATGTTGAGTAACCTGCTTTTAAGCGCTCCTGTTCGTTTTGCATCCGTTCCCTTTTTGACCTCTCATCAGACTGGCAGGCACAGCTGCCACTCAACGGCAATAATCTGCTCTGGCAAAGGAGCCTTTGTGAATTTGAGTGCGGATCTAAATGTGACATTTGTGTGGGCAGCAGATATTTTACTTTGTTTTTGATTCCAAAAATAACTCTATGCGAGTCCACAACACTGTGCAGCACGTCTCCCTACCGGGAATACTCGTGTCTGTTGCGATTTGGATATTGAATGGAGCCGCTTGTTCATACACTGGGGGAGATCGTGGCCAGAACTGTTAAGGCCCTACACTAATCTGGCCTCAGGATTGTGGGTTGTGGGTGGAGGGGTGCAAACCAGGGGGATTGAAAAATTTATTGAATTAAATGAAGATCTCGGCGGCGTTTCCTTCCTTTTTGGATCCAGTAAAGTATTGTTTGAATTTTGGGTGCAGCCTGTGGCTGCTGGTTGCATCATTGCTGCGAGCACTGCATCATCATGCAGTTTCCCTTGTTTCCAGTAAGCCAGTGTTTATTTTGCTAATTTCGGAAGGATGACAGGCTTCGTCAACCCACCTGGTATTATTTAACGGCACGACAGGGGCTCAAGCTCAAGACCATAGGATCTTAAGGCAGCCACCTTAACCCATAGAGTGCTAGATTTACTGTTTAGTAACCCAGAAATGCTTTTTGTTATCAGCTTTTCTCCACCAATTCGTAGCAAGCTTTCATTAGTTACCCCAGGTATTCTACATTGTAAGAAAAGTCACGATTTGTTCTTTGGGTTGACTTCAGTTTCAACTCCTTTGCATACAAATAGTGGTGAGAACACGCCCATATATTGACCATATTTGGTAGGGCCACGATCGTGGCCGGTCTACCTGTGCGTGTCAGCCATGATCGTGGCCGATCGACCTGTGCTTGTTGGCCACGATCGTGGCTCGACGCACTTTTTGGGTTAACCGTTGAGCAAACACCTGGCTGGTAAATCAGTTGTAAGGAACATAAAAGGCTGAGAAGCAAACGCGTTCGGTGCAAATTGAGTCGGTTCACCACGGTGCATTTTGTAGGCACTCTTTCGAGGTGATGACGTGTGTTGTATCCATCCGGCCTGGAAGCTCGCTGTCGACAGCTGTCTCTTTTGACAGTCTGTGTGAGCCTGTTTTTTATATTGTTTTTGTACCTCACAAAGCCTTTATTCTAAAGGGACTTCCACTTTAACTTGTGCTTGCTATGGTGGTGTGTTTTTAAAGAATGTTTGCCTGGCTTAGGAAGCTACTTTTAATGACATCTCTCCACTTCGGGGTTTGTTTGTTTTCTTTGATTAATGGTTTTAAATCCCAGTGTGTACCCTGGATAAGAATAGGTACGCCGTATCCCTGCGTGTCGTAGGAGGCGACTAAGAGGGTTGGCGTCAGGCCTCAAAAAGCCTCAAAAACATTGCCTCAAAAAGAGAACCATGACAATTACAACTACATGTGGGCAGGGTACAGCCCGAAGTGGAGATCGGTTTCTGAGGTTTGGGACATGGAATGTAGGGACAATGACAGGGAGATCAGGAGAAGTGGTGGAAGTATTGATCAGAAGAAGAGTGGACATATGTTGTGTGCAAGAGACGAGATGGAAGGGAAGTGGTGTGAGAATGGTGATGGGTAGGCAGGGACAGAAATACAAGTTTGTGTGGCAAGGGTGCCCGGAGGGCGTGAATGGTGTTGGTGTCCTGTTTTCTGAGGAGTTTGTAGACAGTGTGGTGAGTGTGACTAGAGTGAGTGATAGGTTGATGATGGTGAAAATGATGATTGGAAAGCTCTTGGTGAACGTCATCTCGGGATATGCTCCGCAGGTTGGTCGGAGCGATGAAGAGAAGGACAAGTTCTGGTGTGCGATAGAGAAGCTGATGGAAAACGTGAAAGATGAGGAAGTTGTTGTGGAAGGAGGAGACCTAAATGGACATGTGGGAAGGAGTATGGATGGTTTTGACGGAGTTCATGGGGGTTACGGATATGGCGTGAGAAATGGAGAAGGTGAAAGGATTTTGGAGTTTGCTGATGGAGCTGACTTGTTGATTTGTAATACTCAGTTCCAGAAAGAGGATAATAAGCTTGTTACATACACGTCAGGTGGGTCGACGACAACCGTTGACTACCTGATGGTGCGTAGGCGAGATAGGGGGCACCTCCGAGACACAAAGGTGATCCCTGGGGAGGAGGCTGTTTCACAGCACCACTTGGTTGTCTGCGACGTAAGGGTGAAAGGTGCGAGGAGAGCTCGGCGGGTGAAGTACCAACCGAGAATGAAGGTGTGGAGGTTGAAAGAGGTGACAGTAAGGGAGGCATTAAAAGAGAGGCTGAGTAGGGTCGAGGATGATGTGGTTGAGCTTGAAAGTGGTTGGATGTCAATGAAAGCTAGTCTGTTGGGAGCCGTTGGTGAGGTATGTGGATGGACAAAAGGACCACCGAGGCATTCGGAAACATGGTGGTGGGATGATGAAGTTGGAAAGAGGATTGACGAGAAGAGGAAGAAGTTCAAGGAGTGGCAGAAGGCGAAGGGTACGGGAGCAGAAACAGCAGAGCATGAAAGTTATAAGGCAGCCAGGAAGGCTGCAAAGAAAGAGGTAGCAAAGGCGCAGGAGGCATGTAGGAAAATGTTCGGAGAACGCTTGGATTCGGAAGAGGGTCAGAGAGCGGTATTCAGGATTGCAAAGCAGATAGCGAAAGAGAGGTGTGATGTGATGGGGGTGAGCTGCTTGAAGGATGAAGTGGGACAAATCGTTGTCGACCCAGATGGAATTAAAGGAAGATGGAAAAGATATATGGAAATGCTGTTGAATACAGAGAATGAATGGGATGGCAACATAGAGAGTAACCCAGTTTTAGGACCGGCAGAGAAGATAACTGAGAAGGAAGTTGAGGAAGCGATAAAAGCAATGAAGGGTAGAAAAGCGGGAGGGCCGACGGGAGTTGTGGGAGATATGTTGAAGGCAGCAGGAAGTTGGGGTGTGAAGAGAATGACAGAGATCTGTAATCTGGTGGTGAAAGAAGGCCGCATTCCAGTGGATTGGGAAATGAGTACCCTCGTCCCTCTATACAAGGGGAAAGGTGACCCTCTGGAGTGTGGCTCGTACCGAGCGATAAAGTTATTGGAGCATGGAATGAAGGTATTGGAAAGGGTGTTGGAGAGGAGGATAAGGAAGAAAGTGAAGATCGACGGAATGCAGTTTGGATTTATGCCAGGAAGAGGAACGACAGACGCGCTTTTCATTGTGAGGCAGTTGCAGGAGAAGTACATGGAGAAGAGGAAGAAGTTGTTTCTTGGGTTTGTTGATCTGGAGAAAGCATTCGATCGGGTTCCACGCAAAGTATTGACATGGGCATTGAGGAAGTTAGGAGTGGAGGAATGGTTGATCAGAGTAGTGATGGCAATGTACAAAAGAGCACGCACAGCTGTAAGGACAAAGGACGGGAACAGTGGTGAGTTTGAGGTGAAGGTGGGAGTGCATCAGGGGTCGGTACTAAGTCCACTACTATTTGTAGCTGTGATGGAGGTGCTGGCTCAGAACGTAAAGGAGGGTTTACCGTGGGAGTTGTTGTATGCAGATGGTCTGGTGTTGATTGCGGAAAGTATGGATCGACTGAAGGAAAAGATGAACACGTGGAAGGAATGTATGGAGACAAAAGGTCTGAAGGTGAATATCGGAAAGACGAAGGTGATGGCAAGTGGTAAAGCATGTGGTGAGGTGGAAAGAACTGGGAAGTGGCCCTGTGCTGTGTGTAGGAAGGGTGTCGGAGTGAACTCCATTCAGTGTACAATGTGCGCTGAGTGGGTTCATCAAAAATGTAGTGGTCTGAGAGGGTCATTAACCAGTGTGGCAGCTACATTCAAATGTAAGGTGTGCACAGAGGGAGCTGCAGATGGAGGAAATGTTGAGTTGGATCTTGGAGACGGTGTGAAGCTGGAAGGTGTGAAAACATTTTGCTACCTCGGAGACATGTTGAATGGAGAAGGTGGATCAGACTCGGCAACGGTTGCTCGAGTGAGATGTGCATGGAATAAGTTTCGGGAATTGAGTGGCGTGCTGATGATGAGGGGAGTGTCGTTGAAGCTGAAGGGAAAGGTGTATGCTGCATGTGTGAGAAGTGTTATGATTTATGGGAGCGAGACATGGGTAATGAAGGTAGAGCAGCAACGAAGGTTGGAAAGGGTGGAAATGCGAATGGTTCGACGGATGTGCGGAGTATCGTTGAGAGAGAGGAAGACAAATGATGAATTGCGAAAGATGATGGGAATAGAGCCTGTGATTGATACTGTGAAGAGGAACAGGTTGAGATGGTTTGGTCATGTGTTGAGGAAGGATAAAAGTGACTGGTTGAGAAGAGTGATGGAAATGAATGTAGAAGGAAGTAGAAGACGGGGAAGACCGAGAAAGACTTGGCTAAAGATGGTGGAAGAAGAAATGCGGGCAAGGGGGTTAACAAGGAGAGATGCAGAAAATAGGGCAAAATGGAGAAGATTGTCATGGGGACCGCAAGGCTAACCCCCGCTCTCTAGCAGGGAAAATGGCCTTTTAAAATGCATGTTGTTGTGTGTTGTTGATTAATGGTTTTAAAAACTCACTGCAAAGTTTGAACAATTGTCGAAGGTTAAATGTGATGCAGTTGTGGTTTTATTTACCAAGCCTGCCACAGGAGTGAAGATTAATCCGACAGGGTTTATCTTTACCACCGAATGCTTTGCTTTACGTTGAAATGCAAACATTGTCTTGCAGAACAAAGTAGACGAGATGACCTGGAGGCACTTGGGCACATGTTCATGTACTTCCTGCGAGGAAGCTTACCATGGCAAGGGCTCAAGGTTTGTAAGGATTAACTCTGATGTACCCCCGTCCCCTCTCTCCAAACACCCCTGGTCATTCAAGCACAGTATTAAATCTTAGTTGTCAAGCGGAGTGAAAGCAATGCTGAATTTGTTTTTGGTAAAGGTGGCTCACCTTCCCTTTGAGGTGTTCATCGATTGCTGGTAAACATAACTTCCCAATTTAAGATCACAGCTCCTGAGTCCAATCCTTTCTGGTTATTCGCCATTTCACAGCAAAGACTTGCTTCCTGCATCCGCCTGCTGCGTTCTATTATCACTTCCTGGAGGCAGCTTTGCGTTCTCGACTCTCTGCTGCCTTTCTGATTTGCAAACCCACTCTGGAATTGAGCAAAAGCCCCATTCGATTTAGTTATTCAGGAACACGATGGCGGGATGCATTTCTGCCTAACGCTGTGGCCGTTCTGTAGGCATTGCTCAAAAGCCTCAGTTGCGGACTTGTTTAAGCACGTTCTTCATGGCATCATCTCTAGATGAGTGATTCCATGGCTCCCTCTATTTCTCCCTACTTTGTACAATTCCCATTTGTATATATGCTTACCCTGTGTTTTCTTTTATTAGCTTGTTTCTTTATGCTTTGGCAAGCAACTGTTGTTACCCTATGCCTAAGTGGATTTTCCCGACACGTCCTTTCCTCGTTTATTGCTCCTGTACCTGCCAGGCTGACACACTGAAAGAGAGGTACCAGAAAATTGGTGATACGAAGAGAGCAACACCAATCGAAGTTCTTTGTGAAACCTTCCCAGGTGGGTGACATCTCCATCAGTGTGATCATCTTTGACAATTCCTTGTAGGAATCTGTAAACAGCAAAAGTAGGAAATAAATAGAGAAACGAGGATTAAAATGGGCAATTTGATTTTTATTTCTTATTTAAAAAAATAAATAAATAAACAAGACTAAAGGGAATCGTGCAGAGGCGTTTGTTCTGTTTTCATTGTCTGCGGACGGCTGAGCTCATTATAATGATGGGTTCGTATTTCACCTCACCATCCCCTCCTCACTCCCCCCCTACCAAAGCAAGCTGTTTTTATCAAGGTAACTTTTCCTGATGTCAGATACATTTCTTATCAAACATACCATAATTCCTTGAACACCCTGTTGAGCAAAGACCCTTCTGCATTTCGTTGAAAATGGGAACCAAGGTCTTGAAGGCTAATGAGGTACAAGGATAGCTTGGGGTTTAGAGATGGTCAAGCATTGGTACACTAAGAATTGTAGTTTTGGAGGTGATAAATGAATTGATCAGCATGAGGTAAGAGCCAATGAAGTATTGAGGCTCAAAATGTCTGCCTAGGTAGAGAGACAGACAGGCAGAGATGGATTAAGTATCGAATTGTGTGTGCGACTTCCCATGACGATACAGGGCCTTTCAAAATTTTCACGTTTTGTTGCCTTACAGACTGGAATTAAATTACATTAAATCAGACTTTTTACACCTTTATTTACACATCATAACCCACAACTTCCAAGTGAAAAACAATTTCTACAAATTTCAGAGACTTAATTAAAAATACAAAACTGGAATATCTTCATTGGATAAATGTCCACCCCCTTTATAGCAATTGTAAATTATCTCAGGTGTAACAAATCACGTTCACAATCTCATACCAAGTTAATTGGCCTCCACCTGTGTTAAATTGTAGTGATTCTGATTATTTCAGAATAAAATCAGCTGTTCTGTTGGTTTCCTCTGCTGGGTAGTGCATTTCACAGCAAAGACTCAACCATGAGCACAAAGGAGCCTTCAAAAGACTTCCGGGATAAAGTTGTGGAAAGACAGATCAGGCAATGGGTATAAAAAATATTTCAAAGCCCTTGAATATCCCTTGGAGCACAGTCAAGACAATCATTAAGAAGTGATTACTACACACTCAACCTCACCACACCCAGTGGATATTCCTACGTCAATAAACCACGCTCGGAGGGCCGAGGTGGTGGAATTGCCGTTATCCACCGTCAAGACATCAAGACCAACCTCATCTCCATCTCATCTGCTCCATCATTTGAACACCTGGCTTTAAAACTCTCTGGTCACACGCAGTCAGTCATGGCTGTCGTCTACCGCCCTCCCAAACCACACCCATCATTCCTGTCTGACTTCTCCTACTTTCTGACCCAGCTATGTTCCCTCTCCCCCTCAATCCTCCTCCTTGGTGATTTCAATATCCACATGGACTCCACTGACTCCACAATAACCACTGACTTCACTGATTTACTCACCTGCTTTAACCTCACTCAACATGTCGACTTTCCTACCCATATCCGTGGTCACATTTTGGACCTTGTCTGCTCCACTGGATTAAATTTGCACCATCTCTATGGCTCCGACCTCACCCTCTCTGACCACTTAGCTATCACTCTGACCATCAACATCCCCACCCCAACACCAAGGCATTATCGCACAATCAACTTCCGTAAGCTAAACGCTCTTTCACCTACCTCATTCTCATCCACCCTCTCTGAAAAAATGTCCACTTCTCCCTTCATTGACCTCCACACCCCTTCCGACCTCACTGACTACTACAACCACACTCTCTCCTCCTGCCTTGACCAGCTTGCGCCTGTAAAAACCAAAACAGTTTCTTTCACCCATTCTGCTCCCTGGTTTACCCCTGAACTCCACCTGATGAAAACTCGTGCTCGCCAACTTGAAAGACTCCGCAATAAAACGGGTCTCACAGTTCACTCCCAAGCCTACAAGGACCACATACAACACTACAAAGATGCCCTCTCCCGCGCCCGCTCTGCCTACTACTCTCAAATTATCCACTCTGGCTCCGGAAACCCAAAAGCACTCTTCTCGACAATAAACAAACTCCTCCGCCCCCTGAACACCACCACCCAGTCATTCACAGTAGACAACTGCATCTCCTTCCTCTCTTTCTTCCAACGCAAAATTGACAACATCTACAACAGCTTGACCACCGCCGCACCCGCTCCCCCTCCAACCACCTGCCCCCCCTTGTCCTGCCATCCCCTGTCTCGGTTCTCCCCAATCTCTCCTACTGACCTCTCTGAACTCCTCATAGGAATGAAAACTGCCACCTGCACTCTTGACCCCATCCCCTCCAGCTTTGTCAAAGCCTCCCTCCCTGCTCTCTCTCCACTTATCATTGCAACAATAAACTCCTCCCTGTCTACAGGCATCGTCCCACCTTCCCTCAAAATTGCTGCTGTTACCCCCATTCTAAAAAAACCTGGTCTAAACCCTGACACCCTAAACAACTTCAGACCCATCTCCAACCTACCCTTTCTGTCAAAAGTTTTGGAACGCGCTGTAGCCACTCAACTCAAACATCATCTCTCTGCCAATAACTTGTATGAAACATTCCAATCCGGATTCCGCTCCAACCACAGTACTGAAACTGCTCTCCTCAAAATCACCAACGACCTTCTCCTCTCCTCTGACGCTGGCAACCTCAACATTCTCGTCCTCCTCGACCTCAGCGCTGCCTTTGACACCATCGATCACACTATCCTCCTCACCCGACTTGAATCCACCTTTAACGTTACCGGCACTGCCCTCTCTTGGATTAAATCATACCTCTCTGACAGATGCCAGTTCATCTCCATCAATAACTGCAAATCCCCCACTGCTCCCCTCCCCCACGGTGTCCCCCAAGGTTCAGTTCTTGGCCCCCTCCTCTTCATCCTTTACCTGTCCCCGCTCGGTCACTTAATCCGCCGTCATGGTCTCCAATTCCACTGCTTCGCCGATGACATCCAGCTTTTCATCTCCACCAAGTCCGTCTCCACCGACACCCACTCTATCCTGACAAACTGCATCACTGAAATAAAATCCTGGCTTCAAATCAACTTCCTCAAGCTTAACTGTGATAAATCTGAAATAATCATCATTGGCCCAAAAACGCTCACAAAATCCACCCATAACTTTGCCCTCAACATCGACGGTATCCCAGTATCCACCTCCCCTCACATCCGGAATCTTGGCGTCATCTTTGACCAAACCCTTTCCTTCGACAAATACACTAAACAGATCACAAAGTCAGCCTTCTTTCACCTGAAAAACATTGCCCGTCTCCGCTCATCCCTCTCCTCCACGGCTGCAGAAACCCTCATCCACGCCTTCATCACCTCCCGTCTGGACTACTGCAATAGCCTCCTCTATGGTTCACCCTCAAAAATCACCAATAAACTCCAATACATTCAGAACTCCGCTGCCCGTCTACTCACTCATTCCCGGACCCGTGACCACATCACCCCCGTCCTTTACAAGCTTCACTGGCTCCCCATCCCCCAGAGAATCCAGTACAAAATCCTCCTCTTGACATACAAAGCCCTCCATAACCTGGCCCCATCCTACCTGGCTGACCTCCTCTCCAGACACACTCCCACCCGCAACCTCCGCTCTGCTGGTACCAACCTCCTGACCCCCTCCATCCGGACCAAATTCAGATCCTGGGGGGACAGGGCCTTCTCCATCGCTGCTCCCACCCTCTGGAACTCACTACCTCACACCATCAGAGACTCCTCCTCACTCACCACATTCAAAACATCACTAAAGACCCACCTGTTCAACGCTGCATTCAACATTCAACCCACAGCATTTAACCCCTGACTATCTCTTCTCCTTCTCCCTCCTTTTGCTTTAAATATTTCCCTATTGATTCTTGTCTTGTCTTTTTGATTCTTGTCTTATATATATGCCGTATATCGCTGCTGTTTGTTTTCTTGATTCTTGTCTTTTTGCAATTGTTGTTTTCATGTATTGTTATGCATTATGTTTTCCACTCTGTCAAAGCGCCTTTGGGCTTCTGGAAAAGCGCTATACAAAATAAATGAATTATTATTATATTATTAAGTGGAATGTGTATGGTACCACGAAGACCCTGCCTAGATCAGGCCATCCCTCCAAACTGAATTACCAAGCAAGGAGGAGACTGATCAGTGAGGTCACCAAGAGGCCATTGGCAACTATGAAAGAGCTACAGGCCTTTATGACAAAGACTGGTCACTGTGTGGATGTGACAACAATATCCCAAGCACTCCATAAGTCTGGCCTGTATGAAAGGTGGCAAGAAGGAAGCCATTACTCAAAAAAAAAAACCCACCTTGAGTCCCATTTGAGATATGCAAAAAAAAACACTGCAGAGATTCTGAATCCATGTGGCAAAAAGTTTTGTGGTCTGACGAAACCAAGATGGAATTTTTGGCCTACATGCAAAACGTTACGTTTGGTGCAAACCCAACACAACACATCACCCAAATAACACGTTCCCTACTGTGAAGCATGGTGGTGGCAGCATCATGTTATTGGGATGTTTCTTATCAGCAAGGACTGGGGCACTTGTCAAGACAGAAGGAAAAGTGGATGGAGCAAAATACAGAAAACTCCTAGAGGAAACCTGCTGCCCTCTGCAAGAAAGTTGATTTTTATTTTTTTCTGATTCTTTGCATTTCTTCAATTTTCAGATACATTATATGAGCCTTAGGAATGCACGAAATCCCTCTTATTAACCTGATGGCATTCCAATGATCAGTTTGCTGGATGGGCTGGCAGGATGGCCTAGAGGTAGGTACACTTACCTCTCAGCTGTCTAGCCTGGGTGTGAATCCCAGCCTAGTGATAAACTGCCATCTTAGTGTTTCACAGGCAGCATGATTCTTCAATGTGTGTGGTGTCCCTCGGATGGATGTAGAACGGGCATCCCGTCTGTCAGTGTTGGTTGGTGGATGTTAAATATCCCATGGTATCCTTCGTGAAGAGTAGGCAAGCTATCGCCTGCACCATGGCCAAATTTCAAATTGTAAATTACTTCCCTTACCTATGTGTATGTCCCGGTGTGTATCCTGGTTTAGAATAGGTACACCGTATCCCTGCGTGTCGTAAGAGGCGACTAAGAGGGTTTGTTGTGAAAATCAACCAGATCCACAACTTGTCCCATAGGTAGGTTTAATCTCAATTACAACTTTGACATCATCCTGTAAAATACAATCATGCAATAGATATCAGGATCTTGGTATCAGACTGAGTGAGCGGACCGATAATAATAGACAAAGCAAGCCAGTCTAGCATATAAGTGCGAGTCTAGCATATACGTACCATTCAAGACTACATGTAAAGTAAATGTCACAGGTGTGGCTCCGCGTTGCGGACGTCCCAGGTTTTATAGACGCCCTTCAGTGGCTGAAGCGAGTAACTATCCTGGGTTCAACTTTGGTATAATTTCACTACATTCTCCCTGCCGTTAGAACTATACTGCCGCTAGGCAGATCGTAAGCGTGCATCAGCATTAATTGATTAGGGTACGTCATTCCATGTCAGTCGGTCCACCCGTAACGGTCGGGGCGGCGAACTACCCTGCCAGCCGGCGTCCGGAAACTACCGGGTGCGGCGTCCCCAAGCCCGGAGTCCCCGTCGGAGTAGCCGCTGGAGGCAGGTGTCGGAGGGGGAACCTCAGAGCCTTCAGGCAGGGGTGTAGGTGACGAGAGGGGTGACGGCAAAGGTTCCATAGAGGAAGCTTCGGTAGAGTCCATAGACTCGTAGATCGGTTCGTCGATATCCCTACAAGGGTCGATGACCCCACAAGGGGCGAGATGGCGTACGGAGACAGTGGACTCGCGTCCATCTGCCGTCAGCACACGAGCATGCTCGGGATTAGCCTGGAGTACCTGCACCTTATCCACAAAGGGGTCGTACTTGCTCGTGCGCACCGCTCGTTTGAGATAAGCCGGCCCCGGCTCAGCGAGCCAACTGGGTAAAGATCGGATACTACCCGAGCTTCTAGAGTGGTGGAACAGTCGCTCGTGAGGAGTCTGGTTGGTGGCCGTACATAGGAGAGCCCGGATCGAGTTCAGAGCCGCAGGTAGCGACCAAGCCCATTTATCGAGACCCCGGCCGAGGGTCCGGAGGCTTAGAGTGACGGCCCTCCATATAATCCCATTGAAGCGTTCGATCTGCCCATTCGCCTGGGGTCTGTACGGTGTGGTGTAACTCGAAGCAACATTATTTTGGAGCAAATAACCTCTCACCTCCTGCGACAGGAACACCGCACCCCGATCGGTATGCACGTAGGCCGGATACCCAAACATAGAAAACAAATTCTGCAGGCACCGTATGACAGTGGCAGCCGTCATATCCCCGCACGTATAAGCAAAGGGGAATCGCGAGTACTCATCAACGATAGTGAGCAGATAACGAGAGTTGCTCAACACCGGCAGCGGTCCATTGAAATCCATTGCCAATCTCTCCCACGGTCTAGTAGCCCTAACCAGCGACCCCATGGGAGGGTTGTAAAAACGCGGTTTGAGTTCCGCACATAAAGCGCAGTCACGGCAGATCCGGCGGATGTCCTCAACCGAGCACGGCAGATTACTACTACGCACAAAATGAGCGAAACGCGTCACCCCTGGATGACACATAGTGTCGTGCAGACTGCGCAGCCCCTCCAAAGTTACGATCCCCGCGCACGTAGCCGGCCTCGATAACGTATCGGCGACCAGGTTATCCTTCCCTGGGCGGTATTTGATGTTGTAGCAGAAGTCGGCGAGTTCGATACGCCAGCGAGTGATTTTCTCATTCTTAATACGTTGAGCATGCAAGGTGTCGTACATAAACGCAACGCTTTGTTGGTCCGTGATGATTTGGAAGCATCGCCCAAGTAAGTACGGTCGCCACCGCCGAATCGACTCGACGATCGCGTATGCCTCCTTTTCGACAGACGAATGCCTCCGCTCAGCGGAGGTGAGTCCGCGAAAAGAAAGCCACCGGGCGCCCCCCTTGGGAGAGAGTCGCCGCTATCGCATGATCCGAGGCATCACTTTCTACGACGAAAGATTCGCTCTCGTCGATCGTCGCCACAGCGGCGCCAGCGATGTCGGCCTTAAGGCCCCCGAAGGCCGCCAAGGCGGCCGGGCTCATGGGGAACGTGTCGCAGGCCACGAGGGGGCGGAGCTTCGCGGATAAATTTTGCACCCACTTCGAATAGTGGGCGAACAGCCCGAGAGCACGCTTCAGCGAAGCTCGATCGCCGGGCGGGGCCATATCGAGCAAAGGTCGCAGACGCTCCTTATCCGGAGAGACAGAGCCATGGGTCACGGTGTACCCCAGAAGATCTATCGTGCGTTGAGAGTAACGACACTTAGCCTCATTCATGGTTAGGCGATACCTATGCGCGACCTCGAGGAAGCGCCTCAGATTAGCATCGTGATGCTCCTGGTCATACCCACAAACCTTAAGATTGTCCAGATAGACGAAGACATCTGTCAAGTTCTCCTTAGTAACGAGGTCGTCCATAGCCCTCTGAAAACAGGCGACCCCGTTCGTTACCCCAAAAGGTAATCGTGTGAACTGGTATAACCTTTGACCCGATTCAAAGGCGATGTAGATGCGATCAGCCCTAGAGATGGGGATCTGATGATACGCACTACGCAGATCGAGAGTGCTGTAGACGGAGTACTGGGCCACCAGTCGTACTAGCGCGTCCATCCCCGTTAAGGGGTAGGCATCCAGCTGTGTAAAGCGATTAACCGTCTGTGAGTAGTCGATTACCATGGGCCTCACTTCGCACCACTAAGACCTGGGCCCGCCACGGCGACCGGCTAGGTTCAATAACACCGCCCTTTAAGAGTTGGGCCGTTTCTTCCGCAATGAATTGCGCGTCCGCTTGTGAGTAGCGCCGCGATTTTACTGCAACAGGAGCGCAGTCAGTGGTCAGGTTGGGGAGCAGCGAAAGAGGCTCAATTTCCATTTTCGCGAGTGCACACACAGCAAGCGTGTCCGTCCCACCGAATTCAATTTCCAAACGTCCATGTCCTTTAAGGAAATCGTGTCCTAACAGGATGTCAGCACATAAGGCAGGCAAGACCATGAGATGTACATCAGAAAACATGCGTCCCTTTATCACAAGTTTTAATCGACATTCCCCCTTCATGCTGAGCCGAAGTCCCTGGGAGGCCATGAAGATCCGTCGTGTAGTCCCGATGACCGGCCAACCATGCTGACGCACCAGCCGCTGATCGATGAAACTATCCGTAGATCCTGTGTCGTTTAGGGCCCGTGCAAAAATGCCTTCGACCAAGAGAGGGATAATGGCCTGATCAAGGCCAGAAGATCCGGCAGGTATTGCGCCGTCCGAGCGAGAAGATCGCGCCTCACGCGTGGATCCCACACCGGCTGCAGTTTTCCAGTCGTCGAAGGAGCCTCCGGAGGGCCCCTGTTACGGATCCCGGATTTAGAGGAGTTACTATTCATGTCATTGCTTATTAATGTTTATTCTATCAAAGGTTGTTGTGGTTAAAGGGTTAGAGAGGCTCCGGATAACAGGAGACCGGAAACGGGATAGTGAACCGGAAGAAGAAAAAGACACGAGGTCCGGGAGAAGCGGTGATCTTCCTCTTCCTCGCCCAGCTCCGACGCGAGCGGTGTCGATATTGAGCAGCGGGGGGGGGGGGGGGACGCTGCGTTTGAAAGCCCGTCTGGCGAAAGGAGTTACCTGCGCGGGGTAATTACCGATTACACGTCAAGTTGCCGTGGGTTCGTGCACGGATCCAAGCGTCCGGCACAGTTCGCCTCAACGTCTACAAGGACGCGTACGGGTCGCACCTTGGGCCTCGCGCGCTTTGCAAGCCGCGCTTTGCTTTGCCCGCTTTGCTTTGCAAGGAGGTGTGCGCTGCAGCAGCTGTTCCCGGTACGCGACGGGCACGTTTTGGAACACGTCAGCCAGGGGTTCGTTCAACCGCCTGTGTGCGGAGAAGTCGACCTTCACCTTGGTCTGGAGGGGCCCAGAGACATTGTGAGGGACAGTGACCATTGAGGGGTCGTGAGTGGGGAAAGGGGGGAAATTTATGAGATGGCCATCTTAGTAAGATTGTTGATGGATTGTTGATTGCTGATGATGGAGGGAGAATATATTATTAAGTAATCCGGATCCTTGGTGTGGGGTTTCTTATTGACTTGAATTATTGTGTCTTTCATATTGATTGCGCTACGAAAGCGTATAAATCAGATATCTTTCTGGCGGGGTCCTCCCACGGTCCGGGGGTCACCAAGACCAGGTAGTTACCGGGAGGACCACGTAACAGAATTGGGGGCTCGTCCAATTGAATTCCGGGATCTAAAATTGTATAACATAATAAAATAATAATTTTTATTAATTAAAATTTATTAATTAATTATTAATTGGTAAATTTTTGAGAAATTGTGGTAAAGTCTTGGGTGAAGGTTAACAGGTGTTAACGATAGTCACCATGGCATTTGTTGCACAGAACTTTGCGGTAACACCTAGTATGGCACAGTTCCAAGCGTTACTAAAAGCGGACCTCTTGAAATTGGCCAAACATTTTAACTTGGAGGTCCGAACTAATTTGAGGAAGGCAGAGTTGCAGACCACGGTGATACAATCTATGGTTGGATTAGGAACATGGGACGAGTTAGCCTGGCAGTGGCTACCTGAAGAACCAGAAGACGTTGAGATCCGGAAACTGGAGTTGCAATTACGGAGCCAGGAACGGATCAAAGAAGAGGAAAGGAAAGCAGAAGAGAGGAGAGAAGAGAAACAAGCAGAGGAAAGGAGAGTGGAACGAGAACTCCAGGAAAGGTTAGAAAGGATGAAAACAGAGGAAAGGAAAGCAGAAAAGGAAAGAGCAGAAGAAGAAAGGAAAGCAGAAAAGGAAAGAGCAGAAGAGGAAAGGAAAGCAGAAGAGAGGAGAGAAGAGAAACAAGCAGAAGAAAGGAGAGTGGAACGAGAACTCCAGGAAAGGTTAGAAAGGATGAAAACAGAGGAAAGGAAAGCAGAAAAGGAAAGAGCAGAAGAAGAAAGGAAAGCAGAAGAGAGGAGAGAAGAGAAACAAGCAGAGGAAAGGAGAGTGGAACGAGAACTCCAGGAAAGGTTAGAAGGGAGAAAAGTAGAGGAGAGGAGAGCTGCCAGGGAACTCGAAGCAGAGGAGAGAAAAGCCGAAAGGGAGTTGAAGGAACGTGATCTGGCGCTTCAGCAAGAAATTAAATTCAAGGAGCTGGATTTAATGAGAGAACGGGGAGAGGTACCACCCTTGCTGATGGGGTCGACACCTAGCCAGAAAACCTGGGATGTGGGCAGACATGTGAGGCTGGTTCCACCCTTCAGTGAAAAGGAAGTCACTCAATATTTTCCACACTTTGAGAAAGTGGCTCGACAGTTAAACTGGCTGGAGGAGGCCTGGACCATACTGGTGCAAAGTGTGCTGGTGGGTAAAGCTCAAGAGATTTATTCGGCGCTACCAATGGACAAATGTGCAGATTATGAGGTATTGAAGAAGCACATCCTCAAAGCCTATGAGTTGGTTCCTGAAGCTTACTGGAAAAAATTCAGGAATGCCAGGAAGAGGGAGAGTGAGACCCATGTGGAGTTTGCCAGAGTGAAAGAAAACATGTTTGATCGGTGGTGTGAGTCGAAAGGAGTCGGGAACGACTTCGAAGCATTGCGTGACCTGATGCTGGTGGAGGAATTTCAACAGTGTGTCCACGAGGACATCAAAGTTTACCTGCAGGAAAAGAAAGTACCAAAGTTGTGGGACGCAGCCACCATGGCAGATGATTATGCCTTAACACACCGGATAGGGGTCCACACACCTAGCTCCTCGCCTAGACTTCAGCAGGCGAGTTATGGAACACCTGGTGCGGAGAACGACAATACATGGCGGCGGCCTCGAGAGGATTATGGGGACAACGCGGATACCCCAACTGTTCGAAATCAGAGGGCTACGGGCCCAAGACAAGCTTATTTCCGGGGGGGGGGGGGGGGGGGGGGCCCGAGGCAGACCACGAGTTTTTCCTCCGGGCCTACTTGTGCCTTTTGCAAAAAACCTGGACACTTGATGTCCAGTTGTTACCTCATGAAAAGGGACAACCCAGAGCGGAGTCCGACTATTACAACTCTGAATGCGATGGCTAGCGTAAGAAATCGCCCACAGAAGAGTTACCAACCATTTATTTATGAGGGGTTTGTCTCACTCGAGGGAGACTTGACTAACCCAAGACCTGTTAGGGTATTGAGGGACACAGGAGCCCATCAATCCTTAATGCTTGAAGGCATTTTGCCATTGTCAAAGAGTACCGCAACTGGTGATAGTGTTCGGTTACAAGGGATCGGTGGCTGTGTTAGTGCCCCACTTCATGTCATCCATTTGGAATCCGATTTGGTGTCAGGACCGGTCACTGTCGGTTTACAAGCCACGCTTCCTGTAGAGGGGGTATCTGTGATTATCGGGAATGATTTGGCCGGGGGGCAAATTTATGGTAACCCGAGGGTGGGTAAAGAGCACCGCAGGGGAAATAACACCACCCCAGCTCGGGATGGCGACAAAAGTGCCAAGTTATTTGTAGGGGGACTGAACTTCAACACAGAGGAAGAAGTTCTGACCTCTGTCTTCAACAGATATGGGCCGCTGGTGGAAGTGCGGGTGGTAAAAGACAGGGAAACCCTCGGGAGCGGCCAGGGGCTCGGCCGTAGTCGAGTCCGCACCCACATCCTCGGCGGTAGCCCTCTCCAGTCGCGCGAGTTGAGTAGTCCCCGCAACGATCCGAGAGTGGTCATAAGCGGTGGATTGTTTCCGGGCCTCAGTGTAAACGTTGGTCACCCGTAGAGCCTCCGCGAACGTTAGGTCAGCTGTCTCCAGGAGCCTGAGCCTGAGTCTCAGATCTGTAGAGCTGATTCCGGAGATGAAAGCGTCTCGGACAAGATCGTCCTGGACTTGCTCGTGCGTCCGTACCTCTTGAGTACTGTCCGCGAGGAGGTGCCGAAGCTCCTGAGCGAAGCGGTCGATCGACTCGGTTGGCTGTTGACGTCGCGTGGCGAGCAGATGCCGGTTGTACACCACGCTCCGCTTCTTAATGTAAAGGCGCTTGAGTTCCGCCACGGCGGTATCGTACGTCGTACATCGAGCGATGCTCCTGTAAACGTTGTGGTCGACTTTGGTCTGTAGCACAGACAGCTTCGTTTCAGCGGTGGGTACGGCATCCTGGGCGCCGAACTGGTTCTCTGGCGTTTTGAGCCAGTGAGCGAACACCGAGCCCGACTCCTCAGCTTGTGGGTCGGAGCCGAGTATCGGTACGTTGATCATCTTGTGTCCCGCCATTTCCGTAGATCTAATTGAGATTAAGTGTTGTGAAAATCAACCAGATCCACAACTTGTCCCATAGGTAGGTTTAATCTCAATTAGAACTTTAACATCATCCTGTAAAATACAATCATGCAATAGATATCAGGATCTTGGTATCATACTGAGCGGACCGATAATAATAGACAAAGCAAGCCAGTCTAGCATATAAGTGCGAGTCTAGCATATACGTACCATTCAAGACTACATGTAAAGTAAATGTCACAGGTGTGGCTCCGCGTCGCGGACGTCCCAGGTTTTATAGACGCCCTTCAGTGGCTGAAGCGAGTAACTATCCTGGGTTCAACTTTGGTATAATTTCACTACAGGGTTGGCGTCAGGAAGGGCATGTGGCCATAAAAACATTGCCTCAAAAAGAGAACCATGACAATTACAACTACATATGAGCAGGGTACAGCCCGAAGTGGAGATCGGTTTCTGAGGTTTGGGACATGGAATGTAGTGACAATGACAGGGAGATCAGGAGAAGTGGTGGAAGTATTGATTAGAAGAAGAGTGGACATATGTTGTGTGCAAGAGACGAGATGGAAGGGAAGTGGTGTGAGAATGGTGATGGGTAGGCAGGGACAGAAATACAAGTTTGTGTGGCAAGGGTGCCCGGAGGGCGTGAATGGTGTTAGTGTCCTGTTTTCTGAGGAGTTTGTAGACAGTGTGGTGAGTGTGACTAGAGTGAGTGATAGGTTGATGATGGTGAAAATGATGATTGGAAAGCTCTTGGTGAACGTCATCTCGGGATATGCTCCGCAGGTTGGTCGTAGCGATGAAGAGAAGGACAAGTTCTGGTGTGCGATAGAGAAGTTGATGGAAAACGTGAAAGATAAGGAAGTTGTTATGGTAGGAGGAGACCTAAATGGACATGTGGGAAGGAGTATGGACGGTTTTCAGGGAGTTCATGGGGGTTACGGATATGGTGTGAGAAATAGAGAAGGTGAAAGGATTTTGGAGTTTGCTGATGGAGCTGATTTGTTGATTTGTAATACTCAGTTCCAGAAAGAGGATCATAAGCTTATTACATACACGTCAGGTGGGTCGACGACAACCGTTGACTACCTGATGGTGCGTAGGCGAGATAGGGGGCACCTCCGGGACACAAAGGTGATCCCGGGGGAGGAGGCTGTTTCACAGCACCACTTGGTTGTCTGCGACATAAGGGTGAAAGGTGCGAAGAGAGCTCGGCGGGTGAAGTACCAACCGAGAATAAAGGTGTGGAGGTTGAAAGAGGTGACAGTAAGGGAGGCATTAAAAGAGAGGCTGAGTAGGGTCGAGGATGATGTGGTTGAGCGTGAAAGTGGTTGGATGTCAATGAAAGCTAGTTTGTTGGGAGCCGTTGGTGAGGTATGTGGATGGACAAAAGGACCACCGAGGCACTCGGAACCATGGTGGTGGGATGATGAAGTTGGAAAGAGGATTGACGAGAAGAGGAAGAAGTTCAAGGAGTGGCAGAAGGCGATAGTCCGGCAGCTAAGCTAAATATAGCATAACAATTGTGCATTTTGTGAGGAAAGCACCAAATTTGGCACACTAGTAGACTATCATATTATGAACAGATCTGGATATTGGGCCATCTCAGATTCAGAGATTTGATGTTTGCAAGATTTGCAGATTTGCAAGCTGAGATTGCAACGCCAGGGACGGCCGACTCCTTCCTGCGAGCTGCCCACATCCACCCGCACAAGAAGAGCTCATCAAATCACTGCAGCGGCACTGCACGTCCTGCAACACCGTGCGTATGAACGCCACTGTATGACATATGCTGATGATGCAGAAGACCTGCCTGAGTTCGAAGACTGGTGTCACCAGAGAGGAGAAGACATTCCCAACTATCAGTACTGGGCAACTGTGCTGGAACTAGAGATGATGGTACTGGTCTACGTGCGTTCTCTGCGGCAGGCTTCATTCACGATGTACCTTGATGCCCTGACGGAACTGGTCCCATGGTTCCATGCCTTAGACCACACACACGATGCCAGGTGAGTCCCTGTTCACCTGAGGGACATGGTTGCACTCCCAATGAAGCACCCAGATGTATCCAGAGAATTCAGGGCTGGCAACTTCACTGTACAGAAGACGAAGAAGGTGTTCTCTTCAATCCCAATCGAATCGAAATCTTGCAAAAATCAAATCTCTGAATCTGAGATGGCCCAATATCCAGATCTTTTTATAATATGATAGTCTACTAGTGTGCCAAATTTGGTGCTTTCCTCACAAAATGCACAATTGTTATGCTGAGTTGCCCCACTATGAAGGGTACAGGAGCAGAAAAAGCAGAACATGAAAGTTATATGGCAGCCAAGAAGGCTGCAAAGAAAGAGGTAGCAAAGGCGCAGGGGGCATGTAGGAAAATGTTTGGAGAACGCTTGGATTCAGAAGAGGGTCAGAGTGCGGTATTCAGAATTGCAAAGCAGATAGCGAAAGAGAGGTGTGATGTGATGGGGGTGAGTTGCTTGAAGGATGAAGTGGGACAAATTGTTGTGGACCCAGATGGAATTAAAGGAAGATGGAAAAGATGTATGGAAATGCTGTTGAATACAGAGAATGAATGGGATGGCAACATAGAGAGTAATCCAGTTTTAGGATCGGCAGAGAAGATAACTGAGAAGGAAGTTGAGGAAGCGATAAAAGCAATGAAGAGTAGAAAAGCGGGAGGGCCGACGGGAGTTGTGGGAGATATGTTGAAGGCAGCAGGAAGTTGGGGTGTGAAGAGAATGACAGAGATCTGCAATCTGGTGGTGAAAGAAGGCCGCATTCCAGTGGATTGGGAACTGAGTACCCTCGTCCCTCTATACAAGGGGAAAGGTGACCCTCTGGAGTGTGGCTCGTACCGAGTGATCACGTTATTGGAGCATGGAATGAAGGTATTGGAAAGGGTGTTGGAGAGGAGGATAAGGAAGAAGGTGAAGATCGACGAAATGCAGTTTGGATTTATGCCAGGAAGAGGAACGACAGACGCGCTCTTTATTGTGAGGCAGTTGCAGGAGAAGTACATAGAGAAGAGGAAAAAGTTGTTTCTTGGACTTGTTGATCTGGAGAAAGCATTCGATAGGGTTCCACACGAAGTATTGACGTGGGCATTGAGGAAGTTAGGAGTGGAGGAATGGTTGATCAGAGTAGTGATGGGAATGTACAAAAGAGCGTGCACAGCTGTAAAGACAAAGGACAGGAACAGTGGTGAGTTTGAGGTGAAGGTGGGAGTGCATCAGGGGTCGGTACCAAGTCCACTACTATTTGTAGCTGTGATGGAGGTGCTGGCTCGGAACATAAAGCAGGGTTTACCGTGGGAGTTGTTGTCTGCAGATGATCTGGTGGTGTTTGCGGAAATTATGGATGGACTGAAGGAAAAGATGAACAAGTGGAAGGAATGTATGGAGACAAAAGGTCTGAAGGTGATATCGGAAAGACGAAGGTGATGGCGAGTGGCAAAGCATGTGGTGAGGTGGAAAGAACTGGGAAGTGGCCATGTGCTGTGTGCAGGAACGGTGTCGCAGTGAACTCCATTCAATGTGAAATGTGTGCTGAGTGGGTTCATCAAAAATGCAGTGGTCTGAGATGGTCATTAACCAGTGTGGCAGCTACATTCAAATGTAAGGTGTGCACAGAGGGAGCTGCAGATGGAGGAAATATTGAGTTGGATCTTGGAGACGGCGTGAAGCTGGAAGGTGTGAAAACATTTTGCTACCTCGGAGACATGCTGAATGGAGAAGGTGGATCAGACTCGGCAACGGTTGCTGGAGTGAGATGTGCATGGAAGAAGTTTCGGGAGCTGAGTGGCATGCTGATGAGGAGGGGAGTGTCGTTGAAGCTGAAGGGAAAGGTGTATGCTGCATGTGTGAGAAGTGTTATGATTTATGGGAGCGAGACATGGGTAATGAACGTAGAGCTGCAACTAAGGCTGGACAGGGTGGAAATGCGAATGGTTCGGTGGATGTGTGGAGTATCGTTGAGAGAGAGGAAGACAAATGATGAATTGCGAAAGATGATGGGAATAGAGCCTGTGATTGATGCTGTGAAGAGGAACAGGTTGAGATGGTTTGGTCATGTGTTGAGGAAGGATGAAAGTGACTGGTTGAGAAGAGTGATGGAAATGAATGTAGAAGGAAGTAGAGGACGGGGAAGACCGAGAAAGACTTGGCTAAAGATGGTCGAAGAAGAAATGCAGGCAAGGGGGTTAACAAGGGGAGATGCAGAAAATAGGGCAAGATGGAGAAGATTGTCATGGGGACCGCAAGGCTAACTCCCACTCTAGCAGGGAAAATGGCCTTAAAATGCATGTTGTTCCCTTACCTACAGGGGGGCACACAGCATCAGCGGAACAGCCATGCCCTCAGCTAATGAAGCTACCCTGCTGCCTTGTGCTGTGCATCCCGCAGCCTTGCATTTCACTGAAAGAAGTTTGCTCGATGACAAAAAATGTAATTGGAGATGAAGGTTTTTTTTTAATGGTGAAGGGGTGGAAACGGCGGCATCACAGACTGGATTGGAGGTTCATCAAATTAATTTTCCAAACAAAATGTAAAACGATTTTCTTTTGTATCATGCATATCATCCAGCGTCTTCGCTGTTCAGTCAATGTATGCAAAACGCTCGTCGCTAGTTTTTGTTGAGTTCTTCAAAGAAAATCATTTTTTGTTATTCAAATGTTGTAATCACTTGTGTACAATCTGTTATCCCTATTATAATTCACGGACCAGTGTGTGTTTGTTTGTCGCGCTACTCCTCCTACAGTTCTGGGCTGATTGCATCCAGACTTGTTACATAGGATCAGTATGACCCCATTTCGTGTATAGGGGTGTTTTTTTTGTTTTCGTGGGTGGTCTTGTGGGCTAGTGGATGGGGGAAGGGACATAAATTTCTCGAGGTAAATGTGTATCGTGTGGCGCCGCCTCCAGGTGGGAGAGGGTATTACAAAGTCTCATCCTTTACAGTACAGTATTTCTGTCCCCACGTTTTCCAGTGCAGTGCGGTGTTTTGAATTGTAAGCAGAAGGCATGTTTTTGATTCATGCACGCAGCCCGGGTTATTCTTTTTTTCGGGAGTGATTGAGGCAGCTGGCATTTGCCTATACACCACCCAAATAAAGGTATATGCCAGAAGAACATGCTGCATGCTTGGAACAAGATCGTTCGTAGGGAGGGTACTCTGTTAGTCGTGTATAATTCGCAGGGCACTTTTCAGATAAAATTCTCAGGAAAATACCAATTTGTATGTGGAACATACACCCCAAAAATGAACTCCACCTCAGGACTGGAAATTTAACTCAAAAGCGGTGTTTTACTGATCTATGGAAAGAGCCATTTTAGATGATATTTAATTCAGCATAACGGATGACTTCTAACTTGTATGAAATCCAACATGTGAACGACGTGGCATGTTCAATGTACCTAACAACTCTTGAGTGATATCATATGTGACATCTATCAGATTAGCACAGTAAGATCTCGTTCGTAACTCTCAAGTCTTTACAGATGCCGTTAGCTTGTATGGTCATTTTGATGCTTTCGCGTTGTATATTTTTTAAGGTTTTAATAAAAGTTTTTCAAAAGCAAAGTAAGGTATAATGACCAAACAATTTTAATTAGTCTATTCAAATAATTGTGCTGTGTATTCCAAATTGTGCTATCCAAATAATTAGGCTAACCCCCGCTCTAGCAGGGAAAATGGCCTTAAAATGCCTGTTGTGTTGTGTGTGTATCCAAATAATTGTTATTCAGAACAAAAGGTAAGCAGTCGTGGCCAAAAATATTGGCACCCTTGCATTTTTTTCAAGTAACTCACAATTTTCTCTAAAAATAAGATGAAATTGACAAAAGTATTTGGTCTCCACAATTCTTTATTTCACTGTTAATATTACAGAACTGTTGTTTTTGATTCAGAACTTAATATATCCTTTAAAATCAGAAATAAAAAGAAATGGCATTGACAAAATTATTGACACCCTAGACTTAATATTTGGTAGCACAGACTTTGGACAAAATAACTGCAGTCAAGCACTTCCTATAGACATGAATGTGGTTCCTATACCTCTACTGGAAGTTTGGCCCACTCTTCTTGTGCACGCTGCTCCAGTTCTCCCAGATTTGAAGGGTGCCTTATCCCAACTGCTGTTTTCAGATCTCCCCACAGTTGTTCAATGGGATTTAGATCAGGACTCATTGCTGGCCACTTCAGAACAGTCCAACGTTTTGGCTTGAAGGGTGCTTTTTGAAGTGTGTTTGGGGGCATTCTCATGTTGCAAGACTCGTGCCCTTCGACGGAGACCCAGCTTTCTGACACTGGGTTGAACATAGCGCTCCAACATGCCTTGGTAATCTCCTGATTTCATGATGCCATGCACGCATTCAATGCATCCAGTGCCAGAGGCAGCACAGCAACCCCAAAACATCACTGAACCTCTTCCATGTTTGACTGTGGGGAAGGTGTTCTTTTCTTTGAAGGCTTCATTTTGTTTTCTGTAAACATAGAGATAATGTGCTTCACCAAAAAGCTCTAATTTGTTCTCATCTGTCCACAAGACATTCTCCCAGAAGGATTTTGGCTTGTTCAGGTGTGTTTTGGCAAACTCCAGTCTGGCTTTCTTATGTCTCTCTCAGCAGTGGGGTCCTCCAGGGTCTCCTACCATATAACCTACTTTCATTGAGTTGGTGACAGATGGTGCGAGTTGAAACTGTCGTACCTTGTGTCTGAAGGTCAGCTTTAATCTGTTTGGCAGTTGATCGAGGTGCTTTCTCTGCCATTCGAACAATCCTTCGTTGCAATCATCGATCAAGTTTTCTCTTGCGGCCACGTCCAGGGAGGTTGGCTGCAGTGCCATGGGCCTTAAACTTCCTGATAACATTGCATACGGTGGACACAGGGACATCAAGGTCTCTGGAGATGGACTTGTAGCCTTGAGATTGTCCATGCTTGGCTACAATCTTCTGTCTGACCTCCTGAGACAATTCTCTGGTTTTCTTTCTTTTCTTCATGTTCATTGTGGTACACACAGTGACACAAAACAGCAGAATAACTCCTTTTCTCCATTCAAACTTGTTTAATGAGTGATTTTTATATTGCAGGCACCTGCAATTCACCATTTGTGAGTTCAATTCCAAAGTAAAGGAAAATCACCTACTTGAAATCTAATTATTTCTAACAACTTCTAAAAGGTGCCAATAATATTGTCCAGGCCATTTTAGGATTTCTGTGTGGAATAAGCTAAGATTTAGTAATTTTTTCAGCTTTTTTTGTTTTGTTCCACTGCAAACCAAAGAAATATGGTATTTAGATACCAAAAGATTTTGTAATTTCAACAATTTTCTGGAAGGAATGGTGCATTATTTTTAAAAATTGCAAGGGTGCCAATATTTTTGGCCATGACTGTACGCTCAATATTGCATGAAATATCCCACAATGCACTGTTTTTAAGATGATGCACTCATTAACGAAGATTGGTCTTGTGTCATTGCGAGACCTTTCATGTTCGTGCATGCGGTCCGGTCCACCATCAACCCCTTTCTGGTGAAGCTCCCAAAATCCAGAATCACTGCTCACCTCCACTCATCCATTCTTCTTCTTTTTTTCCCACATGTGGAACCCACATGAGGCTTCCATAAGAGGCTTCCACACTCTTAATCTCCTTCTCTCCAGGTCTTCAGGACAGCTGTTCATCACAATCCCAGATCATCCCCTATCCAAAACCATGATCTTTTCTGCACTGGTTCCACCACTATCCCTTCCCCAACCCTTCAAGGTTCTCGTTCCTCCTTCCTGAGTGTTTGCTCCTTTATCTTTCTTGTCCATCTCCCTGCATCTTCTCTGACCCCTCTTTCTTCCCCCACATCGCTTGTTTGTCAATCTCCTTATATTTCATCCCTCTGCCATGTTGTTGGCGTTTCCCATCCTTGTCTTTGTGCTGTTGCATCCTGATCCGTTCTGTGTTCTTGCTCTTCCACGACCCTTGGCTTTGTTTGGAGTAAAATATATCTTTTTTTAAACGTCTAAGGTGTCGTAGCACCTTGATGCCATTTTGTATAAATCTTTGAGATGGCTGCGCAGCCATTTTGGAACTCATGCTCTGGTGTCTCCATCATTCGTAAATCTTGTGTCACCCCAACGGTTGAAAGAGATGATAAACAAAAATTGACAAGTCTGCACAGCATGAGGCATGATGTTTGGCTTCCCAATATATCTGGTTTGGTTGCCGTGGTCATTTTTCTGCCATGCGAGAACCAGCATTACCTTGCAGTGAAGTTGCAGCCTGAGACCGAAAGGTTTTTGTGCTTGGAGACTAAGAACGTTTCCACTACATGTTCGGCAAAAATCGAAAAACAGGGTCTTGTCACAAGCCTATCTTCAAGAAATTATTGCCTTAAAAAAAAATTGTTTTATATATATAAATATATATATATATATGTATATATATATATATATATATATATATATATATATATATATATATATTGTATGTATATATATTGTTATGAATTTGGTAGAGCAATATGTAGAGCAGAGTAGATCTGAGTAGGTAAAATGCTCCGGGATGTCACGATAGCTAGAACCCACTATGTACCTTTAAGTTAGTATGTGTAGGCGTATGCCGGGATAATTGCGTATATATTTCCTGTACGGGGACAGGAAGTGCTAAGTAGTTAGGGTGATAAGGGTAACTTTGTGTGTTTTCCCACCCCTGTGGTCAATCCAATGTCCCTTTTGGCATCGCACCTAGACAGTAGGAATTCATGCCCCTAGCGCACCTACATTAATTAATTCCCTTCCCTTTCACATCAATGGAACAACACCGACCAAAATGCACCCTGCTGAGACACGATGAGAAGGGGGTGGATCTTTTGACATCGTGGGGAAGGGCGAACGAATGGGGGTCACAAGAGGGCGTGACGGTGCGGGAGGGAAGTGACGACACGAAGGAGAGGAAGAGGAGTTCGGAGTTGGACACAAGGCAGAGCAGACGCCATTTGGGGGAGCTGAGAGGATTCAGTCGTGATAGAGTGCACTGGACATTTTCCCCTCTAGTTCTTTCCTGCCTTCGTTCCCTCCATCTTCCCTGCGATTGGATCGCGTGGGCGGCTGTCGTGCCAAGGTTCGCCCCGTTGGTGGCCGTATTCGTGGCCTCTTGCGTACCATCGCCAACCACTCACGATCTCCAAGGCGCCGGGCAGAGACGACAGCCCCAGAAACCGTGGTCTTTCGGACGGGGTGAGCGTTTGAGAGTTGCGGGGCGAGAGGACTGGGGTCGGCGAGCGAGTCGCGTCGCTGAGACCACTCCCGCCCACGTGTCAGGGCCTAGCCATCCGAGGCCTACACGATCTCCACGCCACGCTCCCGAGCGAGCAGAGCTAAGAACGCACCACACACACACACCCTCTTTGTTCATTTCGTCGTCTGCCCTGTGGTTTGTTTAATAACTCTGTTGAGCGGGAGTACTCCATATAGGGGGTTTAGAGCATCATATTTCTTTGTTCTCGGAACCGTTAATAAATCCTTATATTATTTTCTGAATATATCTGAACGCAGTTTCCTGTTGGATTTTAATAGATAAGGCTGCGGAGCTTTGCTGTGTCCCGTCCCGCCATTCCGCGCGTTTAACTTTAGTTTAAGTGTTTGATTTGGAATCCGCTATTGAGTTCTCGCCTCGGGAGTTAAAGCCTCGCAATTGGCCATCCGCAACTGTGGTGTTAATCGCGGTTGCGTGACAATATATTGGCATCGTTTCAAGGAGCTCTGTTTCATTGGCCACAATAATTGCATTTTCATCAAAAGTGAGGCCCTTTTGTACCCAACTTTCACTCACCTTGTAATAAATTTAAATGAGAATGATTGATTGGTTCCATACTTACATCACTGATCTCCAATTATATTATTGTACAATTTCTTATAAAGAAATGCAGATATTCTCCAAAAATCTTGAAAATGAGTGGCCCTTGTTGTCCTTTTCTATGATTTTCCCCTTTAAGCTGAGGTCTCAAGTCCTTGTCTTAGGACTTGAGTTATTATTGATCTATCCATTATTTATCTATATATTATTTATTATTGTCAGGTCAGTCTTTTGGGATTGCCATTGGTAACATGTTACCCAATGCTACCTGCCGCATGGTCAGATTGTCGGCGACTAAACACACACCCCTCACTGGCTTTGCCAGTGGGGAGGGTTAATGTCACACCCTTCCAGGACCAAAAACAACACCTGGCAAAGGGCGGATGAGCTCCCATAGGGAGCCAATGGCCATCCGGTAAGGAGATGGTGGCTCATGAAAAACACCCACATGGTGGGTGGGTGGGTGGGTGGGTGGGTGCTTGCTTGCGTGCTTTCCATTACAAGCCTTAGCCTGTGTTTAAAAAAAAAAAATCCTTTTGGATTATTGCGAGCATCTCGTTTTGCAGAAGGATCATTAAAAAATAAAATCTTCCTTTTGTGGAAGGATCATATCACCAAGCTGGCATCTCAAAGGGCAGTCGCTGTCTGTGTATTCTTCATCAAGGTAAGGTATTTCTGAGCTGCACCGACATGGCTAACATACAGAGCTCCGTGGATTATGGCTCTCTGATCTAGGCTGGTGCTCCTGCTTCTCACCTAGCTCCTCTTGAGGTGGTTAAAACCAAAGTCTTCCGCACCATTGGTATCTCAAAACAGGAAATGGATTCCCAGGAACTGTCGCTCTCTCACTTGCAGCAAGTTAGTGGACTCTCCATTTGATATAAACTTACATCTGGCTTTGCTATTCCTGCTCTCTCCAAGCCCACCGGGCCACATGCATTCTTCATGAAACCCGCATCTGCTCACCCTCCCAAAGTCTAGACTCGTTGCCCACTTTCATTAATTTGTCTCCACATTCTGAAATAGTCTGTCTGTTATTGTCCTCCTCCGTGCAGCCTTTCAAATGTGCTGCCCATCACCACCTTCTGCTCTCACCCATATACATGTCCTCGATGTCTAATACACACATGGATTCTTTCATTATATTCTTCTCCTCGCCATAATTACTTTTTTTTGTGCTTTGACTCCATTCTTCCTTGTCTATGTCAATCACACTCCCCTCACCCTTTGGTAGTTAGTTTGTAAACCTGCTACCCTTTATCCACATTAACAGTGAGGAGGTATCTGAAGACATCTCAAAAATACATGATCTTGTCAACTATTACAAAATACCCATCTTTTCATTAGTATTTTGCTCATGCTTGAATTATTGTCTGTCGAACCAATGTACACGCATGTTAAAAATAAATGCTTTTTGGCCTCCAGATGAAATGGCAACTTACCTGAGATACGTGCGCAAGTTGGACTTCTTTGAGAAGCCTAACTACGAGTACTTGAGGAAGCTTTTTGAGGAACTCTTCAAGAAAAAAGGATATGCATTTGATTACAACTATGACTGGAGCAGCAAGCAACTGGTGAGGCTTCAATAAATGGGATGTAGTTTGGGAGATCCGTATTAAAAAATGAAGACACCGCCAACTTGCTCAGCGGCCCAGCAAGGATCGGGAGCCGTGCCTTACTTGAGTCCTGTGATCTGGTGTTTTGGGTTTTTAATTTAAGATGTTTTGCATGAGATGCTGCTGTTGATGCATTGCAAGTGCAGACATGCATTGGAAGTGCAGACATGCATTGGAAGTGCAGGCATGCATTTGGACAACAGCAAGGAGTTTAGAATAGATTTTGTGCACTTGGAACAGCAGTTTCTACCTTAAAATTTACCTTGGTTAAATCAATAATGCCAGCAAAGCCGAAAGAAATGGCAACCTGATTGGTGATTTCATTATTTGGGTTTCCTCGACTTGTCAAGTGATTTGATTTGTCTCGGTCTTCTTTCTTGTGCAGCCGACGCCGATTGCGTCAATCCACCAGGATCCAGCTATATCCGCAAACCGAGACGGCCGCACAAAGCCACCACAGGCAAGCTGACTCGCTATGCGAGACTTTTATGAGGGGCATTTAAAAGGTTCTATGAACGAGATGCTCGTAATACTGCCCTACTTTGACGAAAGGAAGCAACTGTCATTTTTGTCGAAATTGAGTTATCACTTGTTCTAGGGTATTTGAGGTATTTTGAGGTATGCTCTACACGTTCGTACACAAAATAAAGTAACACGACCCTCCATTTCTGAGATATCATTTCTGATATTTGGCATTTCTGCCAAAGAGAGCAGAAAGAAAAACACATTTTCCTCATTTACAAGAAAACTCCTTTCAGGCAGTTCCTTCCTTTTGTCAAAGTAGGGCAGAATAGTCCAAGGCACGATAAAAACGTCTTAAAGTGTATGTATAGAAAAGAATGCATTTGGATATTTTGACCAAACGTGGAGAAACATACTACTTGTTTAATTTTTGGAAAACGTCCAAAATGTCGGCTTGTCTTGGACCGCCCGTCGTGTCTCCTTTGTAAGAACTATTGTACGCCCTTCGTGGTATCGCTCCCTTTAAAAGTGCACTGGTACTCTTGCAAGCTACTAGAATTTGCTCTCTGGTCTGCTCACGTCTCTCGGATTACAACTCTGAGTATTGGTTGATAGACCGTGATCTGAGTGTTGGTTGATAGACCTGGGACCCACACTGGTCTTTTTCGACACCAGACTGGCTCATGTCACGACTCTTGAAACAATACGAAAATGTCGACTCGGCAGCACCGTTGTTGTGCATTTTATTTTTTGCCTCCACCACCAAAGGTGGATGGAGGTTATGTTTTCACCCCTGTCTATCTATCTATTTATCTATCTATCTATCTGCCTGGCTGTCTGTCTGTGAACAAGATATCTCAAAGTTGTGGACAGATTCCGACGAAATTTGGCGGAGAGGTTGGGTATGTGACAAGGACGAAATGGTTAGATTTTGGTGAAGATCTGGATTCGGATCCGGCTACTAGAATTTTTAAAGTGAATCTTCACCATTGGGAGATTGGGCCAAAAACGATACATAGCACGATATCTCAAAAAGTTGTGGACGGATTTGGACAAAACTTGGTGTAGAGGTTGGGTGTGAGACAAGGACTAATCGATTCGATTTTGGTGAAGATATGAATACGGATTCAGACACGAGAATTATTTTATTTATAAGTGATTCTTCACCATTGAGAAAAGCGATTATATAACATGATATTTAAAACAGTTATGGACGAATTATGACTAAACTTGGGGGATGAATTGGTTCGGTGACGAGAACAAGCCAAGTAGGTTTTGGTTCAGGTCGGAATCCAGATCCGGCCTATCAGTGGGATACAAAACATAAACTGTTCACTGTTCAGCCTGGCGGAGTTATGCGCTCTACTGAGTGCTGTTCTAGTTTCTTGTGACACTATGTGTCACATGTCACATTTAACTCTTTATTCGTTTTTTTATTTTGGTTTTTGTGAACCCGTTTGTTTCAATACTTTAAGGTTTGCTCTATATTATGTAGCTATATTCACTTTGTTAATGACATAATGATCGTTGTTGAACTATTTTGCTTCGTAACCGATTCGATGCATGCGTTTGTGCAGAATGTGATGGTTTGCCACATTAGCTGCGTTTGAGCTAACCCACTAGACTCCCGATAATGACGATTCTCTGCACGAATCGAAGCCGCTGAGCCGATGAGCATGCGTTCCCCTCTTTTATTTCAATCCCTCTCTTTCCTCGGGCACCTTGTGAGCACGCCCACAAGGGTCAGAGCACAAGGTACCACGGGACGCCCATCCTAACCGCCATACAAAAGCCTTTCACTTGGCCACGCAGGTGCCTGCAGACAGGCTCGTGGGGGGTTCTACTCAGGTATTCTATATCTCCAGTCCCTTATATTATGTTTTTGTACTCTACTCGGGTCACCTGTACCACTCGCTAACCTGCTTGCATTGGCTTGCCGGTTGCTCTGATCAGGTAAGGCTTCCCTCAGCATGACTTCCTCAGCGGCTTCACAAACTCGTACGAGTGGTTACATTTTAACCTGGCGTGCACTCTCTGTGCGTGTGATGTTGCACCTTTGCTCCTCTTGGTGGGGAAATTGTTCAGTGCAATTGCACTTCCTCCCCTCCCCTCCTTGCCCCTTTTTACTGATTCGCTGCTGGTCTGGTTGAGGCATATCCCCTATGAGGGGAACTGAGGAATTGGTTGGTTGTGAAAGGCACCCCTCCCCCACCCCTCCCCAATCCTGCTGCAGCTCCTATTTCCAGAATGGATTTGCAATTCCATATTGCCTCAAATGGCCCTAATTGTTCAGGCGGACTTATTTTGCTGTTGAGGATTTCTCAATGTGAAATGGCCTCTCTGAATGGCATTTGCTGCACATTGAGGCCATTTATTAATTTATTTTCTAATGAACAGTGAATAGTTTAATGTTTGGGTTTCCATCACTTCCAAAACTATGTTTGAGGTTTGTGTTCCAGAAGCAACTTGTAACGAGGTTTGCTTGCACATCTCCATCAAGGGCCTTTGCAGTAGGAGCTGTTGCTGGGAGAATGACTGTAGCTCTTGTGAGAACCTGCTTGAGGTTATGAACATGGACCACGTAATCTCTTTGCAATTCCCCTTTTTGTCCCCCGTCGCACCGCGGAGCGAAAGGGGGACTATGGTTTTCCCCTCCGTCCGTCCGTCCGTGCGTACGTACGTACGTGCGTGCGTGTGTGCCAGCGTGCGTGCGTAAGCGAAGGACAGCATTCTAATTTGGTGTGTGGGTGCAACCCACGTCAAAATCCAAGATGGCCGCCACCATGTATGTCTGATGTCATGTATGTCTGAACCTTGTGAGCAGAATATCTTGAAAAATAAGCGAAGTACCAACTTCTAATCTGGTGTGTGGGTGTATCTAAGCATAAGGAAGAACGCTATTGAAAATTGGGTCGCCACGTCAAAATCCAAGATGGCCGCCTCCATGTATGTCTGAACCTTGTGAGCGAAATATCATATCATAGCATGTTTTCTGCGTCTTCCACTTTGTCAACTCACATCACTTCCCCGACGGGGGACCTAGGCGTAACGCTTGTTCTCCCTTCTTTAGATGGAACACTCTACCAACGGCGTAGATCCGGAACCCGCACCCTCGAATACCCCCATCACACAACCTCCCGAAGTGGTCGTGGGTGATACAAAGTAAGTGTCATAGGAAACTCGTTGAACTTGACACGCAGTCACAAGAAAAGCTTTAGAGATGCTCGCTCCGATTCATTTTAATTCAGACGAAACAGTGAATTGCGATAGATATGCAGGAAATGAGCATCGTCCTAGATTGAAGCCAGCCTCGGATCACAAATGTTTATTCTTATTGGATGTGACTCACAATTCGTGGTGTGCACCCTCTGCAGGTGCTGCTGCTTTTTCAAGCGACGAAAGAAGAAATCCATGCAGCGTGTGAATTGAGTCTGATTGCCCAAACGCTGCTGTGTGGCACAAATTTGAAAAAAATGAACTCGAGCGTTGGCAGAAGAACAAGGAAGGAGCGAGGAGGATAAGGAAGGAAAGAGTGCGGTAACCAGGATGCTTATTCTGGATTCGTATGAGCTTCACCACTCCCCCACCTTTCTTCATTATATGCTCTTTTAAAAAGCTCATATGTTGGTGACCGCACTCCCCACATTCCCCCTCAATGTACTCGTGTGCATGTGGAACATGCTGTTGAGCACACTTCGGCTTTTGGTGCTTTGGAGCACACTGCCCTCGCACGTCGATTCTGGAACCCCAACCTGATGTTTAACTCGCTCCTGTTTTTGGTTTGTTTCACTCACCGTCCAGCCTCACGTTTCTGGGTCTGCAAATAGCCATGTTACATAATGGTGCAGACAGCACAACCCATGTGCCGTGCATTATACTTACACCGGCGTGTACATTCGTCGGAGCCTCCGTCCTCGGGAGCACGGTTAGTCGCCGCCTCAATTCGGACAGGCCGCGCATCGAAGAGCTAACTTTCGAACGACTGCAAACCTCGCTCCGCATTCGTCGTCTGCCAAACTCTTCTGCACTACCATGGACTGGTTCAGGATTTGCCAAATACTGGACACCTTGATCCATGCTAACTTTGGCCATCAGTGTGAGGGATATGAATTTCCTACGTCGGGCAGGAGCACACGTGTTTAAAGGTTTAGTACTGTCATGCCTTGTGCTGTATTCTTGGAACAGCTCTCTATCTATCGCTATCTATGTCTCTGCCATCTCCCTCTGCCATCTGCATCTGTCTCTGCCGTCTGCGTCTGTCTCTGCCATCTGCGTCTGTCTCTGCCATCTGCGTCTGTCTCTGCTGTCTGCGTCTGTCTGTGATGTCTGCATCTGTCTCTGCTGTCAGCGTCTGTCTCTGTGCCGTCTGCGTCTGTCTCTGCCGTCTGTGTATACAGCTGTCTTTGCCGTCTGCGTCTGTCTCTGCTGTCTGCGTCTGTCTGTGATGTCTGCGTCTGTCTCTGCTGTCAGCGTCTGTCTCTGTGCCGTCTGCGTCTGTCTCTGCCATCTGTGTATACAGCTGTCTTTGCCGTCTGTCTCTGGCATCTGCGTCTGTCTCTGCGGTCTGCCATACGTGTTGTCTATCTCTCCAAGTTGTGCTTTAATTCCGAGGATAATAAAATGCTCGTTATTTTAGGTTTTTATTTTTATTTTGACGATATTATGGTTTGGCTCTTTTTCTAGCTCCGTATGCATATGACTTTGACTTCTCAGTTTCGTTCAGCATTATCCCTGAACTGTGAAATCCATTGTACGCATCGTTTTGTTCACTTTACTCATTCGATTCACACCAGGTTTGTAACCTTTGTCTCAAATTGGTGTCGTGATATCCACTCGGCATTTTGTAACGAGTTTTTGATTTTTTTTTTCATCTTTCACCAAATTTCTGAATGGTACCTTTCGATGTTGTTGCTGTTTAATTCTTCAAGTGTTTTTGTCTTGTTTTTTTTTAAGGTTTCTCCCCCCACCCCTCTCTGGAGCTAGACAGTGGACGGACGTGGAAATTGAGCGACAGAATCGTGAACACCTTTGCCACAATCTGCTTGCTCCCCCCACCCCATCCTCCCACTGTATCCTATATAATTGGGCCGCATGTTAAAATACCATACCGATGGATGCCTGTCTGATCGTGCTGGCTATAAGCTAAAGGGTGGCCATCTCTTGTTTCTCACAGACTTCCCTTTTACTTGTCCTAATGTAACATAGTTGTAGCTGCCTGTAGAGAGGCAGCCGATGGCTTTTAAACCAAGAATATCCCTCTTGGTTTCTTAATTTAGGTTTGATTTGTCCCCTCATTTCTTCTGTATATTTGCTCTGTAAGGTTGTTGCGATATACTGTAGATCTGTTCCATTACATTAAATCAATAAAAACAAACAAATTTAATTCTCTTTTGTTTTTAACACGAATTTAAACCGGAAGAATTATCTGGGTTTTTGGGTTGTTTGTCCATGCGTGCGTAGCAGATTCACGTTATTGCGATAACTTGTGAACCACTGAATGGATTTCAACCAAACTTGGCTCAAGCATGCACTGCGATGAAGATGAAATGATTCGATTTTGGGTTCAACAGGTCATGTGCCCTTTGAACACTATTTTGCAGATCATAATTTCAGTTGCAAGCAACTGTTTTATCTTTTTTCTCACTCTCCTCCCTGACCTTTTAATTTTTCATGTGACGTTTAATTGAGATCAAACGTAACATTGGGTTAACCTCCGAGGCGTATCCATTGACAGACGCATTCATTCATGTCGGATTCTACTTTTTCGTTCTATTTTATTTTGACACTTTGGGTTTAAAGCTGGATCGAGACTTTGTTTGCAAATTGACCTCTCCATCCATCTTGTCCCCTTCCCATCCCTTCCCATAAAGAACATTAATTGGAAGTGTGGGATGGCGTCGCATCAGGCAGAGTGGGTTTCGGAATCAAATTTTTACTTGAATGAATTGCATTTGCTGTTTGGTTGAAGTTCTGAAGGCAGAGTTTTTGGGGTTTTTTTTCGACAAGATTGAGGTTCATGGAAGAGAAAACGGCAGAGTGGTACCAAAGCTGGAGTGTGAAGATGTATGTAAATGGGAGAAATGTTGTTGTTGTTACTACTACTACTACTACTACTACTACTACTACTACTACTACTACTACCACTACCACTACCACTACCACCACTACTACTACCTCCTCCTATTCTTTCAATGGCCGAAATTATTGCCACTTTCTTGGTGGGTAGGCCGGAAAAGGTTTTTTGACCAATTTCTTTCACGAACCGGCTGTGCAGAACTTCAGTTCGAATGAACGTCACTTGGGGAGGAATTTATCGTTTGTTTTAGGTTCTGGTACTAACTCATCTACCTTCAATGAAAAACTGGGACCTTTGTCCAACTAATGCAAGCACATGTGACGCCTGGCTTAACGTCCATCTGAGGGACGGCACACTTCATGATGCAACTCCTTGGCTGGGAATGGCCAAACCGACGGTTTGTGGTGGTTAGCAATTGAGCCCAGAGCCGATGGTTAAGGGTAACTTTGCGTAACGTCCTTTTGGACGAATCCTGCAACTTTTAGTGTATCTAGTTGATAGATTGCTGTAGAAACGATACAACCCAAAAAGGAGGTAAAAAGGGTTTCGGAGAAAGGGTACAGGGTCATCTCAAGTGGAAATGGTGGTGGTGGTGGTAGGCAACAGACCTGGAAGCCTAGGACGAGGAAAACACGAGATGACATCCTCTGCAAGAATAAGAGACAGTTAACAGACTTTGATAATAGACAGTTAACATACAATGCTCAGCCACCAGTTTACCTGCTCCGAGGCTCGAGTCTGCTTCTTGGAACAGCCAATGATAAAGAAGACCTTGGATTTAATGACGAGAGGGATGAGGATGGAAGAAGCAGCACCAGTCCCACATGGGGGAAAATAATTCCATAACATTTCGGTTGAAGACCTTGCGAATGGGCGGCACTTGGTGGAGAGCATACATCCGCTCGGTGAACAGTTTACATTTTGTATCCTACTGATTCAGACCTGAACCAAAATCGAATCACCTTGTAAACTTGTTCTTGTCACCTTACCACCTCGTCCACAAGTTTTTGAGATATCCTGTTCAGACGGACAGACCCTCCTCAGACAAACAGGCCCTTATACCACACATGTGACCTGATAGGTCGTTATACAAAAAAAGGTGTTCTCAAATTCCATGGCTACTGGGATTTAATGTTTCGTTTTTTATTTTCGTGCACTGTGTTCGGCCATGACGCCGTTCTTAGCAGCACAAACACTTAACGTGTACAGGGGGATGGCTCGTGATGTTAGTTATTTTTGAACATTCTTTTTGTTTATTTATTGTGAAAACATTCGGTTTTTTTTTAAATAAAGATAAATAAAACGACGATGACGTTTTTATTTTATACCGGGTTGCGCTCCTTCCGGTCGTATTGCACTTGTGTGTATATTATACTGCTGCCTTGGGGCCTGGGGGCATTGTTAGTTTTGAAAACTACGAGGAAGAAGCACAGCACAGCGGCTCACATCGACCATGGCGGACGTATTGGATCTTCATGAGGCTGGCGGGGAAGATTTCGAAATGGATGATGAAGGAGACGGTAACTAATTAAACCGAGGAAGGTTCATGCGCTAAGGGTGTGTTGTGTGTCGTTCGATCGGCACGCTTGGTCTTGGTCGCCATTCCGACGCTTGGGGCCTAGTTGCAGATATCTGGAGACTATCGTTAATTTGTGTTGATAATATGAAACCGCTTTTTATTTTGCTATTTCGGAGTTAATTGTGATTGAATTTAATTTTGTTGCAGAAAGTATTCATAAACTCAAGGAAAAGGCCAAACGAAGGAAAGGAAGAGGATTCGTTGGAGGTATGCTCGGCACCTCTTTGGTGATTCATTCTCCTTATTTCATCGATTAGAAGGACGACACTGAGGGCGCGTTCTTCGCACGTCTCGATGTGTTTCAGATGATGGAAACAGGGGCAGGAGGAAGGAGGATTACGATTCGGTTGAACAGGATGGAGACGAACCAGGACCACAGAGGTGTAAGTGTCAATTGATCGTTTTGGATTTGTTTTAAACAAGTCAGGAGACGACGATGGTTCATGGACATGAGCGAGCGGTATTCAATGACAAAGGACGGACTACTTTGAAATGGCCGTCTTTTGTGACCTTTAAAAGTCAAAACCGACATTCAAAATATATAAATAGGAATGTATTATCTGTTATGATACTAGTTAGATAGGGCAAAGGGGGACATTAAGCTCCAGGGGGCATTAGGCTCCACGACATTGTAAATAGCATTTTATAATAACTTCCTGTACAAGAAAACTCATTCTGATTGGTTCTTGAGTCACTTGAGAACATGGCCGGTGTATCATGAATAAAATATAATCCAATTACAATGTAGTGGAGCCTAATTCCCCCTGGAGCTTAATGCCCCCCTTTGCCCTACACAATACCAAAAATTTGGTTCGATTAGGACAACTTTGAAAATTTGACCTTTGTGACCTTGAAATGTCAAAATGAAGGTTACTGACCTTGAAATGAGATAGAAATGATGTATAATCAGTTAAGAGGTTAGTTAGCTACACAATACCGAAAATTCGGTTCGATTCCGACAACTTTGCAAATTTGACCTTTGTGACCTTCAAAGGTCAAAGGTCGAAGATTCTGAAATTTGTTGGAAAACTTGTATTTCATGATGTATGTGATAATATAAGATCATGTACGACATTTCACCCTATCAGGAAGCGAACAATGTAATAACAACAAAACAACATGCATTTTAAAAGGCCATTTTCCCTGCTAGAGCGGGGGTTAGCCTTGCGGTCCCCATGACAATCTTCTCCATTTTGCCCTATTTTCTGCATCTCTCCTTGTTAACCCCCTTGCCCGCATTTCTTCTTCCACCATCTTTAGCCAAGTCTTTCTCGGTCTTCCCCGTCTTCTACTTCCTTCTACATTCATTTCCATCACTCTTCTCAACCAGTCACTTTCATCCTTCCTCAACACATGACCAAACCATCTCAACCTGTTCCTCTTCACAGCATCAATCACAGGCTCTATTCCCATCATCTTTCGCAATTCATCATTTGTCTTCCTCTCTCTCAACGATACTCCGCACATCCGTCGAACCATTCGCATTTCCATCCTTTCCAACCTTCGTTGCTGCTCTACGTTCATTACCCATGTCTCGCTCCCATAAATCATAACACTTCTCACACATGCATGCAGCATACACCTTTCCCTTCAGCTTCAACGACACTCCCCTCATCATCAGCACGCCACTCAATTCCCGAAACTTCTTCCATGCACATCTCACTCGAGCAACCGTTGCCGAGTCTGATCCACCTTCTCCATTCAGCATGTCTCCGAGGTCGCAAAATGTTTTCACACCTTCCAGCTTCACGCCGTCTCCAAGATCCAACTCAACATTTCCTCCATCTGCAGCTCCCTCTGTGCACACCTTACATTTGAATGTAGCTGCCACACTGGTTAATGACCCTCTCAGACCACTACATTTTTGATGAACCCACTCAGCGCACATTGTACACTGAATGGAGTTCACTCCGACACCCTTCCTACACACAGCACAGGGCCACTTCCCAGTTCTTTCCACCTCACCACATGCTTTACCACTTGCCATCACCTTCGTCTTTCCAATATTCACCTTCAGACCTTTTGTCTCCATACATTCCTTCCACGTGTTCATCTTTTCCTTCAGTCCATCCATACTTTCCGCAATCAACACCAGATCATCTGCATACAACAACTCCCACGGTAAACCCTCCTTTACGTTCTGAGCCAGCACCTCCATCACAGCTACAAATAGTAGTGGACTTGGTACCGACCCCTGATGCACTCCCACCTTCACCTCAAACTCACCACTGTTCCCGTCCTTCGTCCTTACAGCTGTGTGCGCTCTTTTGTACATTGCCATCACTACTCTGATCAACCATTCCTCCACTCCTAACTTCCTCAATGCCCATGTCAATACTTTGCGTGGAACCCAATCGAATGCTTTCTCCAGATCAACAAACCCAAGAAACAACTTCTTCCTCTTCTCCATGTACTTCTCCTGCAACTGCCTCACAATGAAAAGTGCGTCTGTCGTTCCTCTTCCTGGCATGAATCCAAACTGCATTTCGTCGATCTTCACTTTCTTCCTTATCCTCCTCTCCAACACCCTTTCCAATACCTTCATTCCATGCTCCAATAACTTTATCGCTCGGTACGAGCCACACTCCAGAGGGTCACCTTTCCCCTTGTATAGAGGGACGAGGGTACTCAGTTCCCAATCCACTGGAATGCGGCCTTCTTTCACCACCAGATTACAGATCTCTGTCATTCTCTTCACACCCCAACTTCCTGCTGCCTTCAACATATCTCCCACAACTCCCGTCGGCCCTCCCGCTTTTCTACCCTTCATTGCTTTTATCGCTTTTACCGTCGGCATCGCATTGCTTTTACCGTCGGCATCGCATTGCTTTTACCGTCGGCCCTCCCGCTCGACCCTGGTGTTGGGCTAGCGGCTAGGGTGCCGGCTTAGGATCCAAGGATCCTGGGTTCGAATCCCGGTCGATCGCTGAATTAACGCCAGGGGGGTTGACTCAGCCTGTCATCCTTCCGAGGTCGGCAAATTGAGTACCAGTTCACTGGTAATTCCCTGTTTGTTGTTAAAGGCGGCAAAAAGGGTTGGCGTCAGGAAGGGCATCCGGCCGTAAAACATTGCTTCAAAAAGGGGACGGAAAAACAACAACAACCACGGTTCCCGAAAAAGGCCAACCCCCGCTTTGCGGGGAAAAATGGCCTCTAAAGGTGGTTATTTTTTTATTGCTTTTATCGCTTCCTCAACTTCCTTCTCAGTTATCTTCTCTGCCGGTCCTAAAACTGGGTTACTCTCTATGTTGCCATCCCATTCATTCTCTGTATTCAACAGCATTTCCATATATCTTTTCCATCTTCCTTTAATTCCATCTGGGTCGACAACGATTTGTCCCACTTCATCCTTCAAGCAACTCACCTCCATCACATCACACCTCTCTTTCGCTATCTGCTTTGCAATCCTGAATACTGCTTTCTGACCCTCTTCCGAATCCAAGCGTTCTCCGAACATTTTCCTACATGCCTCCTGCGCCTTTGCTACCTCTTTCTTTGCAGCCTTCCTGGCTGCCTTATAACTTTCATGCTCTGCTGTTTCTGCTCCCGTACCCTTCGCCTTCTGCCACTCCTTGAACTTCTTACTCTTCTCGTCAATCCTCTTTCCAACTTCATCATCCCACCACCATGTTTCCGAGTGCCTCGGTGGTCCTTTTGTCCATCCACATACCTCACCCAACGGCTCCCAACAGACTAGCTTTCATTGACATCCAACCACTTTCAAGCTCAACCACATCATCCTCGACCCTACACAGCCTCTCTTTTGATGCCTCCCTTACTGTCACCTCTTTCAACCTCCACACCTTCATTCTCGGTTGGTACTTCACCCGCCGAGCTCTCCTCGCACCTTTCACCCTTACGTCGCAGACAACCAAGTGCTGTGAAACAGCCTCCTCCCCCGGGATCACCTTTGTGTCCCGGAGGTGCCCCCTATCTCGCCTACGCACCATCAGGTAGTCAACGGTTGTCGTCGACCCACCTGACGTGTATGTAACAAGCTTATTATCCTCTTTCTGGAACTGAGTATTACAAATCAACAAATCAGCTCCATCAGCAAACTCCAAAATCCTTTCACCTTCTCCATTTCTCACACCATATCCGTAACTCCCATGAACTCCGTCAAAACCATCCATACTCCTTCCCATATGTCCATTTAGGTCTCCTCCTACCACAACAACTTCCTCATCTTTCACGTTTTCCATCAGCTTCTCTATCGCACACCAGAACTTGTCCTTCTCTTCATCGCTTCGACCAACCTGCGGAGCATATCCCGAGATGACGTTCACCAAGAGCTTTCCAATCATCATTTTCACCATCATCAACCTATCACTCGCTCTAGTCACACTCACCACACTGTCTACAAACTCCTCAGAAAACAGGACACCAACACCATTCACGCCCTCCAGGCACCCTTACCACACAAACTTGTATTTCTGTCCCTGCCTACCCTTCACCATTCTCACACCACTTCCCTTCCATCTCGTCTCTTGCACACAACATATGTCCACTCTTCTTCTGACCAATACTTCCACCACTTCTCCTGATGTCCCTGTCATTGTCCCTACATTCCATGTCCCAAACCTCAGAAACCGATCTCCACTTCGGGCTGTACCCTGCCCACATGTAGCTGTAATTGTCATGGTTCTCTTTTTGAGGCAATGTTTTTATGGCCGGATGCCCTTCCTGACGCCAACCCTCTTAGTCGCCTCTTACGACACGCAGGGATACGGCGTACCTATTCTTATCCAGGGTACACACTGGGAAACGTTTAAAACATGGAAATTCTGGGGGGCGGGGGGGGGGGGGGGGCGTCAGCATCACGGCTGCGGTTTAAACATATTTAAATAAATATTTAAACAAAACCATGAAAACAATCTGGGAAAAGTCTCTAAGTGAGAACGTGGATTTGAGAAAGCAGGAGCAGAGGTGAAAGAAAAACGAGATATAGGGGGCGGGGCACAAGTCGAGACGAGGAGGCCGCACGAGACGCGAACAAAGAAACGACTAATTACACACAAATTAGCAAAACTACAAAACCAAAACCAAATAGAAACACAATAACACACACACAACAAAATACGCAGCGGAAATTTGACAACGAAACGAACGGGAAAACACTCAAACTTTGATGCCGTGGAGAGATCGAAGCAAGCCCCGTCACTCGAGGGACCGAGGGACTGTGGAGAGAACAATAATAAAACCATCAAAAAACGACTTTTCTAAATTTCGTGACCTTGTGACCTTGACCTTGGGGCGAAAATAAAAAATTGAGCTCCGTGGTGCTGGACACATGACATTGGCCTAACCAAATACCGAAACCCATCAGATTCCACCAAGTCCCTCGGAGAAGATGTAGCTTGAAATCGATTAGGCCTACCCCCTAAAAAGACATCTTTTTTGGGCGTGGCTCCGCCCACAATGGGCGAAATACGCCCACTCTAGGCAGGACACAACTAGATCATGATATCAACCTCCCACCCAAGTTTCATCAAGATCAGATGATATCATCGGGTAGTTGTGCTGCAGACAGACAGACAGACAGACACACACACACACAGACAGATGCACACACATGACGAGTATAGTGGTCACTTTTGTTTTTTTGTATACTGAATCGAGGCTCGTGAAAGAGCTGACATTTACTTCACAAACAAATCAACCAGACAAACAAAATATCTAAAAAGAGGGAGCGGAAGACAAGATGGTGAGAGAAGGGGAAGCACACAAACACTTGAGAGCACACAACATTTGAGAGCAGGGAGATGTGTGGGAGGGAGAGGGCTTGGGGGGGGGAGGAGGTGTGGGAAGGGGGGGGGGGGGGGTGGGAGAAGTATAAAACACAAGGACACCAAGGACTTCCAGGACAGAAGTTGGTATTTCAAAAAGGTGGAATTGGGGTGAAATTAGCGGGGGTAGAAAAGATCAAGGTTTTGGATGGGGGAAGAGAAGAGATGGTGGTGAACAGCTGTTTTAAAGACCTGGAGGGTGGAGTGGGATTGAAGAGAGTGAGGGAGTTTGTTCCAGAGGTGGGAGAAAAGAGGAATGAAGGCGTGAAGGTGAGCAGAGAGTCTTGATTTTGGCAGTTTAACCATGAGAGGGTTGCAGGCAGATCTTGTGCGACCTGTAGGAATATTTGTGGGACAGAGCCCAGAGAGGAGTCGGTAGAAGACGGAAAGACCACCTACCTGCCTGCGGTGAGTGAGTGAGAGGCCCTTGGAGTTAGCTTCATCGCAGGAGATTCCAATGATTCTGAATGCTTTGGTTTCAACAGCGTGAACACGAGCTCGGTGTGAGGCAGGAGCACCAGCCCAGAGGGGAGAGCAGTATTCCATTGAGCTGTGGATGAAAGCCTTGTATGTGGTGAGGAGCTCAGGTGTGCCAAGGAAGGACTTCGCAGGACGGAGGATGCCCAGTCGGCGACTGGCTTTGGAGGCCAGAAATTTGATAACTCGTGAACCAATTATTGAATTGTGTGGGTTTTACAAAGTACACTTATACAGTACTGTGCCTATTTTAAAGGCTCTAATCAAAATCCTAAAAATAAGCAGTTGATACAAAGTATAAATTCCATTTCATAATAAAAATGATATTGGCAGGAGTAGTGCACTGTATGTACAGTGCCTGTCTTGGAACAAGGGATTATGTACAGTGCCCTGCCAACCCCAACCCTGCCCAAGCCACTCGCGATACTAGACGAGCAGCTGTCTTCGGCCATGCGAAACCCATGCTAAGCACTGCCTCCTTGGCTTCACCCCAACCACAGAAAAGCACAATTGGCAGCAAGAAAAGCAGTCAGGTCAGTCTTTTGACTGCCGCTGGTACCATGTAACCCAATGCTACATGCCGCATGGTTGGGTAGTCTGCGACTAAACTGACTATCCTCACTGGCTTTGTTAGTGGGGAGGGTAACTGTGACATGCTGCAGGACTAAAAACAATACCTGTCAAACGGTGGATGAGCTCCCATTGGAAGCCAACGGCCATCCAGTAAGGAGATTGTGTCTCCAAAAACACACGCATTTGGTTGGACCAGTATTTTAGGTAGTAGGTTGTAGGCAGCAACTGCCCAGGGTAGTACTGCCGTCCTGACTTAGGAGCGTTAACGTGGTGCCCGGAACCATCTTACACTCTCCATGTCAGGATTGCTGGTCTCACTTTGTCTCACTCAAACTATAGCTACCAGGCTAGCTTCAACCTCTCTCGCTCGCAAACAAACATCACACACTTTTCTTACTCATTTTCACTCCTCACCTTCACATACTCTCTTCTTTACTTCTTTCCTCTCATTTCCTCACATCATCCAATTAAATATGAAAAAGTCTGAAAAGTTAATGGCGCCTACTTCCCAGCGTTATGGGGTGCGAAGAATCTCCGGTGACCTGCTTGCCCCTACTGCCCACGAGAGGAAGGGGAGGGGGGGGGGGGGTTGAGGCTGTAGTCGTATTGTCCCCCCCCCCCCCCCCAAAATTCAACTGTTGAATTGCCTGTTGAATCAACCTGAATCTATTTCATCAGCTTTGGTGGTCTTTCTTCGAATCTTTCATCTGTTGAGCATCATCTCGCAAGCTCCTCCTAATATCGCTTCTCTCAGAGAGCCTGGTGTTGGCTTAGCGGTTAGGGTGTCGGCTTGGGATCCTGGGTTCGAATCCCGGGCGATCGCTGAATTAACGCCAGGGGGGTTGACTCAGCCTGTCATCCTTCCGAGGTCGGCAAATTGAGTACCAGCTTGCTGGGATGAATGATCACGGTGTGTACCCCGGTTTAGAAAAGGTACACCGTATCCCTGCGCATCGTAAGAGCGTGACCAATGGTTGGCGTCAGGAAGGGCATCCGGCCATAAAAACATTGCCTCAAACAGGGAACCATGATTGTCATGGGGCCCGCAAGGCTAACCCCCACTCTAGCGGGGAAAATGGCCTTAAAACGATCATTCATTCATTCATATTCAGAGACCCCATTGTCACATGATGTTATTGTTAATTCCTTAGACATTTCAAACTACAACATTCACTCACGAATCCGCTTCAAAGGAGGAGTCTGTATCTACTCCAACATCAACACACCTGCTGTACGCCTTGTGGACCTCAAATCTCTAAACTTTGATGTCATCTAGCTTAAGATTTGTCTCCCGGCCATCACTATTTTTCTCTGTTTCACTTGCTGCTCTCCCAACTCTACAAGCTTTATCGCTTTCCTTGACTATCTTAATTCCTGCTATGAGGCCATGACATCGGAACACCCTAGAGCAGAATTCCTCTATTTAGGAGACTTCAATGTACACCGCAGGGAGTGGTTGAAATCTTCCCACATGGATATTGGTGGAGTTGAAGCTCTTACATTATCCATACTTAATGATTTGGAACAAATTATCACCCACCCTATATCCCCGATCGTCATGACCACTCTTCCAATACTTTGGATTTGTTCTTCACCTCCAATCCATTGCGTTACAACTACACAATTTCACCTCCAATTGGTTCTTCTGACCACAATCGTGTTAACATCACTTTTCTTGCCACCACTCCTTCTCCTCCAACTGCTCCGACTAAATGCCAGTATTGGCATTTCAATAGCAGCGACTGGACTGGTTTATGAAACTTCTTTTCTGAATTTCCCTGGAAAGAACTGCCTCTCCTCACACGATGCCCCTTTCATGCAGTCAAAAAAGTACTCCTCTCTCTGGACGCAAGAAAGGCATACGGACAAGATGGCATTATTCCTCATGTCTTGAAAGAGTGTGCTTCAGAACTTGCTCTTGAACTTGCTCGTTTTTGTTTAAAAACCCAAACTTTTCCTCTTTCCTGGATACATGCCTTGCTACAACCTATTTTTAAAAAGGGTGATCGTTCAAACCCTTCCAATGACCGTCCTATTGCTCTGACTTCTACTGTCTTAAAAGTCTTTGAATGACTTCTCAATAACCATTTCCTCAAGCATCTTGAATCCCACAGTCTTCTATCTGACCATCAATATGGCTTTCATAAGGCAAGATCTACTGGTGATATCCTTTCTTACATTACAAATGTCTGGGCCTTTTCTCTGAGGGTCTTTAGGGACTCCTTTGTTGTTGGCCTTAATATCTCAAAAGCCTTTGACAGAGTTTTGCATCGGGGTCTGATATTCAATCTTCCCTCTTTCGGCTTTCCTCGTTCACTCTGCTCTCTCATATCTAGCTTTCTCTCCATCCGCTCTATCTCTATAATCGTTGATGGTTCAACATTCCTTCCCTATCAACAGTGGTGTCCCTTAGGGTTCTGGCCTGTCTCCAACACTCTTCCTTCTTTTTATCAATGACCTTTCTTCTACTAATAACCAAATGCACTTTTTTGCCGATGACTCAACGTTACATTCCTCCATGGTTTTCCCATCTGCTCCATCTTCCCTCACTCGATCTACATCTCGTTTGATCATAGCCACCTCTTTAAATTCGGATTTTGACAAGATTTCCCAGTGGGGCAAATGCAATCAAGTTAAGTTTAATGCTTCTAAAGCTTAATTTCTTCACATCTCTCTCTCTCTCTCTAAAACTCCTCTTAACTCTCCAATCTCCTTTGAAAGCTCCACAATTACACCATGTGATACAATAAGCCTACTAGGTATTACCCTAACAAATTTATCCTGGAATCCACACATTACCCAAATAGCTAAGTCTGCCTCGAAGAAACTGGGAGTCCTGTTCAGAAGTCAAAGATTCTTCTCCTCTCAACAGTTGCTTCATCTATTTAAAGGATTGATTCGTCCTTGTATAGAGTATTGCTCTCACATCTGGGGAGGTTCTAGCTCCACGTACTTACTGGACAGAATTCAATCCAAAGTAATCCGACTTATCAACTCTCCCAATCTGACCTCAAAACTTGACCCGCTCGAATTGCGCCACAAAGTTGGGTCTCTTTCTCTTTTCTACAGATATTACTTTGGTTTCTGCTCCCAAGAACTTGCTGCTTGTGTACCTCCACCATTAGCGAGACCACGGAATACTCGACAAGTTACTACATTGCATGATTATTGTGTGACCATTGCCAACTCAAGGGTGGGCCATTATGATGTTTGTTTCTTCACCACCACTGCCAAACTCTGGAACTCTTTACCTTCTCATGTCTTTCCAAACACTTACGACCTTCCCCTTTTCAAAAACCAGATTTTTTTTACTTTCTCAAAAGCTCAGACTATTCTCTTTCTTCACGTTTATATCATTGCAGCTCTTTTATTTAGGCCTGGCCTCTGAGGATTATATAGTCCGCGTCTGGAGCCTTTAACATAAAAAAAAGAAGAAGAAGAATCTCTCCAGCAAGAGATGGGGGAACCCACCCACTGTTTGCAACGATCCGATGAAGGTCATTCTCCATGTAGTAAGACCTGCATGAAGCGAGCGAATCCACACGTGCCGGTGCAACCGACTCAGCATACAGCGCGTACAGCGAACAGGAAGAACGCAACCACAAGGCCCTAGTAGATGCCTTCGACGAAACATCTTGGGTTAGCTCGTTCACCAGGCAGCCACGAAGTGCCGCCGGGCTCGCCTTTCTCAACGCATAACCCCCAGGCAGTCTGTATTTTCTCCAGGAAGTTCGTAAGCTTGATGAGCACGTCCAAATTTTTCTTTGAGAAGTCCAGAACAGTGAGCGGTGTTGTCATCACAGATTTAAAGTCTGACATGGTCTTGACCTTTTTTAGCCTGCCCTTGGAAACCTATAGAAAAGAAATGGCCTCCAGCTCCTGGAGTGCTATCTGAAGCATAGATTTTCCTTCATGTAGAGACTCAATCTGCTGCTCCAGTTTATCTCTGCTTCCCAAGAAGAGAAAACTTCTCAATGTTCCTCTTGTTAATTTAACTCTTCATCAGATCCATAAGATTCATTTACAAATTGGCACACTGCCATTCACTTCTCCTCCAACATGTCCTCAGTATCTCTGCCCGAGTTCTCTATTTGCTCCATCTTGCTGAAACTCTAAAGCTGTAGTTTGGATGCAATGCTCTGCATTACCTGAGGATACTTTGCAACCAAAACACCCTCAAGTTCAGCATGAGCAGTTTCCACACCAACAACTTTGTGGTCCTGATGTTCTTCACCCATGCATATGATGCACATCAAGATCCCATCATCCTTAGGATTGTTTCGAGTCGAGTAGGATTGGCTTTCCGTGCTCAATGCATCTTAGTTCCTCAATCTTCACTTCAGGATCTACCAGTTTGTGCCCTTTCTGTTGGAGGCTTCAGGTGTTGCTCACAGAAGAGGATCTCACAAGGTACACACCTCTTGGCTGCCTCTCTCTTACAAACCTCAGTGTCTCTGTGCCCCCTGGATTTCACTCACACCATGTTCTGCACCTCGAACCTCAACCCCCAATCCAACCTTACTCTTTTTCAACTTTATATTTTCCACTAAGTGGGCCATGATCACATTCTTATTGAGTTTTGTTTTTTTGTGGAAAAACCTCACGGCAATTTGGACAAACACAACCTGTGTCTTCTCTCCCATGATGTCTCTATACACGCACGACAAAACGAGTGGTCGCATGGCAAAGCAATGGGCTCTTTGTAGAGTTCGTAGCACACTGGGCACGTGAGTTCATCCACACGATATCCATTATCAGAAGGAGAAAAAGAAGCCATCGCCTTGGGGTCAGAGAAGAGTGTGAATCGTTCAAATTGAAACCTCCTGCCGATGAAATTTGAGGTTTAGCAGTATTTTGGCTCTTTGGCAAATTGTACGGAATCTCATCCCAAGCACGCATGGAGTAAGGTATTGTTTTACCCTGTCTGGCAGTCAAACAAAATTGTAGGGTAAGGAGCCAAAGTCTCCTAAAAAAAACACCCATCTGGTTTGGACCGTTTCAAGTCATACCAAAGACTTTAAAAATGGTATGTGCTGCTTCCTTGCTTAAAAAGGATAGAGCACGGACGTCGGACAATCCCCATCAGGTGGCATCCTTGGGGAGGAGGAAATTCCTCTTGAGAAATGCCCCGCTGAGTACTGAGAAAAGCGGCACCATTGTTATGACGTCGCTGGTACCCAAAGTATCCCGAGAAGTGACAGCAATTCCCCCCAAGGGGGGGGGGGGGGGGGGGAGGAGGAGGAGGAGGAGGAGGCATGTCCTTATTCTGAAGACTGTGGAGTAAGGTGTTCCATGAACTCAAGTTTTGTTTGTGGGAAGTCTCATTGCACGGATTTATTTAAATACCGTTAACTCACTTCACTTGTGATCACCGTGATGCTTATGTCTTATTGATCTTCGCAGCTATCGAGGGTTGGATCTTGTTCATCACGGGTGTGCACGAAGAGGCCCAAGAGGACAACATCCATGATAAATTTGCTGAGTTTGGAGAAATTAAGAACGTCCATCTAAACCTCGATCGCCGTACAGGTTATCTCAAGGTGATCCGTGCAGGTGTTTATTCTAGCATTGTGAATTGTACATTTGTATTGATAAAGTCCTCCAAGTTTCTTGTTTTAGGAAGGTGAGCAAGTAATTCCTGCAATGCTTGCATGTATGGAGAGACTACTTGCTTTGATCCACCATTTTCACAGCAGAGTCCAGGCTCGCGAACAAGGAGTGGATACATTATTACCGCCCACTCTAATCCCTCACTAAATTACTCAAAGTTCAACTGTCAACCAGAACTTGTGGCGAGAGTATTTTAGTACCTTAATTTGTGTGAAGCTTCTCGAACCATCGATGCATTCTTCCAGTAACCCCATCCTTAAATCCCCAAAATTCAGGCTCAGTGCACACCTTCACTCATTTGTTCCTCTTTTCTTCCATCTGTGGAATTGCCCTCCTGGAGTTATGTCCCACTCTTCCCCCCCAGGCCTTCAATAAGGTGGTGCACTACCATCTCAAATATGGCAATCCTAAATCTCTACCCTTGAACATTTCTACCCCCATTAACCTCACCGAACTCATCCTCCCTCTCTCTCCTCCCCTCTCTCTCCCTCTCACCATTTCCTTGTTTGTTGCACGTGCTTTTGCACAGTCGGTTCATTACCGTTTTACTCTCCTCGCTCTTCCTGAGATTACATTAAGATTTTTTTTTTTTTTTTTTAACCGTGAAGTGATCGATGCAAACATGCAGATGCATGGTAATGCTCGTCCTCACAATTCGTTATCACTGCGACTTTAGGGATGGGTTGTGAAGTTGCAAATCAGCCCAATATAGTCCAGATTTGTTACCTCATGTTTATCTTTTTTGGATCACTCCAGAACACCGAGATGACATTATTTATGTATGATGATGTCAAAGTACGTCCTGAATTAGCTGCGTACCTGTTCCAAATATTGACAGACAACATAAATGCACAACTACATCGATGGGACATGTACACGTTAGGGTGGTCCAAAAAAAACCAAAGGAACAGATTTCCTTTTTCCACAAGGTTATTTTTATTCCTTTATACGTAAATGAAAAAAAACGAAAAAAACAACCTTTAGAGGCCATTTTTCCCCGCAAAGCGGGGGTTGGCCTTTTTTGGGCACCGTGGTTGTTGTTTTTGTTGGTCCCCTTTTTGAAGCAATGTTTTACGGCCGGATGCCCTTCCTGCCGCCATCCCTGTTTTTGTCGCCTTTTACGACAAACAGGGAATTACCAGTGAACTGGTACTCAATTAGCCGACCTCGGAAGGATGACAGGCTGAATCAACCCCCCTGGCGTTAATTCAGCGATCGACCGGGATTCGAACCCAGGATCCTCGGATCCTAAGCTGGCACCCTAGCCGCTAAACCAACACCAGGTTTATACGTAAATGAAAAGCACACGAAATTATTTTCACAAAAAACAATATTTTGGGGTTGCCCCATGTTGCACTCATAAATCAGAGGTCCCACGTAGCTTAAAACTATCATTCGCTTGAAAAACTATGATAGAGCTGCCTTTGATGGAGTGGAGCTTTTTTCTGTGATTTGCCACCAGTTGAAGGAACCGTTTCTGTTCTTTGTCTTTCGTCAGTGTCTCGTACTTTTGGATCAGGTTGATGCCCCATTCCAAATTCTTCCTTCTTCAACTTCTTCTTCTTCTTCCTTGTGACCGTATCATTTACTACTTTCATCCGAGAGGACCGATCCCGATGTTTGTTGAAAAAAGTATCATCAGTTCACTGTCCGGGGTGTTTCTTTAGAAAAGTTTGAGATTTCGCTTTTCCCCTTCCATCATGACGTCAAAGAACGATCTGGTCCTTTTTGTCGGATGGTCCTCCAAATTCAGGTTTGCCACTTCATTTGTGATCTCGAGACGTTGAGGAAGGCCGGGTAACTGAGAACATTGTAGGTTCTGGACCATCCTTTTTTTTTTTTGTTCACTGTCTGAGTGAACAGTCACTCAGACAGTGCACCTGCTTTTCGATGCTGCGCACCTTCGACAGGTCACTGTCGTCGAAAAAGGCGAGTGCAACTCTGTCCTCTGAGAGAAACCAAAGATGTCTGCAAAAGACCGCGGAAGCTTTGCTGGCCAAAATATATATATATTTTTTTGTATACAGAGTCGAGGCTCGTGAAAGAGCTAACATTTATCAAACAAACAAATCAAACAAACAAGTAAACAAAGTATATAAAAGTGGGAGCGGTTGACAAGATGGGGAGAGAAGGGGAGGAAGCACAACATTTGAGGGCAGGGACATCGGGAGATGTGTGGGAGGCAGAGGGCCTGGGGGGAGGCAGGATAGGTATAAAACGCAAGGACACCAAGGACTTCCAGGAAAGAAGACAAAAGTCACCTCAAAAAAGTGGATTTGGGGTGAAATTAGTGGGGGTAGAAAAGATCAAGGTTTTCGATTGGGGAAGATTAGAGATGGTGGTGGACAGCCGTTTTAAAGACCTGGAGGGAGGAGTGGGATTGAAGAGAGTGAGGGAGTTTGTTCCAGAGGCGGGAGAAAAGAGGAATGAAGGAGTGAAGGTGAGAAGAGAGTCTTGATTTTGGCAATTTAACCATAAGAGGGTTGCAGGCAGATCTTGTGCGACCTGCAGGAATATTTGGGGGACAGAGCCCAGAGAGAGCTGGGGGAGCAAAGCCGGAGAGGAGTCGGTAGAAGACGGAAAGACCACCAACCTGCCTGCGGTGAGTAAGTGAAAGGCCCTCGGAGATAGCGTCATCGTGGGAGATTCCAATGATTCTGAACGCTTTGGTTTCAACAGCGTGAAGACGAGCTAGGTTTGAGGCAGGAGCACCAGCCCAGAGGGGAGAGCAGTATTCCATTGAGCTGCGGATGAAAGCCTTGTATGTGGTGAGGAGCTCAGGTGTGCCAAGGAAGGAAGGACTTCGCACGACGGAGGATGCCCAGTCGGCGACTGGCTTTGGAGGCCAGCTTGGAAATGTGGTTTTCCCAGGAAAGATCATGGCAGATAGTGAGACCCAAAAGCTTGAGTGACAGAACTTCTTGGAGAGGATTATTCAGAAAGTAGATGGGAGGGTTGTCCAGTCGGTCTTTTCGGAGAGACATCGTAAGAGTGTGAGATTTGTCAAGATTGAAAGAAATGTTCCACTTGTTTGCCCAGTCTGATTTTGTCCAGGTCTGCAGAGAGTGAGGAGGGATGAGGAATGGAGCGGCAGAGAGTGGAGTCATCAGCAAAGAGATAGAGAGGATTTTCAAGAGAGTCAGAGAGATCATTGATGAAGACCAGAAAAAGCACAGGGCCCAGAACACTGCCTTGGGGAACTCCAGCCTGAACAGGGAGAGGAGATGAGAGAAACCCATTCAGGGCCACACGTTGACTACGACGAGAGAGGAAGTCCGCCAGCCTTGCGTGGAGATTTCCATGGATACCAAAGGAGGAGAGTTTGGTGAGCAGAGCGGGGTGCCAGACCGTATCGAAGGCACGTGATATGTCGAGGGAGACAGCTCTAATTTCCTGTTTGGCATTGAGGACCTCCATCCATTGTTGAGACAGCAGAAGCAGCATGTCCAGAGTAGAGTGACCTGGTCTGAAACCAAATTGATGATCAGAGATCAAGCCATTGGAGAAGAGGAAAGATTTCATATCCGAAGCAATGATGGATTCCATGACTTTGCTGATAATTGGGAGAAGGCTGATTGGTCTGTAGTTGCTAGGATCTGTTTTTGCACCTTTTTTGTGCAAAGCGGTGATGTTGGCTGATTTCCAAGCAGATGGCAGTTGACCTTGAGCAAAAGAGAGGGTGAAGAGAACAGAGAGAGGGAGTGAAAGAGCGGAAGAACAGGATTTTAGGACCCGTGGGCTGATGCCGTCAGGTCCAGTTGCAGAATCAGAATCAGAGTCGAGGGTTGACAAACTTTTCCACCTTGTCAGGAGGAAAGGACACGGAGTCCAGGAGCAGCTGGGTACGGTGGGTACAGAGAGGGATGGGTTTGGGACACAAGATTTAGAGGCAAACACAGAGTTGAGGCATTCAGCTTTTTCACGTGCGGAGTCAGCTGTGTAGCCGTTTGAGGTAAGGGAGGGGATGGAGGGGGAACAAACACCAGAAACAGATTTGACCAGACGCCACCAGGATTTGGAAGAGGGAGACAGATAGAGTTCGGTCTTGAGAACGGAGAGATATTGTTTCCTGGCTCTCCTGAGGGTGGACACACACTTGTTTCGGGCTTTGTAAAAGGAAATGAGATTTCCTTCCGTTGGATTTGCTTTCCAGGAGACGAAGGCAAGTTGTTTCTGGGCAACAGCCTCACCACAAGATTCCGTGTACCATGGACAGGAGGAAGGCTATGACAACTGAAGACGAGATGGGATAAATCTGTGCATGAGAGCAATTTACTTTGGAAGAATTCACCAGGATGAGTTGATGTCGAGGTGGTAGAGATGGGAGACCAGTCCAGATGATTGATGGCTGCTTGAAGACCGTGCCAGTTGGCCTGAGTGAAATGCCAGACTCGTTGACGCTGAGGAGGCTCCCTGAGAATGGTCAGAGAGATGTCCACTTTAACAAGCACATGATCAGATGATCCGATTGGAGCAGAAGAGCAGCAGACATTTTCAGGGAAGTTAGTCATAACCAAGTCCAGAAGAGAAGATGCTCCTTTGACTGAGATCCGGGTCGGGAAATTGACAGATTGTGTCAGTCCCAGTGAGTCGCAGAAGTCCTTTGCTGAGGAGCCATGGCTGGTGAGAGAGGTACCCACACCCAGCCAACTGGCATGGTGACAATTGAAATCGCCACATATGAGGAAGAGAGAGTTAGGATGAGTAGACAGAAGTTGGTCCATATTATCAGACAGCGAGATGTTGATGGAGTCATCACTGTTTGGTGGACGGTACAACACACATGAATAAAAGGTGGGAGCGAAGGGGAAGCCGTAGCCAGAGGTATTCCTGGGGGTGAGGTGGAGAGAGTGCAGTGCAGGGCGAGTGAGGAAGAGAGTTTTTGATAAAGATAGCAACCCCACCTCCAGGACGAGGCCCAGGTCTATCATACCGGAGGAGGGAGTAACCCGGGAGAGATACTAAGGAATCAGAGACATCATGAAGGAGGAAAGTTTCTGTTCAGCAGATCACGTCTGGTTTGACAGAAGCAACCTGTATGGAGAGATCAGTTGAGTTTGAATGAAGGCCCCGGATGTTTGAAGTCCATACCGTTAATGAAGAGGAAGGGGGAGCATCGGATACAGAACAGGGGGGAGGAGGGGTAGGGTAAGAGGTGGAAGAGGTAGGGAGAGCTGTTGAAGGTGTGTCAGAGATTTCAGAATAGCTCGGAGAAAGGGAAGGATGGGGCGGTCAAAAGGTTTGATGGTGATTGGGTGAGGCACAATGAGGTGTTATTTGAGGAGGAGGAAGAGCGAGGGAGATGGAGGTGAGAGTTGGAAGAGGGAAGAGGTGGGGAGGGTGCTTTGAGGAGGGGGGGTGAGGGGGGAAATTGAGAAGAAATGAGGGTGGGGAGATTTGAAGGGGAGGGGCGAGTGGGGAGTTTAGGAGGGAAGGGACAAGGGGAGGGATTTGAAAGGGATGGGATATGGGGGAGATTTGGAGGGGAGGGGTGAGGGGGGAGTCAAGGAGGGGAGGGGCGAGGGGGAGTCTTGGAGGGGTGTGGGGGGAGTTTAGGAGAGAAGGGGAAAGGGGGGAGATTTGAAAGGGATGGGTGATGGGGAGGATTAGGAGGGGAGTGGCAAGGGGGAAGATTTGGAGGGGAGGGGTGATGGGGAAGATTTGGATGGGAGGGGTTATGGGGAAGATTTGGAGGGGAGGGGTGAGATTGGATTTTAGAAAATGTACGATTAATGGGAAACGAACATTTATTGCAAAATGAGTTTCTTGTGACCTTCGAGTCAAAAATACGTTTTAGGACGCTGGATGGAGTGCAGGAGAGTTTAAGGAATGTAGAAAAGAGGCACTGAAAGAGATGGAATTTTTTTTTGGGATGGATAGATTTGGTGAGCAAGTCGAAAGCAACCTTTTAAAGAAGAAGAAGAAAAAGGTGTTATAATATATGACGGAATACAGAACTTGAGGGGAAAGTGTAAACATTATAAGGTTAATAACAGTGAACGTTAACAGTGAACACTAAAAAAAAAAAAACCACCTTTCGAGGCCATTTTTCCCCGCAAGCGGGGGTTGGCCTTTTTCGGGAACCGTGGTTGTTGTTGTTTTTCGGTCCCCTTTTTGAAGCAATGTTTTACGGCCGGATGCCCTTCCTGACGCCAACCCTTTTTGCCGCCTTCAACGACAAACAGGGAATTACCAGTGAACTGGTACTCAATTTGTGACAGTGAACAGTGAGATTGACGCTAGTGAGAACAGTGAGATGAACAACAGTGAACACTAATAACTGTTATTACACCCTGGTGTTGGGCTAGCGGCTAGGGTGCCAGCTTAGGATCCAAGGATCCTGGGTTCGAATCCTGGTCGATCGCTGAATTAACGCCAGGGGGTTGACTCAGCCTGTCATCCTTCCGAGGTCGGCTAATTGAGTACCAGTTCACTGGTAATTCCCTGCTTGTCGTAAAAGGAAACAAACAGGGTTGGCGGCAGGAAGGGCATCCGGCCGTAAAACTGCTTCAAAAAGGGGACCAAAAAACAACAACAACCACGGTCCCCGAAAAGGCCAACCCCTGCTTTGCGGGGAAAAATGGCCTCTAAACGGTGTTTTTTTTTACAGTAACAGTAATAACAGTGAACGTCGTTCGAAGAACGAACGAACGAATAAACGAATGAGAACAGAGAAGGAAATGTATTTTTTGGTTTGTTTTTTTTAGTTGAATTTAAACAAGAAAGTAGGCTATGGGGTGAAAAGACTGGGAAAAGCAGAGAACTAAAGTTATTGGAGCACAAACGACGGACTGCTGAGAGGAAAACAAAGCCTCAAGGTTGTACACTGTACAAGGCACGATTTAACACGATTTTCTATACAGGTATGAAAGATTTGCACCGAAAATCTTCCTCGGGACACATGATACGTACAACACCATAAAATAAATAAAGTTATCGTTTTTAAATACAGTTATATATAAAGTTTTTTTTTGTTTGTTTTTTTTTTTTTAAATAACGAAAATACAAATGGGAACAATTACTTAACTTCGATTTCGATGGAGAGCTGCGAATAAACGAAAACCTCGCCGGCAAGACCGGAAGCGTCTGACAGAAGTTGAATGTCTTTGCAGGGGGCTCAAATTCCAAGGGGCGCTTCGCTTCGTTCCACTGCATGATGTAAACGAGAGTCACGAACAGAGCCAAATCGGTTATGCTCCTGGCTTCTCGTGGTGTCAGCTTGAATTGAGCTTGGAAAAAGTGTATCTTCAATGCATAAATCCCTTTCCCCATCCATCATGTGTCGTGTGCTGGTCCAGGAGTTCAAAATGAATGGTTTCCACTTCCTCCACCAAGGAATGAGAGAGAGAGAGAGGCGCAAAAATTATTGATTAAATTTTTAGTATGGGGCGACTTCGAAATATTCACCAATCAAGCTCAAATTTCACACACAAGTAAATCAACCCTAGTGGACAAAATAACATGTGGGGAAACGATTCGAATAACTTTTTTTTTGGATAACCTGTATCGGGGGAAACCTTAAATTGAAAGTTTCATAATCCACTTCCTTGTACTTGTTTTTTCTTTGAGAATTAAAAAGTTGATGGTCTACAAGAGTAGTTGTAGGTAGCCAAGGACAGGGCCAAAGTTCATCACTGGTACTATGCCTATTATGTTTGTGCAATGACATTTTATGGTTGATCATTGTGAGGCAGTAGGTGAAGACGTCAATGTTGAATTGTAAAAGGTGTCTTGTGTGGACTGATTAGTTTTGGGTGAGTGTCAAACACTGTTTTTCACAATTATGACAACTATGATATACACAGTGGGCTCTGAGATGTTTGTAACCTGCCTGGCTGAATTACTGCATGCTCCCTCAGGGTTACGCCCTGCTTGAATACGAGACCTTTAAGGAGGCGCAAGCAGCAATGGATGCTTTAAACGGCACTGACCTCCTGGGACAGAAGATCAGCGTGGACTGGGCGTTTGTACGTGGCCCACCGAAGCATCACAGGAGGAGGTGGGCATTACAGTGGATGAATGGGCTGATCATCAGCAATGTCCTGATATGCTCACTCACTCCTCCCCCTCCTTTGCCACCCACTCTCTTCCATTCCCCCTCTCTCTTCCGCTTTTGCTCCGCACTTTCTATTTCTTTCTCCCACCAGGGGCGGGCGAAGACGCAGTCGCAGCCCAGACAGGCGGCGGCGTTAGCTGCAAGCAGTTACAGGCTGACTTGTACATCTGCCCCTTACATTCAGCACATTTACAACAGCTATTTCCTTAGAGGCATTCATATTTTGTGGCTGTTCAATTTGTTGTTTCGGTGTTTCATCTTCTGTGTTTAAAAACTTAACTTTTTGGTTTTTATTTTTGGGAGTCATGTTTGAAATGCTGACAAATTGTATTTCATTGTTTTTATGGTGTTGGTGAAATGTTTTCTCATCATTGGAAGGTCTCAGGAATGGTTCTCAAATGATGGATTGAAAGTTCATTTCCTCAACACCATGTCTTAGTTGGGGTGGTGGCCATGTTGCTTTTCCCTCATTAAAACAATCATTGTTTTGGATACCTTTTGGTTTTTAAATGTTTTAAAAAAATTAATCGATTTTTTTTGTTCATGTTTTGCAAAATAATCGAGTTTTGTTCATTAATTTTTGTTTGTCTGCTTCCCCTTGTTCATGCTTTGACTTTGTTTACAAATAGATTGGTTTTGAAGGACATCCATCGGAAAGGGGGGAAGGGGTGTGTGTGTGTGGGGAATCACCATCTCTACTGCCAGAGTTCTCCACTCTCCCACTTTCATTTCAGGAAGTCAAATTGTGACACAGCTCATCTGCCTTTTGATTTGGTAGAAGACATGAACTCAAATAAAACTCGCACCCAAGTACAAATCGTGCATTTTGAAATGATTTTAATGAGGATAAAATATTTCATAAATGGAAGAAATAAACTTTACTTCTGTTACGAGACGTGCCAGTCGCACCTGTTGTACTTGTTTTGAACCAGTAGTAGAGACTGGCTACAGCCTGGTGAGCACATCTGCGGCAGGAACTCATTTTTTAGCCTGAGGGGTGGTTGCTTTTCGAGAAACTGTTTTGTTTGTGTTGCTGTATTTCTGTTTGTCTTTTCTGCAAAGCAAAACGAAAAATAAACGAGACATTAATCCACCAATAAAGGGCAAAATGCTTGGATTTCATAAGAAGAAGATACTGCCTCTGCCGTTTGGCAATTAATCTACCAACTTGCACTGTGCCGAGCTCTGCACATTTGGAATGAATGTTGCTATTGGTGGGCTCATGAATTTTAGGTTTAAATCAATTTTAAATAAATAAAACCAAGTATGGAGGATAGAGGAAGGGTGATGTTTGAGGCAGGAAAGCAGGCATTATGCTCCTAATGTACAGCGGCCTGCAAAGTATTCACCCGCTATCAATGGCACAACAACAACAACATGCATTTTAAGGCCATTTTCCCTGCAAGAGCGGTGTATCAATGGCACATTTCGGTAAATTACCAATTATGTAGAACATGTTTCCAAATGAACTTCTTTATTCATATCTGAAGAGATCAAGCTAAACATTGTTACAGTTGAAGGTTACATGCTAAGAATACCGACAAAAAACAAGTACAAATCAAAATTCACTGGTTGCAAATGTATTCAGCCCCTTCGGTCAGTACTTGGTGGAAGCACCTTTTGCAGCAATGACTGTCATGAGTATTTTGGGGGTAGTTCGTCTCTCCCACCTTTGCACAGTGAGATGGTGAAATATTTGCCTCTTCTTTACATGAAAATTGCTCTAGTTCTGCCAAGTTTGATGGGGATCGTCAATGGACTGCAATCTTCAGGTATCTCCATAAATGTTCAATTGGATTCAAGTCAGGACTTTAACGAAGCCACTCAAGAACACTTAGTCACGTGAAAAAGTAAGTACACCCCATGTAAAGTTTTGACTTTTTCAACATACAGCTATTTGATCTTCATTTCAACAATATTGATAGATAAAGGTGATATAATATAACAAATATCATGAAACATTTACATTTTGTAGTCCATTGTATAATTTAAATAAACATAAATGCAAATTTCACATGTGGAAAAAGTAAGTACACCCCTACATTTATCACTACTTCAAATACCTAAAATTAGAATCAGGTGCACCAGCTCAGGTGCAAATGATAAGAACATCGTTAGAGAGGATCTTGGAGGAACCTGTCTTATTTAAACCTCAGACATTTCATTTGGTTTGCTCTTTGTTGTTGAAGTGTGCAGCTTAGACCATGCTTAGATCAAAAGAGCTCTCTGAAGCCTTCAGAAAGAAGGTTATAGATGCCTAGAAGTCTGGGAAGGGATTTAAAAAGATCTCCAAACAATGTGAAACCAATCATTCGACTGTCCGGAAAATCATCTACAAGTGGAGAAGATTCCAAACAACTGCCAACTTGTTCAGGCCAGGCCGCCCCAGCAAGTTCAGCCCGAGAGCAGACCGCAAGATGCTGAAAGAAGTCTCGAAGAACCCCAGAATGTCATCACGAGACCTACAGGTAGCTCTTGCCACTGTTGATGTCAAAGTACATGAGTCTACCATTAGAAAGAGGCTGCACAAATTTGATTGACATCAGAGGTGTGCCAGGAGGAAACCTTTGCTGTCCAGAAAGATCAGGGCAAGACTAAAGTTTGCCAATGAACACCTAGGCAAAGACCAGCACTTCTGGAACAATGTGCTCTGGACAGATGAGTCAAAGGTAGAGCTATTTGGCCACAGTACCAGAAGACATGTTTGGCGAAAACCAAAGACAGCATTTGACCACAAGAACCTGATACCAACTGGAAAGCATGGTGGTGGAAATATTATGGTTTGGGGCAGCTTTGCTGCATCAGGGCCTGCACAGTTCACCATCATAGAATCCACTATGAATTCTTCATTGTACCAGAGGGTGCTTGAGGATAATGTGAGGCCATCTGTCGGAAAGTTGAAGCTCACCCGAAGGTGGACCTTGCAACATGGCAATGACCCCTAAACATACCAGTAAATCCACCAAGGAATGGGTGAAAAGAAAGAAATGGAGGGTTCTGGAATGGCCAAGTCAAAGCCCGGATCTAAATCCGATCGAGATGTTGTGGGGGGATTTGAAACGAGCTGTGCATGCAAGAAACCCCTCAAACATCGCACAGCTGAAAGAATTCTGCATGGAGGAGTGGGCAAAAATTTCTCCCAGTCGATGTCAGAGACTGGTAGACAGTTATAAGAAACGCCTACTTGAGGTTGTTTCTGCCAAAGGGGGCAATACCACCTATTAGAGCCAAGGGTGTAATTACTTTTTCCACATGCAAAATTTGCATTTATGTTTATTTAAATTATACAATGGACCACAAAATGTGAATGTTTCATGACATTTGTTATATTATATCACCTTTATCTATCAATATTGTTGAAATGAAGATCAAATAGCTGTATGTTGAAATATGTTGAAAAAGTCAAAACTTTACGTGGGGTGTACTTACTTTTCACGTGACTGTATTTTCTTATTATTCAGCCACTCCAGTGTGGCTTTAGCTTTGTGCTTCGGATCATTGTCCTGCTGAAATGTGAATCTCTTACCCAGTTTCAGATTCATGGCTGACAAGTAGGTTTTCATGAAGAATTATCTGGTACTTTGTACCGTCCATTGTCCCTTCTGTGCTGACAAGCTTGCCAATACCTGCTGATGAAAAGCAGCCCCATAACATGATGCTGCCACCACCATGCTTGACAGTACGGATTTTGACATGACTCGGTCGGGGTTTGAACCACTCACCTCCCAGATTCAGAGAGGAAACTAACCATTACACCACCAAGGCTGGTTATACATACTGTCCTTTTATAAGGAATTAATTTATTTCAAATAAAATGCAACCTCTATCATTCTCGAAAAAACATCCATCTTGTCGATTACTCATATTCTTGGGTAAAAATGCCGGGGGCATAGAAAAGGCCCTTTTATGTCTGGTATGTGCCATGTAGCAAAGTATAGAAAAGATGGGACATTCAAAAAAAAAAAATCTCGTGTGCATGCTTAACTACCATTGTGTTCTTGAGAGGAATCAAGTAATGCTCTAGAAAAGTTCATATAAATGGCGCCAATTTGACACCTGCATGAAGAAGTAAATGTATTTTATTTGCCAGATGTGGGGCGCCCATTAATATGAACTTTTCTGGAGCATTACTTGGTTCCTCCTCACAACACAAGGGTAGTCCAGCATGCACACGAGATTTCTTGAATGCCTCTTATTTTGTATTGTTTGGCATTTTCTATAAGCGATGGAATGCCCCTTCTTTTCTATACTTTGCCACATTGCACATACCCTAATATAAAGGGGTCTTTTCTATGCCCCTGACATTTTCCCCAAGATACATTTTAAATACGAACAAAATGCATTTGATCATCGGTCAAGACTTTATTCAAGACGATATAAAAGACTTGAAAAAGTAAGGGGAAAAAAAAATATTCAACCCAGACGGGCTTTGAACCCACAATCCCCAGCTTGGGAGTCTGATGCATTATCCAGTAGGCCATTGAGCCAGTACGTTAGATTTGTGTAATAATATTTTGAAGAGTAATAACAACACAAAACAACAACATGCATTTTAAGGCCATTTTCCCTGCTAGAGCGGGGGTTAGCCTTGAAGAGTAATGAAAAGTGCGTATATATTTTTATACATTTATTTATGTGTATATATTTATATTTAAAGCAAAAACTTAGGTGGAATTGGTTTTGAAAGCCACTAACTAGACCTATTGGCCGATGTATATTATAAGTTTCATCGAGTTTCAATGTATTGTTATGTCTGGGGGTAAATCAATATCTAGAGCCAGGTAGATCTGTGTAGGTAGGTATTCGACTGTCACGATAGGGAATCTACCTGTAATAAGTTCTTCATGTTTAGTCGTTCGTCGGGATAAGATGTATGATTGTGAATCTACCAGGAGATTCGGGTGATAGTTAGGGAATAATGAGTATAGCCCTTGTATGTCTCACCTGGTAATCAAACCTTTGTCCATTATGGCACTGCAGACCACATAGACACTAGTTAGGACCTTTAGTACAACACTAAGTGACACCCTCTCCCCTGACATGACTGAGGAAGAAATCGGGCTGGAACACCACCACCCTTGGCCGCCACCATTTACACCTCCGAGAGGCCTACCCACCTCGCGTAGCACGTGCGGTGACCACGGAGTCGGGAGTGGCAGTAGTGCAGTGGGCGTGCCCCTGGACGAGCCGGCGAGTCGTGGGAGGCTCTGATTGGCAGAGCAGTGCACCAATGTGACGTCATCGGCCAGAGATATTATCGAGGGTCGGACGCCATTTTCGGCAGTGCCGTTCGGAGGTGCGCTGAACCAAGTTGAATCCAGTCCGGAGAGTTGGATCGAGTGAAGAGTTGAGTGCAGAGAGAGAGCCCGAGTTGCGTTGGCAGTTTGCAGTTTGCAGTGTGCAGTTTGGCAGTGAGCAATTGAGAAGCGAGTTGGAAGGACAAGACGTGCAGACACACCTGCTTTCTCCCCGTTCCTGTCTTTTCGTGCTTCGTGTGGGGATCTACCTTGGGTGAAGCCACTGGCCTGTGTTGGGTGCCTTGGAGCTTGGTGCACGGACCTCGTGGGCAGGCGAGAGGATCGGAGCTTGGAGCAAGGCTTCGTGGGTGCATCTGGGCCGTGGTGGATAGTAGCCGAAGCCAACGACGAGACAGATAAGCCGAGCTCCGCGTGTACACGTGACATAAAAGACGTGTTTCTTTGGTATTCATATCCCCTCGTCTCGTTTTTGATATCTGGTGTGCGGGATCCCGATTTAGAATAGTTCATTACCGGCGCGTATTTTCCTGTCCTTGCTTTTCATTTAATAAATCGTTGTATTCTTTTCTGTATATACCTGAACGCAGTTTCCTGTTTGACTTTAATAGATAAGGCTGCGGGGCTCTCGTCGTTCCCCTCCATTCCGCGCGCTCAAGGGTTTTAGGTGTTGATTTTGGAATCCGCTATTGAGCTTCCGCCTCGGGAGTTAAAGCCTCGTGATCGGCTATCCGCAACTCTGGTGTTAATCGCAGTTGCGTGACAGTATAGTGAGATATAAAGCGCCAACACATTTTGGGCGGGCGGACGGACAGACACCAACTTGACTTCGAGGGTTTTCTAAATATAACAAGAATGCATAAAGAGACGTTGCTGAAATTTGGAACATATTACCTCAACATACAAAGCATTTACTTCTGAAATTTGCAGCCAATTTCGTCCAATGGAAGCTGAGAAACGTATTTTCAGTCCCCATGTAAAACCCTGGTGTTGGGCTAGCGGCTAGGGTGCCGGCTTAGGAGCTTAGGATCCTATTCTGGGTTCGAATCCCGGTCGATCGCTGAATTAACGCCAGGGGGGTTGACTCAGCCTGTCATCCTTCCGAGGTCGGCTAATTGAGTACCAGTTCACTGGTAATTCCCTGTTTGTCGTTAAAGGCGGCAAAAAGGGTTGGCGTCAGGAAGGGCATCCGGCCGTAAAACATTGTTTCAAAAAGGGGACCGAAAAACAACAACAACCACGGTTCCCGAAAAAGGCCAACCCCCGCTGTGCGGGGGAAAATGGCCTCTAAAGGTGTTTTTTTTTTTAAAATATGTAAAAGCTGCATACAGAGAAACGATCCCTTATATAAAGGGAGGGGTGCTTTGCGCCTCCCTTTGATTTAAGCTTTTTTTTGTCCATGTTCCCCCTTTTGTTCTGGAAATCCAGACCAATCTAGACGACAAGGGTGCAGTAAAACTATATACTGACCTTTTAGCCTCAAACGTACAAAATTGGGACACAATGTACAACTGGGGACTCACCGAGACATTTTGATGCGGTTACGACATCCCTGACCCCCCTCCCAGTGCGGTGTGAAGTTGCAGCTTGTCATAAAAGAGCCACATCCAAGGCATGCTTTTCCATTGGAATAAGGCTGAACAGCGGGGCCAGGGTGGCACAGGAGGGCACAAGCACACAGGTAAGGAGCACAACAGCTTTTTCAGAATGGCTTGAAAATAGCATTTCAAAATGTAAAGGGAAATTGCAAAATGGCAAATTTAAAACTGGGGGAGTAGGGAGCGGGGTGGGGTTGTGGGGGGGAGGAGGGAGTGGGTTGGGGGTGTGGGGGGGAGGAGGGAGCAGGGTGGGGGGGGGGGGGCGAGAAAACCATGATAATGGGGATAAAACATCAGGACAGATGAAAATGTGTGTACGTATAGGCAATTTCACTGCGTTTTATATTTACACTGATGTCAGGCTCATGGACGAGCTTGTACATTCATCACGAGAGGGAGGAAGGTGGCCATTAGTCAACATCGGTTTACTTTAACATTCAATAAAAGGTGCTAAGAGAATAGATACATTATAAGGTAATTGAACCAAAAATCCCAGCATTACGAGCGAAGTGCTCATATGGGAATGCTGAACTGGCTAACCCATTAACAGCAAACTAATTAACAGCAAACTAATTGCAAACTAGCAGCAAACTAATTAACAGCAAACAAGTACAAAATAAGACGAATATAACATGCAGGCTTAATAAAACACAGCTGCACAGAGGCCACACTTGCTCGAGGCACCTGCTCACGGGCGCAGAATCCACAAATCATGCGAGTAGCCTGCTCCATTTCGTGCGACTGATCTTCATTGTGGCAAATGTCACAGGGATACGCACGACCACAGCACGGGAAGCTGCCAAGGGGAAACGCCCATGAGTGAGCCTTGTGCCACAAGCCAAATCTAACGGCCACCCTCTCCCCGTGACCGAGACTCAGTCTGCTTGCCATCGGCATCGGCACATTATATATACACACACACACACACACACACACACACACACACACACACACACACACACACACACACACACACACACACACACACACACACACACACACACACACACACACACACACACACACACACACACACACACACACACACACACACACACACACACACACACACACACCTCAAAAACGTGTGCAATGCCCAAACGTGGAAACCCTCAAATCACAATTGTCCACCTTGAATGGAATTACAATGTAACTTTACAAGGATACAAGTTTGTCACCACTTTAACAACCCCACACTCATGGAGCTAACCATCTCTTTGTGAAATCTTCAACAAACGCCATATTTACCTCCACACTTAGGCCTTCACTTGTTAACTGTTCCCTTCAAGAAAAAAAAAAAACGGCTTTGAATTATCGCTCGCCCTATCCCGACCTTCCATTTCATACCCTAAATTAACCCCGGACGCTCTAACCATGACACTACCGGATGTGGTTTTAATGAAGTACCGTTCGTATTTGAACCAGGTTGCACGCACGCTGACCCATTCACATATAAAAACACAGGCAAGGTCATGGCAGAAAGCACAGCAGCAGCACACTTCCATTGTTGATTCGTATTACATGTTTTTGTGAACAATTGCTTTTGCTATTCATAATTTGCGTTTCATCAAGGTGAAAAACGCTGGGGAGCGTTGGACAGCACCAGGATGGCCGGGTCACATGGGTAAACATCTCCATGCCTGTAATAGTATGGCATTTGTACCTTATTTGTAGCCTATTGATGACTCGTCCTTTGTGGACGAATCGGGCCAGCGTGTATGCAGCCTGGTTTGAATACAAACGATGGTTAAGGGTGAGGTCTGCAGACACCTTGGTGCTTGCCTGCTCTGCCATTTCGTCATCCTTTCAGAGCACCGAGCAAAAACACGCAAGTAAAGAACCAAAGACGTGACCACCACTCACCGCAACCAGCGGAAGCTCTTCTTGTAGTGCTTGCATGTGCCGTTTTCCGGAAGAGGTTTGCCCGGCTGGAATGCTGTGCCTTTGATGTAATTTTTAGGCTTCAAGATGGCGGAGTTTGCAGTGGCTGCAGAAAAAAAAAGTTTCTTCATAAGGATATATCAGACGAGGACCCGCACTGGTTCATCCACCAAGTTCTTGAAATGCAGTCAGATTTCCCACAAATTACTCCAGATATTTTGACATTCAGGTCGTGCCAAGAATCCGTGTGTCGGATCAGGACGTGCACTACTGAGCTGTGAAAGGCACAGTGGACGCTTCTATCACAGCCATTGTTTATCCATGCATGGCTTGCATGTGAAAATGCAACATCAGGCAGTCCTTGACATGCCAGCAGGAAGTGGGTAAATTCTACACACGAATGGACAACAGGGAATGACAGACCTGTGTGTGGCGATTGAATAAAGAAACAAAACAAGTACAACAGAGTTTATAAAACACATTACCCCACACTGAGAAAAAGGACATGTATATGGTCTACTAGCGGCAAATTTGATTGGCCGTTAGGACGTTAAATGCCATAATATTTTGTCCAACTACTGCTAAACGGTAGAGTTTTGAAAGTGTCAAAAAGGAAATTTGTGTTCTACAGCGTTCAAGTATATAATTCAATTTAAATAGATTAAACATTTTAAGGGCTGTAGAAAAAAAAATCTAAGTTTATCACCGTTGATGCAGCGTCTTTTACACCACCTTGTTTAACACATTACATTCGTTCTTCGTGCCTGTTGTTTGCGTCTTTTATTACGTCCTTAAAAACAGTAAGCTTCCTGTTTGGAATTATTTTCAATTTTGTTTGACTGTCAAACAAACAGAGTAAAAATATTATCTCTCTCTCTGCACATGCACGATCGTGACAAATTCAGAGCCAAAGATTTGATAAACAATAGGTTTGTTTTCTGATTCACGTTCAAAATAAAAAAATTAATTAAAATCAAGTTGTTCGTTCATCGATCATAAACTGTCATTATCACTTCAATTAAAAAAAGGAAAGCATCGCAAAATGCAAAGCCCGTCCGTGTCCGTTTGTATTCCGACGTCTTCTTCTTCTTCCATATGCTCAAAATAACGAAAACAGTTTAAAAAAAAAATACAAATGAAAATTGATGACAATGCAGCGTTGACCTTCGAGCTCTAGTTTGTGATTGGTGAACCAATTTGGTGACCTGCAAATTCTTAAACTTTCAGGTCAATTGGAGGAAAATTGATGATTTTATGAAACATTGATCTTTTGACCAAATTATTAATTTGCCTTCTCCATATTATCATACTGATCCTAGGATCCTGGATTCGAATCCCGGTCAATCACTGAATTAACGCCAGGGGGGTTGACTCAGCCTGTACGGGGAAAAATGGCCTCTAAAGGTGGTTCATATTATCATACTAAAGCTTTGTTGAAATTTGATGACAATAGCTCAAATGGTAAAAATGTTACGACCCGGACACGGACGGACACACACACACACCTGGACACACACACACGCCTGGACGGACATACACCTGGACGGACACACACCTGGACGGACACACACCTGGACGGACACACACACACACACACACAAACACACACACACACACACACACACACACACACACACACACACACACACACACACACACACACAAAACCCCATCCCCTGCACAATTAAAGGATTGCGGAGGGGAGGCTGATAATTCAAATCGGACCCGTTTTGAAACAAGATTTGAATAGGTGAAAGTTTGATGAAACAAAAGATTGAAATAGCTAGCAAATCCATTTCCCAAAATATTTTTGGAAAAGCACCTTGCAACTCTGGCTCAAAGGTATGGAGCCGGGCTCCCTCAATAAGCACCGACAGGCGCCTATGACAATGGCGGCAGTTAAATTCCCGCTTGACACCGTAGCAGAGACCCTGGTAAAAAGGGAGTGGGGAAATTGCGTAAAAAGGGAGTGGGGAAATTGGGCTCATTCAAGTTCAAGGAACTTTGACAAGTTAAGCTCGATCATCAAGGTGATGGCATACCACAAGTGGGTGCTCGAGTGAGCAGTGCAGGCAGGTTAGAGCCAGCTGGCTAGTCTGCAGGAGCAGCTCCACAGCGCGACAAAACTGCAGGTTCAGCTTTGCCAGCACGGAATCGTGGTGATGTGCCGTGGAAAAGTGAGCCTTGGCACTGAGTTGTACGTGGCATTTACTACACTCTGCAGAACTTGCACCTTCAGCATTCACTCGTACTTCCTCTTTTGCTTTGCACCTGTGAGAGTAGATAGGTGATAGAAAGGACAGGGGAGGGTAGGGGGAAACTATCCCATTAAAAACACCTTGTCGTCGGGAAAAACCCCCCCAAAAAAACAAAAACATTCACATTTACGATTCTATTTCTTGAGAACAACAACAGGTTTTAAAAAGGCGATTAAGCTGTAAACTCCCAAACAAAGCTTCTTGACTTTGGAGTGTACAAGAGCAGACCCTTTGCAGAGAGCCAACCATTGTGATCTAGTCACCTGTTGCACTGGAGGAGGAGTGTGAGACTTTGTGCTATCAAAATCCCAGCATCTTCACCCATGGTGAGGCCCAGCAGTTTCACCTCGGTCCCCTTCCTCGTGGTCGCAGGTGTGCCGTCTCCGTCCCGAGCACCACCTACATCTCGAGACCCAGCATGATCACGACCGTGGGTAGAAATGAAGATTCATCAACTTCTAGAAAATGGCCAGCACTAGACTACTGAGATGAGACATTTTGTTCTTCCTGTTTGTTGAGAAACTAGGGAAGAATACTTGAAATATCTTCTCCGCAACAAAATTGCTCACAATCACCGTCGACCTCTCGCTTCAAACTGAAGTGTGCACTGAGAACGAAACTACGAACTTTGGAACTCTTGTAAACAAGTTCTCCAAATGGAATAATTTATTTATCTTCATCTAACAATGATTCATAAATACCTTCAATAGACTTTGTTGTTTTGTTTTTAAACCTTGCATGGAAAAGCAAATAATTGTGGCAAACATAACATGGCAAGCATACCGACTTCCTCCTCACAATCGTCGTGCTCGTATGGCGTGCTCTCTTCATCATGTGACTCGCAGTCTTCCTGCGAAGGTTCTTTCTCGATCGCTTCCTCAGCAACATCTGCTGTGGACGAGCCAGCATCTTGGGTGGGTACCAGCGGAGAACGGGGTGGAGATGTGGACTTTGTGCCAGAGAGGTCTCGGAATGGAATGAACTGAATACCGGCTCTCTCGGCGGCGAGTTCACGTTTGAGCTGCAGAGACATTACAACTTGGACAACTCAGCTCGTTCCGCTGTATTCTACCCATTTAAAACAAAGAATTTCACACACCGGCGAGTGATCCCGCAATCACACGGAACGTGTGTGCGGACCGGTGAACGGTTCTTACCAGGCGCGCACCTTCAGTGAAAAGGCGCTCCATGTTGCGATCGAGCCAACGAAGGAAAGGACGAAAGAGGAGTTCCAGCTGACCGAGGAGTTGCACAGTGGCATGCTTGGCCTGAAGCCAGTCCTGTGCAGATTTCTCCACATGCCTGCAAGCGGGATCATTACAAGTATGGCCGTCGCAAGCTTCCTTTTTGCTTTTATCCTTCGCTAGCAGCATTCACAGCAAAACGTGCCAATATGGAGCGGCCATCGTCACGCCAATAGACATTTATAAATAAGCTTCAAACTAACACCAATCATGGAATCCAGTTGACCATATTGCTACCCGTCCGTTCCAAACTCGAGACTTTAAAAAGGATCAACACCCCACTTCAAAACAGTGAAAGATAAAGTAAACTTCTTACCTTCCCATAATACTGGGAAGGTCTTGATCTTCAGGAATGGTGACTTGGAAAACCTGCAACAAAACGACTCAAACATCAAATACTTTTTGCTATTCGATAGGTAAAAGTTTGCAAATATGAAAGATTAAAGTCACCAACGGATAAGGTTAAATTTTAATAGATTGAACAAATAAATAAAACCTCCTCACCTCCAATGGGTAGTTTTCGGGAAAGCTGACCATAACATCCAAATTAATAATGTCAAATGGCTGAAATAGAAAAGATAAACATTTAAAATAAGTTAAAATAAATTTAAAAAACACTATCGACAGATTGTTACAAAGCATCATCCAACCAGAACACATGCTTCCCATGCATTTTAAAAATCCATTATATAAGGAACTTGGACACAGGCAGAAGCTATATGGTCCATTGTGCCGACACTTCGATATATATATATATATATATATAAATAATAACAATTAAAGAATTGGTTCACAAGTTCACGGGAACTTGCAGTATCTATCTATAATTCCAGTAATCTCTGTTTGTACGTTTGTTTGTCTGTGACCGCTGTTTCTCGACAACCACGGGTCCGATATACTTTTAACTTGCCAGGTATATTGCTGGGGACCCGAGGATGTGCCTTTTCAAGGTTTCATATTAATCGGACAATTACTTACCGAGCTATGTCCAAAAAACGATTCAACCAATCAGAGAGCAGCGAACTATCGCGTGTGCCGAACGTGGCGGACACACTCTGCCTCGGATGGCACATTTGAGAGCGTATTCATTTATTTCACGTTTGCAAACTATGTTGGCGTTAAACTATGTTTTAAAACTAATAAAAACGAATTTGCGATTCATTCGCTTTCCTGCGCGTTTGTGCACGCGATGGCGATTTCTTTACCAAACTCCGGAAGCCGTTCGCTTTGGACCAAACCATTTCATGTAAATAGAGGGGGGGGATATAATTTTAGATATAGATATAGTACGGGCAATGCCCTAGTCTATCTATAATTCCAGTAATCTCTGTGTGTATGTTTGTTTGTCTGTGACCGCTGTTTCTCGACAACCACGGGTCCGATATACTTTTAACTTGCCAGGTATATTTCTGGGGACCCGAGGATGTGCCTTTTCAAGGTTTCATATTAATCGGACAAGTAGTTACCGAGCTATGTCCAAAAAACGATTCAACCAATCAGAGAGCAGCGAGCTATCACGTGTGCCGAACGTGCCGAACAGACTCTGCCTCGGACGGCACATTTGAGAGCGTATTCATTTATTTCACGTTGGCAAACTATGTTGGCGTTAAACTATGTTTTAAAACTAATTAAAACTAATTTGCGATTCTTTCGCTTTCCTGCGCGTTTGTGCACGCTATGGCGATTTCTTTACCAAACTCCGCAAGCCGTTCGCTTTGGACCAAACCATTTCATGTAAATAGAGGGGGGGGATTGTCACCGTACTCGCAAGCCGTTCGCTTTGGACCAAACCATTTCATGTAAATAGAGGGGGGGGGGGGGATATAATTTTAGATATATATATAGTACGGGCATGCCCTAGTATATATAAATAATAACAATTTAAGAATTGGTTCACAAGTTCACGGGAACTTGCAGTATTGTTCAAAATACGTGAACAACCCAAAATAAGGTATCTGCACCTTCTGTGCTACAATAAACGAAAGGTCTAATCCAGGCCCTGTTCTCACTTCCCTAAGCCTATCAAATCACTATCTTCCCTCCTGTACGCAATGGCCGCAGCAGCGACATCGCACATACCCCTTTCCTACCCATGACCTTTTTAATTCTCACTGGCTCTCCTCGTTAGGAATGTTACTCATCGGCTTCTTTCATTGAGGTGGAACATCTCCCAATGTCTGCCTAACAGGCAACTTTGTGGTTGTAAATGTCAGAGGGCGATGTTGATCGAGATTAAATAACAAATAATACAAGCCTTGTTGTCACAAGTTTGTGGTCAGGTCTATAATGATCAGATATTTTGAGCAGCTGGGTGTATGACGTCACCCAGTTTATGACTCGGTGGGTCGAGTTATTATAGAATGGCATTTGGGACCAAACACCAAAAATGGGGCTTTAAGCATAAAATTTGGTTGAAAAATCAAAGTACATTTGCCCTATAATCTGGACCACTTCAGCTATGTTTAAAGGATTTCATCTTGAACGTTACAAAAGACAAATTTGAAAAGAGAATCATGATAAATTGAACAATTCACTCTTTTGTTGATGACAAAGGACTGCTATTATGGTCGAGCTTACCCAGTCAGGGTCTGTGGGGTTAACGGTGAAGCGATAGAAAGTGACCTTCCCATCATCCCTCTCCTGTTTGATCAATTTGTCTCCTGGAAAACGTTTTCCAAGCTGAGTTATCTCAGTCTCCCTCAGTTTTTCCACAGCATCACTGGTCAAACCTTCGAAAAGAAGAGGCTGCACACCCAGAGGTGGTCTTGTCATGGGAGGCCTGTACTTTCGCCCCTTCGCCATGCACTGCAAAGGCCTTCCGCAGTTCCCTCTATCCGACGCCGAACCAGCAGCTCCCACGGAAGGCACCTTTTGTTCAGCACGACGCGGAGTCGCAATTGTCCGTCGTCGTGCGTCAACAGAAACGCCAGCACCACCAAGAGGAGGTAGATCAGCATGCGGTGGGTGGGCAAAGTGACATCTATCTCCATAAAAACAACCACCAGCAAGGAAGTACTTGCAAACACGACGACGACGCGCACTCTTCCCTCGAGTTCTCAAATCGTTGCGTGCCGCAGCATCGCTCTCTGGACACGGCAGTGATGCCGGTGTTGAACCCTCATCAAAAGCTAAGGATCCTTCGGGTGGGGCAGTGCAAAGCGGTTCATAACCGGTCACTTTTGCCGCATGTGGTTGTGCATGGCGGTGAAAACCAGAATGGGATAGAGAGCAGTCAACATTGACACCAGCAGTCTCTCCTTGCTGCATTTGAGGACATGAAGAAGAGGTTTTGGCATTGACAGCAGCACTGGTGAGGTTCTCTTCAGCTTGCATACCTTTCTTTCCACCAAAAACAGAGGAAATACATTAAATATATATGTACATGTACATGTGATATTTAAATAATGTTAAAAATAAAAAATACGAGGTTAAGAAGTACACTTGACCATGTAGAACACTGGCCATTGCTTTATCACCTTCCCTCTCATCAAGGGTTTCGCCCCCTTTCAGCTCGCACCCACAATTTATACACCGCCCAAACACCACAGGCAAACATTTACCGACGAACCAGCTGAATAAGTCCGAAAAACGTGCACGAATGAGAATAAATCGAATAACCAAACTCAAAAACAGAAAGGCAAACATGACAGTCAGAGAAACAAGGAGGACAAGCAACAACAGAACAGACATTAATAAATCTGACACAAATAACTCGAAAGAACGAAATGAATAAATAATCAAGTTTGCTACTAAATAGTTTACATTTCCAAAATGCATAAATTACCGAGTCCCACTGTCAAAAATCACAATGTAACATTTACAATAGAGAGAGAAACAAGTAAAAACCGAAACAACGAGTACGAACCAACAATGTAATCGTACGTCCTGGTCCTGGTCCCCGTGTGACGTATGACGTAACACGTTTTGTATCAACAACGGTGAATGCAAACTTTCCTACAATATTTCAAATTCATTGTTAAAAAGTTTTAACTTACTTTTGAAACACATTTGTTATCATTGGTGAAAATATGGAAGAAAAGGTGGGCAAAGTGTAAGAATATAAATGATAGTCACGTGACATCGATTATCCAATGATCGAAAACTTGCGAAACGAATACGCCTGGCTTGAATTCCTCGACTATTCTCTTTCATCGCTTTGAATGGAATTTAAATTTTTTATTTCTCTCCAAGTATTTAGTATTATTTTCTCTCAAACGTTTGTTATAAAATATGCAAATGTGGAAACAGGCAGACCACCAACCCACACGGAACTCAGGACTTCCTGGACGATACATCGCACGACAAGTCGAATGGCAATAGACGAAATGGAGAAGATGGGAAAGCGACGTAGGTACAAATACTGTATATGAGAAAACAATGACTGCCAGAATTCTGCATTAGTATTTATCTATCTATAATTCCAGTAATCTCTGTACGTTTGTACGTTTGTCTGTGACCGCTGTTTCTCGACAACCACGGGTCCGATATACTTTTAACTTGCCAGGTATATTGCTGGGGACCCGAGGATGTGCCTTTTCAAGGTTTTAAATTAATCGGAGAAGTACTTACCGAGCTATGTCCAAAAAACGCTTCAACCAATCAGAGAGCAGCGAGCTATCACGTGTGCCGAACGTGGCGATCAGACTCTACCTCGGACGGCACATTTGACAGCGTATTCATTTATTTCACGTTGGAAAACTATGTTGCCGTTAAACTATGTTTTAAAACGAATTCAAACTGCGATTAAATTAAAACGATTCATCGTAACTGCGACGATTTGCGAACTTCCGGCAGCCAATCACAGAACGCTTTGTTGCGTAGGCGTGGCCGATGTGAGACGAGCGGAGCTGAGCGCGTTACGAGCTGACCGCCATTACGGTACGTAATTCGATTTCTTATGCGCATTATTTCTCCCAATTCAGTCAGAGCGAAGGGCGGAAGCGAAGAGCGTTGTTTTTTTTGTTTACGGGCGTACGGGCGGGGTAGAGCGTACGGGTAGCGTTTTTTTTTTTTTTGGCAAGGAACGGGCACCCACGTACGGGCAATGCCCTAGTTTATTCAATATACAGTTTCCAAAGTAATGACGTCATCACGAAGTGGTGATTTTGTTCACCGTTCACTTCAAATATTCGCTTATTTCCGTACGCTGAATATTTGTAGTTGTGAAAATGGACGGTTTGGTTTTTTTATACATATTACATGTCGACGATATTTCAATTCCATGGCTTAAAGTGCAGCTTTCGGGTATTTTAGGGCACTTGGTGGGTATTTGGCAGGCTTCTTCTTCTTTAATATGTCGCGCAAGCTATCTACTGGTTAGGACAGGAATTTGTAACATGTTCATGTTGCCGGCGAGAGCTCACCTACTCTTCGCGGACACCATGTGATCTTTAAACGTCCATCAACTAATGCAAGAAGACGGGACGTCCAGTTTAACGTCCATCCGAGGGACATTGATGAATCACCCTGCTTGGGAAACATCAGGATGATAGTTTATAGTTGGTCTGGATTCGAACCCAGGCTAGACAGCTAAGAGATGTGTGTGCGATCCAAAGTGTGAGATATTGTTATAAGTTAATTGTGTTAATTTGCTCTAATGTGATATTTGAAGTTTTAAAAATATACATCCGGATCCGGAAGGGCGGAGCTTAGCGAGCGCGGCAATGGCGGCAATGGCGGCAATGGCGGCAATGGAGATGTTTGATGTGATTGTTGTTGCCTGCTGAATGACTTTGGTTTTCGCTTCCAATAAACCTTTGTTGATGAACTTCAAGGAGTGATACTGGATCCTGGGGACATTACATAATTGGCGAAGAGGAAAACTCCATTCTTGAGATGGCGGTTTATGGAAAATTGGACGAGTTCCAGCTGGAGAGAGAGAGAGAGAGAGAGAGTTGTGGGAAGCCTACATTGAGAGACATTCATTCTACTGTGAGACGAACCAGATCACCGATGAGAACAAAAGGAGGGTGATAAACTAATATTGCTGTCTATCGTCGGAGCAGAAGTATACCAAGTAATACGATCGTTGGTGTCACCTTCCAAGCCTGGAGAGGTAACATACGAGGAGATTGTGAAGAGGGTGAAGGAACATTAGTAGATGTTTACGGGAGGTTCCAGACCGAGACCACATTCCCCACATCCTCCTTGCCCCAAAACCGGAAGTGTTCGAATTAATTAATTAATTTCTCGATTTTCTCCCAATTTTCCAAATTTCCATTTTTCATCATTTGTCGAATAGAGGTTCCAGACCAGGCCACCCCTCCCCACCCTCACCACATTCCCCACATCCCCCTTACCCCCAAACCGAAACTGCCTCAACCCAAAAAACAGGAAGTGACTCACCACAAACCGGAAGTGACCAATTAATTATTTATTTTCCAATTTTCACATTTTCTCGATTTTCCCAATTTTCCAAATTTTCAGATTTCACAATTTTCAAACAATAAAAAAATTGATTTTCAAAATTTATGATTTGTCAGATTTCACGATTTTCCCAATTTTTTTTTGTCAGGGTATATAAAATGGCCAAACCCATTTTCAAAATATTTCAAGATATATTTAACACAATTAGACGATTGGTTGAGTCGCTTCTAATATGTAGGCCTATACACAATTATAATACAAATAGGAATAAAAACACGCAGGATGAATGATTAACCACTATATATTTTCAACCTTGTATAAAATGGATGATTTTTTTACCCGTTTGGGAAAGTAAGATAAAATTTAATAATCATAAGAACCTCCCAAATTCATTAAGATGTTTAATAGTTGGTTCAAGCGGATGTTGAAAAACCTGTTTACTTTTAAAGATGCTCCTTACTCCAAAATTTTTGGATTATGAAAACTTAATAATTTTTACAAAGTCAAGTTTTCAACCAGTGTACCAACTACTATCACAAAGTTTTAATGCGGGGCTTCAAAAAGAAGATATAATCGGGTTATTTAAGCTTCAACATGAACTAAATGAGCTCAACATTGAAGATGTAATACAACTATTTTGTGATACTCCACAAAAATGGAAAAAGAAATCAAAACCTACATCACCTAAACCATAACTTGTACTCTCACTGATAATACGGATGATATACCTTCACCCCAAGATTTAGATGAAACAAAAAAGAACCTCGTTATCTTTGACGATTGTGTTAATGAGAGAAACCAAACGGTTATGGACAGCTACTATACAAGGGGGAGACATTCTTCTTGTAATTGTATTTATCTTAGTCAATCATACTTTCAACTCCCTCGTCAATAAGAAACAATGCTAATACTTTTATTTTATTCAAACTAAATGCATTAGATATAACCAATTTTTGGAGGGATAATTGTTCTACATTATGTAGTAAAAAGGAATTTGAGGGCCAAATGAAACATACGACTGAAAAATATAAATATGTCGTTAAAGAAGATGATATAATAACAAATAATTTCTTTACATAAATAAAATGAATGCTGAAGAACGAGTAAGAAAATTTAAGGAACATCAACAATTACTTTCAAAAGTTGTTAAACAACAGGAGGGAATAAGGAAGAAACGGAGACAAAAGCTATTAGGTGAAGACGTATTTGAAAGAAAACAAGAGAAGTTTTTTAAACCTCTTTTACAATCTACCGAACAAAAGGGGGTTTCGTTTCAACTTCCTGTGATAGAATATACCCCCCAAAAAAGTCAAGAAGCACACGATTTGATTGACCTATCAGGCCAAGTTCCTGCGATAACATACACTACCAAACAACAACAAGAGTTGGAGGAACTAGCGAATCAAGAACTTACAAGTATAGAAGCCACACAATCATCCCGAGGCCTTGGGAAGACAAATAAACTTTCTAATTATGTTGCGAAAGCTATTCAAAATGATGAATATAAAAGGGATACATTAACCAAAACGGGACTCATTTCAGCAGGAGAACATTTCATCTTGTTAACGAGACGGTATTGGTATTTAATGATGAGTTGATGTTTTTGAGAGATACTCACCCAAATGTTAAATTAACCCCTAGATTAATGTTTCTTCTCACACACACCGGACATAGAAACGCCAGACTCAGTGATTCAAAATATTTTGATGCCCCACTTGATATGGAAAGAGAGGAAGATAGAGAGTATATTGAGCTGATAACCGCAATTGATTACAAGGGGTATATTAGGGGTAAAGGTAAGAAAAACGAGAAGGAAAAAGATATTTGTCGCACAAGTTTATGCATTATGTTTTCCACTCTGTCAAAGCGCCTTTGGGCTTCTGGAAAAGCGCTATACAAAATAAATGAATTATTATTATTATTATTATTATATTCTTAATGCTTTCGATAAACTTGGAATGAGTTCAGGCTCCAGCGTTAATTTTCTTCCGAGTGACTCATCACAATTAGTTAATAGGCTATTACTGCTGTTAGGTAGTAAGGAGGCGGGAAATAACAATTGTTTTAATGAAATATCAGCCATTTTAGATCAGTTGATGAATATGAAAATAATTAATAAATGTCAATACAAAGATCTTTTATCTCACATTCAATAAAATGAGAAACACAACTCTTAGATTTGATTTTACAACGAGTGATCACACGACTCCATTCCAATACCCGATACAACTTGATCCCACAAAAGAATATGAAGCGGCGTTATTGTCTATGGAAGACTATAATACCTTGTTTAATATCACAGAAAAGAATAACAAGTTTATTTATGATCCGGGAGCTGGATATAAAACTATAGAAGTACCCCCCAGAGCTTATGAGATACCTGTACTAGTGTACTATGTTCCGAAATTTCTCGCGTTATGAAAGAAAAAGGTGATGAACCAAAAAATATCGAAATGGATACTCAAAAACATACATCAAAATCAACTATTAGACTTTAAAATAATTATAACATAGATTTCACGATTACTCATTCATTCCGCGAGATGTTAGGTTTCTCCGCAAAAAAGCTTGAGGATAATAATACGTTTGTCAGTGATAACGTCGTTGACATATCCTCAGGTATAAATTCAATATTAATTCACTGTGATTTGGTTGATGGTGCTTATGACGATGGAGTAAAAACAAATACAATATTTTCATTCAGTGCTTATTCAACTCCAATAGGTTATAAATTCAATATGGAGCCAAAGAATCTCACCTATTTGCCCGTGTCAGGAAAAACCATTTCTAAAGTAAATTTTAAGATAACCGATCAGGATCACCATATGGTTTCTTTCAATGATGAAATTATATCCATCAGAATTCACCTATGTGAAGTTCTTTAACAATCAACTGTAGATCAGCTACGCGAAGTTCTTCAACAAATAATTGGAAAAATTATATAATAACTATAAACAAATTAATAAATGAACATCTAACTGTTTTTTCTAGAATGTAGTTTTAACATGAGTGATCAAGATGAAAAGAAAACTTACCAAGAGTTAGCGTTTGGAAAAATAGGTCTTGTATTTACTCGGGAAAGAGGAGAGATTATGTTAACGTCGAGCGGAGAATTTTTAATTCCGTCAAAATTTTCAATGAAGGATAAATTATGTTTTGAAAAATTGTTTTGGCCGCCACACACTAATTATTCGCGACTAGAACGAAAAATCAAAGCGGATAAAATGAAAAAATTAAAACTAAAATGCTAAAAGTTTTTTATTCTTCTTAGAATAAAAACAAGATGGTTGTTGTAAGAAAACATGAGTTAAGAAAATATAAAATTATTACTAAAGATATGAAAGGTGTTAGTAAAACAGCTGGGAATGGGATTGGGGAAGGTATGCATCTTTCACCGCACTATAAGGGCCAAGGTATGTACCTTTCACCCTACTATAAGGGGGAAGGTATGTTTCTTGGGAGAGGATACTATAAGCCTATGAGAGAACGTGGTGTAGGAGATCAATTTAGAAATAAAGGAGATGAGCTAATTGATACTCTAATGGGTATCGGTTCAACTATTCTTAAACATAAAGACCTAATTGGTTCAATCGCTTCTGCCATGGGAAATGTAGCGGGTGCTGTAAAGAGTATAAAAGACGCTCAAAAGGAGTCTCATAAATTACAAGCGATCAAAGAAGTTAGAAAAGGTAAAACTGAACTAACTCTACATGAACGACAACGAATAATTAAAATACTTGGGTCAGGCTTTCAAAAGTTTTAAATATTTTATTAGTATCACACGTAAATATAATAAATGTATTTATTATATTTTTTATTGTTATATAAAAAGAATGGAGGCAATTGATACTATGTATGATTTGGATGATACGATTATCATCTCAAACTCAACGAAAAATGAAGATTATTATAAGGTAAATGCCGTAACGGGAACAGATTGGAATATAACTGGAACAAAAAGTTTTGAGATAAATAATCAACAAACTTACTTGAGCCTAGCCGATAGTTTCTTGTTATGTAAATTTAAATTCACCAAAGCGGGGAATAATACAAACGCTACACTCGTAAATGATTTCTTCTGGAAAATGTTTGATAGTATTCGTTTGTATATTGGAACGCAAGAAGTTGAAGCGATTGATTATGTCTCTGCGACAGCTGAAATGATTAAATTTATGCTATATTCGCCTAGTGATAGGGTGGGTAAGGGGTGTGTTGAAGGTTTTATTTCTGATATGAAAACAGGAAAGGTCGATAACCCGGGCTATAAACAAAGGAAGGGAATGTATAATGATGAGACAAAACCAGTGAATAGTTTTACCGTAGCTGTGCCCCTTAAAGGTATATTTGGATTTTGTGATTATGATAAAGTTCTTTACGGCCTTAAAATTAGATTTCAACTGCTAAGGAATACTAATGAAAACAGATTGGTTTTTGGGGATGCTAATGCTTTCGGTGCTAACAATAAATTTGTTGTTAATGATCTGTGTTGGTATATTAGTGAATATACTCCTAGTCTTAAAACGGAAGAGATGTTGAATAGAAGGCTTAACACAAAGACCTCGCTAAATGTATCCTACCTTAAAAGAAGATGTCAACATGTTAAATTGGAACATACTACCTACACTTAGAATTTAGGTGTTCTGGAAGGAAAACCTCGGTACCTATGGCTTATTTTTAAGAAACCCGATGGAGGTACTGCTACTGATAAGAATAACGCGTTGTGTGATAATGCTACCGTAAAACAACTTCGGGTTTCTCTAGATGGAACATTTTATCCTCGAGATAGATTAGAAATTAATTGGAAAACCAATGATTATGCTGAAGCCTATAAGTCTTACCAAAAGGTGAGTGAAAGCAACGGTAATCAAGAGCCCATTTTGGATATGGCGTCGTTTAAAGATATATATACAATCTACGCTATAGGTTCTCAAAGTGGTCCCTACCGCCCCCAGTGGGCGCTGGGAACTTTCAGGGGGGCGCTCAAGAGTCCATGGGCGGTAGGGGGGCGCTGGCAATGATTTGGGGGGCACTGGCGATTTCGAGGAGCAGTGGCGATTTGGAGTGCTCATTGGGCTTCCTGCAGTCTGAACAGGTTACCCAGTGCCATTCGGCAAATTGGCCATCCAATCAACGACCACATTCTTTCCCCCTTCGCATGGTTTTTATGATCACATATTCGCTGATGTCGGGTAGGTATTTTCTTTTCCATACATGCTCATGCATCAAACATGATAGTGTATGACACCAGCGAAATACTATTGGCCGCCAATGCGGTCAATAGTACAACACTAACTTTTGGCACGTGGTGCCATTTCAACCAATCGGCTTGCAAGAATCTTTTTATGCGGGATATAATACACTCTATTCGTGCTGGACTATTCAACGTGCCTGGTTCAACTTTACAGCCTGGCCTTGCCAGCACAGACATTGGGCAAGGTATGAACAGTCAGTGTTAGCGTTGGTGTTAATCTTTCGACATTTTGGCGTGTTAATTTCATTATTCAAAAAAGCTTCACGTCCGGTCAGCTTCAAGATGTCGGCCTCAAAGAAAAAGTGTCGTCAGTATTCCGTTGAATACATCAAGTATGGATTCATTCCATCTCTGACAAACAAACAGTTACCGATGTGTTTCTGGTGAGGTATCACGCTGTCCAATGAAGCAATGAAACCATCTCGACTGAGCGAGCACCTGAGTAAAAAGCACAGTGATATTGATAACGCTCGCGCAGAGGTCAGCTATTTACAATCGCTGAAAGAGAAATTTGAGAAGCGATCCACGGTAAGGACGATGTTCAAAGCCAGCCAAAAGCTCGTGGATAAAGGACTGGAAGCGTCGTATAAGCTGTCATTGCTCATCGCCAGATCTGGAAAACCGTATTCAATCGGCGAACAGTTGATCAAACCAGCTGTTGGGGAAGTGATAAAAACCATTATGGGCCAGGATCCGAATCCAGTTCTCTCGTCGATTGCACTCAGCAATGATTCCGTGGCCAGGCGGATTGATGAAATGTCAGCAGATGTAGAAGATAAGCTGTGTAGTGAGCTGAGAAGCACACACTTCGCCATCCAGCTGGATGAGTCCACTTTGCGTGACAGTGAAGCTCTGTTACTCTGCTACGTTCGCTTCATCCGTGATCAGGAAATGGTGGAAGAAATGTTGTTTGCCCGCTCTCTCCAGACCGATATGAAGGGTTCTTCCATCTTCCAAACATTGGAGAAGTACTTTACTGATAAGAACATACTGATGGAGAACATTCTTGCTTGCACGACGGATGGGGCACCAGCGATGGCTGGTCGCCAGCATGGTTTTATTGCGCTTCTGAAGAACCAGGTACCGTCCGTGTTCGCCATTCACTGTGTCGTGCACCGCCAGCATCTTGTAGCAAAAGCTCTCAGCACCAGACGTCATACATCACTCCAAACAGTAATCAAAGCAGTGAATAAAATCAAGGTGTCGTCTCTGCATGATCGGCTGTTTCGTCAGCTTTGCCAGGAGAACGATGAGGCATTCAAGCGGCTCCTGTTGCACACTGAAGTTCGATGGTTGTCCAAAGGCACTTGTTTGGCCCGTTTCCTCAACAGTGGTCGAGTTTCTGTCGGAAATTGATACGGAGCTATCGGAGAAAGTGAATGCGATTGAGCATGATGTGGCTTACCTCACAGACATATTCAGTATACTGAATGATGTCAACAAACAACTCCAGGGTGACCATATGACGCTGATTAAAGCAAAGAAAGTGATCGGCGTGTTCGTAACCAAGGCGACTCTGCACAGGGAAACCCTCGGCCGCAGAGATATGTACCACTTTCCCCAGTTGGCAAAGGAAACTGCTGTTTCTGATGAAGAGCTGCTCGTTTATTGCAATCACCTTGAGAAGATTCGTGGAGATATGGAACAGCGTTTCAGAGACATGCGAGAACTGTCGGTACCAGCATGGGTGATCAACCCATTCAAATGTGACATTCAAGATGTGAAGCGCAAATTACAGGACGAAATTATCAACCTCCACAATGATGATGAGGTGAAGGCAAGATTCTCGCAGCATGAATACGGCAAATTCTGGATTCTGGAGCGGGGCGAATACCCCGCAATGTGTAGAGGCATAACTGCTGCTGATGGCGTTCCCCACATCATACCTCGTTGAAAGAGGGTTCAGCGCCGTGATGGTGCTGCTGACCAAGTATCGAAACCGCCTTGACATTACCGAGAGGGGCGATCTGCGTCTCTACCTCACTGAGATGGAGCCAAACGTTCGTAATCTCGCAGCGAGTCACCAGGCCCACCCTTCACACTAACGGTATTTGGGCCTGTGATAACAGATTCCCAGTTTGCCTTACCTGGGCCTGTTCTGCTGAAACATTGGAGGTCGTGCAAAATAAAATAAAAAGTAAAGTAAAATAAAGTAAAATATTATTCAGAAAATATTTGGCTTCTGTTATTTTTGCTTCCTATCTACATAAATTCTGGGTGTCCGACCACGAACGATAGGACAAGGGGGGAATTGGGCCGGTCCAAGAGGGCAGAAGGGGCGGTTGTCCAAAAAAGTTTGAGAACCACTGATCTACGCGATTGACCTCAGCACTCAAAAGGAAACGATAAAGTCCAATGGAGTGGATACTTCCCTATACATCGAAAGAGAAGAGAATGAAGAAGTTGATGCGTATTGTTTACTCTTGGAAGAAACATAAATACAGATCAATACGGATAATGGTGTTATGACCAATATCACAAAAGTAATAACTAGGAAAAAAAATCTTTTCATAAATAAGGCCGAAAAAAATATATTACTGGTCTCTGGTCAGACCAAAGTTCCAGAATTGACACGGCGATGCGGTTTTTTTTTTTCTTTTTCTTTTTTGAAAAGCATGGATTTTGTGTCCTCATGCCTTGCGGTCCTCCTCATCTGCCATGGCGCCGTCCAGAGAGAAATTAAAGACAGCCAATAATAATAATAATAATAATAAAGGAGTCATATATAGCCCCATCAAGCAGAGTTAACGACCCTCGTGGAGCTTTACATTATCATGCGAATGCACACACACCGCACACACATACACAAATGACACACCTTCACTTGTGACACACACACACAGACACACCTTCACTCTTGTCCTATTCCTCTCCCTCCCCATTCAAAACCCACAGATGTGTACTCTCCCCCTCCTCCCCCTCCCTCCCCCGCACACGTACACAGACATACTCTTGATCTCCGTCCCACCTCAAACCAAAGGCAAAACAGGACTTTGAAAGACTTGTGAAACAGATAGGTTTTGAGGGAGGTTTTAAAGGCAGGAAGAGAGTCAACATGTCGAACAGAGGAAGGCAAGTCATTCCAGAGCAGAGGTGCAGCAAAAGAAAAGGATTTCTCGCCAAATGACTTGGTGCTGGTGCGCGGTGGCTCTAAGGTCATAGAGTCATCGCTTGAACGAAGTCGTCGCCGAGGTACATAGAGAGTGAGCAAATCGGAGAGATAGTGAGGTCCCGCTCCACACAATTTGCACATAGTGTGCAAATTTTGTATTGCACACGAGCAGAGACAGGCAGCCAGTGTGAAGATTCAAAAGGCCTACCAGTCCAATGGGACTGGTAGGCCTTTTTGTAAATAATGAACACAAGCTTAAATTATTTTAAAATGTATTTATTCTGAAAATCATTAAGTTCTTCAAGCATATTGTTGCGGATATGGGATTTGCATCCATCCATATCCGCTTGTAAATATTCCCCTCTTTCCTCAACACTTCCCAACTATCCCCAATCCCCCATTCCCTAGTCCCATTTTCTGTAAACAACACTCTGTAGACCCGACCTTCCCCTATTTCCCCCATTAAATGTCGCATCCAGGTCCACCGCATCTCACGTAGACAACTATAGGACATCTTGCTAGTTATTCTTAGTCTATGTCAGTTAAGGACTCGTTTCCATTAATTCTGACTCTTCGTTGCACCAGAATGTGATTGTATGGCACCGTTAGGAAGTTTAGGACCTCCCAATACCTCCCCGCAGCTCTTCCTCACGGTTCAACAACAACAACAACAACAACAACAACAACGGCGGCGGCGCGGGCAGTGCGCGTCCTCACTCCGGCTTGGTTGGTAGGGGGTGTTGGGAGGGCACCATGCCTTTCCAACGAGCCGCCATCGAGCATGTGCTCGACGGGGTTACCAAGTAGGGGCTCGCTGTCAGCTCCTCGTCAAGGGCGGAGCCCGGTAACCCCCGCACCCAATAGAAGCGGCGGACCGGTCCCATCTGGGGCGGAGCCAATGAGCCGAGGGCGTGTGACTCCCCGCTGAGTATGCGCAGGAGGAGGGAGGTGACGTCAGATGCGCGCTGAGCTTGGAGAGAGAAGGACGCCACCAACCGAGCGCTGTGACACCTCCCTGCATCTTTTGGACCGTGCTTTATCCTGTCCCTGAGCCAAGGTGCACCTTGTGCTATCGACTGCCTGTCCTTCCCTGCCATCAATCCCTGTGTAAGTCAGTCTTGTGCCGTTTGTCTGTGGTCTGTCTGGGCTAGATAAGATTGTGTCTAAGTGCCTATCTCTTCTGTGTCTTTACCTCATTACCTTGTAATCTACCCCTTTTCTCCACCACTAATTATATCCTCCTCCGGAGGTCTTGAGAACTGTACCCCTTGCGTCGTTTCATCTATCCCAGTCGTTGTGTCCTTTCCAATCATTGATTTAGCATAGCGCGATTTGGTCAACGTCCGGTGGAATCGGGTAAGTTGGGGAAGAATCGGGGGAACTGTTAGGTCACGGCAATACCACCGCTCGGTAAATAACATCTTATCCGCGATCCGTAACAATTGGTGTCAGGAGTGGGATTGGACCCGAAGCGCGCTTAACGCGCTCAAAATTACAAGTAACCGAAATTTGTTTTGTTGTAAAATAAAAACCCGAATTTTGAAAGTCGCGCTATGGCAGATCAAGACGGCTGGGTTCCGGTAGAGGAGAGTGAGGCAGGGTCGATCCAGGACCAAATTGAGGGACATGAGGAGAGCGAAGCAGTGAGGGCGGCAGGTTCGCAAAATGGCGTCCTCGCGCACGAGGTTGCGGGCGCGCAAAATGGCGCCTCGCACATGGCTACGGCGGCCGCACCCGCTGCACAAGTGGGAGGGATGGCCCAAATGCAGGCCCTCATGGAGCAATTTATGGTACAAATGCAGGCGTCCCTCAACCTGCAGAAGGACGATATGAGGGCTAATAGTCAGCAATTGGGGAATCGGATGGATGCTCAGAGTGAGCAAATGAGGGCTGATAGTGAGCAAATGAGGGCTGATAGTGAGCGATTGGGTGAGCGATTGGAGGGCCAAATGGGGATAATGAGGGACGAAGTGAGGGGTACCGGTGAGGCGTTAGACAATGGGATAAAAGAGGTAAAGAATGGGTTAACGGGGGTAGAAAACAGAATGGCCGCTCAAGAGAATCAAATGGAAGGGATGAAAAAGGGGTTAGAGGGGTTAGAAAACAGTATGGAAGGCAAATTGAGGGACATGAGGGACCAAGCGGAAAAGGAAGTTTAAAAAATGGGGCAGCAGATAGAGGGGGTCAGAATGGGGGTAGAAACTAAATTGGATGCTCACAGGGAGGAAATGGAGCAGATGAGGGTGGCATCTGGGCAGGAGATGCAGGTGATGGGAGAAGAGATCAGAAGAGGTGTGAGTGAGGAGGTCGGAGGAGTGCGCGAGGAGGTGAGGCACTGTAAGGAGCGCATGGAGAAGGAGGTGAGAAAGGGGACTGTAAAATTGCAAGGTGGTATAGAGGAGTTGACGCTGGGAGTAGAACAACTGACAGTGGGACAAAAGGAGTTGGGGGACCAGGTAAAGAAGAACACAGCGGTAATAGGAGGGTTAAAAGCGACACAAAATGACCTAAAAAATGACTTGATAGCGACACAGAGGCAATGTCAGATGGTACGTGAGGGACTGACAACGAGGTTGGACGAGGTGACAGAGGTAATGGAGACGAAGGACCGGCAGGTGAGGACGCACATAGAAACGGTCAAGGGGGCCTTAGAGGACGAGCTTGAGGAGACGTACCGGGAAATAAAAGAGGTGAAGCAGAAATTAGAAGAAGTGGAAGGAGGGGTGAGCGAAATTAAGAAGCGACGGAGAGAGGATAAGAAAGAGATAAAGGAGGAAGTAAAAGAATTGGTCCAAAGTCTGTGTTCGGATCGTGATGATGTGCTCATTAACCGGATGAGGGATTCGCAGGTGATGGAGGAGAAGCGAAGAGAAAGAGGACCCGGTGTAAGTGGTGACCAATATGGTCGTGCGTATGATGCGCCAGGTGATTTAATAAACTTGGGGGTCGAGATGGACCCGGATGTTCGTGAGAGGCCGTTGGTGAAGTGTGCGACAGGTCTGGTGTGCGAAAAAGGAGGTGTGCGAGAAAGTCCGACTCTGGGGTGTGTGAGGAAAAAGTGCGTGCCAAGGAGTGAGGGTGCTGTCGAGAGTGAGTCGGTCGTAGCGCGTGTGCGAGGGAGCACATGGAAGCGCGTAGTGAGGAGTGTTACGGAGGGTGTAAAGGGAGAATGCACGCCTGTGGTGAGTGTTACAGAGGATGTAACGGGAGAGGGTGTGCGAGAAAGATGTGTGACGGACAGGTGCATGGGGAAAGAGTGCGCTCTCAAAAGTAAGGAAGAGTGTACACCTGTGGTGAGTGTTACAGAGGGTGTAACGGGAGAGTGTGCGCGAGAAAGGTGTGTAACAGACGGGTGCATGAGGAAAGAGTGCGCTGTCGAGAGTAAGGGTGAGTGCGCTGTCAAGAGTGGAGGTGAGAGTAGTAAGAGTGACACGGAGCGTGAGTTGGTTGTGACAGGTGAGAAAGGATGCACACCTGGAATGGTAGAGCGTGTGTGGGAATGCACACTTGAGTTGGTCGTGAGGCACGTGGTTGGGTGTGCGAGTGAAAGCACACCTGTGATTGTCACAGAGGAGGTGACCGAGGAAGGGGCGCGAAGAGGTGTGTTGGTGAGGTGTGCGAGCGACGAATGTGTGCCAAGGTGTTCGGTGGTCAGGTGTGTGACCAAGTCTGTGAGCGGAATGAGTGTACCGAGGTGTGTAAGGAAAGGTACGAGGAGCATGGGAACAGCTGGATGTATGGGCAAGAAAGGGGTAGCGTATGCGTGTAAGCCTGCAGGTGAGGCATCGACGGTAACCGGGTTAGCGGTTAGAGCGACTTATAGTCGAATCGGGCCCTCGGTGCGTGCCGGGCTTCGCGTGCCGCGAGAACCAGCGGGGATCCGAGCCACGGCGGGTTCGAAAGGACCGCCGTACGCGATCCACGATGGGCCTCGCTTTGAACGGCCGCGTCCGTGCTCCACTAGGCGGAGCGGGCAGCCCGATAGGAAGGGTCGTCATGGCGACCACTTTTTGTTGAGGCATTCCGGCAGGTCGAGATCGGGCCATGGGATGGCTCCATGCCGAGATGGTGCGTGGGACCTCGGCCCGGGTAAACCTCCTTCCCTGCACCGAATGCGGGACGTATCCAGCCGCTGGCACCAAACAACCCGCATTCATGGCTTGGCTGTGCGAAGCCGAGCTTTAGAAGTGAATTGGCGCACCGAGAGGCATTAGTAAGTAGACTGTAATGACGAGGATAGTGTTTTGGCCCCGAAATTAGAAAAACAAAATTTGATGATTGGCAAAGGATTGGCAGTAATGATTGGCAGATGATGGGTAGTGATTGGCAAATTTTTGATTTGTTGAAATTTGGTGTGCCAAATTGATAGTAGGACCTCCCCGATGTGGTGGGATGGCAACTCTGTCATCCCTCACAAAAGGGGGGGGGCAAAGGAGCTATAGATTATGGGGTGTATGGCAGTGAAAACTAGCCCGGGTGGGTTAGGATATTGTGTGTAGGGATCTAGCGAAGATGACATTAGGTAACGTTAAGGTTAGTTAGTGACAAGGATACCTGTAGAGGGGACGCAGGTAGATTAGAGTGGATGATAATGACGAGGGAGCGCAATAGTTTAAAGGGACGACTGGGAAGCGCAAGTTTCAGAGGGGAGTAGTTAGATGAGATGATGCTGTGTGAGAACTGGACAGGTGTGTGGAGCAGTGAGTGTTGTGGATCAGCGCGAATGCGCTTGGGGGAGAGAAGGGTGCAGGCGGCACCAAGTATGAGAGCACAGGTGTGCAAGTACAGGTGTGTGGAATACATGGAGTACTGGAATGAGTGGTGTGGAGAGAGTTGGAGTAAGTGGTACGGAGTGGTGTGCATGGTGCGAAGGTGTGGATGGGGGAAGAGTGGACCTCTTTCACGAGTACCCGGGGTGGGTAGTGTAAGTGTTAGGTAGAGGGTATAGGTAAATTGTGGTTGGATATTGGCATTTGTGGTGCGGTTGCAGAATGGTATTGTGGATGGGTGCATTAGTGTTGTGGAAATGGCTGGGCGTGTAGCCTGTTAGTGTGTGTAGTTGGTTTGGGCACTCCACCACTGTGAGGATGTCGGCCAGGTGAGGCCGCAGGTGGGCTCTGGGAGCCGTTAGTGTCAGTGGGTGCCTGAGGATCCCGGGTGTGGATCGGGCAGCCCGTGCCAGAGAGGGCACTGAGGGGGTGAGAGTGCGAGAGGGCCTTCCCCAGTTAGTTAGGTTAGGGTGAGGAGCAGGTAAGCTCGGGTGGCAACTACAGTGGTGGAGGTGTGCAGGTGGGTAGACCTGCTGGGAGAGCTACACGTCACAGCCCAGAAATTGTGCGAGGGCACCGGGAGATGAATCGGGGGAGTGAGACCCCAAATTGAGAAGCACCACAGTTTGGTCAATGGGAATTGGTTTTTAGAACCCATAGTGTAAGTTGGCCAATGGATTGGCAGGGAAAGACCCCGGGTAATGTAAAGTTGTTAAAGTCATTTAGGAAATAGTTAGGATTGATGACCCTGTCGCACCATACGCAGCCACTTACCTGTGATGATGATGACTCCACACCTGTGTTTTCTTTGTTTTGTGTTGCAGGAAATGAGAATTGCTGTGTGGATTTGTGAGACGCATCACGACGTGGATGAGACATTGGGGTGATTCCATCTCTCCCTCCTTAGGAGGGACTGATGATGAATTGGTGATGGCAAATTTTGATGAGAGTTGGAAATGGCAAATTTGATTGGTTAGGAGGGAGAGAAGACGAATTTGGTTTATGGGAGGAACGGGGAAGACAGTAGGGACGTTTGTTGATGTGTAAAGTAGATGTTTATGGGTAGTGTTGTGTTTTGTGGATACAGTAAGGGGTAAGGGAGGGGCAATGTAGGTTACCTGGTTGGGGGGGGGGGTGGGGGGCGTACGGTAGGAACGTACCTGTCTCACCTGGTTCCCATGTGCCCCCAGTGTGCATTACCTTATACTGCATGCACTTTTGCGCCCTTACCACCTTACTCACTTGTCTTCTTTTGTCTCCCACCTCCGAGGATCTGGCTTTGGGGCAGAGAGAGAGGAGAGAGAGGTGCTGGCTCCGCAGTTGTGGGCCTGTACTTCCGCTGCTTGCTGCCTGGATCGATACACCATATGGACCGCAATTTTTGTTGCCGCCCACCATGGACCGCAGTTCTTTTGCGGGCAAGCACCACCCGTTGATGGACCTCTGGGTCAACGTGGCACCTATGCCATACAGGTGAACCACTTATAGTTGGCCCCCCTGACGGCCACAATTTAGAAATGGACGCGGTTGGCGCCTTTCTTTATTTCTAAAGAAGCCAGAAGGCCAAGTGGGCTCCAAGGCAAGACCAGCGGCAGAACATCGGCCGGCTGCGACACCACCGGTGATTATTGAACACTTTATTGGTGCACCGGATGGTGCTGACTGTACATAATGGGGTGGTGCTTTTGGTGCTTGGATGTGGTGCTCTGCACATTATTAAAGGCCGTAAGGCCACAGGGCACTCGTGGGTTGGTGTATCGATGCTGGCATGCGTGCTCTCTCTATGCATAACATCTGCATGTGTTCCTCAAAGAACAGGTCCTAGATCGTAGTGTAAATATCAGTGTAGTCTTGTATAAATGATGCGCCCTACCGGCTGTATGTTTAGTTTGAGAATGCTTTCCGCGATTCGGTTATCCTGTGGGTGTGTTTCTGTGAGGAGAAGGGTGCAACGTCGCAGGGGGACATATTTACTCATTTGTGAACATCTGTAAAACTGTCGCACTCAGGGTTGAGTTAATAGTAGAGGGAACTACATCTGAGTGCCACACTAACGTAGGTAAAAATTTATCGGGTCGGGACGCCCCGAGGTAGAGAAGGGTGCAATGTTGCGGATATGGGATTTGCATCCATCCATATCCGCTTGTAAATATTCCCCTATTTCCTCAACACTTCCCAACTATCCCCAATCCCCCATTCCCTAGTCCCATTTTCTGTAAACAACACTCTGTAGACCCGACCTTCCCCTATTTCCCCCATTAAATGTCGCATCCAGGTCCACCGCATCTCACGTAGACAACTATAGGACATCTTGCTAGTTATTCTTAGTCTATGTCAGTTAAGGACTCGTTTCCATTAATTCTGACTCTTCGTTGCACCAGAATGTGATTGTATGGCACCGTTAGGAAGTTTAGGACCTCCCAATACCTCCCCGCAGCTCTTCCTCACGGTTCAACAACAACAACAACAACAACGGCGGCGGCGCGGGGAGTGCGCGTCCTCACTCCGGCTTGGTTGGTAGGGGGTGTTGGGAGGGCACCATGCCTTTCCAAATGATGCGTCCTACCTTGTATAAATGGTCCAGGGAGGTCCAGATGGTCCAGGGAGGAAGGAGGGTGCAGGTGGCACCAAGTGATTGCACAGGTGTGCAACTACAGGTGAATGGAGAACAGGTGTATGGAATAAATGGTCTGGAGTATATGGAGTATTGGAATGGATGGTCGTGGAGTGAGTATGGTGGAAACTGTGGAGTGGAGTGGATGGTGCAAAGGTGTGGATGGGGGAAAGGAGGATGGACCCCATCACGAATACCCGGGGAGGGTAGTGTAAGTGTTAGGTAGAGGGTACAGGTAAATTGTGGTTGGATATTGGCATCTGTGGTGCGGGTGGAAGAATGATGGTTGAATGGGTGCATTAGTGTCGTGGAAATGGATGGGCGTGTAGCCTGTTAGTGCATGTAGTTGATTGGGCACTCCACCACTGTGAGGATGTCGGCCAGGTGAGGCCGCAGGTGGGCTCTGGGAGCCGTTAGAGTTGTTGTGGATGGGGCCCGAGGATCCGGAGGACGGACCCGGGTAGCGCAGTGCCAGAGGGCACCGAGGGGTGACAGAGCCAGGAGGGGCCTTCCCCAATTAGATAGGTTAGGGTGAGGAGCTAGGTAAGCTCGGGTGGCAACTACAGTGGTGGAGGTGTGCAGGTGGGTAGACCTGCTGGGAGAGCTACACGACTCAGCCCGGAAATTGTGCAAGGGCACCGGGAGATGAATCGGGGGAGTGAGACCCCAAATTGAGAAGCACCACAGTTTGGTCAATGGGAATTGGTTTTTAGAACCCATAGTGTAAGTTGGCCAATGGATTGGCAGGGAAAGACCCCGGGTAGTGTAAAATGTGTTAATGTCATTTAGAAGATAGTTAGGATTAAGAATCTCTTCGCACCATCTGCGTCCACCCACCTGAGATGACGTACCTCCACACCAGGCCAGGTGGTTTTTATTATTTTATTGTGCAAATTTTTTGGATTGTGAGATGCATCACGACGTGGGTGTGACATTGTGCTTTGTTGTTCCATCTCTCCCTCCTTATGCGGATTGATGATGAATTGGGTGATGGCAAATTTTGGTTAGAGGGATTGTGAAGACGAATTTGGTGTAGGGGAAATAGGAGGGAGACGTGACAGTAGTGACGAATTTGTAAATGTGTAGATTGTTGTAAATATGGGGTAAGGGCAAGGGTAGAGTAGGTGACAGGGGGGGTGACGTACGGTAGGGACGAGCTTTTCTCGGCTCCGTCTCCATACGCACCTCGCCTTGCATTGCCTTTATTGATGTGTACCCTTGTGACCTTACCCCTCGCTCATCTGTCTTCCCCCCCCCCCCCCCCCCTTGTCTCCCACACGAGGACTGTGCGCCACTGGGCGCCAAGGGGAGCGTGCGTGAGTCCGCCATTGTGCGCCCGAAACTCTCGCAACCACAGCTGTCTGTATCGATGCACCACCTTATGGACCACATGTCTGTGGCTGAGCACCACTTGTGAACCCCATGGGTTGGAGCATGGCCCCTCTGCTGGAACCGGCCATGAAGGCCCGAGATCTTGCTGGCGGACTTTGGTCACAGGGCACCTATGCCCCACAGGTGAACCACACTAGTCGGCCCTGTGGGCCATAAATAAATAAAAACGGACACGGTTGGTGCATTTTATTTTATGTCCAAATAGGCCGCCAGCAAAGAAGATGACAACAACTGGAAGAGAGCAATAGCCAGCAGAGGGAGCCGAAGAGCAAGACACCACCAAGGGTTTGTTGTTTTTATTTTTTATTGAACTGTGGTGACTGTGCACCGATTGGTGCTTGAGGGTGTATTGGTGCGTTGTGGGTGCTTTCATGGTGCATCGATGCAGGGCAGACTGTCTCCCCCCCCAAAAGAATGATCACAGGTCCTGGGTTAGTTTTGTAAATACCAGTAGTCATTGTAAATAATGCGCCCCCACCGTAAATGTATAGTTTGAAGACCATTCCGCAATTCGGTTAGTTGTGGGCGTGAATCTGTTAGGCAGGGTGCAATGGAGCAGCGGGACATATTTATTTATGTTTTAAAACTGTCGCACTCAGGGTCAGGTTAAATGTAGAGGGAACTACACCTACGTGCCACACTAAAAGTAAAAGTAATAGGCCCGGGACGTGCCTAAGAGGAGGAGGGTGCAGTGTTGTGGATATGAGAATGGTTTTTTAAAATTGTGTTTTTATTGTATAGTACATTGTAAAAATATCGCCCTCCTTCCTCCAGTTGTGTATAAAGGTCAAAGTGCGTCCCGTAATTAGGTCATAAACAATCACGTTTAGCCAATCATAGATTTCCTCCTTGTTGGTAGTTATTTCCCTATTCTGTGTATTAGGCTAAGGATTTGTCTTCCATTAATTAATACTCCATTGCACCGAATTCAGACAAGGTAGATTCCCTGCAAATTCCCCTTTCCTCAATTGCCAACTGCATTGAGCGGTTCGCTGAATTCTGCTGCAGCTGTGGGTTGTTGTTTTCGCTGCAAGACTCCATTAGCCACGAGGTCGTCTCGGAGCCAAAGGTGGGAGGAGTCGGCCCAGCGCCGGGGACAAGGCGTGGTCTAGCCAACGCCCCCTCTAATTGCGGGGTCGGTGAGCCCTCGCGACCAATCAGGGCCGAGGCGAGCTCACCGATGGGCGTGTCCTAGCGGCCGGCGGCTTGATCGCCGGGGGGCGATATAAAGTGCGTGCGTATGCGTCAGGACGGTGGTTAGTAGTTGGTTGTTGGTGGCTGAAAGAAGAGACAGCAAGCCTTTTTGAGAGAGGGGTTGGTGGTTGGTGGCAAAAAGTACCGTTGCTGCTGAAGGAGGAAGGGTTGATGAAGAAAGAGAGTGGCGTTGAAGGAGGACGAGTTGAGTGTGGCGTTAAGTGGCATTGAAGTGGAGCTGAAGAGCCCGGAGTCTAGCACGACGCGCCCATCCGCTCGCGGTGAACGATATGCGCCGCTGCACACCAAGGCTTTCCCGCCAAGAACGCGGGGGTGGACTCCTGGAGCGGGACCTCGGCGCCTGCAGTGGCCTGGGCCTTCCCATGCCTCCCTCCAGTCAATCCACTCTGCAATTCCCCGTGTGAGTCTGTCTTTTGTTTGTTCTGTCCTGGGTTAATTAAGACTGTAGGTAAGCTAGCATTGCACTGTGTCTCCTTGATTCCTTCTGTCTTTATTTTATTATCTTTCCTTCTCCTTGGTTTCTTTTGGTTGTAAATAGTAATAAATTATATTCGTATTTCAAACCCTCTTTGTCTTCTTCTTCTTCACATCCGTGTCGTCTTTGTCTTTTCCCTCATTGAATATCTGTGGCACGATTTGGCCAACGTTTCAGAATCGGGTCTAGTCATTGCTAACGGTTCGGGCCGCGGCTGCCATCCGCTCGGCAAATCAACACCTTATCCGCGGTCCGTAACAATATATATATAGTTCTGTCTTGTTATATTTAAGTTTAAGGGGGATCTATATTTATTTTAAGGCCTTATCCACAAATTGCAATATAACTTTTGGACCATCTGCAGCAAGTTTATGTGATGGGGTAAGTTTATGTGATCCATTTTCAGCATGATGCCTGTGATTATTACCTCTCAATGTTTTTAAATGAGCCAGTCTTTTTGAATCCAACTGTTAAAAGGGTCTGTCGTGACCGATATTTTTTGCAAAAATTCATTGATTTTGATGGTACCAAGGTCAAAAACTTTCGAGACCCTTTTCTCCATCAATGGAAGTCAGCAGTTGACATTGCTATGGCTACTGGTGTTTGATCTGTCAGTCATTGGGAGAATCTTCTCTCTAAATTTTACGCTTTTTGATCTTCTCTCTGATTTTACGAATATTTTACGCTTCATATAAATGGCGGAAAACTTCCGAAAAAAAATAGTTTCTTGAGCCTTTAAAACTTTTTATTTCAAAATAAATTAAATATTTGAACACTGCAGAACACAAATCGTCTTTTTGACCTCCAGTTTCGAAAAACCTCCAGTTACGCAGTACTTGGACAAAATATTACCCCATCTCGACCAATCAAATTTGAGGAGCTCATGCTCTCAGCTTTGGGGAAATTGAGATTTGGACAAAAATCCCGGCTCGTAGGAAATATAGATCGTGCTCGGAGAGGAAAAGCAAGATTTGAAAAGACCTTTCAAACGTTATGTCGTCTGTTGAAAAGATGCATTTCCACCCTTTCCAGCCTTCGTTGCTGCTCAACGTTCATTCCCCATGTCTCGCTCCCATAAATCATAACACTTCTCACACATGCAGCATACACCTTTCCCTTCAGCTTCAACGACACTCCCCTCCTCGTCAGCGCGCCACTCAGTTGTCGAAACTTCTTCCCTGCACATCTCACTCAAGCAACCGTTGCCGAGTCTGATCCACCTTCACCATTCAGCATGTCTCCTTGGGAGCACAATGTTTTTACACTTTCCAGCTTCACGCCGTCCGTGAAGGACCAAATTGGGACCAAACATGGCACAAATAATATTCGTGATGTTGTGACTAAGGTTTCTTCACGACATTAAAATTTTTTGGGTCTAAGGGGGTTTACCGGGGATCAAAGTGCATCCAGGTTTCATCACCAAAAATAGGTATTTGCTTTTTTCTCAGAAACTACACACATAATTTCAATGAAACTTGGGCACAACCTTCATCACCCGTGATGTACTGTCATGTATGAAGCTGCAAATATTCACCGTTGTATCCCTACATCGTGACCGCATTGTATCCCTACGCCCGAGCTCGGATGGCGTTGCAGTTAATCGGGCCTGTATCGGCAGAGTCAATAAACGTGTGCTACAATCGATCGTAGTTTGTCGAGATACCGTACATGGCGACGAGGATAAACATCTAGTCTAGAGCATGACTTCTTTCAGCCATATCGATGAATTCGACCCTCATGAGGGAGATTTTGACACGTATTCTGAGCGGTTGTCTTTCTACTTCGAGGCGAACGGCATCGCGACCGAAGCCCGGATGAAGGCCGTCTTCCTGTCCGTTTGCGGAGGTGAGACGTTCACACTTGTTAAAAACCTGATTCATCCTCGGACAATCCAGGAGCTCACTTATGCAGGGCTCAAGGCCGCTTTGAAGGAACATTGTAATCCATCTCCTTCAGTCATCCTGTGTCGGTTTAATTTTTACATGTGCAGACAGCAGCAAGGTGTCGATCGCAGACTTCATTGCACACCTCAAAAAACTGTCACATCTGTGTGAGTTTGGGGACACGATTGACGACATGCTCCGTGATTTGCTGGTGGTTGGCATGTCCGATGACCGCACTCGTAGATGCCTGCTTGCTGAGAGAAGACTGACGTTCCAAAATGCCAGAGACACCGCCATTTCCATGGAAAGTGCTGAACGCAATGCTTCAAGCATCGGTGCAAGTCGCTCATCTGGTACCAGCCCTGCTGTGAATCGGTTGGATCATATAATCAGCCAAAACGTTGGAACAAGGCTCCTCGTCAGAAGCCAGTGCAGTCTCAAACCCACAACAAATGTTTTCGGTGCAACAGAAAGCACCCTCCGGAGACGTGTCGGTTCAAAGATGCAACCTGCCATTTCTGTTCGAAAACTGTCCATATTGCTCCAGCTTGCATCACTCGCAAATCGGGAAAAGGGAAAGCTGCTGACAAGAAGATTAATCAATTTATCGGTTCAGAGGAACCTGAGTTTGACCAGGTGAGCTCTGTTTCCGACAACTCAGAATCGTATGACCTGTTTCATATTGATTCTCACCATAAGCGGGACCCTCTTCTTGCCACTGTTGTCGTCAACAATCGACCATTGCAAATGGAGGTTGACACTGGTGCGGCCGTCTCGCTCATCAGCCATGCTGTTTTCACAAACCTGTGGAGTGATGCTGACCGACCCCATCTGAAACCTACTACTTATGGACTCTCCACCTATACAGGTGAGAAGATTGTTCCCTGCAGTACATGTGACGTCACGGTGGGATACGATAACCGTGAGTTTCACCTACCCCTGATCATCATTCCTGGAAAGGGCCCTCCCTTACTCGGCAGGAACTGGTTGAGCATAATTCGACTGAAGTGGAAAAGCATTCATCAACTCCGGGCAGCCAACGTTTCTCCTACCGCAGCATACACACTCAAAGATGTGCTGGATACGTACCCGGATGTCTTCAAGGATGAGCTTGGAACCTTGAAAGGACATACGGCTAAACTCAGTGTTGACCGGGATGCCAATCCTATATTTTGCAGAGCTCGCCCAGTCCCTTTCGCCCTGCGGGAGCGGATTGACAAGGAACTGGATCATCTTGAAAATCTGGGCATCATCGAGCAAATCCAGTATGCCGAATGGGCGGCGCCCATCGTTCCGGTCATAAAATCGGACCAGTCCATCCGCATATGTGGACATTATAAAATGAACGTGAACAAGTGTTCTTCATTGGATAAATATCCAATCCCGAGGATCGAAGACCTCTATGCTCGTCTCACGGGAGGCAAGACTTTTACGAAACTCGATCTCAAATCCGCCTATCTACAGCTCCGCTTGGACGAGAATTCGAAACGGCATCTTACCATCAACACACATCGTGGGTTGTACAGGTACCACCGACTCAGTTTTGGAGTGAAATCTGCACCTGGAATTTATCAGCGTGTCATGGACAGTTTGTTTGCCGCCGAACACAACGTCGTTTGTTACCAGGATGATATTCTGGTTACTGGTCGTACGGACGCGGAACATCTACAAAACCTGGATAGAGTTCTGAAGAAGATTTCGGACTTCGGCCTACGTTTGCGTCGAGACAAGTGCAAGTTTATGGTGCCATCAGTCACGTACCTGGGTCATACGATTGATGCCGAGGGTCTACACCCGACAGATGAGAAAGTCCGAGCTATCAAGGATGCTCCTGCTCCACGAGACGTGACCGAATTGAAGTCATACCTCGGTTTGCTTCAGTTCTATGGTCGTTACATCCCGACGTTTTGACGTTTTGGCCCCCCTTTATCGTCTTTTGAGGAAAGGAGTCTCTTGGAGCTGGGGGACTACTGAACAATCAGCATTCCAGACCTCTAAGGATCTGCTCAAATCGTCCAATGTTCTCGTTCATTTTGGTCCAGAGAAGGATCTTGTGCTGACATGCGATGCCTGTCGGTATGGAGTGGGGGGTGTATTATCACACGTGATGCCTGATGGTACGGAAAGACCTGTTGCATTTGCATCCAGAACGTTGTCCCCGGCAGAGAAGAACTATTCCCAACTTGACAAGGAAGGATTGGGAATCGTTTTCGGCGTCAGCAAATTTCGCCAGTATCTTCTTGGACATCATTTCACGATTCGCACTGATCACAAGCCGCTGGTCAGTCTGTTTGGTCCAACTAAGGCGACATCTGACACACTCCCGCCCAGGATCATCCGCTGGTCCCTGTTTCTCGCTGCTTATGACTACACCATATGTCATAAGCCCGGTTCGTCTATCACAAATGCAGATGCCATGAGTCGGTTACCCCTTCCAGAATCCGTTAATGATTCGCCTACACCAGGATCCATTATCGCACTGATGGATCATCTGGAGATTGTGCTGTCGATTCCGGCCAGATCCGCACTCACACTCGATGAGACCCCGTTCTGTCCGGAACTGTCCAGGCTGTACAGCTTGGATGGAATTTGCTACCTGAGGGTGACCCAGCTTTTGTGGCTTTTAAAGCACGTAAAAACGAACTCGGCGTGGAAAATGGTTGCCTACTCTGGGGATGTCGTGTCGTGATCCCGGAAAATCTGCGTTCCAGGGTCATGGATGAAATCCATGACTGTCACCCCGGGATTGTGAAGATTAAATCACTCGCTAGAAACTATGTGTGGTGGCCGAATCTTGATGCTGATATCGAACATCATGTTCGACATTGTTACCCCTGCCAGAGCACCCGGAATACACCTGCGAAAGCGCCACTGCATCCCTGGGAATGGCCCAGCGAACCATGGCATCGCCTACATCTCGATTATGCCAGGCCTATTAACGGCAGCATGATTCTAATAATTACGGACGCGCACACAAAATGGATTGATGCCTATGTGACGCGTGATACTACGTCGGCCATTGTCATCGAAAGACTCAGACGCTGTTTCGCCACTCATGGTCTGCCCAGGATGATCGTGAGTGATAATGGTTCGTGTTTTTCCAGTACCGAGTTCGCCGAGTTCACACGTCGGAACGGCATCAAACATAAGTTTGTCAGCCCACATCACCAGGCTTCAAATGGCTTGGCCGATCGATCCGTGGGAATCATCAAATCCGGATTGCAGAAACTTCAGGAGGGAACCCTGGAAACAAAGCTTTCTCATCTCCTGGTCAAATACCGCATCACGCCACAATCAACAACCGGTGCAGCTCCGTCTGAGTTATTGATGAAACGACACTTGAGATTGACACTTGACAATCTCAAACCAGACATATCATCAAATGTTTATCAGAGCCAGCTTAATCAAAAGTTGGTGCACGATAAGACGTCCAACAGTCGCTGTATCAACATTGGAGATCCAGTGTTTGCCCGGAATTTTGGTGCAGGAGCGACGTGGCTACCGGGGGACATCATCGAGAAGCCAGGTCCACTGTCCTGCGTGATTCGCCTGCAGGACGGCCGCGAAATTCGTCGACATCAGGACCACATAACCTATCGTCCCTGTGAGTCGATAGAGCCGGCAGCATCGTCACAGTCAGAACAACAGTTCGATCCGCCACTGCCGGAGATCGTCGTGGCCGCTCCAGCCGGCTCGGATGCCCCAAAAACGTCTGCGAACGCCACACCCTTCGTGGAGACCAAAGGAATCACCTCGGACTCTGTATTCACTGGTACACCGCCCCCCAAAGGGATCACCTCGGACTCTGTATCCACTGGTACACCGCCACCCAAAGGGATCACCTCGGACTCTGTATCCACTGGCCAGTAGGCCTACACCGCGACGCTCAATGCGTGAGAGAAAAGCACCCGACCGGTTGAATATTTGAACATGTTTTTTTTTCACATTGACACATGTTCTATTTTCACGTTGACATGTGTTCTATTTTCACGTTGACATGTGTTCTATTTTCATGTTGACATGTGTTCTATTTTCACGTTGACATGTGTTCTATTTTCACGTTGACATGTTCTATTTTCACGTTGACACACGTTCTATTTTCACGGTGACACATGTTCTACTTTCACGTATTTTCATTATTTTCATAACCGTTTGCACACATATTTTCACGTTTTGGAAATGTTGCTTTTGAAATGTCAATTCTGGAAATCTAGCACGAATTGCTCTTGGTAATTTTGGGCTTAAAGGGGAGGATGTCATGTATGAAGCTGCAAATATTCACCGTTGTATCCCTACACCGTGACCGCATTGGATCCCTACGCCCGAGCTCGGATGGCGCTGCAGTTAATCGGGCCTGTATCGGCAGAGTCAATAAACGTGTGCTACAATCGATCGTAGTTTGTCGAGATACCTTACAATTACACCTTCTCCATTCAGCATGTCTCCTTGGGAGCACAATGTTTTTACACTTTCCAGCTTCACGCCGTCCGTGAAGGACCAAATTGGGACCAAACATGGCACAAATAATATTCGTGATGTTATGACTAAAGTTTCTTCACGACATTACATTTTTTTGGGTCTAATGGGGTTTACCGTGGATCAAAGTGCATCCAGGTTTGATCACCAAAAATAGGTATTTGGTTTTTTCTCAGAAACCACACATAATTTCAATGAAACTTGGGCACAACCTTCATCACCCGTGATGTACCAACGTTTGTTCACGGCATTAAAAAAAAGATCGGGCCGTGAGGTCTAAGGGGGGTGGGGGGGCATGTAGCCCAAAGTTTATATTTGTTCTTTTGTCTGAAACTACATACACAATTTAAATTAAACTTCACCACGACCTTGATCACCCGTGATGTACCGTTGCTTGTTCAAAGCATTACAAAAATTGGGGTCAGAGGAGATATACGGGGTGAGGGTGGGGGGGAATTTGGAGAAGAGGCGGCTTACCCCCAAAATAGGTATTTTTGATGGAGGGGTTTAGCTTTTGGGGGAGTGGGCCGGGTGCGCTCCCTGGATCCGCCCTTGGTAAGCTGGCTATAACAAAAGTAGAAACGATGATACAATCCACGTGGTTTCCTTGAGTTTGCTGTCCGTGGTAACCCAACATGGCGGATCGCAAATATGGTGACGTCACATGCAGATGATCGGGGGAGGGGTGTTCGTGCGAGGAGGTTGGGGAGGATAAATGGAAATAACATCTCCTATGAAATAAACTTACAATGTATTAATTCAAGAATGGGTTTGAATATTGACATTACTATTATTATGATGAAAATAGAAATACGATCAAGACACTTCCGGTGTCCCAAACCACTCCGAAAGCAACTCTTCCCCAAAATAAATATATAACGATTAATTTATTTTAAAATAAATAAATAACTGTAATGAAGACTTAGAATGTACCAATCTGATCGCCCTTCAACTCAGTATTTAAGGACGAGGAAGGCTGACGTCACAAATGTATCACGTGGTAACAACGGAACATCCGGTATTGTTTGCGAACAATCTTTCAATGCGACATGTCGTGGTGTAAAATGTGTTTTCGTGAGCTCGCGGACACCCGCCCCCCCTCGCACGATTTTTTTCCCCAAGATGGGTCTTTTTAAGAAGACATCGCGACGAAGGTACCTGACACGGGTTTTCACAACATGAAGTGAATTTTATCTTTAAAATGTCGAGTATTGTGTGTTAATCATCAATGTACGAACTCACCTCCTCAGGAAAAACTCGTCGTAACCTCGTTCGTGTCGTTTATTATTTATTAATGATGATCTCTGTGAGGTGCTTTGGGATGAGACACCTTATTGTTCGCACTAAATACGAAGTTACTTCTCCGAGTCATTGGGAGTTGTGTGGTATTTTCGGTACGTAACGTGGTTTAAGCGAATTAACCACAAAACTCTTTCCAAACCCTGCAATCCATCGAAGAATCCGATTTTTCAATCCCTCATCAGAAACCCTCGTAATCCCAATCGGGAAAAAGCAAACTCGGTGGTGATTTGGTGAGAACGTCCGTCGTGTGTGTGGGGAGGGGACGTCGGGGGATCAAACACCGGCCGACGGGCCGAGTCATACCAAAGACTTTAAAAATGGTACGTGCTGCTTCCTCCTCTTGTCGTTCAGCATTTAAAAGGACAAGTACACCCTCTCACTACGGGAGGGGCGGAAAGGGTCCTTCCTCTTTGGGGTATATAGATTACAGTCGATCTATGGTCTGGGCTCAAGAACATTGGGTGTGTGTTCATTTACCAAGTTTTTTGTGGAGAGATCGCCAAGTGGTTTAAGCCTTCGAGCAAGCACTCCATTCAAAACCGTTCAGGAACGGCTGGCTTGGCAAGCGCTAGCTAGCTGCTTGGTAAATGAGCACAACTCGGGCTTTCTCCCTTTCAGTTTCGTATCAAACAGCAGGAGCGAGTTTCAAAAGTTCACGACGAAAAACCACGGTATTGTCAGAAAGAGTTGTGTTATTAACCCAACCCTTGTGGGGGTATATTGAGCACAGTAGATCTTCGCTCAGTTCTGCAAGTAAAACTTACCTCATGGATGTCGGGATTCCTCCAAATTTCTTAATTTAGTGTTATAAACAGCATTAATGACTGTTTAAAAAAGGTAATCATGCGTGTTTGTGGTTTATAATATTGTTACCGCTGGAAGACGCTGTTGCTCCCATGAAAACGCCATGATAAGATATTTAGAAACGTTGACTCGACATTTTTATCAAGGAGGAAAAACACCTTGGCGATGTGAGGTATTAATGGTATTAATATTGTTTTCTGATAACATTAATACTCTGCTATTATTGTTAGTTTTGTTATTCGAGATGGTCTTTGGAAAAACGCCACGACAAAGCTAATTTAATATGGATATACACCTCAACATGCAACCCTGTTGACTGCAATGGTGGGGAAAACCTGCTCGGTGGAGAAAACCCCTTGGGGAGAGGGGGGGGGGGGGGGAATGAATGTGTTACAACCTTCATTGTGTAACCCTTCATCATCCTGTCAGGTTTGGTTGAGATTGGATAAGTAACGACGGGATGTATTGGGGTCAAAATTTTATCAGAGAGACAGACAGACACCAAATGGCCGGCAGCATCGATGACAGGCATGAGTGGATCAGAGACGCCCGTTATCGGCACGACATTCCCAGGTGCAGACACAACAATGGATTGTTGCTGTTCAGGCTCTGGCATAACGACAGGCAGTATTGTAGGTTCGATGAGGCTGCAGTGATGGTTGACAACGTGGTCTTGGTGTCGACGGACAACCCGCCCATCATGCAAGCGTATTGTATGCCATGGGACAGTGGCCCAGGTTTGTCTATGACATCGCCAGGCAACCAAACAGCGCCTGCACCAAAGTTGCGGGAGAACACTGGATCCTTGGTGTGAAATGAGCGGATCATTGTTGACTTGTCGTGATGCAACTTCTGGTTAATTTGACTGGTACACTCGAGAACCCATTTCTGGTTTCAGACAGTCCAGGTTGGTCCTTTGGTGTCGTTTTTTTTTTTTTTTTTTTTTTTTTTTTTGTATACAATATCGAGGCTCGTGAAAGAGCGAACATTAATCACACAGAAAGACAAACCGACACATAAAACATATAACATAGGGAGCGGTAGACAAGATGGGGAGAGAGGGGGAAGGACACAAACACAACATTTGAGAGCAGGGACCAAGAGACATGGAGACATCGAGAGATCTGAGAGAGGGCGAGGGCTTTGGGGGGGGGGGGGGGCGTGGGAAGGGGGCAGTGGGAGAGGTATAAAACATATGGACACTGCCAGGACTTCCAGGAAAGAAGTTGGAATTTCAAACAAGGTGGATCTGGGGTGAATTAGCGGGGGTAGAAAAGATCAAGGTTTTGGATGGGGGAAGATAAGAGATGGTGGTGAACAGCTGTTTTAAAGACCTGGAGGGAGGAGTGGGATTGAAGGGAGTGAGGGAGTTTGTTCCAGAGGCGGGAGAAAAGAGGAATGAAAGAGTGAAGGTGAGCGGAGAGCCGAGATTTCGGCAGTTTAACCATCAGAGGGTTGCTGGCAGATCTTGTGCGACCTGTAGGAATATTTGGGGGACAGAGCACAGAGAGAGCTGGGGGTGCAAGGCCGGAGAGGAGTCGGTAGAAGACAGAAAGACCACCTACCTGCCTGCGGTGAGTGAGTGAAAGGCCCTCAGAGATAGCTTCATCGCGGGAGATTCCAATAAAGTTTCATCAGTAATTCTGATGGTTTACTCCTATTGTACCATGAGGTGTAGTACGATACTTGAGCAGACGCGAGAGACTGGTTTCAAGGTTTCCGTCATGCAGTTTGCGTTGTCCGGACTTGATGTCTCGAAGTCTAACTGAACGTTCAGCCAGGCCATTGGAAGCTTGGTGTTGTGGGCTGACAAATTTGTGTTCGATATCATTCCTGCGTGTGAATTCGGCAAATTCCGAGTTCGAGAAACATGGACCATTATCACTAACGATAATTCTGGGCAAGCTGTGTGTAGCAAAACAACGTCTCAGTTTTTCTATTGTTCCAGCTGATGTAGTGCTATGTGTTGTGTACAGTCACATGAAAAAGTAAATACACCCCATGTAAAGTTTTGACTTTTTCAACATATCTCAACATACAGCTATTTGATCTTCATTTCAACAATATTGATAGATATAGGTGATATAATACAACAAATATCATGAAACATTTACATTTTGTAGTCCATTGTATAATTTAAATAAACATAAATGCAAATTTCACATGTGGAAAAAGTAAGTACACCCCGACATTTATCACTACTTCAAATACCTAAAATTAGAATCAGGTGCACCAGCTCAGGTGCAAATGATTAGAACATCGTTAGAGAGGATCTTGGAGGAACCTGTCTTATTTAAACCTCAGACATTTAGTTTGGTGTGCTCTTTGTTGTTGAAGTGTGTGGCGTCACCATGCCTAGATCAAAAGAGCTCTCTGAGGCCTTCAGAAAGAAAGTGATAGATGCCTACGAGTCTGGGAAGGGATTTAAAAAGATCTCCAAACAATTTGAAATCAATCATTCGACTGTCCGGAAGATCATCTCCAAGTGGAGAAGATTCCAAACTGCCAACTTGTTCAGGCCAGGCCGCCCCAGCAAGTTCAGCCCGAGAGCAGACCGCAAGATGCTGAAATAAGTCTCTAAGAACCCCAGAATGTCATCACGGGACCTACAGGGAGCTCTTGCCACTGTTGATGTCAAAGTGCACGAGTCCACCATTAGAAAGAGGCTGCACAAATTTGATCTACATGGGAGGTGTGCCAGGAGGAAACCTTTGCTGTCCAGAAAGAACATCAGGGCAAGACTAAAGTTTGCCAATGAACACCTCGGCAAAGACCAGCACTTCTGGAACAATGTGCTCTGGACAGATGAGTCAAAGGTAGAGCTATTTGGCCACAGTACCAGAAGACATGTTTGGTGAAAACCAAAGACAGCTTTTGACCACAAGAACCTGATACCAACTGTAAAGCATGGTGGTGGAAATATTATGATTTGGGGCAGCTTTGCTGCATCAGGGCCTGGGCAGCTCACCATCATAGAATCCACTATGAATTTTTCATTGTACCAGAGGGTGCTTGAGGATAATGTTAGGCCATCTGTCGGAAAGTTGAAGCTCAACCGAAGGTGGACCTTGCAACATGGCAATGACCCCTAAACATACCAGTAAATCCACCAATAATGCATGGAGGAGTCGGCAAAAATTTCTCCCAGTTGATGTCAGAGACTGGTAGACAGTTATAAGAAACGCCTACACGAGGTTGTTTCTGCCAAAGGGGGCAATACCACCTATTAGAGCCAAGGGTGTACTTACTTTTTCCACATGCAAAATTTGCATTTATGCTTATTTAAATTATACAATGGACTACAAAATGTAAATGTTTCATGATATTTGTTGTATTATATCACCTTTATCTATCAATATTGTTGAAATGAAGATCAAATAGCTGTATGTTGAAATATGTTGAAAAAGTCAAAACTTTACATGGGGTGTACTTACTTTTTCACGTGACTGTAAGTGTCAATCCACTT